>NC_050466.1:96521648-97180398 GCF_903995425.1 Onychomys torridus
CAGCAGAACTGCACCACTCCCTAGATTCTGTATCCCAAGACACTTCCCACAGTCCTAGGATCACCATTCCAGCTAATTATTGGTCCTGCTGCTGGGCCCTGCCCTCAACCACAGTGGACTTCCACCACTCAAACCAAGTCACACCAGTCAGAAAAGTGCAACTCATACCAGCTTGAAAAGATTTCAGCTGCTTGGGTGCAGGCCACTCCAGTCAGAAGAACAGAAGCAGGCCACACCAATCAGAACAATAGAAACCTCCTGATGCCATCAAAGACCAAGCTAACCACCAGAAGGTCAACTCCCAGCCTGGACAGAGATTCCTAACTAGACCAGAGATCACACCAGCTGCCAGAAATCCAGGCCACAAAAATTAAAAAACTAAAGAGGAAACAGAGACCAAGGAACAAAATATTCGTCCAACAAAGACAAGCTCAGAAATCAGGGACTAGAACTAAATGGCAGTGTAAAATTACAGTCAACAAGAACCAGGGTAATAGGGCACCAGCAGAGACTAGCTATCCTATGACAGCAGGACCTGAATATTCCAATGCAGTCAAAGCACAAGAAAACAACCTGAAAACCAACTTTATGATGATGATAGAGATCCTTAAAGAGAAAATGAAAAACTACCTTAAAGGAATCGAGGAAAAGACAACTAGAAATTAGATGAAATCAACAAATCCCTTAAAGGATGCCAAGAAGGCTAATAAAAAATAAACAGGTGAAGAAAAATAATCACGACATGAAAAACAAAATTGAAGCAATAAAGAAAACACAAACTGAGGGAATTCAGGAAATGGAAAATCTGGGTAAGCAAGCAGGAACTACAGATGCAAGCATCACCAAAATAATGCAAGAGATAGAAGGGAAACTATCAGATACTGAAGATACAACAGAAAAACAGATTCATCAGTCAATGAAAATGTAAAATCTAAAAAATTCTTTACACATAACATCCAGGAAATGTGGGACACCATGAAAAGACCAAACCTAAGAATAATAGGGATAGAAGGAGGAGAGGAATCTAAGCACAAAATCCAGAAATATATTTATCAAAATCATAGAAGAAAATTTCCCTAACATAAAGAAGGACATGCTTATAAAGGTACAGGAAGTTTACAGAATACCAAATAGACTGGATTAGAAAAGGAAGTTCACGCATCCCATAATAATCAAAACATTAAAAGTACAGAACAAAGAAAGAATATTAAAAGCTGCAAGGGAAAAAGACCAAGTAACATATAAAGACAGACCTAATAGATATTCCATGGCTGACTGATATCCATAGGATGCCCTCCTGTATCTGAAGGGAAACAGTGGAGAGGAGAAGGAGTGGATGGGGGGGGGGCAAGAACTGGGAAAAGGGGAGGGAGGAGAAACTTTGGTTGGGATGTATAAAAAGTTTAAAAATACTGTTGACAAGTCTATTCAAATTCATTCTATCTTTGCCACTTACTAGATAATTTATTCAGGGTGAATCACTTCGTTAATTATTTTCTCATATTTTTATCCAACAAAAGGGAATAATTATAACACCAAGCTCATTGTTGCATTATAGGAACTAAAATGATACACATGAACCTCTTAACACAGAGTCTCATGTAGCATTTGCTTGGGATACATTATCTATTTGCATAATAGATATTGTGATGACTAGAGTATCTTCAGTAGCAATTGAATAAGCCAAACACAAAGCATAGAGACTTTAACAATAGCCTTGGGAGTAGAAATGGAAAGTATAAATACTGAGGAAAATTAATTATCAACATTTAGTGGCCAACGTTCAATACAGAATATTTAGTGGAAAGAATAGACATGAGTAATGTCAAATGTTTTTGCTTGAATGACTGAGGGTCTGATGTTGGAATGTCTTATGTCAATTCATGAAAAACACGGACTCAAGGATGAATCTAATGTCTCTAGTCACTTAGAGCAATTAAGAAAGATCCACTTATCTCTGCTTCAACTCACCCAGCATAGTTAAACCGCCCAGAGGCAAGTAAGAATAATGACAAGGGGTGGAGGCTCTCAGTGTCCTGAACAGCCTTGCATGATTTCAAATAGGCTCACAATCTTCATAGTGCAGAAGAAGAAATGGATAGAAGAAAGAGTTGACACAAATTCCCCTAAAGAAATGAAACATACATGGTGCTATAAGAGCAGGAGTACAGGGACAATCCCAGTACTTTCCCTCAAAGGAATAGGAGAGAAATGGAACATGAACCAAGGGTAAAAATAGGACTCTATAAGAATAACTATGCTACTTGAGGAACGGATTAAAAATGGATCTTCCTAAACACACAAATACAACCTGCTCAGTCTGTATGTTACTGTTATCTGTGTTTTCAGGGCTGAACATTTGGCATTACATAACCAGTTGGTATGTTCTTCCCTGGGAAATACTATTTCTCTATATAGAAACAATTACTGAAGAAAGAGTGAATCCAGGGGAGAGTGGAGGTGAAGGGAGCTAGAAGGAGTGGCGATAGGGGAAACTGAGGTCAGGATGTACTGTAAGGGAGATAGTATCTCTTCACAGCAATAAAACCCTAAGGAGAAAATAAATTTAAAAAGTAAAATGACCTCATCTTTCTAGTTGGTCTGATTTTACATTGAGATTTACATGACAGAAGGAAAGTCACAAATAAAGGGTAAAAATTTTCTTACTCTCACAGTTCCCTTGGGCAGCTATCCCCTGTCCAACCACAGGCCACGCCTGCCAGAAGACCAGGTAGTCCACCAGCCAGCAGACTTTTTCCACTCTCTCAATTCCCTCAGACAGACAGCCCCTATCTAACCACAGGCCAAGTCAGTCAGAAGATTAAGTAGGCTGCCCACCCGTGAACGTTCCCCACTCTCTACCTACTTTTTTTTTCTTCCAGATGTTCTTATTTGTGTTTTAATTTTACATATCAGCCATGGGTCCCCCTGTCCTCCCCGCTCCAGCCCCCACCCCCACCTTTCCCCCAGCCCCTCCATTCCCATCTCCTCCAGAGCCAAGACTCCACTGGGGATTCAGCTCAGTCTGGTAGATTCAGTACACGCAGGTCCAGTCCCCCCCCCTTCCAGGCTGAGCAAAGTGTCCCTGCATATGCCCCAGGTTCCAAACAGCTTCTCTACCTTCTAACACACCCAATCCACAGCTGTTCCTCATACCCTTGTCACTGTGTCCCAGCAGCCAATGCT
The DNA here is from genome assembly GCF_903995425.1 of Onychomys torridus. NCBI lineage: Eukaryota > Metazoa > Chordata > Mammalia > Rodentia > Cricetidae > Onychomys > Onychomys torridus. The sequence continues at coordinate 96,524,835 of NC_050466.1, forward strand.
GGTAGATATCCCTGACTTAACATAGGCCACTGTTGACATAAGAACAGGTAGACTGCCCACTTTCAGACCTCCTCCACTCTCTCAGAGCCCCCTCCAACACTATCCACAATCCCTCTCCCTTCCTCATAGTCACATCCAAGTCCCCAACTCAGGTGGAGACTCTCTGCTGGAGGAGAGGCCACACTGGCCACCAGAATTCCAGGTAGGCCATCTATCCACAAACCTCCTCCACTCTCTCAGGGCCCCACTAACAATATCCCCAACCTCCTCTCCCATCTTCATTGTTGTGTACCAGCTTTCAACTTGGGCAGAGACTCCCTGTAAGCAAATTTGTTACAACTCTGATCTGATTGAGCCATCTTTCCCTAGTTCTGGGCTCCAGGGTCAGGGTGGGTTTCTTTAGCCAGCCCTTTTTCCCCATTCCCTGCTGGATCAGAGACCACACTGTCAACCAGAAGTCCAGCGCCCAATTCAGATGGAGATTCCCAGCTCAGCCACAGGTCACAGAGGACATAAGACCAGAGAAGAAAACAAAAACCAAGGAACAAAGCACCCACCCAACAAAGACAAACACAAAAACTGGCACATAGACCTACAATCACCCCAAACCAAGATGCTTACACACCAAGATAAAACGTAATCGTCTAAATTCAGGTTTTTATTGCTGTAAAAAAAGAGACACCATGACAATGGCAACTCTTAGAAAGGAAAACATTTAATTGCAGTTGGAAAACAGTTTCAGAGGTTTAGTCCATTATCATCATGGCAGGAAGCATGGTGACATGCAGCCAGACATGGTAATAGAGAAGTAGCTGAGAGTACTACATCCAGATCAGTAAGCATGAAACACTGGGTTTAGCATGAGCATCTGAAACCTCAAAGCCCCACTCTAGTGACACACTCCTTCCAACAAAGCCTCACCTACTCTAATAAGGTCACACCTCCTAATAGGGCCACTTCCTATGGGCCTATAGAGGCCATTTTCTTTCAATTCACTACAAAATCAATAACAGTCAGGGCAACATAACACCACCAGAGCCCAGCCAGCTATCCTACTGCAGCAAGTAGTGAATATTCCACCAGATCTGAAGCACACGAAAATGACTTTAAAACCAACTTTATGAAAATGATAGAGGTCCTTAAAGAGGAAATGAATAAATCCCTTAAAGAAATTGAGCAAAAGACAAACAAAAAAATATGAGATGAATAAATCTCTTAAAGCCAAGAAAAAAAAACAATTGAAGGAAATGAATAAAATTGTTCAAGACTTGAAGATGAAAACAGAAGCAATAAAGAAAACACAAACTGCCGCCCCTGGGTTCCACCCCTGGGCACCATCCTGGGAGGACCTACCCAACTTGGCCCCAGTTTCTGGACATTAGGCGAGCCCTGCAGGAAGGCTCCTCTTTTCCAAGAATGCAGGCAGACCCTGCAATCTCCACACCCTGCCCCCACACTCATTTGCCTGAGACCTCAGCCACTTTCTGTGACTCAGAGACCAGCCCCCAGCTTCCATCCTGCCTTGGAACTCCCACCTAGACCAGAGGTGAGTGCCTGGGGTCACACCCAGAGAGGCCCGCACCTGGGTCACAGCCCTGGGCACCAGCCACTCCAGGGAAGACCTGCCCAACTGGGCCCCATGTTCTGGCCATAGGGCAGGACCCCCCATCCCCACCAGGAAAGTTCTCCCTCTCCAAGACCCTCTGGTAAACCCTACAGCCTCCACGTCCTGCCCCAACACCAATCTTCCAGAGACCCCAGACACTTCCACAGAGTTACAAACCAGCCTCCCGCTTCCATCCTGCCCCGGAACTCCCATCTGGACCAGAGATGAGTGCCTGGGGTTATAGTCAGAGAGGCAACCGCCTCTAGGTCCCATCACTGGGCACCAGCCATCCCAGGAGGGCCTGCCCAACTTGGCCCCAATTTCAGCACATTCAGCAGGCCCTGCAGGAAGGCTCCCCTTTTCCAAGATGGCAGGCAGACCCTGTAATCTCCACACCCTGCCCCCACACCCATTTGCTTGAGACCCCAGCCACTTCCTGAGAATCAGAGACCAGCCCCCAGCTCCCATCCGCCCCTGAACTCCCATCTGGACCACAGAGACCCTCTGGTGGACACTACAACCTCAACAACTTGCCCCACACCCATCTGCCAGAGACCCCAGCCACTTCCAAATATTTAGAAACCAACCTATAGCATTCCATCCTGCCCCAGAACTCCCATCTAGACGAGAGAGCACCCAGCTTCCATCTACCCCAGAACTCCCATCTGGACCAGAGCTTCCATCGTGCCCCAAAACTCCCATCTGGACAAGAGGAGCTCCCATCTGGACAAGATAAGGAGACCCCAGGAATTAACTGAGACTCAGAGTCCAGCCCCCAAGCTCCTATCTGGCCAGCACTCTCATCTGGACCAGAACTCCCATCCAGCCCAGAGCTTCCATCTGGACCAGAGAGAGGCTCCCTAAATCTGTCAGCTCTGTCTGGACCAAGTACACTGATAAGACCAAGAACGAATCCATGAGGAGATGGGCAGATGTCAAGGCAGAAATACATAAAACAAAATAAAGAGCAATACAGCATCACCAGAAACTAACCCTTCTCCAACAGCTAGACCTGAAAATCACAGAATGGAAGAAGAAGAAATCAACCTTATAAGTAACATCATGAAGAGGCTAGAGCCTTATATAGAAGAAATAAAAGATAAAGTGGAGGAACAGACAAATAAAATATGGAAAGAATGCTATAAAAAACTAGAGGAAAGGACAAATATAGAAGAAGAAAACAATAAGTCACTGGAAGAAAATCATGAAAAAGCAACAAAACAGACTAGAGAAACAGTCCAAGACCTGAAGAGGGAAATAGAAAAAATGAAGAAGACACTAGCAGAAGGAATGCTGGAAATAGAAAATCCGAGCAAACAAACAGGAACTTCAGAGGCAAGTATAACCAACAGAATGCAAGAGATGGAAGAGAGGATCTCTGGTGTTGAAGATACGGTAGAAGAAATAGATTCAACAGTCACATAAAACACTAAAACCAACAAAGTGATGACCCAAGATGTCCAAGAAATTTGGGACACAATGAAAACACCAAACCTACAAATAATAGGGATTAGAGGTAGGAGAAGAATACCAACTCAAAGGCACAGAAAATATATTTAACAAGATCATAGAAGAAAACTTTCCCAACTTAAAGAAGGAAATGCCTATTAAGATACAAGAAGCCTATAGGACACCAAACAGACTAGACCCCCCCAAAAAAGGCCCCTCACTACATAATAATTAAATAACTAAACGTGCAGAATAAAGAAAGAATATTAAGGGCAGCAAAGGAAAAAGATCAAGTGACTTATAAAGGCAAACCCATCAGAATAACACCCGATTTCTCAATAGAGACTTTAAAAGCCAGAATAACCTGGACAGATATAATGCAGACACTAAGAGACCATGGATGCCAGCCTAGACTAATATACCCAGCAAAACTTTCAATCATCATAGATGGAGTGAACAAGACCTTCCAAGACAAAACCAGATTTAAACAATACTTATCCACAAACCCTGCCCTACAGAAAGGACTAGAAGGAAAATTCCAACCTAAGGAAAGCAGATATACCCATGAAAACACAGGAAATAGATTACACCACAGCAGCAAACCCCAAAGAACAGAAGTACACACACACTACCACCAAAAAATAAAAATAATAACAGGAACAAACAATCACTGTGCATTAATATCCCTTAATATCAATGGACTTAATTCATCTATAAAAAGACAAAGACGAACAGAATGGATACAAAAACAGGACCCATCTTTCTGCTGCATACAAGAAACACACCTCAAATTCAAAGATAGACACCTCCTAAAAATAAAAGGGTGGAAAAAGACTTTCCAATCAAATGGTCTTAAGAGGCAAGCTGGTGTAGCCATCCTAATATCCAGCAAAATAGACTTCAAACTAAAATCAATCAAAAGAGATGATGAAGGACATTACATACTCATCACAGGAAAGGTCCACAAAGATGAAGTCTCAATTCTGAACATTTATGCCCCAAACACAAGGGCACCCACATATGTAAAAGAAACATTACTAAAGTTTAAATCACATATAAAACCCCCCACATTAATAGTGGGAGACTTCAACACCCCACTTTCACCTCTGGACAGATCGGCCAAATTGAACCTTAACAGAGAAATAATGGACTTAACTGATGTTAGGACAAAAATGGACATAATAAATATCTACATTACATTTGACCTGAACAAAAAAGAATATACCTTCTTCTCAGCACCCCATGGAACCTTCTCTAAAATCGACCACATACTTGGCCACAAAGCAAATCTCAACAGATACAAAACAACTGGAATAACCTCCTGTGTTCTATCAGACTAACATGGTTTAATGTTAGATGTCAACAACACAAAAAAACTACAGAAATCTTACCATCTCATGGAAACTGAATAATGCTCAACTGAATCACCAATGGGTTAAGGAAGAAATAAAGAAATTAAAGACTTCCTAGAGATCAATGAAAATGAATACACCACATACCCAAACTTATGGGACACTATGAAAGCAGTGCTAAGAGGGAAATTCAAAGCACGAAATGCCCACATATAGAAGCCGGAAAAATCTCACGCTAGTGACTTGACAGCACACCTGAAAGCTCTTGAACAGGAAGAAGCAAAGTCACCCAGGAGGAACAGATGCCAGGAAATTATCAAATTGAGAGCTGAAATCAATAAAATAGAAATAAAGAGAATACAAAGGATTAATGAAACAAAGAGTTGGTTCTTTGAGAAGATCAAGAAGATAGACAAGCTCTTATCCAAACTAAACAAAAGACAGAGAGAGAGCATCCAAATTAACAACATCAGAAATGAAAAGGGGGACATAACAATAGACAATGAGGAAATCCAGAGAATCATCAGGTCATACTTCAAAAACCTCTACTCCACAAAACTGGAAAATCTAAAAGAAATGGATAATTTTCTGGATAGGTACCACACACCTAAGTTATATCAAGACCAGATAAACCACTTAAATAGTCCAATAACCCCTAAGGAAATTGAATCAGTCAGTAAAAGTCTCCCAACCCAAAAAAGCCCAGGACCAGGTAGTTTCAGTGCAGAATTCTTCCAGATCTTGAAAGAAGACTTAATACCAATACTCTTTAAATTGTTCCACACAATAGAAGCAGAAGGAATATTACCAAACTCCTTCTATGAGGCTACAATTACCCTGATTCCTAAACCAAACAAAGATGCAACAAAGAAAGAAAACTACAGACAGATCTCCCTCATGAACATTGATGCAAAAATACTCAATAAAATACTGGCAAATAGACTCCAAGAACACATCAAAACAATTATCCACCATAATCAAGTAGGCTTCATCCCAGGGATGCAAGGGTGGTTCAACATACAAAAGTTTGTCAGTGTAATACACCATATAAACAAACTCAAAGGAAAAAAAACCACATGATCATCTCACTAGATGCAGAAAAGGCATTTGACAAAATCCAACACCCCTTCATGATAAAGGTCTTGGAGTGATCAGGAATACACCAAACATACCTAAACATAATAAAGGCAATCTACAGCAAGCCAAGAGCCAACATCAAATTAAATGGAGAGAAACTCAAAGCAATACCATTAAAATCAGGAACAAGGCAAGGCTGTCCCCTCTCCCCATATTTATTCAATATAGTACTTGACGTTCTAGCCAGAGCAGTAAGACAACATAAGGAGATTGAGGGGATACAAACTGGAAAGGAAGAAGTCGAGCTTTCCTTATTTGCAGATGACATGATAGTATACATGACTGACCCCAAAAATTCAACCAACGAACTGATACAGCTTATAAACACCTTCAGCAACACAGCAGGATACAAGATAAAATCAAAAAATCAGTAGCCCTCCTAATATACAATAGACAAACAGGCCGAGAAAGAAATCAGAGATACATGACCCTTAACAATAGCCACAAATGATATAACATACCTTGAGTTTACTCTAACTAAGCATGTGAAGAAGCTATATAACAAGAACTTTAAGTCCCTGAGAAAAGAAATGGAAGAAGATGTCAGAAAATAGAAAGATCTCCCATACTCATGGATAGGCAGGATTAACATAGTAAAAATGGCAATCTTACCAAAAGCAATCTACAGATTCAACACAATCCCCATCAAATTACCAACACAATTCTTCACAGATTGGAAAGAATAATACTCTACTTCATATAGAAAAACAAAAAAACCCAGGATAGCCAAAAGAATCCTGTACAGTAAAACAACCTCTGGAGGCATTACAATCCCCAACCTCAAGCTCTACTATAGAGCTACTATAATAAAAACAGCTTGGTACTGGCATAAAACACGACATGTGGACAAATGGAATCAAATGGAAGACCAACATTAACCCGCACACCTATGAACATATAATTTTTGACAAAGAAGCCAAAAATGTACAATGGAAAAAAGAAAGCATCTTCAACAAATGGTGCTGGCATTACTGGATGTCAATGTGTAGAAGGCTGCAAATAGATCCATATCTGTCACCATGCACAAAACTTAACTCCAAGTGGATCAAAGACCTCAACATAAATCCAGTTACTCTGAACCTGATAGAAGAGAAAGTAGGAAGTAGTCTTGAACACATTGGCACTGCAGATCAACTTCTAAATATAACACCAGTAGCACAGACACTGAGAGAAACAATCAATCAATGGGACCTGTTGAAACTGAGAAGCTTTTGTAGAGCAAAGGACACGGTCAACAAGAAAAAGCGACAGCCTACAGAATGGGAAAAGGTCTTCACCAACCCCACATCTGACAGAGGGCTGACATCCAGAATATATAAAGAACTCAAGAAATTAGACATCAAAATGCCCAACAGTCCAATTAAGAAATGGGCTATAGTACTAAACAGAGAATTCTCCACAGAGGAAGTTCAAATGGCTGAAAGACATTTAAGGAGTTGATCAACATCCCTAATTATCTGGGAAATGCAAATCAAAACAACTCTGAGATACCACCTTACACCTGACAGAATGGCTAAGATGAAAAGCACAGAAGACAGCTTATGGTGAAGAGGATGTAGTGCAAAGGAAACACTCCTCCACTGCTGGTGGAAATGCAAGCTTGTACAGCCACTTTGGAAATCAATATGGCGCTTCCTTAGAAAATTGGGAATCCATCTCCCCCAAGACCCAGCTGTATCACTCTTGGGCATATACCCAAGGAGTGCTTAATCATACCACAAGGGCATTTTCTCAGCTATGTTCATATCAGCATTGTTTGTAATAGCCAGAACCTGGAAACAACCTAGATGCCCTTTAACTGAAGAATGGATAAAGAAAATGTGGTACATATATACAATGGAGTACTACTCAGCAGAGAAAAACAATGACATCATGAGGTTTGCAGGCAAATGGATGGATCTAGAAAAAATCATGCTAAGTGAGGTAACCCAGACTCATAAGGACAAACATGGTATGTACTCACTCACAGGAGGATACTAGATGTAAAACAAAGATGACTAGACTGCTACACAACTCCAGGGAGGCTGCCTAGAAAACAGGACCCTAGGAAAGATACAGGGATTGTCCAATGACAGAGAAATGGATGAGATCTACATGAACAACCTGGATGACAGTGGGAGTAATGAAGGAAAATGTTCGAGGGAAAGAGAGCTTAGGGGAGCAGGAGATCCCAGCTGGATCAAGAACAGAAAGGGAGAACAAGGAATAACAGACCATGATAAATGAAAACCACATGAGAACAGGAATAGGCACAGTGCTGGAGAGGTCCCCAGAAATCCACAATGATATATCCTCTGTAGACTGCTGGCAATGGTTGAGAGAAAGCCTGATCTGACCTGGTCTGGTGATCAGATGGCCAACCACCCTAATGGTCATGCTGGAACTCTCATCCAATAACTGATGGAAGTGGATACAAAGATTCTCGGCCAGGTCCCAGGTGGAGCTCCAGCAGTCCAATTGTAAAGAAAGAGGAGGGACTGTAAGAGTGTGAATTGTTGAGGCCAAGACTGGAGAGGCACAGGGACAAATAGCCAAACGAATGGAAGCACATGAATTATGAACCAAAGGCTGTGGAGCCCCCAGCTGGATCAGGCCCTCTGGATAAGTGAGACAATTGAATAGCTTGAACTGTTTGGGAGGCACCCAGGCAGTGGGACCAGGACCTGTCCTTAGTGCATGAGCTGGCTGTTTGGAACCTTGGGCTTACACAGGGACACTTTGCTCAGCCTGGAACGAGGGGACTGGACCTGCCTGTACTAAATCCACCAGGTTGAACTGAATCCCCAGGGGTGTCTTGGTCCTGGAGGAGATGGGAATGGAGGGGAGGTGCTGGGGGGAAGGTGGGATTGGGGGCGGGAGGGGGGAGGACAGGGGAACCCATGGCTGATGTATAAAATTAAAACGCAAATATAATAAATTTTAAAAATAGAAAAAAAATAAAACACAAACTGAGGGAATTTTGGAAATGGAAACTCTAGGTAAACAAATAGGAACTACAGATGCAACATCACCAAAAGAATATAAAACATGGAAGAGAGAATATTTGTGCTAAAGATGCAATAGAAATAATGGATACACTGTTTTTTTTTTTAAAGTTAAATCTGAAAAATTCCTGACACAAAACATCCAGGAAATCTGAGACACTGTGAAAAGATCAAACCTAAGAATAATAGGAATAGAAGAAGAATACAAGCTCAAAGTCCCAGAAATTATTTTCAACAAAATCATAGAAGAAAACTTTCCTAATCTAAAGAAGATACCTACAAGATAAAATAAACATGCAGAACACAAATTAGATTAGATCAGAAAAGAGAATCTCCTCACAACATATTAATCAAAACACTAAACATATAGAACAAATAAAGAATATTGAAAACTATGAGGAAAAAAAGCTAAAAACATATAAAGTCAGGCCTATTAGAATTACGTTTGCTTATCAATGGAGACTTTAAAAGCCATAAGGGTGTTGACAGATGTCCTGCAGACTCTGACCATGGATGCCAGTCCAGACTACTATACCCAGAAGAATTTCCAGTCACCATAGATGAGGAAACAAGACATTCCATGATAAAGTCAAATTTAAACAATGTCTATCCACAAATCCAGCTCTACAGAAAATACAAGAAAAAAAACCTCAAACCCAACGAGGTTAACTACACCCATTTAAAAAAAATAACAGGCAGATTGGGGATTTAGCTCAGTGGTAGAGTGCTTAAAGAAAGAATTTGGGAGAAGATATCAGAAAATGGAAAGATCTCCCATGCTCATGGATCGCTAGTATCAACATAGTAAAAATGGCCATCTTATCAAAAGCAATCTACAGATTCAACACAAACTCCATCAAAATCCCAACATAGTTTATTACAGACTTTGAAAGAACAATACTCAACTTCATATGGAAAAAAGGATAGCTAAAACAATCCTACACAATAAAAGAACCATGCCTGACTTTAAGCTATAGTAATAAATGGCATGGTACCGGCATAAAAACAGACATGTGGATCAATGGAATCATATCAAAGACCCAGACATACCTTTGGACACTTGATTTTTGACCCAAAAAAAAGGCCAAAACTATACAATGGAGAAAAGACAGCATCTTCAACAAATGGTGCTGGTCTGACTGGATGTCTGCATGTAGAAGAATACAAATAGATCCCTATCTACCACTATGCACAAAACTCAAGTCCAAGTGCATCAAAGACCTCATCATTAATCCATTTACCTTGACTCTGATGGAATAGAAAGCTGGGAACAGCCTTGAGTGCATAGACACAGGAGATAACGTCCTGAATAGAACACTAATAGCACAGACACTAAGATCGACAATAAATGGGACCTCATGAAACTGAAAGCATCTGTGAGGCAGTGGATACTGTCAATAGGACAATATCGGCAGCCTACAGAATGGGAAAATATCTTTAGCAACTCCACATCTGACAGAGGGCTGAACTCCAAAATATATAAAGAACTCAAGAAACTAGACATAAAATAAACAAATCCAATTAACAAATGGGGTACAGATCTAAACAGAGAATTCTAAACAGAAAAATCTCAAATGGCAGAGAAAGACTTAAAAACTGTTCAATATCCTTAACCATCAGGGAAACGCAAATCAAAATGATGCTGAGATTCCATCTTACACCTGTCAGAATAGCTGAAATAAAAAACGTAAGTGACAGCTCATGATGGAGAGGATGTGGAGCAAGGGGAACGTTATTTCATTGCTGGTGAGAGTGCAAAGTTTTACAGCCACTTTGGAAAACAATATGGTGGTTTCTCAGAAAACTGGGGATTGATCTACCCCAAGATGCATCTATACCATTCTTTTTTTGTTTGTTTGTTTATTTTGGTTTTTCAAGACAGGGTTTCTCTGTGTAGCTTTGCGCCTTTCCTGGAACTCGCTTGGAACTCGCTTTGGAGTCCAGGCTGGCCTCGAACTCACAGAGATCCACCTGCCTCTGCCTCCCAAGTGCTGGGATTAAAGGCATGTGCCATCACCGCCTGGCTCCATCTATACCATTCTTGAGCATATAACCAAAGGATGCTTGATCATACCATGAGGACACTTGCTCATCTATGTTCATGACAGCATTATTTTTAATAGCTAGAACCTGAAAACAACCTAGATGTCCCTTGACTGAAGAATGGATAAAGAAAATGTGGTTCATTTACACAATGGAGTATTATTACTCAGCTGTTAAAAACAATGACATCAGGAAATTTTAAGGCAAATTAATGGAACTAGAAAAAAATCATCCTTAGTGAGGTAACCCAGACCAAGAAGACAAACATGGTGTGTACTCACTCATAAGTGTGGTGGTATTGTGTTCCCCAAAATATTGTGCACCCTAATAAATTTATCTGGGGTCAGAGAACAGACAGCTACTAGATACAGAGCCAAAAATGGTGGCTAGAAAATGTGTCAGAGCAAGCCATAGCAGAAGCTGGGCAGTGGTGGTGCACGCCTTTAATCCCAGCACTTGGGAGGCAGAGCTAGGGGGATCTCTGTGTATTCAAGGATACAGTCAGCATGGAGACACACGCCTTTAATCCCAGGGAGTGACAGCAGAAAGAGAAAAATATATAAGGCATGAAGACCAGAAACTAGCAGCATTTGGCTGGTTAATTAAGCATTCAGGCTTTTGAGCAGAGGTTAGCTAAGTTCCATTTGGATGAGCACCCAGAGGCTTCCAGCCTGAAGAAACAGGGTCAGCTGAGGAACTAGCAAGGTGAGGTAGCTGTGGCTTGTTCTACTTCTCTGATCTTCTAGCATTCACCCCAATACCTGGCTCAGGTTTGATTTTATTAATAAGACTCTTTAAGATTCCTGCTACATATAAGTAGATAACTGTAAAGTAAAGGATAAACATGGAGTAATCCACATGCCTAGAGAAGGTTAGGTAACAAGTTGGGCCCAAGGGGTACATATGGATCTCCCTAGGAAGGAGAATAGAAAAGATCTCCTGAGCAGACCAGGGGCATGTGGGTTTGGGAACTTGAGGGAATGAGTTTGGGAATGATAGAGGGGGGTGGTACTGAAAGATGATTGGAAAAGGGGGCTTTTTCAGGGTCATGTAGAAACTTGATGCAAGGGAAACCCCCATAAATCTACAAGTATGACACCAACTAAGACTCCTAGAAATAGTGAATATATAGCCTGAACTGGCTACCCCTGTGATCAGATTAGTGACTACCCCAATTGTCATCAAAAAGCCTTAATCCAGTAACTGATGAAAACAGAGAGAGACTCACAGCCAGACATTAGGCCAAGCTCAGTGAATCCTGCTGATGAGAGGGAGGAAGGACTGTAGGAGTCAGAAGAGTCAAGAACATCACAAGAAAACCCACAGAAACAACTAACCTCGCTCATGGGAACTCACAGAGTCTGAACCAAAAACCAGGGAGCCTGAATGGGACCAAACTAAGTCCTCTACATATATGTGACAGTTGTGTAGCCTGGTCTATTCATGGGACTCCTAACAATGGGAGCAGAGGCTGTCTCTAATGCTTTGGCTGGCTCTTGGGAACCTATTCTTCCTGCTGGATTGCCATGCCCAGCCTTAGTATAAGGCAAGGTGCTTAGTCTTACTACATCTTTATATATCATGCTTCGTTGATGCCCATGGAAGGCTTGCCCCTTTCTGAACAGAAACAGAGGAGGAATGGATTGGAGGGGGCATAGAAGAAGGAGGGAGGGAGGGAATGGAAGGATAGAAGAGATGGGCAGCTGTGGTCAGGGTGTAAAATAAATTAAATAAAAAAGAAAGAAAGAAATTTGAAATAACCCCCTGCATCCTATCAGAATACCACAGATTAAAGCTGAATTTCAGCAACAGAATCAACAGAAAGCCTACAAACTCATAGAAAATGAACAACTCTCTACTAAGTTACCACTGGGTCAAGACAGAAATAGAAAGGAATTGAAGACTTCCTAGAATTCAATGAAAATGAATTCACAACATAATCAAACTTATGGGACACAATGAAAGCTTTGGTAAGAGGAAAGTTCATAGCACTGAGTGCCTACATTTAAAAAAAAAATGTAGTGATCCGACACTAGCAACTTAATAGCACACCTGAAATTTCTAGAACAGAAAGAAGCAAGCACACCCAAGATGAATGGATGGCAGGAAACAAACTGAGGAATGAAATCAATAAAATAGAAACAAAGAAAACAATACAAAGAATCAATGAAACAAAGAGTTGGTTCTTCAAAAAAAAATAACAAGATAGAAAAACCCTTATCCAATCTGGAATAGAAAGAAAATATCCAAAATAATAAAATCAAAAATTAAAAGTGGAACATAACCATAGACCAAGGAAATCCAAAGAATCATTAGGTCACACTTTTCTTTTTTTTCATTTTTATTTATTAAGAAATTTTCTTCCCACCCCACATACCACCCACAGATCCCACATCCCTTCTCCCTCCTCCCTCCTTCCATCCCCCAGACTTCTCTCCCAAGCCACCCCACATTCCCACATCCCCCAAATCAAGGTCTCCCATGGGGAATCAGCAGAGCCCAGCACACTGAGCCTAGGCAGGTCCAAGCCACTTCCCACTGCACCAAGGCTGTGCAAGGTGTCACACCACAGGCACCAGATTCCCAGAAGTCTGCCCATGTACCAGGGGCAGATTCCAATCCCCCTGCCTGGGTGCCCCAAAAACTGTTCAAGCCAAACAACCACCTTCCATATCCAGAGGGCCTAGTCCAGTCACATGGGGGCTCCACAGCCACCAGTCCACAGTTCATGGGCTTCCACTACTGTGGCCTGTCATCTCTGCATGTCTTCCCATCATGATCTCAATGTCCCTTGCCTGCGGAATCCTTCCTCTCTCTCATCAATTGGATTCCCGAAGCTCAGCCTGGTGCCTGGCTGTGGATCTCTGCATCTGTCTCCATCAGTCACTGGACAAAGGCTCTATGATGACAGCTAGGTTATTTGCTAGACAGGTCACCAGAGTAGACCAGTCCAGGCACCCTCTGGACCACTGCCAGCAGACCTAGGTGGGGTCATCCTTGTAGATTCCTGAGAGCCTCCCCAGCACCCTGTCTCTTCCTATTTCCATGATGTCCTCATCTATCATGGTATCTCCCTCTCTGCCCTTCCACTCTGTCCTGTTCAAGCTCTACCCTCCCATTTCCTTATGTTCTCATGCCCCACTCCTCACCCTCTGCCACCCTCCACATTCAGGCCGCTCATGTAGATCTCATCCACTTCTCCTTTGCTGGGTCATCCATGTGTCCCTCCTAGGGTCTTTCCCTGTTAGCTAGCCTCTCTGGAGCTGTGGGTTGCAGTCTGGCCATCCCTTCATTAGGTCATACTTTAAAAACCTGTACTCACTGGGGGTGGGTGGGGATGGGAACATGATAGGTCATGCAGTGGGGTGGGATGGGGGATAGTCGTACTGAAAGAGACAAATGGAAAGGAAGTCGTTTTAGGATCAGAGAGCAACCTGATTCAAGGTAATCTCCTGGAAATCTACAAGAATGACCCCAGCTAAGACTCGTAGCAAAAGGGGATAGTATCCTAAAGTAGTCACCTCCTGGGACCAGGCAAGACTACCAGTGGAGGGATTGGGACAACAACCCAGCCACATAACCTACGACCCACAGTCTGTCTGGCCTAAGGGATGTGCTGGAGTAAGGGTGACACAGAGATTGTAGGAGATGCCAACCAATGACTACTCCATCCTGAGACCCATACCACAAGAAGGAAGAAGGGTTGGATGAGCCAGAGGAGTTAAGAGAAGCCACAAGAAATCCAAAGAATCAACTAACCTGGGCTCATAGGAGCTCACAGAGATGAACTGCCAATCATGGGACTGACTTAGGCCCTCTGCATATGTGTGACAATTGTGTAGCTTGGTCTTCTTGTGGAACTCCTAATAGTAGGAGTAAGGGCTGTCTCTGACTCTTTTGCTGGCTTTTGGGAACCTACTCCTCATACTGGGTTGCCTTGCTCAGCCTGAATATGTGGAAAGGTGCTTAATCTTACTACAATTTGATATGCTGTGTTTTGTTGATAACCATGGGAGGCCAGCTCCTCTCTGAATAGGAAAGAAGGAGTGGATTGGATTGGGGGAGGCAGAGGGGAAGTGGGGAGGGACTGGAAGGACTGGAAGGAGAGGAGAGAGGGAAAACTGTGGTCAGGATGTAAGATAGATAGACAGATAGATAGATAGATAGATAGATAGAGATGTTAAAAAAACTGTACTACATAAAATTGGAAAATCTAAAAGAAATGAATAATTTTCTCACTAGATACTACTTACTAATGTTAAACTAAGATCAGATAAATAATTTATATATAACCCCTGAGGAAATAAAAGCAATCTTTAAAACTCTCATAGGCAAAACGATCCCCAGAGCCAGATTTATTTATTTATTTATTTATTTTGGTTTTTCAAGACAAGGTTTCTCTGTGTAGTTTTGGTGCCTGTCCTGGATCTCACTCTGTATACCAGACTAGCCTCGAACTCACAGAGCTCCTCCTGGTTCTGCCTCTCCAGTGTTGGGGTTAAAGACATGCACTGCCACTGCCCTGTGCCAGATAGTTTTAATGCAGAATTCTACCAGATTTTCAAAGAAGAGGTAATACCAATACTCCCCATATTATTCCACAAATAGAAACAGAAGAAATATACCCAAATTCATTTTATGGGGCCATAGTCATCCTGATACCCAAACCACACAAAAATTCAACAAAGAAAGAGAATTATAGACCAATTTCCTTTATAAATATAGATGCAAAATACTCAACAAAATACTCACAAACTGAATCCAAGAGCATACCAAAAACATCTCCACCATGATCAAGTAGTCTTCATCCCAGATATGCAGGGATGCTTTAGCATATGAAAATCAGTTAACATAATCTACCATATAAAAAATATCTGAAAGACAAAATCCACATGATCATCTCATTAGATGCTGAAAAAAAGTCTTTGACAAAATTCAACACTCCTTCACCATAAAAGTCTTAGACAGATTAGGGATAAATGCTGTGGATATTTCACTCTGTATGCTATGAATGTGCTGCTCTGATTTGGTTGATAATTAAAATGCTGATTTGTCAGTAGCCAGGCAAGAAGTATAGTATAGACAGGACAAGCAGAGAGGAGAATTCTGGGAAGTGGAAGGCTGAGTCAGGAGACTCTGCCAGCCCACCACCATGCTAAGTAAGTTGTAAAGATACCGGTAAGCCATGAGCCATGTGGCAAGGGATAGATGAATCTCAGCTGAACTGCTTCTGGAAAGCCTGAAAGCTTAACCAGCCAAAAGCTTCTAGTTTCTGCTCTTCACGCCTTATATACCTTTCTGCTTTCTACCATCACTCCTTGGCATTAAAGGCTCACTTTCTGGGATTGAAGGAGTGAGTCACCATGCTTGGTGGTTTCCTTAAACACACAGAGAACCTGGTAGATCACTGCCTCTGGAATGCTAGGATTAAAGGCGTGTGCTACCACGTCCTATCCTCTATGTTTAATATTGTGGCTGTTCTGTTCTCTGACCCCAGATAACTTTATTAGCATGCACAATATTTTGGGGAACACAATACCACCACAGAAAAGTGGTGGAGGGGTACTGGAGGAATAGGAAGGAGTGGGGATGGATTTGATCAAGATACATAATATTCATGTATAATTTCTCAAACAACAATGCACTAGTTACTTTTTGTTGCTGTGATAAAAGACCATGATCAAGGTAACTTATAGATTTTATTTTGACTTATAGTTCCAGAGGATAAGAGTCTATGATGTTGGGGAGACATAGGAGCAAGCAGGAGGCACAGTGGTAGAAATAGAAATCTGGGAGATCATATAACCAACTATAATACAAAGCAGAGACAGTGAATTGGAATAAAGGAAAGGCTATGTATTCTCAAAGCCCAGTCCAAGTGCTATACTCCCTCCAATAAGACTCCTCCTCTTATATCTCCCCAAACAGAGCCGCCACCAAACTGGCAAACAAATGTTCAAATGCTTGAGCCTACTGGGGAAACTTCTCATTTACACAACCAAAAATACTCTTTAAAATAAAATATCTCGGGACAAATGAAAGTTCCCAGGAATCTACAAGGAAGACTCCTAGTAATAGTAGAGAGGGAGTCTGAACTGTTCTTCTCCTGTAATCATATTAGTGACTACCCTAACTGTCATCATAGAACCTTCATCCAGTAACTGATGGAAGCAGATGCAGAGATCCAAAGCCAAGCATTGGGATGAACTCCTGGAGTTCAGTCGAAGAGAGAGAGGAGGGATTATAGGAGCAAGAGGGGTCAAGATCATGATGGGGAAAACCACAGAGACAGCTGACTCCAGTTAGTGGGAGCACATGGACCCTGGACTGACAGCTGGGGACCCTGCATGGAACAGAACTAGGCCCTCTGAATGTGGGAGACAGTTGTGTGGCTTGATCTGATTGTGGGTTCCCTGGCAGTGGAACAAGGACTTACCCCAGGTACATGAACTGGCTTTCTGGAGCCTACTCCCTATGGTGGGATGCCTTGCCCAGCACTGATACAGGGGGAAGGGTCTTGGTCCTACCCCAACTTGGTATGTCAGCCTATGTTGACTCCCCAAGGGAGGCCTTACCCCCTATGAGGAGTGGATGGGGTAGGATAGGGGGAAATAAAGGGGAGAGAGAGAAGGGGAGGGAGGAGGAACAGTGGTTAGTATGTAAAATAAAAAATTTAAATAAATTTAAAAAGAATAAATATTATTTTAGTAAGAAAGATCTCAATCTTATATTTTACTCTAAACTTTAAGAAAAAGAACAAGTAAACTCAACATCAACAAAACAAAGCTTACAACATAAACAAGCAAAATAGTATACAGCAAAACCTATAAAAAGCAATAATTTTAAAAATGTAACCACTACTGACAAACCTTTACCTGTACTAACTACTAAAATAGAAAATTGTAAAATTAGAACAATAATATATTATGAGTATTAATGGCCAAAGTACAAAGACCATACATAGAACGTGCTAAATGAATACTAAAATCATGCTAAACAAAAATAGTCAGGTACAAATGGACACATATGATTTTAGTGTTGTGAAATGGCATAACCACAGTCATATAAAGTAGATTATTGGGTACCTGGGGTTTGAGGGCAGCCAATGACAACATTTGAAACCTTTGTATGTGGTGACATTACACAACTCTGGAAATTTATTTAAAAGTCATTAAATGTTACTTTTAAAATGAACAGACTTAATGGTGAATAAATTAAACTACAATGAAGGAGGGAGAGACAGGAAAATGGAGGAAGTGGAAGCTTAACCAATGAGCTTTCTCAAGGTTTTTATGGATTGAAAGGACTCATGATATGACACTCTCCATAAGCTCTTGTGGAACATTTAGGAGAGATAAAAGAAAGAAATCATGCATCATTATCAAGAAATATTTAACGTCAGATGCAAGCTTTGTTGAACATATTAAAGTCAAGGTGACATACTTTAATAGAATAAAGAATTGATAGCTCAACACTGTCTTTTTTTTTTTTTTTTTTTTTGGTATTTCGAGACAGGGTTTCTCTGTGTAGCTTTGCGCATTTCCTGGAACTCCCTCTATAGACCAGGCTGGCCTCAAACTCCCAGAGATCCATCTGCCTCTGCCTCCTGAGTGCTAGGATTAAAGGCATGCACTACCACCATCCGGCAAGCACAACACCATCTTAATAAATTGCAATAGCACTTTCACAGAAGTAGAAACAATGCTAAGATTCCTATAGGACCACAAATATTCTAGACTACCACTATCTTAAAAATGTCAACCTGTATATATTATACTTCCTTATTTTAAAATATTAACAAAATTGCAGTAATTGATAAATTATGGTACTAACTTCAAGACATATCTATCAATGAAAAACTTTTATTTTGTATCAGAAATACATACTCAGAGATATATACAAGTGTTCTTCAATAATAATATCAGTAACACAATAATCCATATTCAGAAGAATAAAACTGGACACCTATATCTCACCAGTTACAATATAAAACATATGAAAAGGTGAATATAAATCCAAACTGTAAAATAAATTTTAAAAGGTAAACAGTGATAAATCACAAAATAATCTAATATAAATTAACGCTTTTATCTGTTTCTCAAAAGAAGACATGCAAATGTTTAACAAGTATATAAAAAATATTCAACCCCAGCAAATCATAACAATGCAATATCATCTCATCCAAGTTATAATACCTGTTTAAGAAGCAAAAATGCTAGAAATTCATAGAGAAAAGAGGATTAATACAGTGCTTCAGAATGTAAATAAATACAAACATTATAGAAAACTATATAGAGATTCCTTAATAATAATAATAATAATAATAATAATAATAATAATAATAATACATAGATGATGGTATTATACAGCAATCCCAATAATGGATACATTCAAAAGCATATATTAGTAGGGGTGGTTGACTCAAACTACCAGGGCAAAATTGGACTGCCTTACCAAAATGGAAGTAAGGAAGATTATTTTTAGAGTACAGAAGATCCTAAGAGTATCTCTTAGTGCTACAAATGTCTTGTGATTAAGGTAAATAAGAAAACTGGAACAATTCAATCCTGGCAGAATAAGTAGCCCAGACACTTCAGAAATTAATGTATGGGTCACCCTTACAGGTAAAGAACAAAAACCTGCTGAGACACTTTATGATGGTGAGGGAAATTCAGAATGGGTAGTAGAAGGCAGTTAAAAATACCAGCTATGGCTATATTACCAGTTTACAGAAACGAGGATTATAATTGTCATGTGTTTTTCTTATAATTGTCATGTGTTATTCTATCTTATTGTCTCTAAAACGTGTGTGTGTGTGTGTGTGTGTGTGTGCGCGCGCACGCGCGCGCACACGCGCACGCATATTTAAAGCTTTTATTTGTGTTATAGAGAAATGTGGTTCTTTATAGGTATACATTTTCTGGGACACAGGGAGCAGGGATATATTTTAGCACTCGACGTTTTCTTAGAAGTACTGGGCTGTGATCGTTAATTTTGATTATCAACTGAATTGGATTTGGAATCACCTAGGAGACAGACATATAGATTTGTCTATGCAAGCATTTCCAATCAGGCTGGGGTCTTGCATAGGATAAATATAAGAAAAAGTGTAGCTGGGCAGTGGTGGCACATGCCTGTAATCCCAGCACTCGGGAAGCAGAGGCAGGAGGATCTTTGTGAGTTCAAGGCCAACCTGGTCTACAAAGCGAGTTCCAGGAAAGGTGCAAAATTACACAGAGAAAAAAAAAAGAAAAGAAAAGAAAAAGAAAAAGTGTAGAGGTCCACCATTCATCCCTCTCTGCTTCCTAATTGTGTATATGATGTGAGGTGCCTTTCATGCCCCTATATCCACACATTTCCTGGTATGATGGATGGTACCCTCCAATAGTGAGCCAAGATAACTCGTTCTTCCTTAAGTCATTCTTCCTTAATGACTTGTGGCCAAAAATATCACCTACTGATATTAAGCATAATAAATATTTCTCTCATCATAACATTAGTTATCCCCTATCTACCACACTCTAAGAAACATTTATTACTTTCTTTTTTCTCTTTCTTTTGAGACAGAGTTTCTGCATGTAGGTCTAGCTGTCCTGATACTTGCTCTATGGACCAGGTTCTTCTGGAACTCAGAGATCCGGCTGCCTCTGCTCCCATGCCAACAAGCCTAGCTCATTTACTACTTTCTATGTACCTGGTTAAGCAATGAATATAAAAAGACTGATGGTTCATGATTTCTGCCCTTGAAGACTTCCATTCTAATAGTGAAAATGAATGTAAATATAACTTGCTACATACAATAGTGTGAGGGATGTGGCACACTGTAAAACAAGGTGAGTTTTATGCTGAGTGAGGGGACAGAGGTGGTTATGAAAGAGATGACATCTAAGCTAGTTCAGGAAGAAAATAAATAGTTCAAGAGAAAATATAGAATGATTGAAAATATACTTGTTCAATATAAGTATCTTGTGGCTGTACTTTTCCTAAATAAGAACTAAGTGATCCAATCAGCAGAATGGAAGCTTAAGGTACCTCCACTATGGTGATATTTCATTTGTGCTGAAATGTGATATTTTATTTGTATGTTAATAAATAAAGTTGCCTGGAGATCAGAGGTCAAATAGCCATTAAGCAGAAGTCCGGCAGTGGTAGCACATGCCCTTAATCCAATCACATGGCAGGCAGAGTTTCTTTGTGGTCAAGGACACAGCCAAGCTGGTGACAGGAGCCTTTAATCACAGTGCCAACTATTGAGACCTGGAGGTCTGTATAGACAGGCAGTGATGAGGAACTGATGTGGATGGGCTTAGAGCCAATGAGAAGGCAGAACAAAAAGGCAATAAAAACACAAGTAAGGCAGGAAAAAATTCTCTCTGGGGAAGCTACTGCTGGTAGTAAGCTAAAGCTAGTCATGGCTATTGCTCTGATCTCTTTGGGTATTTTCTCTCTATTTTACTCTGTGTGTCTTATTTACTAAGACTGTTTAGGATTTCGTCTACAATGAGCCATAAAACAAGAGTCAGGCAGTGGTAGCACATGCCCTTAATCCAATCACATGTCAGGCAGAGTCTCTGTGTGGTCAAGGACACAGACAAGCATGGTGACCTGAACCTTTAGTCCCAGTGCCAACCATAGGGACCTGGAGGTCTGTACAGACAGGCAGTGATGAGGAAGTGATGTGGCTGGGCTTAGAGCCTATGAGAAGGCAGAACAGGAAGGGAATGAAAGCACAGGTCAGACAGGAAGAAGCTCTCTCTGTGGAAGCTACTGCATGGTGGTAAGCTAAGGCTAGTCATGGCTATTCACTCTGATCTCTTTGGCTATTTCCTCTGGGGGGAAAAAAACCTAAGTGATCTATAAAAATTATCTGTCTATCTCATGATAGCAAAATATGGTAAACAGAAGTACTTAATATTCAAAAATGAATGTAAAAAGTTTATTTCAAGGACCTGTGAGATGTATCATAAAGTAAAGGCCTCGAGTTCAATCCCTAGAATCTAGATGGTGAGAAAAAGGAAACTGTCTTCTGGCTTTAACCAACCTTTGGCCATTGTGTGTGTGTGTGTGTGTGTGTGTGTGTGTGTGTGTGTGTGTGTGTGTGTGTACCCTAAATCAATAAGTAAATGTAAAAACGGCTTATTTCAAGTGTATGTTTGTAAACACTAAATCAATAAATAAATGTAAAAACAGCTTATTTCAAGAGGGACTGGTTAATCCAAAGAAGAAATAAAATATTGAAAGTGAGATTTTCACTGAAAAGTAAGAAAGAAATTTAGGGACATATAGAGGATTGCAACTATTCTGACTATATATAACACTGATGTTGATTCCATCTGCTTATTCACAGAGATGAGTAATCTTTTCTTGTATACTACTCAATGCATAAATGTCATTTCCTGGGCACAAAGGTAGGTTTGGAATAGTATCATTATAATAAGATAAGTGAAGAAAATTGATTCTTCTCAAATGAAAGTAGGAAATGTGACAACTCCTTGAATTGGATAACTCATAATACCTTTCATTCTGTGACACTAAGTACTGTTGATTATTTCTGGTAATATAAGAGAATGACATAAAATCCATCAAATGTGAAATAAGTATAGTGCTTATTGATTTGCCTACACAAAATACCACATTAGTTTCTGAAATTTTAACACAGAAAAAGAAATTATTTTCATGCTTGAGGTCAAAATATAATTGGTAGATGAGACATCTACTTATGAGAAATTACCAGTAATGATATTGAAAACATGGGAGGGCTTACTCTTACCAAGAATTGCAATACTTTCATGATTACATAGATAAAAGAGGCATTCATTATTTACCCTCAATTACTTGAAGATTTTTCAGAAAGGTGCAAACACTAAAATCTGTTAACTGTAGAAATACGCAAATATAATAATAAGCAATTTCTTAGTTTCTTGAGAATTTCCTATATGATTTCATCATATTCATCCTCCCTGTATCACTGCTTCCAAGGATCTACCCCCTCTTACCTTTCTACCCAGGTTTGCGTCCCTTTTTCCTTTTTTGCATCAAGGCCAATTTGTGCTGCTGAAGCATTCTTGGATATATGGCTTTCCACTGGAGTGTGGTCTACTTATGAGGGCATACTTCTAGAGAAAACTGCCCCTTTACTCTCCCAGAAGCTAAGAATTAAAATTAACCAGTAGCTCTTTGCCTAAAGACAGAATTTTGTGCCCAATTTCCTTCTGCATTCTGGGATATTTTCTGGTTTAGGCTTGCACAAATCTTGTGCTTGGCGTCATAACCTCTGTGAGTCCATTATGTGCAACTGTCCTGCTGTGTACAGAAGATACTGTTTTCTCACTGCCGCTGGAATTTAATTTTTTTCTGTCCCTTCTTCTACAGTGATCCCCAAGTCTTGGGAGGAAGCAGTATGACATATATATTACATTTAGGGCAGGGCATTGTGGAGTCTCCTATTCTCTTCACCTAGGTCAGTTGTGGGTCCCTCTGTTAATCAACTCCTACTCCAAACAGAAGCTTTTTTCTGATGAATATTGGTAGTTGTCTTATTGTATGAGTATAGGGTTGATTTAACACTATTTTCACTCAGCAGCAGGATAGCATTAGGTTCTCCCCTAGGGCCCATGAAAGGTCCATAGGTTCAAGAAGTAGTAATGGTGCCTGGTATGGTTATCATCTTGTCAATCAGGACTTAAGTCCAATCAAAAAGTGGTTGGATAGCTGGTCCATGATATTCGTGCCACTACTGCACCAGTGGACAGATATTGCCAGGTCAGTTATTATCATTAACCACAGGGCTCCCAGCTGGGTATGAGTAATTACTACTCTTCATCTCTAGCACTATGAAGGTTAATACTAGGGGTGAAGTTTTCAGATCAGTCACAGCTTCATTTCTCTGTTGGGGTCTGCAGGTTTTTTCTCAGCACAAACCCAGGCATAGATGTGGTCCCATGGCTGACTGGAAAAAAAACCACAGGCACAAGATAAAACCTAGAAGGAATGTCCTCTAGAGCAAAAGAAGGAAAGTTCAGAAGGAGGAGTTCAGACCAGGGGGTCAAAGATACTATCTGATCAAGTTCTGCTTGTGGTGTTATCTTTAGGAGCTAGCTAAACCAATATATAAACAGCGGCGGGGAAAATAAAATTGTTCATTCTTGAAGTGAACCCAGAGTCTTGCGCCTGTGTCTACCATTACCCTCCTTTTCGGGTCACTGTGATGCCCACAGCTGCTGTGCTGGCCACAGTAAGTGGTACCTAATGAAGGGCCTGACAGAAGCTCATCTAGTCTGTTCAGAAGCAAAGCAAGTGGTTTGGACAAAGGAGAGTGTAAGTTTGGAGAACACACTTACTCGTCAACAGCAAGTACCCAAGAACATGGGAAATTCTGAAAGTGTTTGGGAAGATTGTGTCTCTTCACTTAATTATATGTTGAAATTAAGAGCAGTTAAAATCAATTAGGATGATTTGGATCAATACTTAGATACTATTATTGAATATAATCCATGATTTCTAGAAAAGGGAACATTAGATCCTGGGGATTGGCAGAATATAGGAAAAACTGTAAAACAGAAACATGAACAAGGTAAAGCAATTCCTGTAAAATTCCTTAGTATTGGAGTGCTGTTGCTATTGCTTTGGAGCCCTTGGAAGACATAATTAAATCATCCCCCAGGAGCCAGCAAACTGCTGGAGAAATTTAAATATGTTGTTCTCTCTCAGCATCCCAAAATAAAGAATTTAGTTCAGGTAAAAATAAGCAAGATTAAACAGAAACAATATTTTTTTCAATGTGCAGAGTACTGCCAAAATCAAAGCCATTCTAAGGAAAGGGCTAAAGCAGAATTCACAGGAGTGCCTGGAGATTCCAAACTGACTAACAACAAGTTTGTAAGTTTCATCTCTGGACACACTGTATGCACAAATCCTGTGGAGTCTCTTTGTCTCAGGCCCCACCTTCATCAGACAATTAAGCCCTGCCACCTGCTGCTAAAGTAGCAAGCCGGCCTCTTCCAGCTCTTCCACATAGGCTATCTAGCTGGTCCATCCACAGTTTCCCTGTGCTTTTTGCAATCTTGGATTCAACAATTCATGCTCTTGCAGACCCTCCTCTTTCTCGACAGTTGGACACCTGGAGCTCCACCTGGGGCCTGGCTGAGGATCTCTGCGTCCACTTCCATCAGTTATTGGATGAGAGTTCCAAGAAGACTGTTAGGGTGTTTGGCTTACACAGGGACACTTTGCTCAGTCTGGAAGGAGGTGACAGGACCTGCCTGTACTGAATCCACCAGGTTTAAATGAATCCCCAGGGGTGTCTTGGTCCTGGAGGACATGGGAATGGAGGGGAGGGACTGGGGGAAAGGTGGGGGTGGGGGCGGGAGGGGGGAGGACAGGGGAACCCATGGCTGATGTATAAAATTTAAAACACATAATAATAAAGAAAAAATTATTTATTAAAAAAAAGAAAAAAAAGTCTTTCTCCTTAAAAACATTCAGGCTTTGCAATAACTATGGATGCAAAGGATGGATATGTTGCTTGATGATGGTACAATCCTAACACCTTTACATGTCAAAACTGAGGCTCAATTACCTGTCAGCCATAAGTGGGTTAATACAGTCAATGGAGACTTCCGACAATCTAATAAATAAATGAATGAAAAACAATTAAATGTCCCCAATCTTAAGATACACTCAGAGTCTTCTTCAGCCAACAGACAGAAACTTTTATGGACTTTGTGAATCATGTGCAAGCTATAGAAAAACAAACAGTAAAGAGATTTTGCTGCCACCTCATTTCTTTGACTTATGGAAATGCCAGTTCTGACGATGCCTCTGTTTCAAAATGCAAAAATCAGGCCTTCCCTCTTCTTAGACCTAACAGACTGTGATTGGCCTTAGTTCTAAAGCAGCCCCCCCCCCCCCAAATGCCATTGCTGGTGACAATGTCCTTAACAGAAGGACTCTGATCCAGTAAACAGAACGATTGTTACTGGGTAAACAGAAGCTTAAACTCAGCATTCCTCAGGAGTCATGAGAGGTAGGTGGGACTCTTTTTTAAACCCAGAAAACCACCGGTTTCCTTATCGTCCCAATGGTCGACTACTTCATGCAAGGGGGTCTATTTCCTGATTATCAACCCCAGTCTTTTCTGGTCCACCACTCACTTTTCCCCATAAAACTAACAAGGTCTTTTTGTCTCAGGGGCCTTTCTCTGCCCCCTGAGAGACACAGCCTGGCAGTTTGATTTACCAAATAAACTTTTCTTTCTAGCCATGGAATGGTCCAGTTAGGTGTTCACGACACCCTTGCTTTCAATAGGTAAACTTACACTTGGGTTTCAGGGAAAAAAAAACTTAAAACACCCTATGCTGTTCTTATAAAAAAGATTGCTTTTTACTATTCTTTTATGCCCTAATGATGAAAAAGACTAGCTTTTATACTGACCACTCTCAATAATCAAGCACTCATGTCTCATGGTATTTAAAAATCAATTAAGTAGAAAGGTTAAGTGGATATGATAATGAAAAGAGTTTTAATAAAAAGTATTTATATATAAAATTAAAATGGCTGGATATTTCTGGATGGAAAAGAAATATAAAAGGTTTATGTAAGTTGTAATAAAGATTAAAATGATTAGATGGTTCCAGACAGAAAGGAAACAAGTTTATACAGGTTGTAATAAAGATGGCTGGATGTTTCCAGAATGGAAGGGAAAAACAGGTTTACACAAGTTGTGAGAGTGTTAGTAAGTGATTTAAGGTATAAGAAGGATGAGACTTAAAGATGATACATATGATATTAAATTTCAAGTTTCCAAAGTTCAAAGTTCAACATATTCATGTTAAACCTCTACCTAATAAAGTTCTCACAAGTTATTAACTAACTCTCGCTTTGGTCAAAGTTATAGGCACTGGTTACTAAAGCATTTTCACCAACAATTTAAATGCTCAAAGACAAAAACAATCACATTTCATATGGTTCTTTTAAATTTGTTCATGTTTCTATTGGTAACTTTTCAGGCTTTATTTTTGTTAGGACTCAAAACCACGAGTCTGCTTGGGCTGTCTGCAGACATTTATTAGCTGCTTGCTACCCAAGGAGGGTTTCCACACAGACTGACACAGACAATGATCCTGCTGATGTATCTAAAGCTTCTATCTCTTTTTGTCCACTTTCAAAACCTCATGTCTCTCAGGACATTCCCTGTAGCACCCAAGGAGAAGTCAAAATTAAATGAGTTCATTTGGTCCCAAATACATAAACAACAAAAAAAAGGAAATAAGGAATTAAACTGCTCAAGAGTAACTTGTCAAAAAATTTATAGTTTAGATTTTAAAAACTGTTTCTCTCGATTGGACCAAGAGGTGAGTGACTCTTCTCCCACCCAGAGAGTCCTGCCTCTAGGACCCAGGCCCTAGGACACAGACATTCCCTGGGAACCCCTACCCAACTCTGCCCCAGTTGCTGGCCAGCAGAAAATCCCACCACCACCAAAACCCCCCATTGGACCCTGCAGTCTACAAGCTCCATGCCCTGCCCAAACACCCATCCTCATGTGACCCCAGTAACTTCCCTAGACAGAGAAACCAAACCACTACCTCTAACTTGACTGAGAGTTCTCATTGAACCAAGAGTAACTTCTTGAGACAGGGAATCGGCCAGCTCTAATTGGACCAAGGGTGGCTTTCTGAGACACAGAATCTGTCAGCTCTGATTGGACCAAGAGTCCTGATAAGACCAAGAGTGGCTCCACAAGTCACAGAATCAGCTAGCTTGGATTGACCCAAGAGAAGCTCCCTGAGATACAGAATTTGCCAACTCCAATCAAGACCTAAGATTGGACCCAGGGGGCCACCCTGAGGCACAGACACAACAAGCACAGAGTGAGCCAATAGCAACTCGCTCAGACACAGGCACCTCTTATACATGTTAGAGGAGGATATGGGCAGACATCAATGCAAAAATACATACAACAAAATGAGCAATATGGCATTACCAGAACCTAGCCTTCCTCCAACAACAAGACCTGAACATCACAAGGTGGAAGAAGCAGAAGAAAGCAACCTTAACAATAGCATCATGAAGATGCTAGAAGCTCTTCAAGAAAAAATGAAAATTCCCTTAAAGTAATTGAGAAGAGACAAACAAAAAAGGGAAGAAATCAATAAAGAAATTGAGCAAAAGATGAATAAAAAATTAGAAGAAATCAATGAATCCCTTAAAGAAAGCCAAGAAAACCATGAAAAACCAATTTCAGAATACCAGCTCAAAGACAAGAAAAATATATTCAACAAAATCATAGAAGAAATCTTTCCCAACTTAAAGAAGGAAATACATATGAAGATACAAGAAGCTTATAGACCACCAAACAGACAAGACCCTCAAAAATTCCCCTTGCCACATAATAATTAAACCACTAAACATACAAAATAAAGAATATTAAGAACAGCAAAGGAAAAAGGCCAAGTGACTTATGAAGAATAACACCCAACTTCTCAATGGAGACTTAGAAAGCAAGGAGCTGGACAGATATAATTCGGACACTAAGAGACCATGGATGCAAGCCTAGACTAATATACCCAGCAAAATTTTCATTCACCATAGATGGAGTGAACAAGACATTCCAAGACAAAACCAGATTTAAACAATACTTATCCACAAATCCAGCCCTACAGAAAGCACTAGAAAGAAAATTACAACCAAGGAAGTCAGATACATCCATGAAAACACAGGCAATAGATAACACCACAGCAGTAAACCCCAAAGAAGAGAAGTACACAGACACTACCACCAAAAATAATAAAAATAACAGGAATGAAAAATCACTGGTCATTAATATCCCTTAATATCAATGGATTCAATTCACCTATAAAAAGACACAGACTAACAGAATGGATAAGAAAACAGGACCCATCTTTCTGCTGCATACAAGAAACACACCTCAAATTCAAAGACAGACACCTCCTAAGAATAAATGGCTGGGAAAAGACTTTCCAATCAAATGGTCTTAAGAAGCAAGCTGGTCATTCCGACCCAGGATTGACCCTCGTGAAGCCCCCTTCAAGCCTTTGCAACTTGCAGTGCTCCAGGTTGAGCCTAGCTCCCCTTCACTGTTAGTGGACAGTCCCTGGAAACTTATCATGACAGAGCCTCAAAGAAAGCTCAAGCTCATGATTGTTTTGCCTTTCTCCTCTGTTCTGCTTTTCCCAAACAAACCTCAGTGCCTCAGATTTTTGGAAAGAGTCTTGAGGATTTGCAAGTTGGAGTTAATTTGTTGGCACCCAAATACACCTGTGTGCAGAGATTTACTCCACTTTTCCTTTGTCTCCATATATAAACTATTTAATGAAAAGTGGCCTGGTGGGGTGATGCACACCTTTAATCCCAGCACTTAAGAGGCAGAAACAGGAGGATCTCTGTGAGTTCGAGGCCAACCTGGTCTACATAATGAGTTCCAGAGCATCCAGGAAAACATAAAGAGACCCTGTCTCAAAAAAAAGAAGAAGGAGGAGGAGGAGGAGGAGGAGGAGGAGGAGGAGGAGGAGGAGGAGGAGGAGAAAGCTGGTGTTGCTATCCTAATCCAGCAGAATAGACTTCAAACTAAAATCAATCAAAAGAGATCAAGAAGAACATTTACATACTCATCACATGAAAGATCCACCAAGATGAAGTTTCAATTCTGAACAATTATGCCCCAAACACAAGGGCACCCACACATCTAAAAGAAACATTACTAAAGCTTAAGTCACACATAAAACCCCAAACATTAATAGTGGGAGACTTCAACACCCCACTCTCACCACTGGACAGATCTGCCAAATTGAAACTGAACAGAGAAATAAGGGACTTAACTGATGTTATGACTCAAATAGTCTTAATTGATATCTACAGAACACTCCATCCGAACAAAAAAGAATACACCTTCTTCTCAGCACCCCATGGAACCTTTTGTAAAAATCAACCACATACTCAGTCACAAAGTAAATCTATCTTTTTTTTTTGAGCTGAGGATCAAACCCAGGGCCTTCCTTGCACTTGCTAGGCGAGCAATCTACCACTGAGCTAAATCCCCAAGAGTAAATCTCAAAAGATACAAAAAAAATTGGAATAACCTCCTGTATTAACCACCATGTGTTAAAGTTAGAGTTCAACAACAACAAAAATTACAGAAAACCTACAATCTCATGGAAAATGAATAATGGTCAAGTGAATAACCAATGGGTCAAAGAAGGAATAAAGAAAGAAATTAAAGACTTCCTAGAGATCAATGAAAATGAATACACCACATACCCAAACTTTTGGGATGCTATGAAAGCAGTGCTAAGAGGGAAATTCATAGCACTAAATGCCCACATAAAGAAGCTGGAGAAATCTCACACTAGTGACTTGACAGCACACCTGAAAGCTCTTGAACAGGAAGAAGCAAAGTCACCCAGGAGGAATAGATGCCAGGAAATAATCAAATTGAGAGCTGAAATCAATAAAATAGAAATAAAGAGAACAATAAAAGGATTAATGAAACAAAGAGTTGGTTCTTTGAGAAGATCAACAAGGTAGACAAGCCCTTATCCAAACTAACCAAAAGACAGAGAGAGAGCATCAAGATTAACAAAATCAGAAATGAAAAGGGGGACATAACAACAGACAATGAGGAAATCCAGAGAATCATCAGGTCATACTTCAAAAACCTCTACTCCACAAAACTGGAAAATCTAAAAGAAATGGACAATTTTCTGGATAGGTACCACATACCTAAGTTAAATCAAGACCAGATAAACTATTTTAATAGACCAATAAACCCTAAGGAAGTAGAAACAGTCATTAAAAGTCTCCCAACCAAAAAAAGCCCAGGACCAGATGGTTTCAGTGCAGAATTCTACCAGATCTTCAAAGAAGACTTAATACCAATACTCTTTAAATTGTTCCACACAATATAAACAAAAGGAACATTATCACACTCCTTCTATAAGGATACAATTACTCTGTTTCCCAAGCCAAACAAAGATGCAACAAAGAAAGAGAATTACAGACCAATCTCCCTCATGAACATTGATGCAAAATTACTCAATGAAATACTGGCAAAAAGACTCAAGAACACATTAAAACAATTATCCACCATGATCAAGTAGGCTTCATCCTAGTCATACAAGGTTGGTTGAACATATGAAAGTCTGTCAATGTAACACACCATATAAACAAATTGAAGAAAAAAAAAACCACATGATCATTTCATTAGAAGGCCACTGACAAAATCCAACACCCCTTCAGGATAAAGGTCTTTGAGAGATCAGGATTACAGGGAACATAATTAAACATAATAAAAGCAATTTACAGCAAGCCAACAGCCAACATCAAATTAAATGGAGAAACACTCAAAGTGATTCCACTACAATCAGGAACAAAACAAGGCTATCCAATATCCCCATATTTATTCAATATAGTACTTGAAGTTCTAGCTAGAGCAATAAGACAACAAAAGGAAATTAAAGAGATACAAATTGGAAAGGAAGAAGTCAAACTTTCACTATTTGCAGATGATATGATCATAGCATGAATCCTAAAGGGTCTTATCAATAAAAACAATCCCACTGCCAGTTTCTTTGGTGAATGCTGGAAGATCAGAGAAGCAGAACAAGCCACAGCCACTTCACCAATTCCTCAGCTGATCCTGTTTCCTCAGACTGGAAGCCTCTGAGTCCTTATCCAAATGGATCTCAGCTGAACTGCTTCTAGAAAGCCTGAAAGCTTAACCAGCCTAGTTCCCGGTTTTCGTGCCTGATATACCTTTCTGCTTTCTGCCATTATTTCCTAGGATTAAAGCCTCTTGTTACCACGCCTGGCTGTTTCCAGTGTGGCCTTGAAGTCACACAGATCCAGAGATCCAGAGGGATCTCTGGCTCTGGAATGCTAGGATTAAAGGTGTGTGTGTCAGCATTTTCTGGCCTCTATATCTAGTGGCTGTTCTGTTCTCTGACCCCAGATAAGTTTATTTGGGTGCACAATACTTTGGGGAATACAATATCACCACATATGATAGTATACATAAGTGACCCCAAAATTTCAACCAAGGAACTCGTACAGCCTATAAACATCTTCAGTAATGTAGCAGGATACAAGATTAACTCAAAAAAAGCAGTAGCCCTCCTATATACAAATGATAAATGGGATGAGAAAGAAATCAGAGAAACATCACCCTTTACAAGAGCCACAAATAATACAAAATACTTTGGGGTAACTCTAACTAAACAAGTTAAGGACCTGTATGACAAGAACTTTAAGTCTCTGAAGAAAGAAATTGAAGAAGATATCAGAAAATGGAAAGATCTCTCATGCTCATGAATCACTAGTATCAATATAGTAAAAATGGCAATCTTACCAAAAGAAATCTACAGATTCAATGCAATCCCCATCAAAACCCCAACACAATTCTTCACAAACCTGGAAAGAACAATACTCAACTTCATATGGAAAAACAAAAAAAATCCAGGATAGCTAAAAGAATCCTGTACAACAAAGCAACATCTAGAGGCATCATAATCCCTGACTTCAAGCTCTATTATAGAGCTACAGTAATAAAAACAGCTTGGTACTGGCATAAAAACTGACATGTGGACTAATGGAATCGAACTGAAAACTCTAACATTAATCAGCACATGTATGAACATATAGTTTTTGACAAAGAAGCCAAAAATGTACAATGGAAAAGAGAAAGCATCTTCAATAAATGGTGCTGGCATAACTGGATGTCAATGTGTAGAAGGCTGCAAATAGATCCGTATCTGTCACCGTGCAGGAGGAGGTTGGAATCGGGGGTGGGGGAGACTGGGGGTTGGAGGAGGGAGGATAGGGAAATCTGTGGTTGGTATGTCAAATGAATAGAAAATCTCTTAATACTAAAAAAATCACAGTCCATATATAAACTTGAAAATAGTAAAATATGCAATAGAATTTGAATACTGTCTAATAACTATTAACATTCTGGTGACCACACTAATTTGCTTGCTTTATGGGTAACCATAGACAAACAAGATTTAGAGAAATGAGTTTATTGAGGATATCTGTTTTCACAGCTCACTAGTAATTATGTTGGTATAACTGCATATTGTTTCCCATGGTCTTCCCTGGTCAATTGATAATGAGAATTCATCTGTTTTCCTATACTTTTCATATGTAACCATTTATAAAAACCATTTTAAAAACTGTTTCAATTTTATCCTGACTGTAGATAAATTTCTAAATGCTCTTATTAAATAAGAAACACAGAGCCAAATATAGGGGTGAAAGACTTAGAGACCAGGGAAATAGTGATAACCACCAACCTTATCACTCCAGCTCTACAGCTACCCAAAGTGAGTTACTTTCCACACCTTTATTGCCTTGCTGTTCTGCCCTCTCATTGGCTATCTTAGCCCAGTTACCTCACTTCCTTGTCACTGTCTGTCTGTACAGACCTCCAGGTCTCTATGGTTGATACTGGGATTAAAGGTGTGTATCACCATGCTTGGCTATTCCCTAGCGTATCCTTGAACACACAGAAACACTGCCTGCCACATGATTGGATTAGGGGCATGTGCTACCATTGCCTGACTTCTCTGTTTATTTAAAAATGGCTGGCCTTTTCCCCCTTGATCTCCAGGCATGCTTTATTTATTAACATACAAATAAAATATCAGCACATTTCAGCACAAATAAAATATCACCACACCTGACAGCTACAGAAAAATATCACCAGAACCAGAATTTTTATCCAAACTCATGATTTTCTATAAACTTCCATAGGGACATAACCAAGGTCTGAGTCCAGATCCCTTTATAACATGGAACCTAGGCTACACATGCGAGCTTTCTGCTATAGGCTTTTTCTGGATTCTAGCAAAATTGGCCAAGCCATATTGGGCACTGGCACCAAAGGACAACAATCTGACTGCCTCTGCATTCAAAGAATATGGAGAAGATTGATTGCCAAGAAATAGCTGCTTATGTCACTGTGACGCTACAAATCAGAAGTAGGTGTTGAGGCCCAGATGGTCTGCAGTTCTTTCTCAGGCATAAACTCTGTCCCAGATGTGGCCAAAAGACTTACCAGAGAAAACTGCAGGCACAAGATAAAGCCTAAGAGGAATGTCCTCTAGAACAGGAGGGCAGGGAATCTCAGAAGGAAGAACTCAGACAAGAGGGTCAAGATACTGCTTGATCAAGTTCTGCTTGTGGTGTTATCCCCAGTAGCTAGCTAAACAATATACAAACAATATACAAAGTTGCTCATTCTTGAAGTGAACGCAGAGTACTGTGTTTCTGATATGATCCTCCTTTCCAGGTCCCTGTGATGCCCACAGCTGTGCTGGCCCCAGCATTTCTCCATATTCCATGACTCAGACATGTGGTTTCTTCAGCAATAGGGTCTTAACTTTCAAGTTCTGAAGAGTAACTAAGAACACTGGGAAGAGCCTGTAATGTTTGAGAGTCTTTGGAACCTCACTGGCTAACAACTCAAAGAAATAACCTATTCCTGGGACTGGACTTTTTATTTGTGGTGTCTGGGGGTGGGGGGAGATGTTGTCCCATTATGGAATAACTCCATTATCCCACTCTTTTTTTTTATACAGTGTTCTGCCTGCATGTATGCCTTCACAACAGAAGAGGGCACCAGAGCTTATTACAGATGGCTGTGAGCCACCATGTGGTTGCTAGGAATTGAACTCAGGACCTCTGGAAGAGCAGTCAGTGCTCTTAACCTCTGAGCCATCTCTCCAGCCCCCTATTCTACTCTTTCTATATGTGCATGTGTATGTATAGATATATTTTAGGAAGACTCTATATTAGTGTTATTTATCTCATCCAGTGTCCCTCTTCTACTCTGCTCTCCCTTCCTCCCACTATAGTTTATTCTTTCCTGTTCCATATCCTGTTTTACCTTTATACCTATTCATTCTATCCCTCCTACCTTAGTAGTTTATTGACATCCATGATTATTCAAAATAAAACTCACATGTCTAAATATTCAATGCTAACATCCACCAATGATAGAAAATGTTTGTATTTTCTATTTTCAGAACTGTCCATTCGCTTCATTATGCCTCATTTTTTGTGCTTAGATTCTAAAGTACTTTCTATAATCTAGATATTAATGCTCTGTCTGATAAGCAGTTGGTAAAGATTTTTTTCTCTCATAAGTAGGCTTTTTCACTCTCATGATTATATATTTTGTAATGAAGAAGCTTTGGGGTTTTAAATAATATATATGTAGTGTGAATTTTAAGAGGATAATTTATATCACTTAAAAACTTTTCAGAAGCTACACTTCTTGAATAACATAATTCTATAGAAAATTCACTGGAAAACACGTTAGCCTACCCAGTATAGAATCCAAACGATCATGTACATTCTTTACAAAACATCATAGCTTTGTGCCACCTCTCTTTTCTTTACTGAGCAGACTCTAATCATTTTGAAGTCTCTTAAGAAAAAATACTATCCCACTTTGGATTTTCCCTATTATCGCTCATTTTCTGCCTATTTTATTCAACATGTTCTCCCAAGGGTGATAAGTACTGAAGTACTGAGAATGTGGATTCTGCACTATTGGTGAGTTCAAAAATACAACTGTTACTATTTCTAGGTATTTCTATGCTGCGCTCTCCTCCTAAAAATCATAATAATATTAGGCTCATTTCTAAGATACTGAATGTAAAACAATTATCACACTGCTTCAAACCTAAAGAGTTTCAGTGAATGATAGTTTTTAGGATTATCATCTATGTACAATTAGCATTTATTATAAGAAACCCTAAAGTTACTGTACAGCAAAAGAAAAGGGGACAGAGAACTTGTAAGAGCCAGAGGTCAAGGAGCAGTTTTGCAAAATAGTGTCTTCTGGGCATGACAGAGCTGTTTTACTCATGAGCTCATAATAGCTGTGGTTGCCTGCCTAAGACCTGGAAAAAAAAATTCAGCCAGTCAACATCCCATCATAAATAGAGAAGGGACTTATGAAGACCCACTCCTAGTTGAGGAACTATTGGCAGCTGATTGCTGCTGGGTAAGGAGGAGTCATTCTTCTTTGGGCGTTTGACCCCTGAAAGGTTGCCCATGCACCAATAAACAACCATATACTGCACACACAGGAGCAACACTAAATTAACTCAGTGGATGATAAAAGGACAAGAAAGAATATGAGGTTGGAATGGGGATAGAGGAGGGTCTGGAATAAATTAGAAGAATGTTGAGTACGAGTAAACACATCAAAATACATGGTATACATATATGAAATTTACTAAGACTAGATAAATGAAATACTTTTTTCAAAATACAATAGTTATAAATTGCTTTATAGTGAACCTACCAAAAAAGTTTTCAACATTCTCATGTCAGAAAAATCTGCAAATTAAATCTGCTTTGAGATCCCATCTCACTCAATACAGGGGACTATAAGAGCTGAAAAGGTATTCTTAAAAGAAGGTTGAGAGATTAAAGCTGATCAGGAGAAGACCCACATGTCCACCAGAGGCTCTCCACCCTGGGCAGGGATCAGAAAACATGGGCTGGCCCCGGGCAGTTGGGCACTATTATGGTGAGCAAATATATGGTAGAGTATGGAAGAGAGACAGAATGGTTCATGTCCTGTGGAGAGAGGCAGATCTGAAGAGGTGAAGGCAGTGAGGAGCTGGCTAAGGTGGGTAGCCTGCTTGCCACCTAGGACCATGGTGACATCTTAGCTGCCAGGGGCCGTGTCTGGGTCTGTGGCCCTATGCCATCCACAGTCTGTGTTAATGTCCTTAGCTCCTGTTACCACCAAAAGCCATGAGGATAGAGCTGCACAGAGTTGGCCCTGAAACTCACTGGTTGCAACACTAGGAAGAAATGGCCCTGCCCCTCATGGGCTGCAGCATGACAGAGCTGACCATGTTGGATGGGGTGTGGAAGAGCTGGCCTTGAGGACATGAGAGTGGGAGAACCTGTCCTGCCCCCCTTGTCTGCCATGTGGTGGCATGGACAAAGGAAAGATGCCCTCCCACCCTAACCCCTTACCACCTGCAGCAACCGGGAGAGCTGACACAGCCAGCCTCTCACCAACTGCAGCCCTAGGGAAAGTGGGCCCTGCATCTTGACTGGGCAGCACAGTGGAGCTGACCTTGATGACAAGGATCCTGGTGTGCCAGTCCTGAGAACTTGAGCATGGGAGATATGGCCCCGCCTGCCTCTTATCTACCATACAGTGGCAGAAGCAAGTGGGATACACCCTCCCCCACTCACACACCTCCTCACCACCTGTGGCAGGTTGGAAAGCTAGCCCTCAGGTCATGAAAATAGGAGAGTTGACCATGCCCTTCACAGGCTGCAGCACTGGAGAGAGCTGACCCTGCTGGAGGGGACATGGGTGAGCCTAGGGCATGAGCACAGGAGAGCTGACCCCACTACTCTACTGTTTGCATCTGTGTGTGCTGGAGAGAGATGCCTCCCCTTGCTCCTCGTACCTCACCCCTCACCCACAGCAGGCGGGAGAGCTGGCCCTAAGGTCACAAGAGTGAGAGAGTGGGTCTTGCCTCTCACCAGCTGCAGCAGATGAGTGGCCCTTGCACCTCACCTGGCAACACAGCAGAGCTGGCCCTGGTGCTGTAGGTGTGGGTGAACCAGCCTCTAGGGTATGAGAGCAAACCCCTTGTTGCTTAGTGCTTGGGGTGAGCTAGTGGGGAGATGCTGGAGAGCTCACCCTGGTTGAGGATGAGGGAGAGCTTGAGGGCTGACCAACCCAGCTACCACGAAGGACCAGAACCAGGGCTATGAGTTGGCCCACCTCAACATCCACCCCACCTAGGATCTGCTGAAGCACATAAAGGAACAGGTCCTGCAGACCCAAAGCTGCAGGATCTCCACGACTCAAGGCAACAGCATGATATCCAAGAGGAGTCCTAGCATAGATAGTCTAATGGAAGCCAGAGGCCTTGAACCAGATCGATGACTCTTTGCAATGAACACTTGCAAGTAAAGATATATGGACTAAAGGGTTTACTGCATGACTGTGTCACACACAGCTCCCACAACAAGATTTTTTTTTATTTTATTTTGTTCTATCTTGTGGAGGAGGCTGCAGGGGCAGAGGGTGGACTCGAAGGGACGGGGAGATGAGTGGGTCTGCATGATGTGCAATTCACAAAGAATAAATAAAAAGTTAAATCAGAAAGAGGAGGGGGAGAGAGAAAAAGTTGGGGAATGGGAAGAAAAAGAATGAAAAAGGAGTAGAATACAGGTGACATGCAATTGGAAGGAGGGCCAGTGAGACTGGAAGGGGACCAACAGGAAACAGGCTGTCAGGGGAGGGAAATGTGGGAAGAGGATCAACAAAAACAAATTGGGTCTGAAAATCTCATAATGACATCCATTATGCCACATATTAATCTTTTTAAAGCAATTTTTTAAAATGACCTTATCCATAACCTAAGTTCATTTATCTTGTTTCTTCCTCAGAAGCTAATAAATTGGCACAGTCTCATGTACCATTTTTAGAAGTTACTAACTTAAATAAAGTACATATTAAGAACTTGTTTGAAAGAGTGATTCTATATTAATAATGAGTCTTATGTCATTGAGTCCATTATCAAAGCCCTGAAATATTTGATTTCTCATAATGCGTGTATCTCTGCACACAGTCAATTTCAGGTAACCATGGCAACTCTTGCAAGCCTGAGTAGGAAGTGGGATGCCTTCAATGTCTGTGACATTATTTCTGTTTTGAATTAAATAAGTTTTTAAAAAAAGAAATTAGAAAACATGGCCAAGTGTGACACTAAAAGTTTAGCCCACTCACTTATAGCAGTATTAGAATGGAAAGACACATGGAAATAAAATGTTTGTAATATATCTTGCCATGGAAACTGAATTTTTAATATATTAATTATTTATAGTTCAGTAAATAAAAGAGAAATTCCCCAGTAGAAAAAAAGTTCCCCTTCCTTAATGTTTATCACCATTAGTAATCAAAGCATTGTTACTAATCCATTAATAAGGTAGATATTTGCCTGTCAGACTGACAGATACTTTTTTAAACTGATAATATTCCTTATTAGTTAAAGTGAAATAAATATGTAAGGAAGTATGCAAATATGATATGAGATTGAGCAGTTTTACAAATAATTTTATGAAATGGAAGGTTTTTAAATTGCAGAATAGCTTTTTTGTTTCTTTTTATATAATTTTATTTAACATTTATTTTAAAATAAATATTTAAACATACTTGATTTGTGTTACAAATTTAAATGTTATGGGTTATGATGCCATTTGGAACATATTTTTTAGTGATATAATATTTTTATTATTTCTTTGAGAATTCCATATAATTTTCTTCTTTTTTAAATTTGTATTTAAAAGTATTTTTTTCAATTTTACATACCAACCACAGTTCCCTCTCTCTCCCCTCCTCCTGCTCACATCCCACCTTCCCCCCACTTCACCCCCCATTCACTCCCCAGAGAGGGTAAGGCCTCCACGGGAGAGTCAACAAAGCCGGGCATATCAAGTTGAGGCAGGACCAAGCCCCTTCCTTCCTCTCTGTATTGAGGCTGAGCAAGGTATCCTACCCTAGGGAGTGGGCGCCAAAAAGCCAGTTCATGTACCAGGGGTAAATCCTGGTCCCCCACATACTGCCGAAGCCACATAACTGTCACCCACATTCAGGGGACCTAGTGCGGTCCCATACAAGGTTCCCCAGCTGTCAGTCCAGAATCAGTGAGCTCCAACTAGCTTGGGCCAGCTGTCTCTGTAGATTTCCCTGTCATGATCTTGTTACCCCTTGCTCATACAATCCCTCCTTCCTCTCTTCTACTGGACTCCTGGAGCTCAGCCTGGTGCTTGGCTGTGAATCTCTGCATCTGCTTCCATCAGTTACTGGATGAAGGTTCTATGATGACAATTAGGGTAGTCAGCAATCTGATTACAAGAGAAGGCCAGTTCAGGCACCCTCTCCACTACTGCTTGGAGTCTTAGCTGGATTCATCCTTATGGGTTCCTGGGAATTTCCCTAGCACTAGGTTTCTCCCTAACCCCATTCAGAATAGCTTTTTTTTTTTAAACAAGGGCTTCCTCCATAGACTGGGCTGACTTAGAATGCGTATATAACCTGTGTCTTAGAATACTTTTTTTTTAAATTTAAAGATTAATGGACATCATTATACATTTACACACATTTACACACATATCTATCATTATACTGTTTTCTTTTCCTGTCTCCTCCATTACAACCATCCCTCATGCCCTTGTCACCTGGGACTACTAATGCCTCCTCTCCTACTTCAGTGTTACATGTATTCTATTATCTTAGTTTTTAACACCGCCTTTAAGATATCCTCCTTCCTTCTCATGATCCATTTTCTACTTTCATGGCATACATACTGTAAAAATGTACATATATATGTACATATATAGTATATACACTTTTAAATGCAGAGTCCTCATATGAGAGAAAAATATGTAATTTGACTTTCTATGTCTGAATTATTTAACATAATTTCCATTCCTACTCATTTTCCTTCAAATAGATTGATTCATTTCTCTTTATGGATATAATATATACCACATTCTCTTCTTTCAAAAGTCAAATAATTTTTACTGACACTTTCACATAGGAAACTTTCTCATAGAACAATTTTGATGACTTCTGCAAACTGCTACTTACATATACAGACAAAATATGGTTGAAGTTGACAGACAAGTATAATATAAACATTAATGTTAATTGATACTCATTTACTTTAACAAGGTGAAAGCAAAAAAAGAACAAATAACTATGGTTAAATATCACTCATCTGTCTAATGATTCCATTGAAAATAGCATAGCAATGAATATGGGTGTCCTAGTATCTGTCACAGGGTATATGGTCATATGGTAGTTTTCTTTCTAGTTTCTTGAAACACCTTCAGACTGATTTCTAAAGTGTCTGCACAAGTTTGCACTCCCACCTGTAGTATGAATCTTAAAGAGTCTTATTAATAAAACCAAACCCAAGGCCAGTTATTGGGGTGATTGCTGGAAGATCAGAGAAGCAGAACAAGCCACAGTTTTCTCACCTCACCAGTTCCTCAGCTGGTCTTGCTTCCTCAGACTGCAAGCTTCTGAATCCTCATCCCAATGGCTCTCAGCTGAACTGTGCTCGAAAGCCTGAATGCTTAACCAGCCGAATGCTTTACTCACTACATGCTTTTTCTCCCCTAATTCCTGGTCCTCACGCCTTATATACTTTTCTCTTTCTGCCCCCACTCCCTGGGATTAAAGGCGTGGGTCACCATGCTTAGTTGTTTCTAAAGTGGCCTTGAACTCAGAGATCAGGCTAGCTCTGCCTCCCAAGTGCTGGGATTAAAGGTGTGTACCACCACCGCCCAACTTCTGCTATGGCTTACTCTTCCTATTTTCTAGCCACCATTTTTGGCTTTGTTCTAGTGGCTGTCTGTTCTCTGACCC
Organism: Onychomys torridus; assembly: GCF_903995425.1. Classification (NCBI taxonomy): domain Eukaryota; kingdom Metazoa; phylum Chordata; class Mammalia; order Rodentia; family Cricetidae; genus Onychomys; species Onychomys torridus. The sequence goes on from NC_050466.1 coordinate 96,565,845, forward strand.
CAGATATGTTTATTTCAGGGAACACACAATATTTCAGGGAACACAATACCCCCCACACCCACCATAAGTGAATAATGGCTCCTCATACCCCACATCTATGCCAGCATTTGTTGTCATATATGTATTCTTGATGTTAACCAATCTGAGTGGAATGAGATGGAATCACAAAACAGTTTTAATTTTGTTGAATGTCCATTAACTGATGTGTGAATAATGGAAATGTGGTACATGTACACAATGAAATTTTATTCAGCTGTAAGAAAAATAAAATGAATGGAAGTACAGGAAAGTGTTATTTTATTAAGTAAGGTAGTCCAGAACCAGAAAGTCAAATGTCACATGTTCTCTCTCATATGTGTAACATGGCTTCAAATTTTCATATATTTTGCATAAACTATAATGAATGTAAATTTTGGGAAGCAAAAATGAAACTTCGAAAGGACTTAAGGACACAGGTAAAGTAGTACATACTGGCTATTAAGAGAGATGGAGGGAGTATTGGGGTTGGCAAGGTTTAATGAGGAGACAGAGAAAATAGAGGACAAATGGAAGTGTGAACAGACTGTTAATCAAAACTAAAGAGTATGAAGCAACACATCAGTGTGCTAACTTTATAAGTTAATGAAAAATCGTAATTTAAATAAGAGTTTGAACCAAGGCACCATTCATAGGAGATTACTGCTGATCCAAGAAGTCACGGGTTACTAAATGAAAATCCCTGTGATACATGTAGGATACCTTCCTAGAAGTTGTTGACTAGGAAGGGACCAAAGATTTGGTTGTCCACCAGAACTGGAAGGTTAAGATCCTAATGCTGAAGGCATCACACACCTTGATTACAAAGTACAGAAAAAACATACTGGAACTGAGCTGGAAACCTCTTCTTTTCAAACTGTCTTTTACTTACTTACTTACTTACTTACTTATTTATATTTTTTTATTAAGAAAATTTCTTCATTCATTTTACACACCAATCAGAGATCCCCCTCTTCTCTCCTCCTACCCTCTCAGCCTTCCGCCCCCCCCCCACGCTGCCCACACAAGAAGGTAAAGCCTCCCATAGAGAGGTACATTTAGTAGAGGCAGGTCCAAACCCCTCCTCCTACCTCAAGGCTGCCAGAGGTGTCCCATCACAGGTAGTGGGCTCCAAAAAGTCCACTCATGCACCAGGGATGGATTCTGATCCTACCACCAGGGGGCCTCCCCAAGCAGATGAAGCTACACAACTGTCTCAACCATGTAGAGGGCCTAGTCCAGTCCCATGCAAGCTCCACAAGCAGGAAGTTGCTATGTAAGAAGCTAAAGGGGAAAAATTCAGCAGCGGTCTTTCCCAGCTTTTGACTTTGCATACTGAAATAGCACCTTGCTAGGTGTGCTGGTCAGTCATACATCAACTTGACACACAAACTAGAGTTATCTGAAAGAACACTTTAGCTGAGAAAAATGAATCCATAAGAATTCAGCTGTATAGGGCTGAAGAGATGGCTCAATGGTTAAGAGAACTTACTGCTCTTACAGACCTGGTTTGATTCCCAGCACTCACTCAATAGCTCACATCTTACTGTAACTCCAGTTCCAATGGATCTGATGCCCTCTACTGGCCTCTGTGGGCACATCGTGCCCATACATGCATGCAAACAAAAATTAAAAACAAATAAATCTTTGTTGGGCAGTAGTGGTGCACACCTTTAATTCCAGCACTTAGGAGGCAGAGGCAGGTGGCTCTCTATGAGTTCAGGGAGAGCCTGGTCTACAGGACTACAGAATGAGTTCCAGGACAGCCAAGGTTGTACAGAGAAACCCTGTCTCGAAAAAACAAAAGAGTAATGATATCTTCCCTGAGCTGATGGTTCTAGGTTCTATAAGAGAGCAGGCAGAGCAAGTTAGGGGAATCAAGCCAATAAGAAGCTACCCTCCAGAGCCTCTGCATCAGCTCCTGCCTCCATGTTCCTGCCCTGTTTAAGTTCCTGACCTTGACTTCCTTCAGTAATGAACAGGGATATAGAAGTGTAAGCTGAATAAACCATTTCTTCCCCGACTTGCTTTTTTGTCATGGTGTTTCAGCCCAGCAATAGAAAACCTAACTAAGACACTAGGCCAATCGTGCTTACTGTGCAATACTGACGTAAGAGTTGTGGGGTAACCAAATGATTTCTGATTTGATCTGAGGCCTGCTTCACAGGAGGAAGGTCATGCCTGGTGTTGTGGACCTTGTCAAAGGTCTTTAGCTGTGGAGGTTACAGACACCAGAGGTGACTTTTTTTTTTCTAAATAGACATACTGTCAAATCGCCTCTTGAAGATTTATATTTATAATCATAGACTAGAGATGTTTTTAGCTTTGATCACAAAAGCTTCTCTTTGCAGTGAATCATGGTTAATAAAAAAGCTCAAGACTGGACAAGTGACTGTCAAGTGCTCAGCCTCACATGGGACAGTCATGTCTCCCTTTCCAAGGTCCAAAGACCATCACAAAAAAGGGGTGAAGGAACATAAGAAGGGGGGCAATGGAAAAGAGGCTGTGAAGCACAGCCTTATAATTATAACCAAGCCATGGCACTCAGGAACTTTATCAAAGTGGGGTAGTGAGCTACACATATCTCTGGCTGTACAGATAAGTATTTAGAACACAGAAATTACAATATATTGATTTAGGAAAGTGACAGTAGTTGTTTCTGCTCTATGGTCTATAAATGGGCGTTAATTCCAATTAGGTAGTTGTTGCTTAACCCAAGATAAAAGTAGCACTTAATGTACCATCTTTCCAGGCCAGTCATTAAAAAAAAGCCAGAGGACCAAAATATATGATGCTAGATAGTATCTTGTAGACATGACAGGGGAGCTGCATCCATTAAATCTCAACAGTTATGGTTGCCTAATCAATACTTGCACAATGATAACACCAATTGCCATGGCAATGTGATGAGAGAAATTTCACAAGGTCCTACCACCTAGATCAATGGTTCTCAACTTTCCTAATGCTGTGACCCTTAAATACAGTTCCTCATGTTGTGGTGACTCCAAACATAAAATTATTTTGTTGCTACTTCATAACTGTAATTTTACCACTGTATGAATCATAATGTAAATATCAGATATGCAGGACATCTGATATGCAATCCCTATGAGAGAGTTGCTAACCCTCAAATAATCACTCATCCAGAGAAGAGCTGCAGGCAGTCAATTGCTGCTGAAAGAGGAAGAATCAATTTTCTCAAGGAATAAGCTCCTTGATAGGTTGTCCAATCCCAACTGATCATCCCTAAACATATGTGCATTTTGGCAATACTAAATGGACTTACTTGTATTTACATAAACATACATGTGTAGACTTGTGTAATTATATAAAACAATACTTAAAGAGGTCATGAGTTTGAGAGGGGGGTGGGGTGAACAAAGGAGGAGTTGGAGGGAGTATGAAAATACAGTAATTGTATGAAATTCTAAAAATATTAATTAAATTCAAAATATAGCAGTCACATGCTGCTGAGGAGTAGAATTCATTATTGTTACTGACATATACACTGGCAAGTTACTCATGCCCCAGTGGATATCCCGACATTCATGGCCATGAAGGAAACACTGATTGTTTTCTAGAGAGATAAACTGAGTCTGTGTGCTTTGCTTCCTTCTTTAAAAAAGATACTGTGTGTCTCTATGTTCTAGTATGTGTCTGTAAAATCTACACCTAATGAGAACAGTTTTCCAAAAACTGCAAGGCAGTACAACAATAATTCCAAGAATGTTAGATATGTCCCATAATAATAATACTAGTTAACATTTATTGAGAGATTAAAATGTCCAATGACTCTATCTAGTAGTTTACATTCATTATAATCTGTAATTTGTAAAATAAATGTCATTTAAGTATTATTTTACTGTGTTTAAATATGGAAACACAGAGCTGGTAAGGTAATCCATTTAAGTTCATGTAGCTAATACGAATGAGTAAGTGTTCACAACTAGACCTGATATATTCTGGGTTCCAAGCCTTCTCCAGCCATCTAATCCATTTATACAGACAGATATTTAAGGCATTTTCCACATTTACTTGTCCCATCTTCACCCAAACTCAGCAAGTAGTGGATAATAATTGCTCAAATTCAAATAGTGAAAAAAACCTCTTGGGTAAGTGTTAAGTTCTTATAATTATTATTGTACTGTCTTACACCTTTGGAAAACCCTTTTTCTCAATAGGTTTCTATACCTGAAAACTACCCCATTGTGCCCACAGTTTTCCCATGAAGAGATCAGTATGACAGTTTACTGAGGATTTTGCTGCGAACAGAGTAAACTGCTTCAATATAGCCACAAAAGCTCTTAAGGAGATTCTATTTCTAGAACAGGCTCTCAAGTATGTTGTGGGTCTCACTAGATTCCTTTATCTACTGCAAAATGATCTGTTACAGGCTAGGAGTAGGAATGTTGTTCTTCCATTCTTCATTTAGAAGTACTACATTTGGATGCTAGTAATTAGTCATTAATATATTTATGGAGTAGAGGCTTATATAGCAAGAAAATATCACCTTACTTATGCCATAGTTTTTTATGAACTCAGTGCTTTTGCTGGGAAAATACTTAAAAATTAGTATGCAGATCCCAAAATCTACTGAATCATATTACAATATACTGTGGTAAAATCTCTATGTAAAGAGAATACTCCCTACAGTTAGTACCCTAAATTAAAAATTATTAAAACTTTATTGATAAATTTAATTGTCAAAAAATGAGAAAATGCTAAAAATGTACTTGGCTGATAGTTAAAGTAGCTGATCAGTTTTCCTAAGATTTTTAAAACATTCAAATCAATGCACAGAAACTTTTTTTTTTGTAGACCAGGCTGGCCTCCAACTCACAAAGATCCACCTGCCTGTGCCTCCCAAGTGCAGTGATTAAAGGAATGCACAACCGCACCCAGCGTAATTCACAGAAACTTTAAAGCATACATATCTTTTACAAGGAATGCTGTACAACTCTGTCTTCCAGAAATAACATTGCTGGCATACTTGCAAAATCCCAGAAGCTGTAATGATCTGCACCAGACCTGCACAAGACTCATTCCACCAACATCTCATGAGACCCCTTGAAAAGAGGCACTTATGGGGTAGGGATATATATTTTCTTCAGTAGAACAATAGCCACTAATAAGTTACCTGTGGTGCTTAGTTTTAACTATCAACTTGACACAATCTAGACCCACCAAGGTGAAGGGCCTCTAAGAATAATTCTAAGGGCTTATCTTAATTACATAAATTGATATGGAAGGACCTATCTACTGAAGGCAGCTCTATTTCCTAGACTTGGGGATTGGGAATTATACAAATGAAGAAAGAGTACTGAGCTCTAGCACTTATGTAGTAATTCATTAACTCTCTTCTTTTGATTGCTGTTGTAATGTAACAAGGGGCTTCAACCTTTTGCAAATGTGACTCCCCTACCCAAACCGACTGTAGTCTGGAGCTCTGAGCTAAATAAACCTTTCCCCCTTAAGTTGTTTTGTTGGAGTACTTTGTCATGGCAACAAGAAAAGAAATTAAGACAAGACTTACAAGCAGTTAATGGGAGTTAGAAGGAGAAAGATACATTTTCTTCAGTAAAATATGCATTAGTGATGTACTCATTCTTTTGTAAATAACTACCTATATTCCTGGATCATCGTAAAAGAAAAACAAACATGAATGTAGAATGAAGATCAGTTGGGAAAAGGAAAGGGACAGTGGGAGAAGAAAGACAAGAACAGGTAATCTCTATGTAAAAAGAATATTCCCTGCACTGTATATTAAATTTAAAAGAATTAAAATGTTATCAATTTCATTCATAATTATAATGAAACACACTATTATTATTATGTATAATTAACATATTGCTAATAAAATAGAAATACTTTAGTATCAAAACTGTATATGCTAACATAGACATTCTTTACTTACTAATTACAAGGATATTTTTTATATAAGGCTTGAGTTAATCACTTTCAGTAGATTATAAGTTGATTTCAATGTTGGTTTTCCACAAAAACAGATGAAATAAGACAGATTTTTACAAAATTGTTATTACGATGAAATAATTTAGGACAGTATTTAGGGGTTGGGGAAATTGTTCTGTGGGTAAGATCTCTTGTTGTGCATTCATGAGAACCTGAGGTAGAATCCCCAGTATCCATATAAAAAGAGCCAGGAATAGTTGAAGGAGTTACTGCAATGAATATTATCAGCTACAATGAATATTTACATAAAATTCTCAAAGAATCTATTAAAAATATATTAAATATTAGCACAGAAACTTTAGAGTTAAATTACACCATAACCAATTATAGTTAGTAGCCATAAATAGACTATTCTAATCAATAGAAACTAAATATGTATTATTCTCAACAGGAGGTGAAACCTACTGTAAGAGAAATCACATTTTAGACAATAAAGCAGTGTCTAAACTATAAAAAAGAAAAATAACTTCTTGTATATCAGTATAATGCAAATAGGAATTAATAATAACATAAATTATACATAAACTGCATGAATACTTGGAGAATGAATAATATGTTCACTCTTCAATAAACAATGAGTCACAGACAAAATTTAAGAAAGCCTAGGATGGAATAAACATAAAATCACAACTTACCAGGACATTTGAGATGTAGCTAAGGCAATTTTAAAATTAAAGTTATCACTTCATTCTTACATCCAAAATTATATATACATATATATTTATATACATACATAATAATAAAAACATGAAACATTTATATTTTCATTACTCATTTATCAGTTGATGAACAGCCTGCACAAGACTTGCACAAGCTCAAGCTAGACAAAATCCCAGCATGAAGGAGGGGGAAATAGGCACAAAATCTGACATCTGGTTGCTGCTAGAAAGAGAGTCTGTTTTCTTTAATGTTGTGACATCTAGTGCATGGACTACCAGGCTCCATGCTCAGGAATAACCAGTCAACAAGAATTAGACTCAAAGGGAGGGGGTGGGTAGTGGATGGGGAGGATCTGGAAAAAGTTGGGAAGGGAGATTGTGCTGGCTAGTTTTATGTCAACTTGACACAAGCCAGAGTCATCTGAGAGGAAGAAACCTCAATTGAGAAATTCCTTCCATAAGATCTGGCTATAGGCAAGCCTGTAGGGCATTTTTTAATTCTATCATATATTACATCCTGGACCAAAGTTTCCCCTCAGTCTCCCCAAACCCCCCCTCTCCCCCAGATTCACCCTGCCCTCCATCTCCCATCAGAAAAAAAGCAGGCCTTCCAGAAACACGGCTAAGGTGCAAAGCTACAGAGAAACCCTGTCTTGAAAAAACATAAAAAAAGAAAAAAAGAAACTCAGCATAACATGCTACCACAAAAGCAGTCACATACCATCAAGGCTGGACAAGGAATCCCAGTAGGGGGAAAGGATCCCACAAGTAGGCAAAAGAGTCATAGACCACCCCCATTCCCACTTTTGGGAATCTCACAAGAACACCAAGCTACTCAGCTATAACATATATGAAAAGGATCAGACCTCTACAGGCTCCCTGGTATCTGAGAGTCCCCATGAGTCCCAGTAAGTTGATTCTATGGGTTGTGTTCTTGTGGTATCCCTGACCCCTCTGATTCCTCTGATCTTTCCTCCCCCTCTGAACTTCCCATCTTCTATATATATCCAGGCAAGGCCTCAAGTGGAGGGATTGGGACACCAACCCAGCCACAAAACCTTCGACTTACCTGCCTGCAGTGTTCTGGGACCGGAGCTTAGCAGAATCATCATCACAGAGACCAGAGAGATTTCATCTAGCAAGTGATGGGATCAGATGCAGAGTCCCACAGTCAAACATTAGGTAGAGTTCAGGGAGTCCTGCAGAGGGGGCATTTTCTTAATTAGAGATTGATGTTAGAGGGCCCAGCCAATTGTGGGTGGTGCCACCTCTAGGCCACTGGTTCAGAATGCTATAAGAAAGAAGATTGATAAAAAGCCATGAGGAGCAAGCCAATAAGCAGCAATCTTCCATGGCTCCTGCATCAGCTCCTGCCTCCAGATTCCAGTTCTGTTTCTATCCCTACTCTGACTTCCTTCAATGATAAACAGTGATGTGGAAGTTTTAAGCAAAATAAACCGCCAGGCGGTGGTGGTGCATGCCTTAATCCCAGCACTCAGGAGGCAGAGGGAGTTCCAGGAAAGGTACAAAGCTACACAGAGAAACACTGTCTAGAAAAAAACAAAAAAGAAAGAGAGAGAGAGAGAGAGAGAGAGAGAGAGAGAGAGAGAGAGAGAGAGAGAGAGAGAGAAAGAAAGAAAGAAAGAAAGAAAGAAAGAAAGAAAGAAAGAAAGAAAGAAAGAAAGAAAGAAAGAAAGAAAGAAAAGAAACCCTTTCCTTCCCAAGTTGCTTTTGGTCATGGTGTTTCTTCACCACAATAACCATAACTAAGACAAACATGAATGTGATAAATATACATTGTATGAGATTCTTAAATAATTAATAAAACATTACAAAAAATAAAAGGACTATCAAAGGGATATCCTAATGAGGTACCTTATAATATTAGTAAACCAAGAACAAGCAAAACTCAACAACAATAAAGATCAAGGCAGAAACCAATCAAATGAAGACAAAAATAATAATACAAAGTATTGATGACATGAAGAGACAAACCAATGCTTATAACAAAAAAAAAAAAAAAGATTTCCCAAATCAACAGTTACTTTGCTATTGCTGTGCAAAGACACCATGACCAAGGCAACTGACAGACGCAAGAATCTGGGGCTTACAGTTTCAGAGAGTTAGTACCCATGACCATCAGGGTAGGGATCAAGGCAGTAGCAGGTAGGAGGAAACCAGGCATGGACCTGGAGCAGCGCTTGAGAGCTTATATGTTGATACACAAACAAGAGGCAGAGAAAAAGAAAGAGACAGAGATACAGATAGAGAGTGCTAGCTAGTTAGCTAACTGGGAATTACACGGGATTTTGAAACCTCTAAGCCTATTCCCAGTGACCCCTCCAACAAAGCCACCATTCCTTATCCTTCCCAAATAGTTCTGCCAGCTGGGAACCAAATATTCAAACATATGAGCCTATGAGGGCCATTCTCATTCAAACCACCACAGGGGCAAATTATTAGAGATTCCAATGAAATCCAGAAAGACTCATCAGGAAACACTCCAGAAAATCATAAACTAAAAATGTAGAAAATCAAAAAGAAATTAATATATTTCTGTACATATATGATCTAGCTAAATTAAATACAGAGGATATAAGCAACTAAAATACATTCATAACAGATAATTTAAGGAATAATAAAATGTATCCTAACAAACAAAACCCCAAAACTTGCCAGATTCACTGCATGAAGAAAACCACAGACCACTTTCTCTAAAAAACATAGACACAAAAATTCTCAGTAAACTTGTTGCAAACTGGGTTTAATAACATATTAAGAAGCTCATACACTACTTACTACATCTATTTCCCTACAAGTATTCAAAGGAATTTCAAGATATTTTAAAAGGCTGTGTGTGTGTGTGTGTGTGTGTGTGTGTGTGTGTGTGTGTGACATAGATCATATAAGTAGACTTAAATATATAGATTTAAGGTCATATACCACATTATTACCTTAGTTGATACAGAAAAGACTTTTGACAGTATTTGCCATCCTTTCATAATAAAAATCCAAAGAAACAAAGAATAGAAGAAACATACATCAATATATTGAAGTATATATACATATATATATATATATATATGTGTGTGTGTGTGTGTGTGTGTGTGTCATATATATATATATGACAAATCTATAGCTAATTGTGTACTAATCTGGGGACAGTTAAAACATCTACCAGGACATCTGGAACATAACAAGTGTGACTTCTTTCTTTTCCAGTTCTATGTAGTGCTCTATATCGTAGCTAGAGCAATAAGAAATTCAAAGTATATAAAATGAATACTAACAGTGAAGTCAAAAGTCTTTCTTTAGATGGCATGGAAAGAAATGCCTAGAGGATCAGATGACCAGGCTTGGCAGTAAGTATGCAGGCTGAAATGACTTCTGAAAGTTGTTTTACATCCCATGTGTGTGGTAGCACACAGGTACACACACACACACACACACACACATACACACACACACACACACACACACACAAATAAGCTCTTTAAGAGTCTAGATATTCCACAAAAGAACTCTGAGATTTGATAAACACATCTGTCACAGCAGCATGGCTAAAAAATGTACAAACATCAGTACCATACATACCATATATATATATAAACAATTTTCCAGGGAAAAATCCTATTCATAATAGCTTTCAAATACCAAAGAATAAAATTAATTAAGGAGGTGAAAGACTTATACAATGGAAGCTTTACACCACTGAGGAAAGAAATTGAAGAATTCAACAGAAGATGGACTGTCCTCTCATGGCCATGAATTAGCAGAATCAAATTGTAGAAATTGTTATATTGCCTAAATTGATCTATAGACTCAACAAAGTACCCATTAAAATATTGATGACATTATTTCCAGCACTAGGGGAAAGAATCCTACACAATATAATGCAAATATTCAAAGTAATCTTTTGCAGAAGTATTCACTAGAAGTATTCTTAATACTTGATTTCAAATTATGTTATAAAACCATATTAAAAAGAAACTATGGCATTGCTATAAAAATAGAGTAACAGACTAGAAGACCCCAAAACAGACCAATACAGCTATAGCCCTATTTTTGACACTTGTATCATAAGCTTATATTGACAAAAGCAAGCCTTTTCTGCAATTAGTGCTGTAAACCAAATACACACATGCAAAAGAATGATATTAGATACATACCTCTCATCCTGCACAAAAATTAATTGAAAATGAATCAAAGACCTTAATGTAAGACCTGATACCTTAAAGCTTTGAGCAAAAACAAAGATAAAACACAACCAAGCACCTCCTGAATAGGAATTCAACAGCACAGGAAAAACACCAAAAACTGAAAATAATGGATTGGATTCAATTAGAAAGTTTCTGCATCGCAAAGTAAATTATCAGCACAATGAAAATATAGTGCATAGAATGGGGAAAAAATCTTTGCCAACTATAAAAAGCTTCTCTTCAGAATATATAAATAACTGAAAAATTAAACACAGAACCATACAAAAAATCCAACCACTTTATGGGCTAATGAATTTAGTAGAAATTTTTCAAATGAACAAATACAAATTGCCAATGAACAATTGTTGCAGATATTATTATCCTTACCTATCAGTGAAATGCTAGTTAAAACTGTTCTGAGATTAAACCTCACACCAATCAGAGTAGATACCATCAAGTTAATAAATGACAAAAAATATTGGTGAAGATATAGAAAATGGTAACCCTTGTACTTTGTGGGTAGGAATGTAAACTAGTCTAGCCACTATAGAAAAGTGTATGGAAAAAATTAAAACCAAAAATACAACTATCATATGACCCAGATATAACATTCTTTGATACATATCTGGAGGACTCTAAGCCAATATACCAGAGATACTTTCATACCCATATTTACTATTAACACTATTCACAACAGGTAGGAAGCAGAATGACCCTAGATGTCTACCAACAGATTACTAGATAGAGAAATGTTGCACATATACATAATGGAGTTTTATTCAGCCAAAAAGGAAAGTGAAACCATGACATTTGCAGGAAAAATAATGGAAAAAAGAGATCATTATGTTACCACCAAGATATGAATATGAATGTCACATGCACCTTAGGGATATCTTACTAAGTTGGTCATTGTTTACTAATTAAAGAAAGGCTACTATACTACCACTAGCTTTTCAATTATTAAAGCCAAAATGAAACTTATTTTTAAGCTTATTTTAAAAATACACACAAAGTATGTGTGTGTGTGTGTGTGTGTGTGTGTGTGTGTGTGTGTGTACGCATCTGTAGTTTAGATGAAGCTATGCCACAAGGGGTGACTGTTTCCCTCAAGAGTCATAATCTGTCTAACAAAAATTCCAGTGCCAAGCATAGGAAACTTATCTTTGAATCATTGGCTAGGGGAGGTCAGAAAAGTCCCAAAACAATATGAGCTATTGAAATCGCCCTTTGTTACAGCCAAAAATTTGAAGGTAAGTCCCTATTACTGAAGAAATCATTCACTTTAGACAGAGAACTTGAGAGAACTCACAATGGAGCTGACCTGGAATCACCCTTGCTAAGGACTAACTTTCATAATATCAGAGGTGCTAAACATGCTACTCAGAGAGAAAAATAATCAATAATCATACCTATCAGTAAAGCCTATGAACCACAACAATGATCAGCCCAGCAAGATATACCCAATGGTAAAATAGTGGAGCTTACAACTTGGGGGTAACCAATACCTAACTGGACTTAAGGCCTGCTCAGCAGAAGGGAGTTCATGTAAACCTAGGCAACTATCCACAGTTGGTGAGGCCATGGACTAGTGTAGCTGGGAGGTTTTTTCAGTCCTGCCCTGCCCTGAGGTCCCACCAGGCCCCAAGGTCCTGCTGGCCCCACAGTCCCACAGCCACTTATAAAATAATCACTCAGAGGCTTAATATTATTTACAAACTATATGACCTTTTGGCAGGCTTCTTGCTAGCTAGTTCTTATAACTTAACCCATTTCTATTAATCTATATGTTGCCACATGGCCGTGGCATTACTGGTCTGCTGGCATCTTGCTGCTCCTTGGGCAGTGGCTGGCATCTCCCCCTCCTGCCCTTTCTTCTCTCCATATATGTGCTTGGATTTCCTGCCTGCCTCTAAGCTGCTTTGTCATAGGCCAATGCTGCTTTACTTATCAACTAATCAAAGCAACACATGTCCACAGCATACAGAAAGATACCCCACAGCAGACTATAAAGGAAAATCTACTACTGCCACTTTCTAAAACTATTATAATTTCTAACTGCAATCTAAACACATATCCTTATACCAACAGATAAAGGGAGCTCTCACCATTGGTCACAGCAACTTCTTTTTGCAGCTGATTAAAAAGACTGCAGATATCCACAAGTGGCCAAAGTGCATTGAACAACTGAAAATGGGGTGCACAACCCCACTTGATATATCCATGATATGACCCCTGTACCTAAAGCTCAAGGATATCATGGAAGATGGCACCAAAAGATATGGATAGCCAGAAGACTAGGATGTCTGCTGCAATATATATGATGGGGAAACTACACTCAAGAAATATCAAAAATATAGCTGCCTAAATAATACTGACACAATGATGAAGATGGGGGAACCCTCATTTGTCTCCATACCTAGAGGCAATTAATGGCTGCTGAGAGGAAAAGAATTAATCTTATCCAGGGGTCACCTCTCTGATGCTTACCCAATACCAAGGGGTCAGTGCTAAATACATGTATATATAACTAACACCGAATGCTCTCAGTAAAAGACATACGTGTGTATGTATGTATATAACTGTTGACAAATTTCTAAACAGTCTTATTAAATAAGAAACATGGAACCAAATACAGGGGTAATAACCAAAGAGATCAGAGAAATAGTGAAGAGCCACTGACTAGCCTTAACATACCATGACATTTTAGCTTCCCAAGAGATATCTTCTTCCTGTCTAACTTGCGCTTTTATTGCCTTCCTGTTCTGCCTTCTCACTGGCTCTAAGCCCAGCCACATCACTTCCTTGTCACTGCTTGTCTATACAGACATCCAGGTCTCTTTAGTTGGTACTAGTATTCAAGGCGTGTGTCATCATGCTTGGCTGTGTCCTTGACCACACAGAGACTCTGCCTGTCATATGTGATTGGATTAAGAGCATGTGCTACCACCGCCTGACTTCTATTTATGGCTCGCTATAACCTCTGATCTCCAGGCAAACTTTATTAACATATAAATAAAATATCACATTTCAGCACAAATAAAGTATCACCACATGTAACAATAAAGAAGAGGTTATGAATTTGAGAGAGAGTAGGAAAGACATAGAAAGGCAAAGTGAAGGGTGAAAATTATGTAAATATGATAATTAATGTAAGAAATTCTCACAAAATAAAAAAATTAAATAACACAGTTTTACTCTAACAATGTCATTTACTCAGATCTTTGAGTAAAATGAGCAGAGCATAGAACCTCAGCATTTTCTTCCTCTCTTTTTTTCCCAAAACATGTTTTTAATGTGGTCATGTATGTCCAACAAAGATGTTAAAATCAAGCTCCTTGTGTCTCCATGTCTTCAGTCCTCGGCTTTAGGATTATGTGCATTCAGCACAGGTTTTCCAGCCTGGGATGAGCCCCAGAATCCCTGGCTTCCTACTGGGGCAGTAACTCATATTTTGACCACCAGGCTCTAAATGTTGTTTAAGGAATGTCATGGGGGGCCTTTCAAAAGTTGGGTATGTTTACAGTACTGCAAAAAATTCTAGAGATGATGGCATTTGGCCTTCTGATTTATCAGAAGAGGAAGTATACAGCATTATATAACTCTTGGAGTCAAATCCCAGCCAAGTGGTTAAGGTGAGGGAGGTGCAGGTGTCTGTCCTGCATACCAAGACATTTGTCCCTGCTTTCTACGTGGAAAAGCGCAGTAAAGGCTGAAGGAGACCAAGACCAATTCAGTGACCACCAGAGCCTAAGCCAGAACCAGAGCCATGGCTCCCATGGTGGCAGCCCAGGTTTTCTTTCCTACTCACTGCAGCCCCCAGCATGTCCATTCCCCTGCTGCCCGACTTGAAAGTTTGCTAAAAAATATAACCCTGACTCCATAAGAACAAATCCAAGAGAATAGTGAAACTGAAGTGATTGTTAATGCCATTCGGTTGAAAGGGATATCAGCATAGGGAATGGGGGGGGGGGTGGCTATAGTGCGAATTTGGTGTAAGTCTCTAATTTGTAAAGTCTCTGACCTTTAGATATTTTTATCCTCTTTTTTCTCATCGGTCTAGGCTTTAGAGATTCACAGTCTAGAACAGCCTCCTTCCCAAATTCCCCATCCGATTTTTTTTGGATGCAAAACATTTTTGAATGAATAATTTGCAGCTTGAGACTGTCCTCTTTTCTGATGTGGGCTGATCTCTAGGAGACTGTCTCTATCTCCTCAACTCTGAGTTCTAAGAGAAGCAGGTGCCAGCAATCAGCCACAGGAGAAACAGGCCAGTGCCTCTTGCTCATCTTTAAGTCTTTAATGAATTTATAGAAAATGAACCATAACAATGTATTTCTTACAAAAACCGTGACACCTGAGGAGCATAGAACAAGCCTCAAGAGGCACCAGAGAAGGGAGGAACAGCATATGAAATGTGAGTGAAGGCACGGGCATCCCCGGGGACACAAATGTACAGACTGGCACCTTTCCAATGACCGTGAATGAAAAATAGCATTTATGACTGCCTAAAAACCAGTGCTAGAACTCCACATGGTGCCATATGCCAATAATCCAAGTACTGGGGGGCCTAAGGCAGGGGTATCTCCAGTCCAAGTTCAGCCTGAGCTACAGGGTGAGGCCTGTCTCAGAGAAAACCCCAGCATAGACCAGCAGTGTTCTAACTTCTGAGGAGCCACAGAAACACACACTAGCCGGACACTGAGAGAAGCTCCTCCCTGGGCTAGGCTGTCCCCAGACAGCTCACACATAGGAAATGGCACACAGGGAAGTCCTGTCCTCTGTGCACCATAGCAGAAGCACCTGGCAAAGTTCAGCCCTTGTGGGTGATGGGAACTTAGATGCCCTGGTGGGTGCCAGGTCTGTCCAGCCTGAAGCTGTGACAGAGATGTACCCCACTCCTTAGCAACTTTCTGCACACACTGAAAGGAGCTTGGAGGGATGGCCAAACAGCTGCCCTGATGACTAGAGGCCAGCCAATGTGGATGGGCCCGGACCCTGTGTATCTACAGGACAATGTGGAGAATGTCTACAAGTTAGGATCACTATTATCTGAGGTCAAGCTGTATACTCTGGGTGCATGAAGGATCGTCCTCAGCAAATTCCATCAAATTTGACAGCAAGAGGGCACAAGGGACAAGTTAGAGAAAAAAGACAGTCGCAAGGAATGCTGGTCAGATGGCAATGATTCTTGTCCTTAAGGAAGTGCCACATGAAGGTTTTGAGGTTTGCTCTTTAGAAATGTCGGCAGGACCTTTTCACATGGAAAGCCAGACATTTTTGGCAGCTAACGCTGTATATTCAAGGTTATCTTGGTCTACATAGTAAGTTCCAGACCAGCCTGGGCTATGTGGGGGAGCCCCTGTCTCAAAATACCACAAGAGAAACAAACAGAAGGGAAGACAGTCCTGACATTGCTTTGGAGGCTCAAGGAACCAGCTGTGTTCCATGGAAGCACATTGCAGGCAGCTACTCTCCAGATGTCCCCAATCATGCAATTTAAAATAAAGAGAAAAAGACACAATGAAGGAACTTCAACAATAACCAGATATCCCTGAATGACAGCTTGTCAGAGTACTGCCATCCCTGACCTACAGGAAAGCTATACTTCCCAGTGGATCCTAGGAAAGCACCTGGTAAGAAGATCATTTCACTTAGAAATTACAGAGTCAAAATGGAAAGCACTGCTGATAAGCAAGATAAAACCCACCCACACAGAAATGAAATAAAGCAGAAAGTTGATGTGGACAGAAAACCTGATTTCATAGCTACCATAGACAACAAAATCTAGAAACAGGACACTGCTCTAGGCCACCCAGAGAGAGATTATCCATTATTTAGGCCAACCTCTAGAAACCTGAAAACACAGGACAGTTGCTATTCAGCATCCATTAAGACACCCTATCAAAGTGACTTAGTGAGAAATGTCTAGAAGAGACATTTCATAGAGAGGATCCTACACAGTGTGGATGAGTAGGAAGACATCAGCAAGCTGTGGCCACTACTCCGTCATTCTATATCTAGGTGATTCTGTGGGGCATCCACCAGAGAAAACACCTCAGACATGGGTATACAGGACATGCAACTACACTGGGTATACAGGATCCCAGCACAGGCCTGAACCTTTCTCAGGGTGAGCGTTTAAGTACAAAAACCATGTTCTGGTCAGAAGCAGAATTACAGAAGCTAAAAGGCAAAGTTAGCACATTTAGAGGCTTTCCCAGAATTTTAGACTTTGGTGGATTAGGCCTTTGTTTTCATTTTTGGTAGGTGATGCTGCCTACGTCCTGAGTTTTATGGCCAGAAAAGTACGCCCATCATGGAGTCAGTTCTGCTAAGTTTTGGGAGTCCACTAAGGTCTGGGGCCTGTTACAGGTGGGAGGAAAGAGATTTGTGG
This sequence comes from Onychomys torridus, assembly GCF_903995425.1. Taxonomy (NCBI): domain Eukaryota; kingdom Metazoa; phylum Chordata; class Mammalia; order Rodentia; family Cricetidae; genus Onychomys; species Onychomys torridus. Next base: position 96,583,082 of record NC_050466.1, read on the forward strand.
TCTAGGCTTTCTGAAGCAAGCTAGATCTGACAGAGTGGAGAACGAGGCAGGTAGACTGCCCTGGGTTCATATCATCTAATGCCTAGCTAACTGATCTACTTCCTGCACTCTTGAGCAACTGCTGGGCTATGCCCTGGCTTACTGTTTCCCACACAAACAGGTACACAGATTAGTGTCCATCAGGAACCATTGAGGATCTCCCAAATCTCGAGGCAGGGAAATTCAAGCAAGCCAACAGCAGCTCTAGTAATGCAAAGCCGGGAAGCCTCTGCAGAGAGAGTGGCCCCATGGCTGACAACATATCCTGGAAGCAATAGCTCTCAACTTGCTTACAGCATATAAAACAGACCCCAGCTATAGTTCACATCCACCTCCATATCTGGCAGATCTCAATTACTAGAGGACCCACAGGCAAGTTCTCTGATCCAAGCATTTTGTCCTGGAGGAAGTTTATTGTTGCTAGCTTTTTATTTCTGTTATTTCCTTCTTTTTCTGGGTTATATCTAATTATACAGTTATTTATTTATTTGTTTGTTTGTTTATTTTCTAGAGCTGAGGACCGAACCCAGGGCCTTGCACTTGCTAGGCAAGTGCTCTATCACTGAGCTAAATCCCCAACCCTGTTTTTTGAATCAATCTTTTGAGTCTGGGCTGGCCCAGAACTCAATATTTAGCCTTGGACTTCTGATCCTCCTGTGTCTACCTCCCAAGTGTTGTGATAAGAGGCTTGAACCACCAAGCCCCAGCTGTGGTGGTCTGAAAGAAAATGTCCCCCAAAGAGGAGTGGCACTATTAGGAAATACGGCCTTGTTGGGTAGGTGTAGTCTTGTTGGAGGAAGTGGTCATTGAGGACAGGCTTTGAGTCTCATGTTCAAGCCACACTCCAGTGTTGCATTCACTTCCTGCTGTCTGCCGATCCAAATGTAGAACTCTCAACTCCTCCTCCAGCACTATGTCTGCCTGCATGCTGCCATGCTTCCTGTCATGATGACAACTAACTAAACCTCTGAAACTATAAGTGAGCCACCTTAGTTAAATGTTTTCCTTTATAAGCATTGCCATGGTAACAGTGTCTCTTCACAGCAACAGAAACCCTAAGACATTGGCTATCTGGATTATTTGATTATTTACCTCTGTCTATTTTCTCTTCATCTTTTTCCCATTCTTCTCTCTTCCTTCCTACCTTCCTTCTGTCCTTCCTTTTTTTCTTCCATACAATGTTTCATTATATAGTTCTGGCTGTCCTTGAACTCACCATCTGCCTCCTTTCCTAAGTGCTGGGATTAAAAGTGTGCACCACCACTCCTAGTTTTGTTTTTCCTTTTTAAAAATCTTACTTCTTGAGCTGAGTGGTGGTGGCACATGCCTTTAATCCCAGCACTGGGAGACAGAGGCAAGCAGATCTCTGTGAGTTCGAGGCCAGCCTGTGCTACCAAGTGAGTTCCAGGAAAGGCACAAAACTACACAGAGAAACCCTGTCTCGAAAAAACAAAACAAAACAAAAACCCTTACTTCTTTATTTCCTCCCCTCCTTGAATAGGTATAACAGGAAAGGGGAGAAGAAAATGAGGGACAGAATTCAAAGATTCTAGTACCAGCTTTTGTATTTGGAGTTCAAGGGGAACACTGAGATTTTCTATAAGAGATTTATGAAAAGCATCACTGCAGGGAGAGATCAGGCTGACATGGCAGAGTGATGCTCCCTTCTTATAGGATTCAGAGGAAGAAAGGTGGGAAGTAGACTGAAATGTTTCCTTCTTTGGCCTACAGTTGACTATAGCTAAGATTAACCAATGAATGTTCAGTTCAGGCTTGCATCAGCTCCAGCTGTAATGTGGAGCTCAGTATACCCCTTGCACTGAGCACTCACACAGAACCTAATTTAGTGTCAGCCTGAGTGGCCAAGTGCCTGCTTTCATCAACATCATCACAACCTTGGACAGCACAGTCCAGAGTAAGCTTCCCTCACTGTGGGTAAGAGAGGGTAGCAAAAGCTACTGGTGAGGCCTAACACTGTACAGAACCTAGCAGCCCCACCCATGGACTACTGCCTACAGATGGAAACCTGAAATAGCCCCCTCACCAAGTGGGGACATGTCTTCAAACATGTCTTGTGGCCAGCAACACCTGTGGCTGCTGGCAGTGTTTCTGGCACTTGCACTGAGAGAACCAAGCAGATGCCATAACAGGTTGTCAGTCTTCTCTCAGAGATCAGGCCTCAATTTCACTTTCCTGAGACTTGAGCAAGCAGTTTCTTGGAGGGCCATGAACAAAAGACATAGTCCTTGAAGAAACACATACTCAGACTGCTCAAGGTACAGCCAGTTTTTTTACTGTCTGGGACCCCTCACCAACTTAGAGCTATGTGCATGGGTCAATATGAACATGCTAGGTCAGCCTGCCAAAAAATGGTAACTGTAACTCCCAACAAGTAAATTCAAAGTTTACACACACTCACCCAATCATATGATGCCAAGGCTTGTACCACCCTGTTTATGGTTTTTCCCTTTAAAAATCCCTCACCCTGAGAGATCAGGGATGTCCTCCTCCACCCCCTGTGTCAAGTGTTGGACACAGACCAAGCCTGGGCTTGCTTGTTATCAATAAACCCCTGTGTGTTTTGCATTGGATATCGGCTCTGTGATGGTCTTGCTTGAGGGTCTAGAGATAGCCACAACAGTACCACAAGCATATCTGAACAGGCAGCTCATAGCAATGACAGACAGCCTTGACCCAACCCAGAGCTAAACAGGTCATGGTGGGTTGTGGGTTCAGAGTATGTAACCAGCATTGAAGTGTATAAGACCATAAGCCTGGGTAAGAGTATGAGGCTGATTTCTACCAGAGATTCTGCCTGGATAATAAAAACCCCACACTGCCTCTGGCTGTGCCTCATCTCAGAAAAGTGACTGCCTGAGATACCATTGCCCATCTCAACTTCATGTTGAGGTTTGGGGTGATGGGTTTCTCTTTTCAAGGGCTCCTCCAGGCCATGCTATATACCACATCAACTGCAAATGTGGGACCAGCCTGCTGAATTACACTCTAGAATCAAAGCAGAGACAATGTACCTATAGCCCAGCCACAATTTATGGCCCAATTTAGTGCTCAAATGGAGGATCTGATTACAGAATTAGAGGAAATAGGCAGGCTGCTTAGAGGACAGTCATAATCAAAGCCAGCTTATTAAGAAGAGAATAAATACGGAATCCTTCAGTGAGAAGACAATGCCACCCATCACCTAGCATGAAAAATTTTGGGGGAGCCCTAACCTCTCACCTGATGGTCAAAAGGAAGCCCAGAAACAGATCTGATAGTGATCCACGTGGACAAATTGTCAAGCAGGGGATTTAAAGGAGATGTTTTAAGGAACCTTAATGAACTTCAACAAAACATGGAAAAAGTATTCAGTTATGCAACAGAGACATTTAAGAGGAAGATGGAAGCAATTTAAGAAATCAGACAAAAGGCCTAATGGTACACATCATTAATTCCAGCACTTAAGAGAAGGAGAAAAGAGGACCAGAGTTCAAGGCCAGTTTCGGCTATATAATGAAGTTGAGGCCAATATGAGCTACATGAGATCTTTTGTTTGTTTGTTTTACAAGACAGGGAGCCTGTCCTGGAACTCACTCAATAGACCAAGTGAACCTCAAACTCACAGAAATCCCGAGTGCTGGGATTAAAGTTGTGTTTAATCCCACCGCTTGGCTTCATGAGATCCTATCTTTATAAAAAGGGAGAGACAGAGATTGAGACAGAGACAGACCAAAAGACACAGGAACACACACACACACACACACACACACACACACACACACACACACACACACACAGAGGGGAGGAATCCTTGACCTGAACATACTGGGAAGGATTTGAAATTGTGATCGAAGGCATCAGTAGGAGAGCAAACAACTAGAGAAAACATGTCAGGGAGAATGCAGATAGGTTCCCGGAAAACACACCGGGGAAGTACACAGAAGAGGAATGAGTGAAGATTACTTTGGGGCAGCATTAACATATTTAAGATGAGGTAGGAAAGCAAGGCAGACAGGCAAATGCCAAATCAGTCAAAAAACCCATTCAAACAACTATCAATATTGACTATCTGAATCTATTCAAAAATGAAAACATCCAGGTCACAGGAAAGCCAAAGGGCACTAGTCATTTGGACCACTTTTTTAAAAAAAATATTATCTTAACCATTTCGAAGACTTACTTTACTTTTATTATGTGTTTGTGTGTGTACACCTGTGTAGGGATATATGCACATTGAGTATAAGTGCCCATAAAGAACAAAAGTGGGCACTGAGTCCCCTGGAGCTGGAGTTACAGGAACTTGTGAGATGCCTAACATGGATGTCCTCTTTAAAAGGAGTATGCAACTTAACCTTCAAGCCATCTCTCCAACTCCAAATTACCTTTATTTATTTTTATTTACATGTGTGTGCATGAATATGTATATGTTTCTATGTTGGCAAGTTTGTGCCATTGGCTTGTGCATAGAGGTCAGAGGATGACTTTGGGAATGTTGGTTTTCTTCTACCACGTGTATCCCCAGGGATACAATTGAGTTCCTCAGATTTGGTGGCTGGAACCTTTACAAGATGAGCCATCTCACCAGCCATCTTGTTTGTTTGTTTGAGTGTTTCATGTAGCCAAATCTGGACTTGAATTCTGGATCCTGCTCCCTTTACCTTCCATTAGAGGAGTGTGCCACAATACACAGATTTAACGTGGTCTTTAAACTGAAGTCCTTTTTAGTTGAAGTAACACTATTGCTACATGTTAAGGAAGGAAGGAGAAAATAACAATAAAACACAAAGTTGGTGCAAGAAAAGAAAAAACCAATATCAGAGCAAAAATTAATAAAAGAGGAAAAATCACAAAAGGTTGATCAGGCATGAGACACAAAGTACATTAAGGTTTGAAAAATAGGACATGCAGTGATGGTGCACAGGAGGCAGAGGCAAGTGGATTTTTGTGAGTTGAAGGCCAGCCTAGTCTACAGAGAGAGTTCGAGGACAACAAAGAGAATACTTGCCTTAAAAAAAAAAAAAAAAAAAAAAAAAAAAAAAAAAAAAAAAAAAAAAAAAAAAACAGAAAAAGTGGGGGGGAGCAATTAGAAAAATGGAAGTAAGCCCTTTTTCCAAGACTGCAGGCAGACCCTGCAATAGCCACACACTGCCCACACCCATCTGCCTGAGACCCCAGGCACTTCCTGAGTCTCAGAGACCAGTCCCCAGCCCCCATCCGCCCTGGAACTATCATCTGGACCAGAGAACTCCCATCTGGACCAAAGAGCCTGCAGCTACCATCCAACCCAGGACTCCCAACTGGACTAGAGCTTCCATCATGTCTGGAACCCCAATTTGGACAAGAGGAGCTCCCATCTGGACAAGATAAGGAGACCCCAAGGACTTTCAGAGACTCAGAGTCCAGCCCCCAGCTCCCAGCCAGCCAGCACTCTCATCTGGATCAGCACTCCCATCTGACCCAGAGCTTCCATCTGGAGCAGAGAGAGGCTCCGTAAATCTGTCAGCTCGGTCTGGACCAAGTGCACTGATAAGAAGAATGAATCCACTAGGAGATGGGCAGACGTCAAAGCAGAAGTAAATACAACAACATAAAGAGCAATAACCAGAACTTAGCCATTCTCCAACAGCTAGAACTGAACATCACAGAATGGAAGGAGGAGGAGGAGGAGGAGGAGGAGGAGGAGGAGGAGGAGGAGGAGAACAAGAAGAACAAGACTAAGAAGAAAACAACCTTATAAGTAACATCATGAAGAGGCTAGGGCCTTATAGAGAAGAAATCAAAAATAAAGTGGAAGAACAGACAAAAAAATGGGAAGAACGTTATGAAAAACTAGAGGAAAGGACAATTATAGCAGAAGACAACAGTAAGTCCCTGAAATAAAATCATGAAAGGGCAATGAAACAGATGAGGGAAACAGTCCAAGACCTGGAGAGGGAAATAGAAAAAATGAAGAAGACACTAGCAGAAGGAATGCTGGAAATAGAAAATCTGAGTAAACAAACAGGAACTTCAGAGGCAAGTATAACCAACAGAATGCAAGAGATGGAAGAGAGGATCTCTGGTGTTGAAGATACGGTAGAAGAAATAGATTCATCAGTCAAAGAAAACACTAAAACCAACAAAGTCATGACCCAAAATGGCCAAGAAATTTGGGACACCATGCAAAGACCAAACCTACAAAGTAAGGATAGAAGAGGAGAAGAATGCCAACTCAAAGGCACAGAAAATATATTTAACAAGATCATAGAAGAAAACTTTCCCAACTTAAAGAAGGAAATGCCTATGAAGATACAAGAAGCCCATAGAACACCAAACAGACTAGACCCCCCAAAAAAGTCTCCTCACCACATAATAATTAAACAACTAAACGTACAGAATAAAGAAAGAATATTAAGGGCAGCAAAGGAAAAAGATCAAGTGACTTATAAAGGCAAACCCATCAGAATAACACACGATTTCTCGATGGAGACTTTGAAAGCCAGAAGGATCTGGACAGATATACTGCAGACACTAAGAGACCATGGATGCCAGCCTAGATTAATATACCCAGCAAAACTTTCAATCACCATAGATGGAGTGAACAAGACCTTCCAAGACAAAACCAGATTTAAACAATACTTATCAACAAACCCTGCCCTACAGAAAGCACTAGAAGGAAAATTCCAACCTAAGGAAAGCAGATACACACATGAAAACACAGGCAATAGATAATACCACAGCAGTAAACCCCAAAGAAGTACACACACACTACCACCAAAAAATAAAAATAACAACAGGAACGAACAATCACTGATCATTAATATCCCTTAGTATCAATGGACTTAATTCACCTAAAAAAAGACACAGACTAACAGAATAGATACGAAAACAGGACCCATCTTTCTGCTCCATACAAGAAACACACCACAAATTCAAGGACAGTCACCTCCTAAGAATAAAAGGCTGGGAAAAGACTTTCCAATCAAATGGTCTTAAGAAGCAAGCTGGTGTAGCCATCCTAATATCCAGCAAAATAGACTTCAAAATAAAATCAATCAAAAGAGATGATGAAGGACATTACATATTCATTGCAGGAAAGATCCACCAAGATGAAGTCTCAATTCTGAACATTTATGCCCCAAACACAAGGGCACCCACATATGTAAAAGAAACATTATTAAAGCTTAAATCACATATGAAACCCCATACATGAATAGTGGGAGCCTTCAACACCCCACTTTCACCTCTGGACAGATCGGCCAAATTGAAACTTAACAGAGAAATAATGGACTTAACTGATGTTATGACACAAATGGACTTAATCGATATCTACATTACATTCGACGTTAACAAAAAAGAATATACCTTCTTCTCAGCACCCCCATGGAAACTTCTCTAAAATCGACCACATACTTGGCCACAAAGCAAATCTCAACAGATACAAAACAATTGGAATAACTTCCTGTGTTCTATCCGACCACCATGGTTTAAAGTTAGATTTCAACAACAGAAAAAACTACAGAAATCCTACAATCTCATGGATACTGAATAATGCTCAACTGAATCACCAATGGGTTAAGGAAGGAATAAAGAAAGAAATTAAAGACCTCCTAGAGATCATTGAAAATGAATACACCACATACCCAAACTCATGGGATACTATGAAAGCAGTGCTAAGAGGGAAATTCATAGCACTGAATGCTCACATAAAGAAGCTGGAGAAATCTCACGCTAGTGACTTGACAGCACACCTGAAAGCTCTTGAACAGGAAGAAGCAAAGTCACCCAGGAAGAACAGACTCCAGGAAATTATCAAATTGAGAGCTGAAATCAATAAAATAGAAATAAAGAGAACAAGACAAAGAATTAATGAAACAAAGAGTTGGTTCTTTGAGAAGATCAACAAGATAGACAAGCCCTTATCTGAAATAACCAAAACACAGAGAGAGAGCATCCAAATTAACTAAATCAGAAATGAAAAGGGGGACATAACAACAGACAATGAGGAAATCCAGAGAATCATCAGGTCATACTTCAAAAACATCTACTCCACAAAACTGGAAAATCTAAAAGAAATGGATAATTTTTTGGATAGGTACCATATACCTAAGTTAAATCAAGACCAGATAAACCATTTAAATAGTCCAATAACCCCTAAGAAAATAGAGTCAGTCATCAAAAGTCTCCCAACCAAAAAAAGCCCAGGACCATATGGTTTCAGTGCAGAATTCTACCAGATCTTCAAAGAAGACTTAATACCAATACTCTTTAAATTGTTCCACACAATAGAAGCAGAAGGTATATTACCAAACTCCTTCTGTGAGGCTACAATTACCCTGATTCCTAAACCAAACAAAGATGCAACAAAGAAAGAGAACTACAGACAGATCTCCCTCATGAACATTGATGCAAAAATACTCAATAAAATTCTGGCAAACAGACTCCAAGAACACATCTAAACAATTATCCACCACGATCTAGTAGGCTTCATCCCAGGGATGCAAGGCTGGTTCAACATACGAAAGTCTGTCAATGTAATACACAATATAAACAAACTCAAAGAAAAAAAAACACATGATCATCTCACTAGATGCAGAAAAGGCATTTGACAAAATCTAACACCCCTTCATGATAAAGGTCTTGCAGCGATCAGGAATACAAGGCACATACCTAAACATAATAAAGGCAATCTACAGCAAGCCAAGAGCCAACATCAAATTAAATGGAGAGAAACTCAAAGCAATACCACTAAAATCAGGAACAAGGCAAGGCTGTCCCCTCTCCCCATACTTATTCAATATAGTATTTGTCATTCTACCCAGAGCAGTAAGACAACATAAGGAGATTAAGGGGATACAAATTGGAAAGGAAGAAGTCAAGCTTTCCCTATTTGCAGATGACATGATAGTATACATGAGTTACCCCAAAAATTCAACCAAGGAACTGATACAGCTTATAAACACCTTCAGCCACATAGCAGGAAACAAGATCAACTCAAAAAAATCAGTAGCCCTCCTATATACAGTAGACAAACAGGCTGAGAAGGAAATCAGATACATCACCCTTTACAATAGCCACAAATGATATAAAATACCTTGGGGTTACTCTAACTAAGCATGTGAAGGACCTATATGACAAGAACTTTAAGTCCCTGAAAAAAGAAATGGAAGAAGATGTCAGAAAATGGAAAGATCTCCCATGCTCATGGATAGGCAGGATTAACATAGTAAAAATGGCAATCTTACCAAAAGCAATCTACAGATTCAATGCAATCCCCATCAAATTACCAACACAATTCTTCACAGACCTGGAAAGAATAATACTCAACTTCATATGGAAAAACAAAAAACCCAGGATAGCCAAAAGAATCCTGTACAAGAAAACAACATCTAGAGGCATCACAATCCCTGACCTCAAGCTCTACTACAGAGCTACTGTAATAAAAACAGCTTGGTACTGGCATAAAAACCAACATGTGGACCAATGGAATCGAAGACCCTGACATTAACCCGCAAACCTATGAACATATAATTTTTGACAAAGAAGCCAAAAATGTACAATGGAAAAAAGAAAGCATCTTCAACAAATGGTGCTGGCATAACTGGATGTCAATGTTTAGAAGGCTGCAAATATATCCATATCTGTCACTGTGCACAAAACTTAAGTCCAAGAGGATCAAAGACCTCAAAATAAATCCAGTTACTCTGAACCTGATAGAAAAGAAAGTAGGAAGTAGTCTTGAATGCATTGGCACCACAGATTAATTTCTAAATATAACACCAGTAGCACAGACACTGAGAGAAACAATCAATCAATGGGACCTGTTGAAACTGAGAAGCTTTTGTGGAGCAAAGGACATGGTCAACAAGAAAAAGTGACAGCCTACAGAATGGGAAAAGGTCTTCACCAACCCCACATCTGACAGAGGGCTGATATCCAGAATATATAAAGAACTCAAGAAATTAGACATCAAAATGCCCAACAGTCCAATTAATAAATGGGCTATAGAACTAACAGAGAATTCTCCACAGAGAAATTTCAAATGGCTGAAAGACATTTAAGGAATTGCTCAACATCCCTCATTATCCGGGAAATGCAAATCAAAACGACTCTGAGATACCACCTTACACCTGTCAGAATGGCTAAGATCAAAAACACAGAAGACAGCTTATGCTGGAGAGGATGTGGAGCAAGGAGAACTCTCCTCCACTGCTGGTAGGAATGCAAGCTTGTACAGCCACTTTGGAAATCGATATGGAGCTTCCTTAGAAAATTGGGATTCCATCTCCACCAAGACCCAGCTGTAGCACTCTTGGGCATATACCCAAGGAATGCTCAATCATGCCACAAGGACATTTGCTCAGCTATGTTCATATCAGCATTGTTTGTAATAGCCAGAACCTGGAAACAACCTAGACAGCCTTCAACTGAAGAATGGATAAAGAAAATATGGTACATATACACAATGGAGTACTACTCAGCTGAGAAAAACAATGACATCATAAGATTTGCAGGCAAATGGATGGATCTAGAAAAAATCATCCTGAGTGAGGTAACCCAGACTCAGAGGGATAAACATGGTATGTACTTGTAGTTGTAGTTTTTCTGCCTGGCCCAGAGTCAGGAAAAATCTCTTTTACCCACAGTCACTCAGACCCAACCAAGAAAGCACACAGAAACTTATACTGCTTACAAACTGTATGGCCGTGGCAGACTGCTTGTTATCTACCTTTTCTATCTTAAATTAACTCATTTCTTTAAATCTATACTTTGCCACATGGCTTGTAGCTTACCAGTGTCTTTACATGTTGCTTCTCATGGCAGCAGCTGGCAGTGTCTCCTTCCAGCCTTCCTGTTCCCAGCTTTCTCCTCTTCCTTGTCCAGCCTACCCTATCCTTCCTGCCTGGCTACTGGCCAATCAGCACTTTATTTATTTTAACCAATCAGAGCAACACATTTGACATACAGAATATCCCACAGCACTTCCCATTTTCTTTTTTTTAAAGCAAAATTTTAACTTTTATATAGTAAAATTTTAGATAATAAAACAATTATCAAGCAATAATTACAGTTACAATATTAAAGAAGATATCCTATTTATCTTATATTTGTGAGTCTAAGGTTTTATATCTAACTTATCTCTTATCATACTGAGGAAATTATAACTATCTAGTCTTCAACCATATCAAAGGCCACAGAACAAAATAATATTATTTGAGAACCAGGAAAAGGATGCAAGCAACTTTCACGAGTCTTGCAGGGTAGACAGAGACAGCTGGCAGCCTGGACAGTCACCTAATGTTCCTTTGTAAAGTTGGGGCATTTGTCTTCAGCCCACAGGGCTAGAGTCTCTCTGTCACTTCTCTCAGTGTCCTGTAGAATGCCTGGCAGTTTGCTCTGCGAAGCAGGAACCTGAAGGGCCATTTTGTCAAGCAAAGTTTAGTGGTCACCTTTCTATGGGCCCTGCACGTCCAGTTGATCAAGCAGTCCAGGCAAGAACAGTTTCTTGCCCAAATGGCTATTTTTGCCAAGGTGAAGATAAACTCTATATGAAGTGTCTTTAATGTCCATCCTCCTCTCTGAAGTAAATTTGTGCTGCCAAGAGCAGACATGTCTCACTGTCCAGAAAGTCTAAATTTTAAAAATATTTTAAATGCCATATTCTGTAGACCTTTGAAGTATTTGAAGATTACCTGTCTATCTGAAATATCTCTGTGTATACCTAGAAGACTTAACTAACATGGCTATGAGTATGATTATCATAGATGACCAGTTATTAATCTATTTTTAATTATTCATTAAAATTTTAAATGAGCTACATAAACATGATACCTTAAACACGAGTAGAAATATACACACAGTATAATAAAATTAACTTTAAGTTTGTATCAACAGACTAAAATCTATACCACTGGAAAACATTTTAAATGAGTTGTTGCTCTTTAGAAGTTCATTAATCACCCTTTCATCCTATCATATCTATATCATATCCCTTTTTATCTTTAGAAAGAGATTGCATTTATAATCAACCTGTTTTAAATAAAATATTAGTTTTTCTCTGTCCCACACCAGAGGGCTCTTCTGATTTGGGACACAAGAATCTCTTAACCTTTTCTTTTAACAATGTGCTTGGGTTTAGAGAAGGAGTGAGCCAATTCCATCTCCAAGGCCAGCTGGGAATTTGGGCATAGTTTTTCTTACTACTTCCTGCTGGAGGAGGGTGCTGTATCTTATGGGGACATAAAGAAAATTGTCGGATTATGGAGTAGTCCATGAGGGTAAACCTCTGAGCCAGTTGTCTTGAAACCATTCTGGATGTTGGATCATCTGGGCCATTGTGTCATCGGAGACCTTTCAGGTGGTCTTGGCTGATCAAACCTGATGTATCTTAATCTGGAACAAATCCATAGTCTCTGGCTTTCTGTGGAAACAAAAGCAGAGACTCTTTTCCAAAGCAACATATCCTTATATCCAAATTTTGAAGTCAAGGTACCTTTAAAATTTACATATTTTTTAACTCAACAACTTTTATGATCAAATCTTTTTCTGTAGTTAAAAATCCCAAAGACAACACAAATTCTCTGTGTAATATCCATCTTCATAAGACTGAAACGCCTTTGTGGCTGCTGGCTCCGCCCCCTCAGCTTCCCAACATGGCCGTGGTACAGTTTACTGCCAGCTCTGGGTATGGAGCCATGTGTACCATCAACTATCTGAAGCAGTTCTATCAAAGCAGTGCATAGCCCAGAAACCTGTTTTTTGTTGTTGTTGTTTGTTTGTTTGTTTGTTTGTTTTTAATAGCAAAGGCTAAATCCACCATGCAGCAGAGTAAAGTGTCACTTGTAGATTCCTCATTCCTGCCACACTGCAGGTCAGACATACACACCAGGAACCCTCCATAGTAGCTCAAACCAGCAGGCTGCAGATAACTTGAAAGAGACAACTAGGAAGCTGTTTTTAGCTCCATTTTAGAATCTTTTTTCTCAGTGTTTAGGTGGAAACTCTTGCCCCACATTGAGCGCCATTAGTAGTTGGAGTTTTTCTGCCTGGCCCACAGTCAGGACAAATCTCTCTTACCCGCCAGTCCCACAGTCGCTGAGACCCAACCAAGAAAGCACACAGAAACTCATTGCTCATAGTGGGATACTAGATGTAAAACAAAGATGACTAGACTGCTACACAACTCCAGGAAGGCTATCTAGAAAACGGTACCCTAGGAAAGACAAAGGGATCATCCAATGACAGAGAAATGGATGAGATCTACATGAATAACCTAGATGACAGTGGGAGTAATGAAGGGCAAGGTTTGAGGGAAAGAAGGCTAAGGGGAGCAGGAGATCACAGCTGGATCAAGAACAGAAAGGGAGAACAAGGAATAACAGACCATGATAAATGATGACATGAGAACAGGAATAGGCAGAGTGCTCGAGAGGTCCCCAGAAATCCACAATGATATATCCTCTATAGACTGCTGGCAATTGTTGAGAGAAAGCCCTAACTGTCCTGGTCTGGTGATCAGATGGCCAAACACCCTAACAGTAGTGCTGGAACTCTCATCCAATAACTGATGGAAGTGGATGCAGAGATCCTCGGCCAGGCCCCAGGAGGAGCTCCAGGAGTCCAATTTTCGAGAAAGAGGAGGGACTGTAAGAGCATGAATTGTTGAGACCAATATTAGAAAAGCACAGGGACAAATAGCCAAACAAAGGGAAGCACATGAATTATGAACCAAAGGCTGTGGAGCCCCCAGCTGGATCAGGCCCTCTGGATAAGTGAGACAATTGAATAGCTTGAACTGTTTGGGAGGCATCCAGTCTGTGGGACCCGGACCTGTCCTTAGTGCATGAGCTGGCTGTTTGGGCTTACACAGGGACACTTTGCTCAGCCTGAAAGGAGGGGACTGGACCTGCCTGTACTGAATCCACCAGGTTTAAATGAATCCCCAGGGGAGTCTTGGCCCTGGAGGAGATAGGAATGGAGGGGAGGGGATGGGGAGAAGGTGGGGGTGGGTGCGTGAGGGGGGAGGACAAGGGAACCCATGGCTGATGTGTAAAATTAAAACACAAATATAAGAAATTTAAAAAAAAGAAAAATGGAAGTGAAACAATCACTGTCTGAAAAAGATACAATTCTGTTTGTAGAATACCCTAATGTTACATCAAAAGAAGTATTGTGCTCAGTGGCACACACTTTTAATCTCATCACTTATCCACCACCTCACAAGTTCTGTTTCATGAGTCTTAGGACAGGCTAAAGTCTACAGGGAGAGCCTGTCTCAAAACCAAAGGGAAGCAAACAAAGAAGCAAAACTATTGGAGATAATAAACCAATTCATCCACGTTACAGCACAAAGCACAAAGCAGCACACAAACATGAGTGCTCTGGCCAGGTGGTGGTGGCACACGCCTTTAATCCCAGCACTCAGGAGGCAGAGCCAGGAGGATCTCTGTGAGTTCGAAGCCAGCCTGGGCTACAAAGCGAGTTCCAGGAAAGGTGCAAAGCTACACAGAGAAACCCTGTCTCAAAAAAAAAAAAATGAGCACTCTGAAATTAAATCCAAGAGCACAATCTCACTTACAGTATCTGTTTAAAATATCTAAGAATCAATGTAACCTGAGATGATAATGTCTATAATTTAAACTGCAAAAGAACTTTAAAAGAACAGGAAAATGCATGCAGTGTTCATGAAAATGCCCTCACGATCAAACTGAACTACAAATTCACTGAAATCCAGACTAAAATGCCAATAACAATCTTTCCAGAGCTTCAAAAAATTTTGTTCTTTTCTGAAGGGAAACAGAGGAAGAGTGGATCTGCGGGAGAGGGGAAGTGGAGGGAAAGGAGAGAGGGAGGGAGAAAAAACTTCTGTAAAAAATTATAAAACAAAGAAAATTTGATTAAAAAAAGCAGTCAAAGAAATAGTGAACAAAAAGCACAAAATTATACTACCTGATTTCAAAATATATCACTAAAACTGTAGTAAACACCATGGTCTTGGAATGAAAATGCTAACATAGACCAATGGAAGAGAAGAACCCAGAAATAAACCACATCTACAGCCAAGTGATTTTCAATGACAGCATTTAAAACACTCATTAGAAATGTCTGGCAGCACAAGCCTGTAATCACAGCTACTCTGAACACTGAATTAAAAGAATCACAAATTCAAGGATCCTCTGAGTAACTTAGTGTGAATGGAAGTTTCCAAAAAGAAAGCATGCTTCCAACTTAAGGTAAATGTATCACCATTTACTCATTAGAGATACCCGAAGATTTTGGTTAACACTTCTTAACAAAATCATACAAGATTTCAATCTCTAATAATAACAATATTTATGATGTTTTATACCTAAGAACTGATGTTGTATTAATTGAGTGTTTTTAGTGTCCTATAGTTAGGTCAGCCCGGAGTAGAAAATAGTAACTACTATCCTATATTACCAATGGGAAGCAGGTAAGCAATAATCCAGAACAATGGCTAGTGGAGTCCCATTTCCTTCTCTGGCTGTAAAGTGAGAAATAAGATTCGGCTGTGCTTACAAAACGTAGGCAACTGTGAATTCTCACAAGTTTAGCCTCTTGTTTCTATCCCTGTTTAAGAACTGGTATATTGAAAACAATAATTTTGTTTAAAAAATTTATAAAAAATACTACACTTTTAGGAGTGCTTCTGTAACTTAACCATCCATTTACTTCCCCCAACTAAAATATTGTACAATACCAACAACACAATCAAGCTAGTATCCACAAATGTGAATTTAGATAATTTACATAATAATAATTTAGAGCCTGGCAGTGGTGGCACACTCCTTTAATCCCAGCACTCAGGAGGCAGAGGCAGGCGGATCTTGTAAGTTCGAGGCCAGCCTGGGCCATGGAGTGAGTTTCAGAACAGGCTCCAAAGCTACACAGAGAAACTCTGTCTCAAAAAACCAAAATAATAACAATAATAATAATTTCAAGATAAAAGAACCACATTTCTTAAAAATTAGAGCTACCCACTCTGCATGAGGTTTCAGACATGAAATCAATGTGTCCAAAAGAAAAGCTAAAATTACACAATAATAGACTATCTTAACTACTCCAAATATTAAATAAAATGGCTCATGAAGTACAAGTACTTGTACACATGGGGGAAACATGGTGAAGGAGTGTGATGATACCTGTAGAAGGAAGGGTTTGGGGTGGTTAGGATGCCACTTTCCTCATCTGCTATTTCAACTTTATTAGTTTAGACTGAGTTCTTTAAAGATTTATTTTACGTGTATCTTTGAGTACATACATGTGCACCATGTGTATGCAGTTGCCCACAAGGCTTGAAGATGGCCCACAAGGCTTGAAGATGGTATCCAATGCCCTGGATCTATAGTTAAAGGCCATTGTGAACTGCCTGGTGTGAGTTCTAGGAATTGAGTTTGGGTCCTCTGAAAGGGCAGTTAAGCGCTCTTAATCACTGAGCCTTATCTCCAGCCCCAGATTGTGCTCTTGATTATCTTAATTTAACATGTAATACTCATATTAAATAATACATGCAAATATCATGTCAAATCTAGAGGATTTTTAAAAATCAAACCTAGATAAAAATGGTTAATAGATTTTCATGTTAGGATTGAGACATTTCTTCTTTAATGGCTTTACTGGTATGATGGCTACTTTTGGCTGTCAACTGGATATATCAGAGAAGAGGGAACCTCACTTGAATTTTCTCTATCAGATTGGCCTGGAAGCATGTCTGTGTGGCATTTTCCTGATTTCTAATTGATGTAAGAAGGCCCAGCACACTGGAGGCTGTGCCATCTGTGGGCAGGTGGGTCTGGGCTGTATACAAAAAGTAGCAGTGTGTAAGCCAGGGAGAAAGCCAGTAAGCAGCTGGTGTCTACTTTAGTTCCTGCCTTGCTTGAGTTCTTGCCTTGGCTTACCTCAATGAAGAAGTGTAACATTTGAACTAAAGTAAACCCTTTGCTCACCTAAGTTGGTTTTTGTTAATGTTTAATCACAGCAACAGAGATGCCAAAGAGAACAGCCAACTATTCCTCTCTTCTGCAGACGACGTTCCTGCCTATTGCATAGCCTCATCTACATTAGATCACAGGAATTAGCCTTCCTAGAAACATGGAAAGGTTGTCAAATAATATTTGGCTCACTTATGCACACAATGTGATGACTGGTCAGGGGGCAGGAGAGAGCCAATGAAATTTCCCTGGAAAGAAACCATACCTTACAACAAAGCTTCTATAAGGCTGACTAACTGATTAGAAGGTCAATGACTGTGAAGAGGTTGAAATGTTGTAAGTCCACATCCTAATAATAATTTATCTTGGCCTATCTTTTATGTTTTATGATTTTCTTTATTCTGTTACTATAAAATTTTATGAAACTGCTGCCATATTAGAACATGATATCTAGGGAAACCTGAATCTGTGTTTCCGGGACATGGTTACTCATTATTTGGCTCCAGAATAAACTATCTCCTTACAATGACATTAGCAAGACCCTATTTCATGTTAGATGAAAGGGGGGTGGCACTTTAAGAAGCTGGTCACTATTAAGAGGCCAGATACTGCAGCTGGAAGAAATCTTTCCACACTACCTGCAACTCTCTCCCTGGCCAGAAAATTAACAGAGTGTCCTGTGCTCTGGCTAACTTAAGTTATGGTACCTGGCTTCTCCATGCTCTTTGTCACATCTACTACCTACCTCAGACTAAATCATAAAACTACTACTAGCCCCTGAAAAAATGATTCAATCCAATCCAGGTGTTTTCTTTGTTTGGGGGCATCCTCTGAAGAGTCCTCAAAGGATTTTTTTCTCTAACAGCTCCTCTGGCCTCCATCACACTCCACCATCCACTCTTCCTTAAAGCTACTCCTCTTAATGAAACTCTTCTCCATATTTTAAAAGGAAGCCTCTCTTTCTATTTAAGGCCCTGTTATGCTGATACACACACACACACACACACACACACACACACACACACACACACACACATTCTCTTAAGGCCCTTTCCCCTGGTAAGCATCATTCCTGAAGGGCATTTACCTGTCAGCTTTTTTCTTTATTTTCTTATTTACTACTAAAGATATACTTCCTTGGAAGTTCTTGACTAACATGCATGAAGCCTTTAGTCCAACTCCTCTGTATTGCAAAATAAACAAAGAAAAAGAGAGAAAGAAAAAAAAGAAAAGGGAACCAACAAGTAAAAATACACACTGGAAAAGAAATAGTCTTTTGCAATAAATGGTGCTAAGGAAACTGGACCTCTTTCACCACTTACAGAAATGAGCTCGACACTGATTAAAGACATTTAAATGTAAGTCCTGGAATGATGGGGGTAGCAGAAGAACACACAGGGGTGAAGTTCCCAGTATTAAAATGGATATGGGTATTTTTAGACAAGACCCAAATACACAGCAAACAAAATAAAAAATAGACAATTAGGAATCATATCAAACTACAAATAAATATTCTATACCACAAAGGAACCACCACCAGAAGAGACGACCTACAGAATGTGAGAAAATATTTTTAAACTGTCTATCTGACAAGGGTAAAAACCAGAATATGTAAATATCCCAAAGCTCAAGAAAACAAACAAAAATCAGAACCAAAAGTGTCTTATGTAGAGTTTCTATTGCTGCAACAAAAACACCATGACCAAAAATTAAGTTGGTGAGAAATGGGTTTATTTGGCTTACACTTGCACAGCACAGTTAATTTTTGAAGAAAGTCAGGACAGGAACTCAAACAGTGCAGGAACCTGGAGGCAGGAGCTGATGCAGAGGACATGGAGGAGTGTTGCTTACTGACTTGCTCCCCATGGCTTGCTCAGCCTGCTTTCTTATAGAACCCAGGACTATCAGTCCAGGGATGGCACCACCCATCATGGGCTGGGCCCTTGCCTCTCAATCACTAACTGAGAAAATATCTTCCAGCTGGATCTTATGGAGGCATTCTCTCAATTGGACTTCCTCCCTTCAAGTAACTCTAGCTGGTATCAAGTTGACATAAGACTAGCTAGTACAGAAAACTAAGTACAATGGTTCACCTCTGTATCTCCTAGCACTCAGGAAGCTGAGGCAGAAGGATTGTCACTATTTTGAGACCAGGCTGGTCTAAAAATGGAATTCCAGGACACTCTGAGATATAGAGCAAAACATTTTTTTTTAAAATATAATCCTGGGGTTGGGGATTTAGCTCAGTGGTAGAGTGCTTGCCTAGCAAGCGCAAGGTCCTGGGTTCAGTCCTCAGCTCTGAAAAAATTTTAAAAATTTTAAAAAAAATTATAAATAAATAAATAAATAAATAAAAATATAATCCCAACCCAAAATACCCATTCAAGAGGCAGCAAGAGACCTAAGCAGACATTTCTCAAGAAAGACATGCAGATGGCTAATAGATATATGGAAAAGATCTCAACATACTAATCATCAGGAAAATGCAAATCAAGTCCTCATTCTAGTAAGAATACTATTATCAAAACGTCAAAAGATAAATAAACAAATGCTTCCCTGGGAGACTCCAATAAAAGTTCTTGCCCCTACTTTCCCTCTTCCTTTCCTTCTGATCAACCACAGAGGCTCATCCTTTGACCTCACATAATGTAGTACAGTCTTTCTTCTTGATATCTATGAATATAACAGAATGTCTTTTGACTGACAATTATCTCCTGATTGCTTGTAGTCATGACTAAAGAGCAGTAGGACCTCTAGTGTAGAACAACTGGAATAGGAAGAAGGGTAGTTTGGTCTCTCTTTAGGACAACATACCACTAATAAAGAGCTGAACAGCCAATAGTGAGGCAGGAGAAAGGATAGGCAGGGCTGGCAGGCAGAGAGAATATATAGAAGGAGAAATGTGGAAGGAAAAGAAGGAACAAGAACAAAGAGAGGAGGACTTCAGGGGCCAGCCACCCAGCCACACATCCAGCCACAGAGTAAAAGTGAAAGTAAGATCACAGAAGTGACCAGGCCATAGTGGCACATGATTTTAATCCCAGAACTTGGGAGGCAGAGGCAGGTGGATCTCTGTGAGTTCAAGGCAGCCTGATCTGCAGAGCAAGATCCAGGACAGGCACCAAAACTACACAGAGAAACCCTGTGTCAAAAAGCCAAAAAGAAAAAAAAACTCACAGAAGTAAGAAAAGGAAAAAGCCCAGAGGCAAAACGTAGATGGGATAATTTAAGAAAGGCTGGTAAGAAACAAGCCAATCTAAGGCTGGGTATTTATAATTAAGAACAAACTTCCATGTGTGATTTACTTGGGAGCTGGTCCCTCAAAAGAGTAAAAGAGCAAAAACAACTAATAACATATTGACATACCAATGTGAACTGTAATTCCATGTAGGGCCTGAGACAGCTGAAAAAAGAAGAAAGAAAGAAAAAGAAAAAGGAGACCGCTCCTTTAAGAGACACTGCTGTTCAGCTGGGCAGCACTAAGTAAAAACAGCAAACTAAGTAAAAAAAAAAAAAAAAAAAAAAAAAAAAAAAAATACCTGCTTCTGGGTTTCCTTAAGCAAGGAAGGTTGAATGCAGTTCCCAAAATGCACCCCCAACCAAACTGCAAGCTTAACACTTGGCTTTCACAACCACAGAAGCAAGAGGAGCTAGCAGCCAAAGCTACAGGCTGAGGTTCACACCTTTCAGCAATTTAAAGGCTCATGCAGTCAAACAAGGCTAAATGATATGCAATAAAAGAGGTCTAAACACACACACAAAAACTCTAAACAGGTTCCAGTGTGTTTTATAATGTGCATAGGCTTAAGAAAGAAATAAAATGAGTATGGACAGTCATAGTAAGAAATAAATAGTTGTAAAAAAACTAAGTCTTTAAAGAGACAGAAAAAAGACAGGAAATACACAGGGAATCTGTATCCTATACAGTATTGTGTTGATTTTGAATTTTTTTAATGCTGACAAGCAAACAACAGCTGCTGGAAGACATGGGATTGTGAACTGGACTGCTAAATTGAACCAATCTAGATACTTTAGGAATCCCTTACCTTTAAAAAAAGAAGTCAACAAATATTCCATTGTCAAATGGAAATCAAAAATGCTTTGGAGCTTTGTTCCCACAGGAGACAAGAGGTTGTGGATTCCTTCAAGAATAATATGGATCAGGTTTGATCAAGGGAGACCTCCTGCACCTTGATGAGTGATATCTATTAACAAAAATTATAGCTTGTCCTCCCAGGACTTGAAGATTATTTCAAATATTCTCAGGGACCCTAAAGACACTTCATCCACAGACAATAGGAAGCAGTTTGGAGAACATGATGCCCACATTCCCAAGAGGGGTATGGGAGGTTTTTGGTTAATTGGTGGGTTATGGATATTTGTTATATTTAGGGGAATATAGGAATGATAATAGAGTAGATTATTGAATCTACTTTAAACTAAAAAACAACTATTAATCTCAAATATTTTGTATTTGTATGGACTTTTGTATATTATACAAATTTGAGGTCATTTTTGTTACAACATACTGTATATGCTTCTACTCGTTCAGAGGATTTTTGTATATTGATACAAATTTAAGGTTGTTTTTGTTACAACATATTGTATATATGTTTCTACTCTTGTTTAAGAGTTTATTTTAAAATGTAAAGTAAACTTCTAGTTTTTGAAAGCTATTATCAGGAACTATTCAGGATAATCAAGAAATACAGGTCAGCAGTTAGTCATCTATAACAACAAAATTTGTAAATATGTTTGGTATGCTTTCTAGATCATATAGAGATATATTTTAGATAGATAAATAGTTTTCAAACACTTCAAAGACACACAGAAAATGGCATTTAAAATTTTTGTAAACCTAAGGATTTTCATGACAATGAGATACATCTACTCCTGGCAGCACCAATTTACTTTAGACATGATGGGCACTGAATAACTCCTTATGGAGTTTGCTTTCACTGTGGCAAGGTTAGCCACTGGGCAAAGAAACTGCTCTTGCCTTTGACTGCTAAAAATGTGCCATACAGACTGGACATGCAGGACACACAGGAAAAAGACTGATGAACTTTGCAAAAACAAGGCAGGACAGTCCTTCAAAATTCCTGCTTCACAGAAGAATATGCCAGATATTCTTCAGAACACAGAGGAAAGTGACTGCTGAACTTTGCTAATACAAGGCAGGACACATTTCCTGCTTCACTAAAAAGTCTGTCAGATATTCTGGGCCTGTGGGTTGAAAATGGATGCCCTAACCTTGCAAAGTAACTTTGGGTGACTGTCCAGGTTTTATTTTTATTTAGACAAAAAGGGGCAAATGTTGGGGAATATTATTTTAAGATGTGTTACATTTGTTTATGCTATGAAACATTTGCTTTAATTATGTAAAGAAGTGTTATGAAGGGGCCATGCTAATCTTCTCTGTATCGTTCCAATTTTAGTATATGTGCTGCCAAAGCCAGCAATGAGTAAAAAAAACCCTTTACACTGAATTGATAGACTAAGTTAAAAAAAAATTCTGAATAGTGAGGTGCAATTTACCTACAAGTGTTTTAGAACAGAAAAGATGAGTGAACCTGCTAAGTGGACAGGGCAGCACTTCTGAGTGTTGGGACAGAAATCCACAGTCTCTTTCCATCTTACCCATAAAAGCATTGTAATTTATAGGAAAGGTGAAAGAAAGGATGGAAAAATTGTGTAGATTCATCAGGAAACCAAAACTATTGTTGCTTTCCTATCCAGCTGGGCCTACTATTAGAATTTATAGTCTCCTGGGAGATGAGCTATTCCATTAGTGCCAAGGCTCCTGTGGGCTGGTGCCTAGTCACATTACCAGCATAGAATTTTTCATAAAATGCTAATTTTGAGTTCCAATCACACCTTGGAACTCAGAGGCAGAATGCTTAATATAAATGAAAGAGAACATTTTATCTTATCTTGCCTACATTCCGCATCATTTCACCCACACAAGAGATCCTGCAGCTCATTCAGAAATTTAAAGTGTCCTGTAAGGTGTCTCAAAATAAAAAGTAAAAATGAGTATACAGTTCAGTGGTTGACAACTTGCTGAGCATGGACAAGACCCTAGATTCAATTTCTACATATATCATATGTCATATATAAAACAAATTATACATAATAATCATACAACCCAGCAACAGGGGAAGGGTAGGTAAAGGGGAAAAGAAGAGCATAGGGAGAGAGAAGGGAAAGAGAACACAGAAGAGAAAGAAGAAAACGGGGGGGGGGGGGGGGGGGGGAGGATGGGGGAAAGGGGACTCAAATAACAATTGGATTTCCAACCTTCCTCCATGGACTGTTCTTCACAATGTATATTTCAAAATAGAAACTTCCTATTTTCTAGAAGGAATTATTTTGGATGAACGTAATTTGCTACAGAAAGATATATTTAGTGCCCAAACCAAAATCTTTATTATTCCTAATGCAACATCACACAGAATCTAGCTCAATGTTCTAGACAAACAGAATATTACTAGGGGAAATGGCAAGATTGCCTAGAAGTTGTGTGTTCTCTCTCCTGTACTAGATAGAAGATAGTACAGATAGAAGGAGATAGGAGAGAATCAATTCTCAAGTTTCCCTCTGACCTCTACAGTAGTACATGTCTGCTTGTATGCATATGTATATACACATTAAATAAATAAATAGATAGTTAAATAAATGTAACATGCCTGTTACACTAGAAAAATATTTTGTTAGACTACAGCAGGATTTTAGTAGTTTTTTATGAATCCTTTGAAAAGGAAAATTGAGTGAGTTTCCTTTAAAGCAGGCTGCAGACTTCCAGTCTGGCTTCGAACTCATGAGACATGCCTGCCTCTGCCTCCCAAATGTTGGCATTAAAGGCATGCGCCACCACCGCCAGTTTAGCTCTGAAATTTCCAATTGCTTTAGATGAATGGGTTCTCAGTCACCTCTGCAGATTCCTCACATTGGTTCAGCTAGCGGCCTCATTTCTCTCCTCTCCCCTCTGTCTCTCTGCTTTAACTGGCTGATCTCTTTGCTTATTGCCACTTTGCCTTCCTATTCTGTGTGTGCTCAGCTTTCTCTTTGTTCTCAGCACCCCCTTGGCCTTGTGGTCTCACCTGCCGTTGTCTCAGTTCAAATTGCCTGCCTTTTGGTCTTACCTCACCTCGGGGTCTGGCATTGACTGATGTCCCTGACTTCCCGGTTGTGGTGGTACCAGGCCTCCCGATCTTGACTTCCCTGAAGGTCTTTTCGCGGGATCTAGTTTCACATTCTAGTGTCTAGGCAGAACTTCCTGGTCTCACCCCCTCGTGCCACCTCGAGCCTCTAAGCGCCTCCCAGTCTCACGTTGCTTCACGAGATCGCCTCACTTCCTGATTTCGGGGTCCATTTTCGCTCCCTCAACAACCAGTCTCGCCTCGCAGACTGCGGGGTCTCATCTCGCCTGACTCCGGGTCTTATTTTGTCTGACTCTGAGGTCCATCTCGCCAAGACTCCGAAGACTCAGCTTGCCTGACTCCAGGGACTCATCTCACCTGACTCTGGGGACTCATCTGCCCTGAATCCGGGGTCTCGGCTCGCCTGAATCCGGGGTCTCATCTCACCTGACTCTGAGGTCTCATCTCACCCGATTCCGGGGTCTCAGCTCGCCTGAATCCGGGGTCTCATCTCACCTGACTCCGGAGTCTCATCTCACCCGATTCCGGGGACTCATCTGGCCTGACTCCAGGGTCTCACCTGGCTGACTCCGGGTCTTATTTTGTCTGACTCTGAGGTCTCATCTCACCAAGACTCCAAAGATTCAGCTTGCCTGACTCCAGGGACTCATCTCACCTGACTCTGGGGACTCATCTGCCCTGAATCCGGGGTCTCAGCTCGCCTGAATCCGGGGTTTCATCTCACCCGATTCCGGGGACTCACCTGACTCCAGGGACTCATCTGGCCTGACTCTGGGGTCTCATCTCACCTGACTCCGGAGTCTCATCTCGCCCGATTCCGGGGACTCACCTGACTCCAGGGACTCATCTGGCCTGACTCCAGGGTCTCACCTGGCTGACTCCGGGGTCCTATTTTGTCTGACTCAGAGGTCTCATCTCGCCAAGACTCCGAAGACTCATCTGGCCTGACTCCGGGGTCTCATCTGGCCTGACTCTGGGGACTCATCTCACCTGACTCCGGGGTCTCATCTGGCCTGACTCCGGGGTCTCATCTGGCCTGACTCCGGGGTCTCATCTGGCCTGACTCCAGGGTCTCATCTGGCCTGACTCCGGGGTCTCATCTGGCCTGACTCTGGGGTCTCATCTGGCCTGACTCTGGAGTCTCATCTGGCCTGAATCCGGGTCTCGCTTTGCCTGTCTTATCTTGGATTCTGATTTTGCCTCACCTCATCTCCAGATTTTGCCTTATTTCTTTGTCTTGCCTCGCCTCAACCCAGGATTTCGCAGGTGGTTTTGACTCAAGGTCTAGCCTCGCATTGTCTCACCTAGAAGATAATCTTTCCTGCTCTTCGGGTCTCGCTCCAAGGTCTCGATCTCTTTGCTTTGACATCTCGACCTATCTGTCACCCCTGCCTTACTTCTCTTCTCTGCCTTACAACAAAATCTGGCCATGCCCTTGCCCAGTTTGTCCCCTGCCAGGCCAGCAGAGGTGAGTAGCCCAGAGGTCCAAGAGGGCAGTCTGGATGCTGCCAAAGCAGAGGGAGCAGAGGAGGCTTTGTGGCCTGCACGCCAGAACTTGCCCTCTACAATCACCACAGCACCTCCAGCTGGCAAGGATGACCATTCCACCAGTGGGGAAGTGGGGGCTCAGAAACGCCTGACATCCAAGCCTTCTAAGAGTGGAAAGAAGGCAGCGGTGGAATATGACCAGGGGAACCTCATCCCTCTCTCGGAGCTGACTCCACACATCTCCTGTTATATTTGCAAAGGTTATTTAATAGATGCAACAACCATTACAGAATGTCTTCATGCCTTCTGTAAAAGCTGCATCATAAAACATTTTGAACATAGTTATAGGTGTCCAAAATGCAACATTGTAGTGCACGAGGCCAAACCTCATAATCACCTGAGGTCGGATCCACAATTGCAAAACATAGTGTACAAATTAGTGGCAGGTTTAGAGGAAAAAGAAAAAAAGCAAAGGCAAGAATTCTATAAAGAAAGTTATTCAGAAACACCAAAACCTGATGCTGTTCCACAGCCAGGCCCTTCAAGAAGGGAACACTAAAAAGAATTATAGAATAGTGTCTCAGTTCACATGAGCCTGATATGTCTTTAGTACTGGGTTCTGTGGGCACTAATGCAGAAATTGAACATTTTAAACCACTGAAAATGAAGTTTGTGTGAGTCTCAGGAAATACATCCATTAGACATATAGAAAAATTTCTCAAAAGAAAAATGGGCTTTGCTGAAGCTTATCGGGTAGATATCACGTGCAGTGGTCAGTTGCTGAAGGACTTTCAAACTCTACAAGAAGTCCAGTGTACAGTCGGGGATGCTGGGATGCAGGGTGGTCTGTTAGTCCTTTATTGCAGTATTGTGCTTTCTCCTCTCCACGTGACTTGTTATGAAGGGACAGAAAATAAGACCTCTGCAGAACTGCATCTTACTGAAGAGATCTAGAAAACATGGAATCATTAGAATTTGTACTGTTTCTGACATCCCTGTGTCCCACACCTGGCATCCTAGCATTTATAGGTACATCTTAGGACAATGGAATGGATCCATTTCACTACAAACCATAGAAAGGACTCACAGCTTGAGGGGAAAAAAATCGAATGTCAAATTTTAAAATTCTTTATTTTGGAACACTTCAAAGTTGTTTTTTGTTAACTGTCCTTAAGAAAAGTTGTTTATATTTTTCTCCACTGTTGAACTGGCTGTGAGTTGAACAATCCATGCTACATTTTTCTCTCATCACAGGCCCAAATCAAGGACAAACCAGCCATGGGTTTAAACTTCTAAAACAGCCAAAATGGACATTCTTAAGTTAATTTCACTTGTTTGTTATAATATTTGAAGGTTGAGTAACTTCTCATTCAGATTGATTTCCTCCGTAGGATGGCATCAGGTGGTTTTCCTTTTGGAAAATAAAGTTTGCTTTCAACATGGATATTCAAAGCCAGTCTTTGTTAAATTGCGGAGTATACTTGCTGTCAAAGGCCAAAATTATTGGCCAAATTTTTGTGTTCTCATCATATTTTGAACTTAGCATTTTTACAACTAGCAACCCTCCTGAAGAGATGCTATTCAGTTCTAAAAGGTATGAACTGTTTTGTATAAAGAGACTGTCTCCTATAGGTTGTATGGGTTGAGCCATAGACCTTCAGTATAGTAGCACATTTTAACATGTCTTAAAATAAGAAGTGTATCTTTGTGATTTTTACACACCAGAGTGGTTAGCAATGGTGGTTGATACCTTGTAATGACACCACTTCTGAAATGGAAAAGTTCAGGTGAATCCGGAAAGTTACAGAATATTTACTTAGTGTTTCTTCAGTAGATCAGCGTCATTGATTGAATATTTAAAGCTGAATTTTCTATTATTTTGTTTCACTGGGTTAAAAATAAGAGTGTTTGAAAGTTCACTATAATAATGAGGCTTCAAATTTAAACATTATATTGCCCCAAATTAACATCCTGGTGCTTTCTAAAAGATATTTGCAGGATCTGTTTCATACAAAAACTTTAAATTTGGTTAGGAATGGCAGTTGTAAAGAATTTGTGAAGTAGTTTGACATAGCGGCACATACTTGTATTCTCAGCACTTTGGAAAGAGTAAAGAAGATGAGGATCACAATCCTCACCAGTATAGAGAGGTGGCATTCTCTATATTAAGAACTTTTAGGCCTGCCTGTCAGGAGATGCTAAGTCATTTGGAGTATGTGCTTACAAGGAAATTGTGCCTCTTATTCTTCTGGCTCTGAGCTGAACACTCCATGCTATGTTGTTGCCTCACCACAGGCCCAAATCATGGACCAACAAGCCATGGGTTTGAACCTCTGAAACAGTGAGCCAAAATGGGCATTGTTAAGTTAATTATTTCACTTCTTTGTTGTAATAATAGAAGGCTAAGTAAGTTAATAGGCTTATATTTATAAGTGATGCTGAGTCACCAATGGGTGAATTGTAGTGAATTCTTGTTAATTGCATGCTATTGTAGTTTCCATTTTAAATGTAAATTGACCTCTCTCAGGTATTAGTAACCTTATATAATTTTTACCTCTGTCTCCTTCCAGGTTTTCAGTGTAATCCATCCAGAGCGCTGCTTGATGCAACAATACCCTGGTGACTACCCCACTATGGGACAGCTTGCAAGCTATTGGGCTAACTTGAAGACCTCCATACCTGGCATCCACTGTGCACATAAGCCATAGGAAGAACCTCTCAGTCACAGTGTGAAACCATAGTTGGTGCCCATTTAGTGTTGTTACTGTTGTTGTTACTTGTGTTGTTTCCTGCCCACTGGTTGAGCAGTTGATCATGCGTGCTTTGCTACTGTTTTTTCTTTAAGATCTGAGGTAAAAGATTCTGTTGTTTCACATGTATGGCTCTCCATGTTTTGTTTTGTTTTGTTGCACTTCATTTTCTGTGTCATGATTGAATGACACACTGCACAGGAACTCACGTGGTGAAGACTTTCTTAGACAGTGGCTTTCTTGGTTAAAAAAAAAACTCAGAGGTCAAACAAGAGTCACAGACTAGCTTCCACAACCAAATACCCTGGAGCTCTATCAAGGCAGAGCTAAGACCCAAGGATTTCCAGTGTTCATATCGCAATGAGGGTGTCCACGTGGTACTATTGGTCATTTTGAAACAGAGCTGCTAGTCCAGTCAAATTGAGTCTAGTCTCAAAGGTCTGTCTGTGCTCCAATGGTTTGTTCCAGAGACAGAAGGGGAAGGATAAGCTCCAGTGAAGAGCAGTCAGGTAGATACTGGGCAGGTATAAGGACTGGCAGATTGCGAGAGAGGGACTCACATTCTGACCACCTTCATTGATTTGAGCTTTTACATGTTTTTTCTTTTTTTGGGGGGGGGGGTCGTTTGTAAGAGTTTATATTTTAGAGATGTTAACCTTTCATAATTTGTAATATATCTGGGAATCAAACTTAGGTCCTCTGCAAAAGCAATATATTTGCTTAACTACTGAGCCATCTCTCCAGCTCCCAATCTTTGTTGTTTTGTGAAGCAGGGTCTCACTAGGGAGATAAAAATCCTCACAGGCCACAGTGGCACTGCCTTCCCTTGCCCCTGTGTCTCTTCATGTTCTGACCTTTTCCTGTAGGGAGCCGCCATTCTAAGATGGCGCCGACCTCCTGACAGCTTTGCTGTAAACAACTCCATATTTGGCTGTGCTTGCTGGGCTGTGCGCCTCGAGGCTTGCGCATGCGCGTATATGGTAATTTGGCCTTATGTCCTCAGCCTATCCCGTGGCTCCCCGTGCTTGCATTCTGGCGGGATCCAATCACAGATTGACCCATTCACTTGGTTCCCTATATAAGCAGCTGCCTTTTGGTTCTTGGGGCCCCTCACCTCCCACTCTCCCTCAATCAAGAGGCGCTCCAATAAAGTGTGATCTGAGAAGAATCCTCGAATGGTGGTCGTTCTTTCTCGCTGGTCGAGGAGCTCGCCACATTTTCCCCTATGGCTTCTAGAGCAAAATGACAAAAGATTTAATGCTTCCCATTAAAGACAGAAACATCCTCACACCTGCCCCTGGGATCCTGAAGTTACAGAATGGAAAAGGCCTGGACAGTGCCCCTGTGCTCTGCAGGGTGCTCAGGAGCTCTAGGGACCTTGCACAAGGATCTTGCCCTCCTTGTTTAGGGATGGTTTGATCTAAACGATGAGATCCACTAGGTCCCCCTGGAGAAGGCAGTGGCTGCCTAGCATTGCATACCATGGAACCCTCAAATGGAGGCCACCACTCACTGGAGGAGTCCATGGAAACCCTAGGAAGTTGTTGGGTAAGCATCCCAACACAGAGGAAATATTCTTTAAAGCCACCTACATGCAGAAGCTACTCTAAAGATTTTGCCTTAAAAGGATAGAGGAAGGTAATTCTGGTTTTTCAGTTCTGTCCTTTGGGAGGAAGGGTTACAGGAAGGCTCCGGCCTGCAGGAACCAGTAACTTCCTCTCCTGATTTTCCTCTTAGCAACCAGGAAGATCAAGGAAAACCTGCAATTTGAGGGTAAAAATCAGGAGTGGGGGATAGGGAACACACCAGTAGCTTACAGCACCTATGAACCTAAAGGAAATAATAGCAAAAGGAAAAAAAAATCCTGCTGCTGTGGTAGACTCATGTCAATGGGCAAAAATGATTAATTTTTAACTTTAATTACTGAGCAAATGCCACATGTAGGGAACACAGTGTTCCTCCAGATTACTTGCCAATTTATTAGAGTTAGGTCACAAAGATCACATAATTTGGTAGTGCTGCTGACAATGTCTTAAAGTGATGGGCCCAACCCAGGCTAGATTTTTTTTTTTTTAAGTTTTTTGAGACAGGGTTTCTCTGTGTAGTTTTGGTGCCTGTCCTGGATCTCACTCTGTAAACCAGGCTGGCTCGAACTCACAGAGATCTGCCTCCCAAGTACTGGGATTAAAGGTGGGTGCCACCACCACCTAGCTTCCTAGGCTGGATTCTTACCAGGCAAATGAAACAAAGCCTAAGCTCAGCATCCCTCAGAAATCTAGAGATGGGGGTTTCTGTTTGTCAGTAATACCACCCTTCTCTGCCCCAACAGTCAACTGCCACAAGCAAAATACACATAGTTCCTGATTAAACCAAAGAGCCTGTATCAGCTCAAAGACCCCAACCCACTGACTATCATGTGAAGTCCATTTGCTCTCCCACTGAGCTTCTGTTCTCCACGCTCATGCTGGTAGCCCAGCAGTTTTTCCCCCAGTAAACTCTGCTTCTACCCATGGAGTGGCCTAGTTCAGAGGTTTCACTGTACCTTGCTTACAATAAACAAACCACTAGAGAAGACAAATGGGAAACCAGTATCATAGACATACAGCATTTTAATACTAACATGATAAATTATCCTCATATTCATAATATAGAAGTAAATTTTCAAGAATTTATATACTTAGATTCCACTGGAAATTTATAATCTATTATAAATGTATTAAATTATATAGTAATGATTTAGTGAAGCATAAAAATTTTTAAAAGCATGAATTGTGTTTTCTAAATGTACAATATACATTACAGCTTAATGTTAACAGTTATTCAGCTGTACCATCAATGAGGTCAGTTTTCTTGAGGCTCAGATTATAGTTGTAACTGGGCAAAATTTAAAGCTTGTGCTGCCTCTAATATTTGAGTTAAATAAATGTAATACAGAGAGAAGGCCATGCCTGCCCATCTTGAGTAAAGTGCGCTGTCCCTAGTATGCACTCCTGTGAAATGTTCTCTCAAAGATAAAGCTGCACTGGTAGAGTAAAATCATGTGATTTTGCCACTTACAAAATGGATTAATAAAATAGGATCCCATAATCCTTCCATTAAAATTGTTAATGTGGCTCATTGTAAATGAAGCCCTCTTTCATTACTTTATTAGTTTAAAAGTAGTAAAAGCCTGTTGAATAAGGTTGATTTTCCAACTAGTTCTTCATCTATATACATGCCTACCTATAATAAAGACAGCAAACAGTGTCTCTTTCAACAGTTTTTCTGTTGCAGCCTGCTATACATCCAAAAAGACAGCCCACCTTTTCTAGGATGTCCATAATGTACAGCCTGAAGCCTTATCATCAGACACAATCATTCCATATAAAATCTTGGGGACATTTGATTTTCTCCAGGGATACAGCTATGGCATTCCATTCATGGTGAATTCTTCCAAGAGGATTTCCCCTGACACACTCAGTGAGGAAACTGCTGAGGAGATTAGCAAACCACAGAAATTAAAAAATGTCTGTCCAACCACACTGGGTTTTGCAGAGTGCTCAGGAGATCTCACAAATGACATTGCCCTCTCTCCTCTAATGGTGCCTGTCCAGACCAAGATGAGGTTTATTAGGCCACTGGACAGAGGAAGATGGCTGCCAGACAAGGTAGCTGCTGAACCTCACTCCCACCCCCTGCCCTCTGCTGCTTCAGGTGACTGCAAATGCACAAAACGGAATTTGAATTTCAAACACCAGGTCTGGGAAGAACAATCTGAGCCCTAGGTTGCTTGTTAATTTATACTCACCTCTACATAAAATAAATAACATGCATCTATAACATTTTAATATATTGTGGAGAGTGTATACTTTATGATATGTAACTCAATAAAAGCTATTTTCTGTAATTAGATGCCATGGTAAACTCAAAATCTGCACACTAATTTATATACTAAGCTGGGTTTGGTCATGCCTGTCTATAGGGCCACCTATTCAGGTAGCTGAAGCTAGATCATTTGAAGCCAGAGTTTATGATATTTCAAAACTTCTAACATCAAAATAAACAAACTGTATAATTAAGAAGTATGTAACAAAATAATTTTGGTACTGACTGGTATTTGAGCCTCTATAATACATTACAGCTATAAGTTTCTAAGTGCATCGACTCACAAAATGGGGCTAATTATAGGAAGGATCAAATTTTAGTATCTGGGCATCCCACTAAACTTAAAGACATTTGCCCCAATAATCCTTAAAAATTAAGGGTTGGGGGTTTAGCTCAGTGGTAGAGCACTTGCCTAGCAAGTGCAAGGCCCTGGGTTCGATCCTCAGCTCAAAAAACATAAAAACAAAAAGCAAACAAAAAAAACTAAAAAAATAAATAAATAACTAAACAGCAGTGGGGTCTGCATGGGACTGGACTATAGGCCCTCTGCATAAGAGAGACAGTTCTTAACTTGGTCTGTTTGAGGGGCCCATGTCAGTGGGATCAGGATCTATCCCTGGTGGTGCATGAGAAGTTTTTAGAGCCCTATGGTGGGACGCCTTGCTCACCTTGATGCAGTGGGGAGGGGGCTTGAACCTGCCTCAACTAAATGTACCGGGCTCTGCTGACTCCCCATGGGAGGCCTTACCTTTTTGGAGGAGGGGATGGGAGGTTGGGGAGGGAAGGCTGGGGAGGGGAGTGGGAAGAAGGATGAGAGGGGGATCTGTGGTTGGTATGTAAAATGCATTAAAAAACTCTTTTTTCTTTTATTATTATTATTATTATTATTATTACAATATTTGTGTTTTAATTTTACACATCAGCCATGGGTTCCCCTGTCCTCCCCCCTCCCGCCCCCACCCCCACCTTTCCCCCATCCCCTCCCCTCCATTCCCATGTCCTCCAGGGCCAAGACTCCCCTGGGGATTCATCTAAACCTGGTGGATTCATTACAAGGAGGTCCAGTAAAAAAAACTCTTAATAAAGAAAAAAGTTAACTAAATATAATATAGACACAAATAGCTTAGCATGGTGTCTCACACCTATAAATTACCTTCACTTTCTCTCTCTCTCTGTCTCTGTCTCTCTCTCTCTCTCTCTTTGTATGTGTATGTGCTTCTCCTTCAACCACAAAAGAACCTTTTTGGGTGAATCAATATGGTCTCTTTCCAAGTTCCTAGACCTTGATGTCCAGATCTTTCCAAATTGGAAAAGAAATTAATTTATTTTTTATTTCATTAAGTGAGTTTTATTCCATCAGTTGAATATTTGAATATTATTTTGTTATTTAATTTCATGATATTCCATCAATCTTTCCTTTTTCGTTTGCTTGATCTTCTCTTTTTCAAGCTAGATTATTTCAAAAGACCAATCTTCAAACTCAAATGTTTTTTCTTCTGCTCAATACAGTCTATTTCAGGAGGAGTTTTCATTTGTATTCTTATGTCTTATATGGATATTTTTCTTTATTTTGCTTTCTCATATCCTCTCTCTCCTTTCTCTCTCTGTCTCTCTCTCCTTTCTCTCTCTGTCTCTCTCTGTCTCTCTCTCTCTCTCTCTCTCTCTCTCTCTCTCTCTCTCTCACACACACACACACACACACACTTTCTCTCTCTTCTTATTAAATTGTTTTGTAATTTCATTGGATTGTATGCATCTTCTGGTAGCTCACTGAGTTTCCTCAAAAATCACTATTTTTAATCATTGTTTTCCCAAAGACATCATATTGCCTTATGTCCATGCACTGATATTTGTGTATCTCAGGTATTAACTGCCTATATCAATTCTATATGATGGTTTTCATAGCAAAGTATTTCTCTCAGATATGTGTCTTATGGTGTTAGTTGAGTAGGCCATATTGATTTTGGTTTCAGAGACCACTCTGGATGACTTGAATAGACGGTATAATTCACGATGCCATGGAGACAAGATACCTATCAATTTATAAGAGTGGTACAGGGATGGAGACAACCTGACATAACTTGCAAATATGGTGAAACATGCTTGTTAATAAGGGTGGCACCTACATATACATATATCTGATTGTGATACAGAATCCAGACGACTCCAATACACTAGGACAGACTATCTATCATTGTCCATAGACAGTGTGAATGCCTTCATACAAATTTGGATGGCCAACCTTGCAGGTAAATCTGCCCAGATGCTTCAAAGGTGAAGGGTAGAGAAGCAGAGATATCTAAGAATATCACAAGTCTACAAGAGTGTGTAAAGCAGTTTGTTGATGATATAAGCAGATAAGAAAGCCCATCCAGCTTGTTTATAGGGACAGAAGTGTAGTGCTTCTGGAGACATTCACTTGGATGCTCCTTAAGACCCCAGGTAAGTGAGATCTCAAGATAGCTCTGTATAGCAGTGTATTAGTTCCTTTGATAAGACATCATGACCAAGGAAACTTATAGAAGAGTTTATTTAGGCTTATTGTTGCAGAGACATAAGAGTCCACTTTGGCCAGGGGGAGGCATGGCAGCATGAATGACAGGAAGAGAAACATGAAAGCTTATATCTCAGCCATGCATATGAAGCAGAGAGAAAAGCCTAACTGGAAGTTGTAAGAGGACTTTTAGCTCACAAACCTGCCCCCCCCCCCCCCGTGCCATACTTCCTCCAGAAAGACTTCTTGTAAGCCTCCTCAAACAGTATCAGCAATTAAGGACCAAGTATTCAAATACCAGAGACTATAGGGACCATCCTCATTCAAACCACTATAAGCAAGAACTTGAGTAAAGGAACATATAATTTTGTCTTAGAAGTTGCTATATGGAAATGCATCAGTGTGACTCTGGCTCTCCACCAAACACAATTCAGGGCCTGTGCAACTTACAGTCTTCTCCAGCAGAAAATATTCCAGCTGATCCTGGTATAAGTGGGGACTATTGTGTGTTATGGGATGTCTTTCCATATGCTGTGAATATATGTTGTTCCCACTGGTTAGTAAATAAGCTGCTTTGGCCTATAGCAAGGAAGCTTAGAGGCAGGTGGGAAATCCAAGGACAGAAACCAGAAAAAGAAAGGCAGAGATGAGAGAGACGCCAGCCTGCCACCCAAGGAACAACATGCCAGCAGACCAGTAAGCCACAGAGCATGTGGCAAAACATAGATTAATAGAAATGAGTTAATTTAAGATATAAAAGCTAGCTAGCAAGAGGCCTGTCAGGCCATACAGTTTGTAAATAATATTAAGTCTCTGAATGATTATTTTATAAGTAGCTATGGGACTGTGGGACTGGCAGGGGCTGGCGGGACTGGTGGGACCAGAAAAACCTTCTGGCTACAATTGTGGCTTCCTGTTTACCCCTTCTATGCCATTTGAAGTTTCTCTTTGTTCAAGGCTCATTTGCAATCTAAAGTTAAGATGATAGGTTTTATGTACTTAATTTCAATCTTTATAAGATCATTGTGAATTCTGTGCTGTATAACATTGCTGCTAAAACTCTACTACCTTCTACTATAGTAATGATGTCTTGGCAAAATATGCCCACTTGGGCAATATTGGCATGAATTTTATAAAAATAAGCAATCAATTTCTGATTCAATTTAAGGCCTACTCCACAAGATGTAACATATGCCAGCACCATTAATGGGGCCATGAGCCTGTGGCTGGGTAGGACATAGGCCTAAGGGAAGAGCCAACTGCTTTTATTTTTCTAAATGGATACAGTATTAAACCAAACTCCTAAGGACTTATAGCTACATCCATAGATCAGTACATCCTTAATCTTCATCAGAGAAGTTTGTTTTTGTAATAGATGACGATTGACACTGAGACCCAAAACTAGTCCATGTGCAGAGAAAAAGAGACTATTGAGACCGAGAATGATAGCACACGCCTTTAATCCCAGCACTTGGGAGACAGAGGTAGGTGAAGCTCTAAGAGTTCCAGGATATCCTGGTCTGCATAGTGGGTTCCAGACAAGCAATGCTATATTGTGAGACCCTGTCTCAAATTATTTGAGAGAAAGAGGTGGGGGGGAGAGAGGGGAAGAGAGGCTATTAGTGAGACTGATATATAAGAGAGAATAATATATCAAGTAATCAAGTCTCAAGGATCATTGTGAAAGAGGGAGGGGGAGAAAAGATTGTAAGAGCCAAAAGGTATTGGACACCTATAAGGAAACAATGCTTTGTGGACACAACAGGCCAGTTGTACATAGAAACCCACAGTAGCTGTAACTGCATGCACATGATCTGCAAAAGACCAAGCCAGGCAAAATCATAGCTTGGATCAGGGACATGGTTACAAAATCCCACCCCTAGCTGGGGAATTACTAGCAATAGGGGGGATTTCTTCTAGAATAGGGGGAGTCAGTTTTCTTGGGATATGCAGCACCTGAGAAGCTGCATGTCTCCCATATAGTCCCATGCCCATATACATGCTGATAGCACTAAATGGACTCTGTATGTTTAAAAAAAAACACACATATGGTTTTTCAAATGGCATTTGTTGTTTAGTTTTCCCTCCTCACATTTCTGCCTTTACCCTTTTCTCCCATCCCCCTCTCTATTGAATCCTGCATATTATAGGAAGAAAAGGGTGATCATCAGTCTCATCTAGCTACAAACCCTGTGACCTAAAATACTGACTTATCTGCAAGATGTACTGGTGTAATAATGGCACAAATGTTATGGGAGTAACCAACCACTTTCTTCTTAGTTAAGACTCACTCCATAAGGGGAAATCCCATACATAGCATTGTTAAAGTGGCCAAGAACCTGAGACTAGGTAGGTCATGAGCTCTAAGGGAAAACCAACTACTGTTATTCTGTAAAAGAAACATAGCAATTAAATGACTCCTTAGGGGCTTATTGCTATACCCATAGATCAGTATACCACTTAGCCCTAATCAGAGGAGCTTCTTCTTACAGTAGATAGTAATTAATACAGACATCCATAACTGGACAATTTACAGAATGTGAGATACTTTGGAGTAATCAGCTCTAAATGAGGTATCTTTATCTAACCCCTCCTTCAGTGCTCAGGAATCTATGTGGATGAGGAGGCAGAAATATTATAAAAGCCAGTGGTAATGAGTGACTCCAAAGAAAATAAGAGAATTGGAGCACATATGAACTCAGAGACTGTGGCTGCACGAACAAGACCTTTATAAATTAATCCAGGCAGAGTCTCAGCACTGAGAGCGAGAAGTAGACACAGAGTACCATCCCTAATCAAGAAGCTATTTACAACTGATAACTACTAAAAAAGGGAAAAACAGTTTCACCAATGGAGTGTCAATGGGTAAACCAACCACACCAGAAGGCTATGCCCTATGTCTAGGAGTGGTTGACCATCACAAAATGAACTCAATGACTTTTTAAATGGACTTTTTTGTTTTATTTTGTTTGGGCATTTGTTTGTTTGTTTTATTGGTCTTTTGCTTGTCTGTTTTAATTTCCCTTTTTGTGATTTTGTGGAATTTTTTGTTTTGGGGGGTTTTATTGTCTGTTTTTGTGAA
This sequence comes from Onychomys torridus, assembly GCF_903995425.1. Classification (NCBI taxonomy): domain Eukaryota; kingdom Metazoa; phylum Chordata; class Mammalia; order Rodentia; family Cricetidae; genus Onychomys; species Onychomys torridus. The sequence continues at coordinate 96,620,893 of NC_050466.1, forward strand.
AGAAAAAGAGCATAAAGTTGGATGGGGAGGGAGGTAAAGAGGATTTGGGAGGAATGGGGGAGAGGAAAACATGATCAAAATATATTGCATGGATTTTAAATTAAATGAATTTTTAAAAAGAATACGTGAAATTTGGAGGGAATAGTGGTGAGAGGGATAGAGAAGGAGTGTAGGGGAGGGAATAGGAATTAGACTTGATCAAAACACATTATAAGCATTATGCTGGCTAGTTTTTCATCAGTTTGACAAAGCTATAGTCATCTGAGAAGGGAACCTGAACTGAGGAAATGCTTCTAGAATATCAGGCTGTAAACAAATAAGCTTATAGGGCATATTCTTAATTAGTGAATGATGGGGGTTGGTCCAGGCAATTGTGGGTGTTGATACCCATAGGTTGTTGGTCCTGGGTTCTTTAAGAAAGCAGGCTGAGCAAGCCATGATGAGCAAGCCAGTAAGCAGCAATCCTCCATGGTCTCTGAATAAACTCCCACTTCCAGGTTACTTCCCTGATTTCCCTCAATGGACTGTGACTCAGGGCATGTAAACCAAATAAAGTCTTTCCTACCCAACTTCTTTTGGTTATGATGTTTCACCTCAGCAATAGTAAGTCTAAATAAGTATGCATGGAATTCTCAAACAGTAACAGGAAAAAAAACTTTTAAATGTTCCCAATCTTCAGATATTCCAGAGGTGAGAGACAGAAAGACTTTCTTTCAGTTTTGAAATGTGTCCCCTTATGACCTTTATGTTTGTACCATGTATTTTTGGGTTCTTCAAGTACTGTAATGATCATGCTTCATGGTATTCATGAAAATATACTACCAATCACAGAAATCAACCTTGCTTCCCAAATGTAGTATGTAGCTCCTAACTAAAAGCTGTTTAATTTCCTTGTTTGAGAAAACATACACACAAAATTAAAAAATTATACAGATGATAAGCAGTTATCATTTCCGTAATACAAGTAGCACCAAGAAGTAGAATGAATCAAGTAGAACTTTCAGAAATATAACCCATGGAAAGGATGACAAATGCTCTCATGGTATCAGTGAAAGCACCAAACACTGGCAATGTTCTGTCTTTGAAACAGATGTTGCCTTATTTGGATTGTATTGTGGAGCATTTATACTCCATGGCTCTGTCAAATGCAATTAAAAAGGGGTTACTTTAGAAAACCATAGAAACAGTGTTTGAATAGCTATAACCAAGGAAACTGTTAACTGACAAGGTTCTATGTAAAGATGGAACACCACCTTTCAATTTGAAAAACTGAACTTCAGTTGAAACAGATAGTGGGACAGTCAATGAAATGAAAAATTCTAAAATCAGTAAAAAAATATTCCAGCAATCAGTGGAAGCTCCTGGCTGGTTATAATATCAAATAGAGATATAATGACCAAAATCCTAATGAGATGAGCAAAAAGTATAGCCATCTGTGTCATGAACTTGAGACTACAACTAAAATATTCAAGTCACTAAATGAACAAGATGCAAATAGCAACCAAGAACTGCAAACCCCAAATGGAGAGACGTCAGGATCTAAACTGGTTTCAACATGCTTTGTAAATGTCTATTTCCCTCCAAATATTTGAAACATGAAACAGGGAATACTGGGCTACACTTTAAATAACAAAAGTAGTCGATCGAAATTGAGTTAAAGACAATCTAAGCATGTACATAATAAAAACAGTTATAACTATGTTAAAACACTACACAGACATGTCATAAAAATCACGTATAAGGAATTGCAGCAAGATTGGAATTTACTCCTTACCATAAATAATAAATGCCAGAAGTGAGTGCTGAATGAAAACCAAACCAAATAACCAACCTAATAAACTATAACAAAAACCAAGAATCCTGTATCTAGCAAAGCTTTTCCAAATTTAGTGACAATGTTCCTGGATAAACACAATTTTAAAGAATTTGTTATCAGATTCACTATACAATAATGCTAAGGAAGTTCTTTCATATGAAAGAAAATGGCATATTTCTTATTTCATTTTGACTACTATATCAAAATGCCTGCTATTCTCTAATATATAAAAACAAAAAACCAATAAGCTTCTCTTGAAGCTGAGAGTCTTTGATCAAGGTGCTCACATTTTGAAAACATTATATAGTTGTGACATAATATGTATAAAATTAATGGTATAAAAAGAATGAGGGAGGCCTGGCAGTGGTGGCACATGCCTTTAATCCCAGCACTCTGGAGGTAGAGCCAGGCCAATCTCTGTGAGTTCGAGGCCAGCCTGGTCTACGGAGCGAGATCCAAGACAGGCACCAAAAACTACACAGAGAAACCCTGTCTCAAAAAAGAAAGAAAAGAAAGAGAGAGTGCAGCATTATGGAAGTAGAATACTTTTTACATTTCACTAGAATGTAGTTAAATATGAAGAAGTTTTTGATAAGCTAAGATGGTGTGGGGGGTTGAATTGTGCAAGTCTCTAGCTTTGATCCCAAGAACAACAAGATGTCAGACTAAAATTGAAACATGCCAGTAGTATCATTATGCTGGATTAAATGATAATAACAAAAAATGAATTAACACTTGAAGTTTTTTAATATTTAAAAGTGTGTTGTCCAAAGCAGACATTCTATGTTCAAATTTCATATACATTAAAGATGAGAAAATGGGGAAACCAAACTTAGGAATAAGAATCTACTAGAATTATTCTAATTTCAGATAAAACTGACTTTAAAATAGAAACTGTTATTAGTTAAAAGTAGGGAAATTTATTACAATTGAAAATGTTTCCAATCTAGAAAATATAACAACTGCAAACACATCCAGTTAACAGCATAACACAAACATAAAGGAAGCAAAACCAACCGAAGGAGAAAATAGACAAATGCCAATAATGGTTCAAAAATGGTTATAGTGCTTCTAAAACTCATGTAGAACAAATAACTAAAGCACAAAGAATTAATTGGAAAAGTTGAACGTTGTAAGTAAACATACCAAACATACATCCAGAGACCAAACCACTAAACAAAATACACATTTTTTGCACACATCAAATACTCTTCAGAACAAACTAAAATTGGAGCCATTTAAGCCTCCCCAAATTTAAAATAAATTAAATTCATATAAAAGTTGTCATCTGATAACAGTTGGGTGAAATTATACATCCAAATGGAAATGAACAACGACATACTATGTATTTCAAACCAACTGAAAGAGGAGGAGACAAAATGCCTGAATAGGGATGCACGACAGTCATCACTTCACAAGGAAGGGAAGTGACAGGTGTGGAGGACACTTGGAATGAGTGACCAAGGGAGGACAATAGGAATGAGTCAATGGTAGAAATGTGTCAGGTTCGGAGATCTGAGTTAAAGGCATATGAAGAAAAACAAAGGATTGGAGTATCTGTCACCTCTTCTCCATACATGGGGTAGGGAGAGTCCCATTTTTGCCAGGATAAACGTGAAAGAAAATAATACCACTCACAAAATGTCTCAGTGTAGATGCTAATTGCCTCACTACTAGGGAGTTTCCCTTTCCTCTCAGGTAAATAACCTTAAAAGTACACAGTAACCCTGCTTTAAAAAATCATCTCACATCTATTGATAGTGAAACTCGGGGTCCTTGATCCCTAGTCTTGGACCTAGTCTATCTTTGAAGTTAGTCAGGAGCTAGCTTTTGTCTTAATTTAGGATAACTTAGGGTTTAGAAACCACAGAATATCCTGATCTCCAGGAGTCCACAAACACTTTGACCATACTGTCTCAAGTATATGTTTAGCTGCCTTGTGAACCCAACGTGGCTCAGCAGTGATTGTAACTCAAGCTACATTGATTGCCTGCATTATAGAGGATGAGTACTGTGACAGAAAGGAAACAAAAAAAAAATCAACCTTTATAAAAGAATCAAGCAGCTTGCTCGCTAATAACAAATACATGGTCAGCAATGTGTGGACTCAGACCGATATAATACCGAAGGCATGATTACATTATATACAAATATAGTTACTAGTAACCTCTCCTCTTAATCCAAGTGCAGGTTTGGCATGAACAAAGATACACTGAGAGAATGTTTGTGACTCCATAACTCTGGCTGTCACTGTCCCTCTGAGCATAGTCCCTCATACAATTGACCAGAGAACAACTTTGCCAGACTGCAGTCTTGCTCCCAAGGAAGTATTACAAATGAACAAGTCGGGCTAAAAAAATGCCTACATCCAACCATAAGCTCACCCTGAGTATGATCACACAGAGCAAAAAGATACCCCTAAAAGATTTTCCCCAGCCCGAAGTGCATGTTCAGTCCCAGGGATGCACTGGCGAAAATGGCAGATAGGAACACTGTAATTCCTCCAGCCGTTGACTCTATGTTATTCCCACTGCTGTCTCACCCCTACAACTAGTTTCAACTTCAGCCAGGATAGAGTGTAGGGCAAGAGAAAGATGCTTCAATTCCTATTATCACCTCTTCCAAACAGCATCTGAGCCCACACCACTGACTATTCAAAAAAAAGTAACATCCACAATAAAATTGGTGTAAATATATGATTTATCAAAGGTTCAGATTTTAAAATAGTAAGAACAATGTGGCAGGGTGGAGCCAAGATTCTATGATGTTTTATACATAATTAATTTCTGGCAAGAGATTTCAACAATATTATTTATGTTAAAATTATGGATAAAATATTTAAAATTGGGGTTGGGGATTTAGCTCAGTGATAGAACGCTTGCCTAGAAAGCACAAGGGCCTGGATTCAGTCCTCAGCTCTGGCAAAAAAAAATATATTTAAAATTGTGGTTACTAAAAATCTTAGTGATCATCCTGCCTCCTCTTCTTCTGTGTTCCCTGAGTCTTGGGAAAGCAGGGGAGGAGCTCATGAGGCCCCATTCCTAACTAGGGGATTACTTTGGCAATTGATGGCTGTTGAAAAAGGGCAAGTCAGTTGTTTTTTTTTTTTCCAGATTGTGGCCCCTGGTAGACTGTCCATGTTTCAGCGAACAACCCCACATATGAGCATATGAGCAGCACTCCTTATACTCAGTGAACTAAAAATACGTGAAAGTTGGGGAGTGCTGGTTAGTTTTTGTCAAAGTTAGGTAATCACAACTGAGGAATTGCTTTACAGAGTGGACTGGGGGTAGTCTGTGTGGCCATTTTCTTAATGACTGACTGATGTGGGAGGGCCCAGCCTACTCCTGACAAGATGTCCCAGGTTATAAAGAAGGCAAAGTGAGAAAGCCTTGGAATTCAAGCAAGTAAGCTGCATTCCTCCGTGGTCTCTGCTTCAGTTCCTGCCTGCAGATCCTGCTCCAAGTTCTTTCTTGGATTTTCCTTAATAATAAGCCAAATAAAAACTTTCCTCCTCAAAGATGATTTGGGTCAGGGTTTGTCCTAGGAACAGAAAAACAAATTAGAACAGGTAATGGGAAATGTAGTGGATGGTACATTTCAAAGAAGTAAAGAGGATAAAGGGTAACAATTTCTAAGGATATTTGAAAAATGGCAAATGAAAACCTACTATATACTATATAGTCATAGAAGAGTTTAACTGGGGTTACTGTACACAGGGGATTATATTCATCCCAGAAGCCATAGATTGCCAAATAAAATGCCCCATGCTAATTGTGAGATACATTCCCTCCAGTTGTTGGTCAGAAATGTCCTGGAGACCTCTCCAAAAGAATACAGGCTATTGACATTGTTTTGTGTCATCCACCAGAACTTGATGATAAGATGGTATTGCTGAGGGCATTACACAGAATGGTCACAAGAAATGGAAGAATTAAGTTGTCCCTGACCAAGAAGTTTCCTCCCCGCTGGCTAGTTTTGATAGTCCTGGAAGGTGCTATATAAGCTAACAGGAGAGAAGACTTCCAACTGTCTTACCCAGCTGTGAACCCTTTGAATTCCAGTAATGACCAGTGTTGCTCATAGAGCCATGGGTGCAATAGGAGTATGAATGCCATGGGAGTAACCAACTACTTTCTGCTTGGATTTACGATCCATTCCACAGGAAGAAACCTGTGTTTGTCACATAAATGTGGACAAGAAGGCACAGTAGAAATCTCACAAGCCCCGGAGGTAAACCTACTACTATTTTTCTGCTAAATGGACATAGTGTTAAACTAACTGCCTTCTGTATGTGTTTCTCTCTATCTGTAGATTACTGCATTTCTCAGACCTTGTCAAAAAAGTTTCTTTGTAAAATAGACAGTGGTTAGTGCAGAAACTCACAGCTGGTCCAAGTTCAGAGTATTAATGTCAAGGAAGCCACAAATGGGACCATCTGGGAAGACGGACCAGAAAGATTAAAAGAGCCAGAGGTCAGGAAGCACTGAACTGTTGTCTAGACATGACAGGATTCAAGAGCTCATAGAAGCAGTGGTTGTGTTAAGAACACGACAGACACCATTCTAACATGGAGTGGGAAAGGGGCATATGAACCTCCAACTATAATTGAAGATCTATGGACATAAAATAAGTCTTAAAAAAAATAATAAAAAAAAAACACGTTGGGCGGTGGTGACACATGCCTGTAATCCCAGAACTCGGGAGGCAGAGGCAGGTGGATTTCTGTGAGTTTGAGGCCAGCCTGGTCTACAGAGCGAGATCCAGGACAGGCACAAAGCTACACAGAGAAAACCTGTCTACAAAAACTAAAAAAAAAAAAAAAAAAAAAAAAAAGACACCTATAGCCAATATTACACTGAATGAGTCAAATCGAAAAGAATTACCCCTAACATCACAAATAATACCATGGTCTCAGCTTTCACCACACTTAAAAGATTCTTAAAATCTTAGTTCAATAAAGCAAGAGAGAAATAAATGTGAAACAAATAAGAAAGAAATACATTAAATGTTGAAGGTAATGACCTTAAAATTTAAAATATATATATGACCATATAATTGCAGGACACTGAAGTTTCCATTAAATAGATTTGTTAAAGTATCAGCTCTTAAGCTGGGCAGTGGTGGTGCAAGCCTTTAATCCCAGCATTCGGGAAGCAGAGCCAGGCGGATCTCTGTGAGTTCAAGGCCAGCCTGGTCTACAGAGCGAGATCCAAGACAGGAATCAAAAACTACACAGAGAAACACTGTCTTAAAAAACAAAAAAAAAATCAGTTCTTTTTACGAAATATTTTTATTTTTATTTCATGTGTATGAGTGTTTGCCTGCTTGTACATAAATGCACTGTGTGTATGCAGTGTCTGAAGAGGCCAGCAGAGGGCATCAGAATCCCCTGGAACTGAAGTTGGAGATGGTTGTGAACTACTATGTGAGTGCTAGAAATAGAACCTGGTTCCCTTGAAAGACCAGCAAGTGCTCTTAACCACTGAGTCATCTTTCCAGAGGAGCTTTAACTAGGAAGCCGAGAGGGATGGAGGGAGAGAGGGAGGGAAGCAGAGATGGAGGGAAGGAGGGAGGGAGGGAAGGAGGAAGGGAGGGAGGGAGGGAGGGAGGGAGGGAGGGAGAATAAATAGCACTAAAGACATTTAAAATAGACATAGGAAATCATATTATGTTTACTTAAATTTACATTCTTCCTCCCCCTCCCCTCCTCTCTCCCCCCAACAAGTGTGTGTGTGTGTGTGTGTGTATGTGTATTGTGTGTGTGTGTGTGTACATTCATACACACAGTTTCAATGAAATTAAGCTACTTGAGGTATAGTTCTCCACCCAACAGCCATCAACTAACAGAAATCCTGGTACCAGGCATGAGAAACCTCATCTCAAATTGTTGTCAAGGGAGTCGGAGAAACTATACAACAATACAGGCTGTTGCCATTGCCCCTTGATTGCTCCTAAATTCTCAAGATAAATTTCTATTGCAGATGATTCTACATACTCCAGACTCAGGACTTGGAGGAATTGAACTGAAATACTGAGAAGTGGCTCTGATAATATCAGAACATGCCAAGGGAGAGGGGCAATCTGTAGATGGAAGACCTATCCAATGGTAAAGCCTATGGACAACAACAACATCAGGACCAACAAGGTATGCACAATGGTGCAATGGTGGCATTTTATCTGGGGCTTAACCATCAACTATGTAATTGGAAGTAAGGGCCACTCAACAGGAGGGCATGTACGCCTTGTCCTGTAAACCTATTCAATTACTCATGGCTGGAGACCACAAAGACCCATGAGAAGAACCCACTCCTGCCAGTCTCCTAAACTGGACATAATTTCTGGTTTTTTTAATACTATCCTTATATCCACATACAAGTGTAGTTTTTGCTCATCAAATAAGCTTCCTTTCAGCAACAGATAAATACTATTAGAGTGATCTTCAACTGATCAAAATGTAAAGAACAGCTGACTATAGGGTGCTCAGTCTCAACTGATATATCTGCAATGCAACTCCTAAACATAAGACTCAGAGAAATTCATAAAAGGTAGGGGGATGAAGGAAGAGTATAAAATCCAGGACCCCAGGATGCCTGCTATTACATAGTGTACCCTAAACATGACAGGAAAAATGAACCATGGACTCTCAAAATATGGTTGCCCGAACAAGTCCAGCAAAATGATTATTGTTGTTGCATAAATCACACCAATAAAGTTGCCTAAGGTAAGATTGCTGGAAACCTGAAATTAAAAAAGAAAAGTATTAGCTCCACAAAGTAAAGTTCAACAATGCAAAACAACAAAAGACTTTTAAATAGAAACAATGTTGGCAGAGTATTAGAATATAAAAACAACATACATAAGCCAGTTAACTCATTAAGAAAGAAAACTGTTTGTCCTACTTTGGTTTTAACTGATGTGATACACTGGTTTACAATCCATCATTGGGAGAGGCCAAACCAGGAACTCATACTAGGAGCTTTCAGCATAACATGCAGGAATGCTGCTTACTGGCTTGCTTCCCCAAGCTTGGTTACTTTACTTATACAATCCAGGCCTACCTGCCTGGGGATGGCACCACCCACAGTGGGCTGGACTTTCCCCCTAAATTGGCAATTTTAAAAAATGCCCCACAGACATATCCAAAACCCAACATAGTAGAGACAACTCTTCACTTGAGATTCCCTTTCCCATTTGATCCTACTTTGTGTCAAATTGACAAAAACTAACCAGCACAGCATCTTACTCACAATAGTTTCAGAAAATAATGTGTCTAAGAATGAAGCTAAACCTAACCGAAGAATTAAAAGGCCTCTGCACTGACCACTGTGAAAACATTAAGGAAAGTAATTAAGATGACTCTAGGAGATGGAAAGACCTCCATATTCATAAAGTATTACAATTAATACTCTTTTAAATAGCCAGATTCCCAAAAGTGACCTTCAGAGTCAATGTGACTACCATGTAAATTCCAATGACATTCTCCAAAGGACAAGGAATAAGCAATTCTAAAATCCATATGGAAACACACAAAAAAACCTGTCAACATAAAAACCCAACTCTCTCCTCAAAGAATAAGAGATACAAAGAGAATAATCTAGTTTATTCTGAAACCAAATACTAGTAATCATAAACCAGGAACACAATTCAGGTTTACCCAAATACTATTACTCAATTTAATAACAGTTTTATAATGCTTTTACAGTTAAAGAACAAAAAGTGTCATAAATTAAGGGATATTTCATATACATTAGTAGAAACAGCAAGGTGAGTGCTTACAGCAAAGGAGAGAAATATCTCCTATAGGTTTTAAATGCTATCTGATAACATCCTTAGAATTTTAGTTAGTGAAAAACCAGTGGTCTGTCAATATCTTCAATAAGCTTCATGATAGATAGATGGACATAGAGGAGGATAATGAATGGCTATTAGGGGTCTAAAGATATCCCAGGATAATTTGACACTGGACCTGTAACAGTCCAACTCTCCAGGTTCTAATGAGTTAGTCGGCCACATAGAATCCTTAACAGATGTGTAGTATTTCTTTTTTGTGGGAATTTCAGTTCACATTTATTTTATTTATTTATTTATTTATTTATTTATTTATTTATTTATTCATTCATTCATTCATTCATTCATTTATTTATTTTGGTTTTTCAAGACAGGGTTTCTCTGTGTAGTTTGGTGCCTGCCCTGGATCTTGCTCTCTAGACCAGGTTGGCCTCAAACTCACAGAGATCTGCCTCCCCAGTGCTGGGATTAAAGGCATGCACCACCACCACCACCTGGCCCAAATTCACATTTTAAAAGAGAATTTAGCACAGAGACCAGATAGTCTAATAACAGGTGCTTGCCTACTAGAAACCCAGAGAACCCAGTGGCTGCTCAATAGAAAAGGTAATATTTAGAAACAAATTTGTAGCTGTAAATATCTGTAGAAACATGATGTCAAATTAGTAATCTATGTACTTTAAAAACCTTAAAAAATAAGGTTGAAATAATCCAAGAGAAACCATGTACAAGAAATAAAATAATAGATATTATAAAAATTATATTAGAGAGAAATAAAATGCACACTATAACGTGAGTAAAAGTCAACGAAACCAAAAGGAAGTTCATTGAAACGTTCAACACATTGAGATTGTTCTAGACATCCTGGACACACGAAACCTCAGATGACTAAAGTCAGTAACGTCGAGGAGTCCCAAACAGTGAGAGTGGAACTGGCGGTGGTGGTGCACACCTGTAATCCCAGCACTTGAGAGGCAGAGCCAGGCAGATCTCTGTGAGTTCGAGGCCAGCCTGGTCTACAGAGTGAGATCCAGGAAAGCCTCCAAAGCTACACAGAGAAACCCTGTCTCGAAAAACCAACAAAAGAGAGAGAGAGAGAGAGAGAGAGAGAGAGAGAGAGAGAGAGAGGAACTGAAACAAAGGAAACACTACATTCACATGTGTATGCAAACAAAGTAAGCAAGTTCAGCAAATAGAAAATATTTTAAGGACACAAACTTCAGAAAATAAATCAAAACTGAAAGCCCATGCAGACATAAACATATTGCAGTAGCAATTTAAGAATAGCTCTCCCAGAAGTATAAAATACAGAACTGTAGTAAACACGAGGATGGAAGGAAAAAAAGGAAAGTAGGAGGGAGGGACAAATGGAAGGAAGGGAAAGCAGAAGAAAAGAACAGGGAGACACGGGGGAAAGCCGGATTTCTTAACTTATTAAGCATGGTTAAAATGACCTTATACTAAAATTAGGCTAAGAGGTCACAAAACATAAAACTGTAGAGACATATCCAATTCCAATGAAATACTGGGAAATCACATACAGAGGCATATACAAAAGGATATACACATTGAAAAAGTAGAATATATGCTATGAATCTAAGATTGTGAGCAGGTTCTATTTTTAGATATAAAAGACACACACAGACACACAATTAAAGAGAAAGAGGCCATGAATTTGAAAGAGAGCAAGAAGGGCATATGGCAGAGTTCCACGGGCGGGACGGGAATGGAGGAATAATGTGACCCCCCAAAAAAATTAAAAGAAATATTTTTAAAACTATAGGTTCCACATAAAAGGAAAACAACAATGTGATGTGCCATATTAACAAAGGACAAAGACATGTAGAACTGTTTTTAGAATTCTACAAATAAATGTATATACAAACAAATTATGTGATTTTAGAAAACAATAAATATACAAATTGTAAACATTTCTAAACAGCGTTTTTAGAAATTCTGCCATTCTTTTGTGATTTAAGAAAGAAAAACTTTTTTAAGGCTCAGAGGGAACAATCACCACCTGACAAAGGATGCCTATGAACAAATCCTAGCTCACAGGGAAGGACTGACACCATTTCCCAGTAAGATATGGATGAAGACATGTGTGGATACCTTTGTCAGCTTAATTCAACATTGTACTGGAGGTTCTGGCCAGAGCCATTATGCTAGGGAACAAAATTAAACACATTCGTATTGGAAAAGAAAAATTAAAACTATTCCCATCGATAAATAAGATTCTGTTGAATAAATTTAATTTAAAAAAATTGCTAGACTTCTACAGTAAAGACTACAAGACAGCATTGAAATAAATTTTTATATGTCTTTTCTAAATAAACACAAAAATTGTGGTAGATAACCACAAGCTTATAGTAGGGCAGCTTTAATATTGTTTTAATATATTTTCTGGCTTTACACTAGGTCTTATGACCATGAAGAATATTATTGGTGGGACATAAGGAGCATTTCTGTATTATATGCCTAGGTCTCAGGAAACCCACACTGGCTTAAAAAAAAAAAAAGGTTTGTGATGGTGACATTGACATTAAATTCAGATGACAAATTAATCAGTGTGATTTAAATGACTGGTTTGCTGAGAAGAAAAAGAGGCAAAATGTCTTTCCTTATAGATAAGAAAGGTATATCTATCACCTAAGCCTCCACCTATAGAACTTACAGATGTATTTGCCTATTATAATTAAAATAATAAAATTCACTTGGTGATTATGCAGAAAATTTAGGATTTAAACACAAATGTTAGAATTAGTATGTTTCAAAATAAGAGAAGATAGAAGATAAGTAAAAAGAAAGTGCTCATGACACCCTTAGTGGAATTTTTTTTAGTCTATCATATTTACCCTATAGATCAGCATCTCTCATAACTTAAAATAAACCACCATTGTTTTTTACTACAAATCTTTATGGGCCTCAAAGCTCTTCTTTGCTCAGATTAAAACTCTTGGAAGTGTAACAGCATCCTTTCCATTCCTCCAAATTACCAGAGTACCCACCAAATTCTTATGGGCCTGCCTCTCTAGAGGCCTAAGGTCTTGATGGTAGTATCATGGTATGACAGTCTTTCATATCTTAGTCCCAGAATGAAGAATGTCTTGAGTGCTTGTAAAGCATTCCTATTTAACTCTTGATATGGCTTAATTTCTGAAATCACAAGAGATGTATTAAGAAATGGGGAAAAAAAGAGCTAGAAGAATCGCTGTTGGGAGACTCAAATAAAAACATTAACTTCTATTCAGAATAACCCACATATATTGATAAAGGAATTACTTATTTAGAAATTATTTTGGGAAGAACAACTAACTAAACAGGATAGGCAAATTCGTCATAGTGTCCTGGGAGCCAGCCACTTCTGCTGCCTGAGTCAGTCCCCACCATCTAAGTCCTCAAGAAAGAACAGAATGAGGTACATGTGCCCTTCAGGTCTTAAGGGTAGCCACAAGGCCACGCATTAGGGGCTGGTACTTCAAGGTCATAGGTAGAACAGATATCCACTACAAACTTACCCAGAAAAACTTCATAAAACCACAATAGGAACTATGGTGGGTATAAGGCACCACTAATAGTCTTGTCCCTTAGTAACCAAGAAATTGAATACATTTTGTGAAAACCATAAAACAAGATTTACAATGCAGTAGAATCAAATCCATTTGTATAGATAGACTTTAAAAATACAACACTCTTGACAACTCTGGCAGTTTAGAGATTGACTCTCTCCTTAAAGGCCCATGTGGTAAACAAAAGCTTGATACCTAGTGTGATTTTTCTATAGAAGGGATAGAACAATCGAGAGGCAAGACCTATGTGGTGTGTTTGGATTATTGGGTCTAGTCCCTTGAAGGTGATGTTGAGACCCAAGCACAAGTGTCACTGTTTTACTTCTGTAATATGTAGTTACCTGGACAGTTCTCCACCCTACACTCTCACCATGATGTGCTGACTCACCATAACTATGAAACAATGGGGCCAATAGGTCATGAACTTTAACTTCCAAATCTCTGAGCCAAATTATTTTTTCTTTGTAAGTGGATTATAGTTGTGGAAAGCCAACTAACATAATAATAATGCCCTTCTTGGATAATAGATGGTTAAGAGAATTCAAAAGGACTTAACTTTTATTGTTATTTTAAACGTTCAATAAATAATGAAGTTTAGTTTGTAAGTACTGGGAAGGACAGAAAGGCCCATATCTGCTGTGAGAGGACCATTTTGTATGCTGTGAATGTATGTTGCTCTCATTGGTTGATAATAAAAGCTGATTTGGCCCATAGCCAGGCAGAATAAGGCTGTGTGGGAAAGCCAAATGGAGAGACAGGCAGAGAAAGGGTGGAGTTGGGGGAGACACAAGCCAGCTGCCCAAGGAACAAGATGCCAAAGGACTGGGAAGCCATGGGGCACATGGTAATGCATAAGTTAATAGAAATGGATTAATTTAAATGTAAGAGCTAGTTAGTAATAAGCCTGAGCCATCATCCAAACATTTATAATTAATATAAGCCTCTGTGTGATAATTTGGGAAGTGGCTGCCAGGTTGGGGTGGGACAGAGAAAAGTCTCCGTTTACACATGTCCTTTCCTGGTGGATTTATTAAGGATGCAGTTTCTGTCATCTTGAATTAAGGTGACTTCACTGGGGACATGAATAACTACAGTAGAAACTACAGGTTTCTATAAAGTAAGACACAGATTCATTGAATGAAATATTATGTATTATAAGTAAAATATTAATTCATTAATTAACCATTATAACCTGTTGCTATTCAAAAAGCACATATAAAGAAGGTAATTACACAAGCTATATGAAGAAAGCATCTGATATATACATATATGAAAAGGTGGTCAATGTTGTTATCAGGGAAATTACAAATGATAAGCAAAGTGGAAAAATTAGAAGCATGAAATACTGGCAATGATGCAGAGAACTTGAATTTCTCCTTCTTTACTTTTAAGAATATAAGCTGGCATAACCATTTAGTTTATGATCACATAAAACTTTAAATGAGGGCTGGAGAGGTGGCTCAGAGGTTAAGAGCACTGACTGCCCTTCCAGAGGCCCTGAGTTCAATTCCCAGCACCCACATGGTGGCTCACAACCATCTGTAATGAGATCTGGTGCCCTCTTCTGTATACATAATAAATAAAAAAATTAAAAAAAAAAACTTTAACTGAGAAATGACCATTCTACCTAGTCTCCCTGGGTATTTACAGAAGCAAAGTGAAAACTTAGGTTCACACGGAGTCCTGGCATGAATGTTCTTGGCAGCTTTACACATTATAGCCCCAAACTGAAAAGAACTCATATGTCCTCTCATAGGTGAGGAGTTTAACAGTAATTTGTACCAGGAAGCACTATTTGCACTAAAAAGAATCAAGCTACTGCACTCATACATGTAACAATTTGAATAGATCGCCAGGAAGTGATAGTGTGTGCAACAAGTCCATTTCACATTATGACCAAATGTGAATTCTGCTTATGACATTTTTTATAGGTGAATGAGATTTAGGGTTGTGAAAGGCAGGCAAGTATGATTGTAAAAAAGCACCAAAGGTAAGTTTGAGATGATAAAACTAATTTGTGCTTTGTTTTTATTATTATTAATTAAATTTGTTTTCAGATAATTTCTCACATGTATGCCATGCCCACCAATCATTCTTACCCCCACCTTTCTATCAACCCTGTCATCACCCCTTCCTATAAATCTTTCCCTCACTTTCATGTCCATTCATTTTGTTTTGTCACTCACAGAAATGAACCAGTGCTACCTGTGTCACCAAAGGTTTGGAGCTGTCTGTTGAATCCCGGTAGATTAAGCAGTGTATACAACAACTAAAGCCAGTGGTTCCCTTCTATCTCAGCTTCTACTCATAGTTCATCCAATAAAGGACAGGGGTCACTGAGCCCCTCCCCCATCCTTGACTTACAGTTGATTGGGCAGGTCTTGTATGAGTTCAGTGTGATAAGTACAGTTGTTGTTAATTAATAATTGGTTTTAAAACGTTTTTTAACATTTATATATTTATTAAGTGAGGCAGAAATCACCACAGATGGCTTGTGTGTTAGAAGACACCTGCAGGGGTCCATTTTTTCCTTCCATTATGTAGGTAGTGGGGATCAAAGTCAGGGAGATCATACACACTGAACCTCTCATCAGCCCTGCTCTGTATTTTGGATGTTTTGCTGCTATCCAAATATTCCCATGAATTCAACTTGTATAGATTAAATCTAACTAAAACTTGGAAAATATGAATAAAACCATTGGATTGTATCAACTACAATATGACTATATACTGGTTGGGATATTATATCAGATTTTAATAAACACGCAGACACACAACTACTGCTGGAAGAAACTAAGTCAGGCATTTATAAAATTTTGGCACAGGAAATTTAAAATTTAAAAGTAGTCTTTAAAAAACATCTAACAGGATGAAAAGGGTGTTTCAGCTGGAGCTCAAGCTAAGGGGTAGAGCATTGTCTAGCATGCATGAGGTCTTGTGTTCAATTTGTAGTAAGGGAAAAATTCACCTTTAAGGAAAAGGATATCATGAACACTGCAAGTATTGTTCCTGTATGGAATTTGGGTAGTACATAAGTTTTAACTGGCCCTCCTCTTCACTCTGTAACTACAGTCATTATGTTTCACTGGGTACATGTCTTTGAGCAGTGAAGAAACTCTCTACAGAAAAGGAGAAAGCAATTTTAAAAATATATGTTCAGTGCTCTAGGAACATGATTGGTAATCAACATCTTGCTCTCTCTCACCCAGTATTAACAGTTGGTTGCTTTCTTCATCATAGTCATTGTTCTATTGATAAATCACATAAAGGTGATTGTTACAGAAGTTTTGTCCTTTGTAGATATCTGCCTGTTAGTGCGGTTTTAATCTCTATAAATTTATGAGTGGGGAAGTATGCATGAAAACTATTATGTTTGTGTGTGTATATGTGTGCACCCATGTGTTTGATATTCATGTGTATGTACCATATCTTGTAACCCGTATTTGGGGAAACATATTAAGGAAGATTATCTATAGTGAGGCATCTCTCACTACCCTGCAAGCAATTGGATCTCTATAATGCATGGTGCCACAACTATCAATGGGCTAAAAAAGGAGCATCACTAGAGCCCAGAAGTTTGATGCTTTAGCATGGCTAACATAACATAGATATCTCCCTCACAGCAAACCAACCAACAAACAACTAAATACTAAATGGCACAACATGCAGAATAAAGGTGAAGAACAGCATTGAAGTGATCCCCTTGCTGTCAGATGAGGTGATGGTAGGTGGAAAGACAAGTTCGCTCCCATGGGACCGTGTAGGATATCCTAGGACAATTAGTAACAGAAACAGTCATTTATTTCTTCCAGAAATTTATTTTTGAAAGAGAGTAAGGAAACCACTTGGTGGCAGTAAAATATAATCCTGAAGTTTGAGTTCATTCTCCACATAGTTATTAACTTTTTAAGAAAAATATGATTGGATTTGCTAGGACAAGAAACAAAGACAGTGTCTTGATTGTGTTATCTAACCCTGTGAATGTTTTTGCTTTTATTTTTTCTGGATGTGGACTATGTTTCAGTCCCAGTATTCTTTGGTGAGCATGGAAAAATGAATATAGCTTAAACTGCTCTGTTTACTGTCAGGAAACTTGAGTTACCCTCTGCCACTGCTGGGATGTCCCTGATCTGACTCCAATAAACACAGTCTTTACCTCTTCCCTCCTTGGTCCTTTAAAAACATCCTCTTCAGTCCTGTGTATTCTTTCCCAAGCAGGCTGAAATCCTTGATGTTTTGATGCTCTTAAATAAAATTTTAAAAATATTAACTTGTACATCCATCTTGGAGGAATTGAGCTGAAACTGACCAGGAAGATTCCTCCATGAAGATGAGATCTCATAGCATCAGAAAGTGCTATGCAAACCACTAAGAGAGAAAATCAATTAGTTGTCTTACCTAACTACAAAGACTACAAACCACCACAATGACAGGCCTAGGAAGATACCACTGGTAAAATGGAGACACCCTTACCTTGGAGGTAACCACCTGCCAATTAATTGGACTTGAGGCCTACTCATCAGGGGAGAATTCATGCCTGGTCAGGTAAACTTCGCCAACTGGCAGTGGCTGGAGGGGGCATAGGCCCTAGATGAGAACCAGCTAGTACCCATTACTTAAACAAATATAATACCTGACCATATTTTCATACTTATCTTTACACTTACAGATAAATAAAGCTCTTACCCCTCATCACAGAAGTTTTTTTTCTTACAACACATGAAGACTATGACAGAGATCCATAACTGGCTGAAGTGAAAATAAAAGACTATAGTGTGCCCATCCCCAACTGAAACATCAGCATCACAACCCCTGCATCTAAGGTTTAAGGTAAATTGTGCTAAAGAGAGAGAAAGATTGTAAGAGCCAGAGACCCAGGATGCCTCCTGATAGATAATGGACCCTAGATATGACAGGGAACCTGCACCCATGAACATTCAACACTATCATTGCCTAAATAAGAACTGCATAATGGCAATACCAGTTGCAATGCCAACAAGTATGAAGGAAATTTCTCAATGTCCCACCCCTAGATGAAGAACTACAGATAATCAATTGCTCCTAAGAGGTAAAAAAACTTTTTTCTGTAGACAAGCTCCCTGATATGTAGTGATATATTGTGTACCCTAATAAAGTGTGCCTGAGGATCAGAGGACAGAGCCAGCTCCTATTTTAGACATAGAGGTCAGGCAGTGGTGGTACACCTTTAATCCCAGGACTTGGAAGGCAAAGAGCTGTCTGGATCTCTGTAAATTCAAGGTCACACTGGACTACATGAGGTTGACTCAGTCTAGAAGGGAAACAGAACCAGTTAGTGGTGGCTCATACCTTTAATCCCAGCACTTGAGATCCAATGCCTTTGCTTGGGAAGCACACATGCCTTTAATCCCAGGAAGTAATGTGGCAGGTGTAGAGAAAGTTATATAAGGTGTGAGGAAACAGGAACTCATTCTTTAGGCTGAGAATTTCGTAGAGGTAAGAATTAGTGGCTGGCTGTTCTGCTTCTTTGATCTTTCAGCTTTCACCCTGATACTGGCTGTGGGTTTTTTTATTGAAAGACCATCTAAGATTTGAACACTAATAGGTTATCCAATCCCAAGTGGTCAGCCTTACATACTTGTATAAGTGATAAGTATTGAATGTAATCAATGCATTATATATGTAATATAAGTAGTAATTAAAGGAGAGGTCATGAATTTAAAAGGGAGTGGAAGAATTGCAGTAGGGAGAGAGTAGTAAAAATGGCACCGGAGATCACTTTCTAAATATAACACCAGTAGCACAGACACTGAGAGAAGCAATCAATCAATGGGACCTGTTGAAACTGAGAAGCTTTTGTAGAGCAAAGGACACGGTCAACAAGACAAAGCGACAGCCTACAGAATGGGAAAGGGTCTTCACCAACCCCACATCTGACAGAGGGGTGATATCCATAATATATAAAGAACTCAAGAAATTAGACATCAAAACGCCCAACAGTCCAATTAAGAAATGGGCTGTAGAACTAAACAGAGAATTCTCAGCAGAGGAAGTTCAAATGGCTGAAAGACATTTAAGGAATTGATCAACATCCCTAATTATCAGGAAATTGCAAATCAAAACGACTCTGAGATACCACCTTATACCTGTCAGAATGGCTAAGATCAAAAGCACAGAAGACAGCTTATGCTGGAGAGGATGTGGGGCAAGGGGAACTCTCCTCTTCTGCTGGTGGGAATGCAAGCTTGTACAGCCACTTTGGAAATCAATATGGTGCTTCCTTAGAAAATTGGGAATCCATCTCCCCCAAGACCCAGCTGTAGCACTCTTGGGCATATACCCAAGGAATGCTCAATCATACCACAAGTGCATTTGCTCAGCTATGTTCATATCAGCATTGTTTGTAATAGCCAGAACCTGGAAACAACCTAGATGCCCTTCACCTGAAGAATGGATAAAGAAAATGTGGTACATATACACAATGGAGTACTACTCAGCAGAGAAAAACAATGACATCATGAGGTTTGCAGGCAAATGGATGGATCTAGAAAAAATCATCCTGAGTGAGGTAACCCAGACTCAGAAAGACAAACATGGTATGTAGTCACTCATAGGAGGATACTAGATGTAAAACAAAGATGACTAGACTGCTACACAACTCCAAGGAGGCTACCTAGAAAACAGGACCCTAGGAAAGACACAGGGATCACCCAATGACAGAGAAATGGATGGGATCTACATGGACAACCTGGACAACAGTGGGAGTGATGAAGGGCAAGGTTTGAGGGAAAGAAACTCTTGGGGGAGCAGGAGATCCCAGCTGGATCAGGAACAGAGGGGGACAACAAGGAGTGACAGACCATGATGAATGAGGACCACATGGGAACGGGAGTGGACAGAGTGTTGGAGAGGTCCCCTTAAATTCACAGTTATGCATCCTCTGCAGACTGCTGGCAGTGGTCGAGAGAAAGCCTGATCTGACCCAGTCTGGTGATCAGATGGCCAAACACCCTAATGGTCATCCTGGAACTCTCATCCAATAACTGATGGAAGTGGATGCAGAGATCCTCGGCCAGACCCCAGGTGGAGCTCCAGACATCCAATTGTCAAGAAAGAGGAGGGACTTTAAGAGTGTGAATTGTTGAGACCAAGATTCAAAAAGCACAGGAACAAATAGCCAAACTAATGGAAACACATGAATTACGAACCAACGGCTGTGGAGCCCCCAGCTGGAGCAGGCCCTCTGGATAAGTGAGAGAATTGAATAGCTTGAACTGTTTGGGAGGCACCCAGGCTGTGGGACTGGGACCTATCCTTAGTGCATGAGCTGGCTGTTTGGAAGCTTGGGCTTACACAGGGACACTTTGCTCAGCCTGGAAGGAGGGGACAGGACCTGCCTGTACTGAATCCACCAGGTTTAAATGAATCCCCAGGGGAGTGTTGGCCCTGGAGGAGATGGGAATGGAGGGGAAGGCCTCGGGGGAAGTTGGGGGCAGGTGCAGGTGGGGGGAGGACAGGGGAACCCATGGCTGATATGTAAAATTAAAACATAAATAATATAAATAAATTTTTAAAAAAAGACATTTGCTACTCACGCTATCTACCACCCACAGATCCTACTTCTCCCCTTCTCTCACCCCCCAGCCCTCCCTCCCTAGCCACCTCACACCCCCACATCCCCCAAATCAATGTCTCTCATGGGGAGTCAGCAGAACCTGGCACTCTGAGCCTCGGCAGGTCCAAGCCCCTCCCCCACCACACCACAGCTGTGCAAGGTGTCACACCACAGTCACCGGGCTCCCAAAAGCCTGCCCATGTACCAGTGATGGATCCCGATGCCCCTGCCTGTGTGCCCATGAAACAGTTTGAGCCAAACAACCATCTCCCCTATCCAGAGGGCTTAGTCCAGTCCCATGGGGGCTACACAGCCACTAGTCTACAGTTCATAGGCTTCCACTAGTGTAGCCAGTCATCTCTGCATGTCTTCCCATCATGATCTCGATGTCCTCTGCCTACAGAATCCCTCCTCTCTCTCATTGAGGATCAAGCTGGAACAGGGACAGAGTGGGAGGGCAGGGAGGGAGATACCATGATAGATGAATACATAATGGGAAAAGGAAGAGGTAGGGTGCTGGGGAGGCTCTTAGGAATCCACAAGGTTGACCCCACCTTGGTCTGCTGGCAGTGGTCCAGAGGGTGCCTGGACTGGTCTACTCTGGTGACCAGCCTAGCAAATAACCTAGCTGTCATCATAGAGCCTTTGTCCAGGGATTGATGGAGGCAGATGCAGAGATCCAGGGCCAGGTGCCAGGCTGAGCTTTGATGTAGATTTTCTTGTCTTAGGTAGACTTAACACAAGGGCAAGGGGTTGCCAGATGTTCATGGTCACTAAAGTCTCTACTGAGTCAGCGGGCCCCAGGTCCTTTGTCTCAAGAACTTGAAGGATGAATTTAATGGATAATGAAAAGGATAAATTTAAGAAGACCTATTATAGAGAGAAATATTTTATTTAAGGAGGATTTATTGTAGAGACAACACAAGCAAAGCTGCCATATGGTATGATGGGTCCTAAGGGAAGATTGACTGAAAAGTTAAGATTCCATGGTACAGCTGGGCGGTGGTTGCGCAAGCCTGTAATCTCAGCACTCAGGAGGCAAAGCCAGGTGGATCTCTGTGAGTTCGAGGCCAGCCTGGGTTACCAAGTGAGTTCCAGGAAAGGTGCAAAGCTGCACAGAGAAAGGTTTTCATCTAGGGGTTAGGCTTTTTACTAAGGCAGTAAATTGGTCTTTGAAATGACTGAGCTAATATCAGGGGAGGTGGTTTACTCACTCAAATTAGGTCAGCTTGTGAGGTGTCCATGTTCCCCTCCATTCCAGTGACTAGGCTGAGGTTATGGTGAACACATCCCAGGACCAATGAGGTATTTGATCATATACAGCTGTGTTCACTAGGTTGCTGTGCAAAAAAAAAGGGGGGGGTTAGAAAACAAAACCAAATCAAGGACACAATCCAGTGCCTTTGGCCTCTGTCCAGGACAGAGCTTCTAGCCACAACAGAACTGCTTGTCAAGAACAGGAAGCAGACCTGCTCCTCTCTAGGGCCACCATCTAAACTGCCTAAGAAGTTTGTCTCCTGTTCTCTTCAGTCCAAGTGAAACTTTTGAAATGTGTTTAGCTTACTTCTAGCCAACAACCATCACTTTATTGCTTTTCAACAAGTGGATATTCCATGCCAGGGTGAAATCCTTTGGATATAGGCTGTTAGACTCCACTTTCCACTGTGCATGGTTGGAAATGATGCGTCATACTTTGTTTCTTCTTGTTGTTGTTTTAAAGTTTGCTTGTGACACTCATTTTGAAGAACAAGTATATGATCTGGATTTGTCCTTATTACCTTACTCAGAGTTACACACACACACACACACACACACACACACACACACACACACACAGGCACAATTTATTTGTGGTCCTTGCTTTGAAGGAGAGTTAGAGGGGCAAAGGTAGACAGGGAAGTGAAAGCGTGTCTGCCGAGAGAACAACTTCTTGTTGCCAGAAGATGTTGCAAGGAGAAATTGCTAGAAGACACAGAGTCGGTATTTAAACAGGATCAACAGGGTGAAAGGGAAGGACCCAGAAGCCCCAGGAAACTTAGTTGCTACTGGATAAAAACAACTGTCCTGCCCCGCGGTGGTGGTGCACACCTTTAATCCCAGCACTCGGGGGGGGGGGGGGGGGTGGGGGGGGGGGGGGTGGGGGGGGTGGGGGGTGGGGGGGTGGGGGGGTGGGGGGGGTGGGGGGGGGTGGGGGGGGGGGGAGGCAGAGGCAGGCGGATCTCTGTGAGTTCGAGGCCAGCCTGGGCTACAGAGTGAGATCCAGGACAGGCACAAAGCTACACAGAGAAACCCTGTCTTGAAAAACAAAACAAACAAACAACAACAACAACAACAAAAGCCAGAAACAACTGTCCTAATGATACTGAAAGTAAAACAAAAACAAAAAGATCACTCTCCAGTTTGGAAGTTTATATTTGATAAATGCTTTAAAACTTCAAAGAACATTTTTTAAAAAATCTTCTTTTAGGGGTCACCATGGAAGAAGGACCAGGAGGTTTTGATTGGGGAAGCTGACTGGAGACAGAATGGCCAAGGACTCCCATTTGGCTAGCATCTCTCTTTTCTTCCTGGCTCTTGCTGAACCATAATCTCCAGGAAGTGATAAGGAAACTGGAGAAGCAGCATTCCAACGAAGTCTTTGTGGTGAAGGGACTGTCAATCTCTCCCCCAGTTCAAACGTACCAGCCTCACCTACCAGCCTCTAAGCTCTCTTGTTGACCAGTGAGAATGAGTCTGTCTCAGCAATGGGAGAAGAGTTGGCCTCTGATGCAGCAGAGCAAGAGGATCGCTGTGAGAACAGAGTCCTTAAAAGATGAGGAAGTGAAGGAAGACCAGTCTGAAGCAAACTGTTCAGAGGAAGGAGAACCTCTGCTAGACAGCAGCGGCCCCACCCTCTCCTAAAGCTGAGGCAGTCAAGTTGCAGGAGGAAGCTCCCCGGGTGCTCACAGTTCCATCCCTAGACAGAAGTCAGACCCTGACAGAGCAGCTTTCCTGCCCTGAAGTAGTCCACCACACCAGCACCTTGAGTGAAGGAGCTAAGCAGATGGGGGGGGGGGGGGCGCTGGGAGGCTTCTATCCAGAGGACATCAGCACTAGTAGGCCTCCACCACCCTAAACCCCTCCTAGGGGTTTGCCTCAGGATATGGGCCCTGCAGCCCCCCCGCCCCAGCCTCGGGACAGGTTCACCTCTCAGGACCCAGGACCTCCTTAGAAGCCTCTTCCAGTCCAGAACCACCAGAGAAGCTGCTGGGAATGCCTGAGGCCAGAGAAAAGAAAAACCACTGGCAGTTCTGGCCCAGAAGAGCCAAGTGCCTCCTCAACTGTGAGTGCCACCCAAGACCAAGGCCCTCGGTTTCCCATCTGGTTGGAGCCAGGAGAAAACACCATCACATAACCTGAGCCTCAAAGAAGAGGTATTTACAAGTGAAAATGCAGAACTCTGAAGAGAAACTGCCAAGATGCATATCCGCGGCTGCACAGAGAAGTTTCTGGAGCCGAGTGTCAAGGGTACAAGCCACACCCACTCCATGTTCTCAGTGTGAATACTTAGTCTCAGACACCTGTCATTGCTGGCGTCTGAGGAGCAGCCTGAGAGAGGAGGAGGGGATCACACGCAGAGAACATGTTACTCAAGGCTTGAGCATTAGTAAAAAGCAAGGCTGTAATGTTGCTAAAGCCACAGCATCTGTAGGCATGCTGTCTGGATGACTGGGAAAGAGGCTGGTGGTAAGGTGGTAAAGATGAAGCTAAGTGCAGTACCTGACAAGGAAGTGTAAAACTGTCTTGATGAAACCTGTTGTTTTGTGCACTACTTTTCAAAAAAGGCAAAGGGAATTATTTCATCAGATCATCCCATAACCTCTGATGAAACTAATTGATGATGAATGTATCTCATTGTAAGGTGTTTTCTAGAGATTTGTCCTATATTTTTTATTCTTTAAAAAATGAGCTCTATTTCTAGTGATTTCTATGATTATTCTATGTGGTTTAATTCCAGCTATGCCTAGGAAAGAAAAGATTTGGATTCTTTTTAAGTTCATCTGTTCCTTCAAGATTAAATGTGCTAAAAGCTACTTCTTTCTTCTCTACACTGTTTTTTAAACATTACCTGCCATAGCTCCAGAAAATTATTCTAACTGACTATAAAATAAAACGACTCTAAAATTTTTATGAAAAAGACAAATCTGACTTGTAAGTTTCTCCATGAACAATACAATGGAGGGAACTACATTAGTTGGTGATAAGGCAACCCAAGTGAGATCTCATGACAACTAGGAGACTGTATAATAAAAAGTTTGAGGATGAACTGTTCTATGAGGTTCCATATCTACTGGTACAAGTTTAAATAATGTCTGTCTCCTCTGTGATTCTAAAACTAACACTAAGAGATCAGGGGATAACTTAAACTTTTCCTCTACACAGTATCTTTTCACCTTCCTATAACTAGCCTCAACAGAGAATATGGCAGAGGGGTGAGTGTTACAGGGAGGCATTGTTAGCTCACTCATGACTTAAGCAGAAAACTCCAGTGTGTGGCTATGTTGCCAGGCTACTGCTCAAACCTAAGTCAGAAAGCACTTGCCATCAGATGAGAGCAGCCTGTACCAGAGTCACATCACTGACCCGGCTCTTATGTCTCCAAATACTGCAGCCGGTCTAAGAAATGGTGCTGATGTTTAAAAGAAGGTAAGGGAAGTACAACTCTCAACAATTTTAATGGGCAGACATGTCATTAAATGAAGAGAAAGATGGTGAGGATCCAAATAAACTGGCAGTGCCTCAAAATATTCAGGATGAGTTAGTTCGTGTAATCCATATGTCTTTGAATAATATAGCTGCACAAGTAGATAATATAAATAAACACACTGAAGGCATACTTGGGGCACTGTCCAAAGAGGTTGATAAGATCTCATGCAGATATAACACTTTACAAGAACGCGTAATACAGTTAAAGAATAGCATCTCTGCAAAGGAAACAAGCAAAGAATTTTCTTTGCAAGCTGCAACATCTTCTCAAAGTGCATCCATTCAAACAAAGGTAGATTATCCATCCAATACATTACCTGCTAAAATACGTGAAACCCATGATGCTTGTGTGCAGACACCACCTCTTTATATGTCGATTCCTTACTGCCAAGATGAACAACAAGTTTTAGCAGTTCCTACTCTTCAAGACAATACAGACTGTTTAATAATTCCTTACTACCAAGATGATTTAATGATACCGTATTGTCAAGATAATCAAGATCTGGTGATTCCTTACTGTATGGATAGTCATCAGGGTTTAGTTGTGCCACCTGAAATTTGCTATTACTTCGAAACTTGTGAAGAAAACTTTGTATCTGGTGTTAAAGAACAAGTTCAGGAAAGATTCAGAAAGAAGCCGAAGCATGTAGATCATCCCATTGAACCAGAAAATGGGCCGCAAATCACTCTGTTGGGAAATGATGTTACTGTGGGCCAAATACCACCCACTTGCGTAGATCTATCTCCTTCACATGTGGACCTACCCGCAGAATGTTCTGTGTTTTCCACCTATCCAATTAATGAAATAAGTAAAGTCCTAACACAAGCTGTAGGAAAAGTGTTAGCCAGCCCTCCACGTCCACAGAGGAAGGAAGTCAGATTCCCTAGAAATAGGGAGTCATATGTCAGTTACGGAGTTGGAAAGAGAGAAGTAAAACCCCAGGTTCAAACCCAAAATCATCCTGAACTAGAGGTGTTTGTGAGTCCAACAGAACCAACTCCACCTCCATTACCACCTGATTGGTTAGCTATGTTAAGAGGTCCAAAGACAGAATATCCTGCCTCAAAAATTCATTGCCAAACACAGTTTCCATCACCTGTTTTGAGAACTTCAACCACAACACATCATCATGATTGCCTCCAGGCTAGTCCAGAGGTGGGTTTTCAAACTACTGAAGAAAAAGAGGACTTATTTCCATTTCCACCTCCACCTCCTGAATGTTGTGAATCGGTAACATACAATCTACTGAAAGAAGATAACAAAAAAGTAGAAACCCCACCTATGTCTACGTCTCCAGTGCTCTTACGAAGAATTGAAACAAACGACAAAAGTTTAGATCTACTTGCCCATGCTTCCTTTCTACAGTCGCAACCATCTTTAGTTTACCCACCTTCAAGGCCCTTATTTCCACAATCGCCAAGACTTTCAGCTGCAAAGTCACCAAGACCGTCAAGTCTGTCAAAACCAAGATCTTCACATCAACCACCAACGAGATATATTGGTACAACCTACACAATGTCATCAAATGCAGCAGTACCAAGACATTCAAGTCTAGAAACTTATCAAAATTCAATTCCACTATCTGAATCTTTTTCAAATTCATCAAGATCTTCAGTGTCATCAGCAAGGTGTTTATCTGCTCACTCACCAACACGTTCAGTTTCTTCAAGATACTTTGATGAACAGTCATCAAGATTTTCTATGCCTTCATCAGGAAAGACTTACATTGAACAATCAACCAGCAGTCTGCTCCCACCATCACAACCATCTACAAGTTTGAAGCCAGCAAAACCCGTTACTCTGCAGTCGTTGTTTTCTTTCCCACCATCAGCACCATCTAGCGTTACAAGCCCTCCGACCCTGTCAGTGTTCCAGTATTCAGCGGACCCAGTGAGCCCTGATCCCAAACGACCACCAGCCTGTAACAAAGAAAGGAGTACCCCGGTAGACTCAATAAGGAAGGATGTTTTAGTCCACCAAACTAAAGAGCATTGCATACTGAAAGCTCAAATAGAGATTTCCAAAAAATAAGGACAAGTCTATCCTGATTCATCATGAATCTACAGGATGCAACTCCAGTAAATCAAGCTAAGTGGCCGATTAGGTGCTGAGAACAAAATAAATAAATTCAGGCTGATGAAAAGTTTTGTATTCTTTGCTTGTTAATTTAAATTTTTTGCTTTACATTATAATTTTAAAACAATATATTTTATAAATTACTTTAAAAAATAAAATGACATAGGATTAAGTCATATAAATAAAAAGTATAAAGTATTGATAATACCAAGGTCTGAGGTCTCAGAAAATACTCAGAATTTCAGCATGGAGTGAGTGGAGAGAGGTTCATAAGCCTCCACATCTAGCTGTGGAGCTGTTGACAGTCACTGCTGCTGGTGGCAGGAGAGCCAGTTATCCTTAAGGGTGTGGCCCGTGGTAGGTTTATCATGCTCCAATGAATAGCACTATCCCTGTGTATATATGAGCAACACAAACAACATACATATATGTGTACATATTTAAGGGGGGATGAAAGAAAAAATCTAAAACTCAAAATAATGACAAGACTGAACTGGTGAAAACTGAAGGAAACGAATTCAAACCTTTCACAGGAGGCATCGAAGACTTGGCTCTCTTCAGGGAGTCTAGCCTTCCCACGTGGTACCAAGCCTCAAATTCTCTCCATACCCCTTCAATCTTGGGCCTTTAAAACCAGTGCCACCTGGAAAACTCTTATACATTACTAAGTTCAGCATCCAGAATGAAACACCTCTGGACCACAGCTTCTGTGTCCTGACCCTGTAGAAACACTTCCCAGACGATTTTGCCTCCGTGATGCTGGTATCTTCTTAATAACTCCTAATTTCTCAGTCCCAACTGGCCAGTGTCAATTGTCCCAGCAAGGCAAATAGCAGTGGTGTTGGTCTCTTGTTAATTCCAGATGGTTCTTCTGTTCTAGCTGACCAGACACAAGAGACTCCCGAAAAGTATCACACAAACAGCTCCAGCAAAGTATTTGCTTCCCTCTTAAACTTCACAGTCCAGACCTCCATGGTCTGCATTTCTCTCACCAACCTTATCTTCCAAGTTCCCAGAGAACCACCCATTAAGCTTTGAACTCACAATAGTTTTCCAGCCCAAAGTTCCAAAAGTGTTACACAATCCACCACAAAAGACTGTCATAGCAATTCCCCAAACCCTGGTACCAATTTCTTTCTTAGTTGGGGTGTTTATTACTGTGATAAAAAAAAAAAAAACACCACAGCAAAGAACACAGAAACTGATGCAGAGGCCATTAAGGAGTGTTACTTACTGGCTTGCTCCTCATGGCTTGCTCAGCCTCCTTTTATTATAGCACCTAGAAACACCAACCCAGGAGTGACACTAATCACAATGATCTGGACCCTCCTACATCAATCATCAATTGAGAAACTGTGCCACAGTGTTGCCCACAAGCCAATAAGGTGGGCACATTCTCAATCGAGGTAATCTCATCTCAAATGACTCTAGTTTGTATCAAATTGGCATAAAACTTGCCAGTATGTAAATAAATGTTTTACTGTTGCAAGATAATACGTGGAATATCAACATTCAGCTACTCACCTTTCTGTAAACTACAGTGGCTAAATATAGGCATTCTGCCCAGTATCACACCAACTTATCAGAATATACTTCAATTAATGTGTGGTCATTAAGGATGTGTAAACGCCTTGACTTAACCCAAGATAACACTATTGGATCACACCAGCTTCAAAATTTCCAGTAGGCTCAATTGAATCTCTACTAAAAATAACAGCACAGTTAATCCATCTTCCCAATCCCATCCCTATCTCCTCCCTCCCTCAGGCTGATAGCAAAACTGTTTGTGTTTGAATTGGTGTGTATCCTTCAAAGTGTCACATGTAAAGCCTTGGTCCCTTTGCTTGTTTTTGAAGGTGTTTTAGAATTTTATGGGGTAGGCACTAATTGAGAATCCTTGGATCATGGGAGGCATTCTCTGACAGGAAAATGTAAGAGCCATGTTTTTCTTTCTCTGTTCTCAATCATGGTATGACCATTTGCTCCTACATGTTTTCTCACCATTCCAATCCAAGTCTAGATCAGTGCTTTCACCTGATCTTGCACTCTGAGTCTCCAAACTGTGAGCTAGGTTAATTTCTCCATACTTTGTGACAGAAAGCTGACTAACACAACTTTCTAAGTCATTGTATTGTCTCACTATTTGTAGGATCTCACTATGTAGCCATGTTTGTCCTGGAACTCACTGTGTAGTCCAGGCTGGCTTCAAATTTACAAAGATCCACCTGCCTATGCCTCCTACATGTTGGGATTAAAGGCATGTGCCACTGTGCCCTGCTCTCGAATTAATTTTAGAAGAAACCAGCATACAACAAAACCAAAACATACTAATAAAATTACTCCTAATGACATATTACTGTACCCATAGTTCAGCACCTCAGTCAATCCTCATCAGAGAAGCTTCTTGCAGTAGATGGGGATTAACACACAGCCTGGACAGTGTGCAGCAAGTGAGAGTTTGGAGCACTCATTACTAAATGCGGTGCCTTCATCAAATCCCAACTTCAAGGCTCAGAGATGTGTGTGAAAGAGGAGGCATAAAATTGTAAGAGCCAGCAGAGATGGTGGATGACTCCAAAGAAATAGTGTCTTTTAGATACAACAGGACTGATGTCCATATAAAATCATAGCGACTGTGGCAGCACATGTAAGACCAACACAGGTTCAAACCAGAGAGAGTCCCAGCACAAATAGTGGACAGTGGACACAGGATCTCACTCCTAAGCAAAAAGCTATTTGCAAAGGAAAACTCACTTTCCTCCAATGGAATGCCACTGGGGGTTTTGATCAAATTCCAGGGTAGGAGACATGTCCAGGAGTAGCTAACACACAACAGAGGATATGTTTCTTTGTTTGCTTTTGATGAGCTCCCCCCCCCCATTTTGTTTTGTTTTAGTATTTTTTGTCTTATTGATTTCTATTTGTTTTTACTTTAATTTTGTTGCTGCTGCTGCTGTTTCTTTTGGAAAAAAGGGCAGAGGGAGAGAGTTAGGAAGAAAGAGAGTGAGAGATCATGAACTTGGATGGGTAAGGAGGTGTGAAGATCTGGAAGGAGTTAGCAGAGAGGAAAAACTATGATCAAAATATATTGTATGCAAAAAGAATTCCTGAATGAGTGAATGAATGAGTAACTAAAAAAAAAACCAAAGCATAGTTTAGAAATCATTGTAAAGCAATGTGAGCTTCCCCAAATTATTTTCTTTTAGTAAACCACTCAGACTTCTATTAAAGTAAATCATGCAGATTTAATAATGCTTGGAATCAGAGCTCATTTAATCATTGTAGACCCATATTTATTTATGTAGAGAGATTGAATAACTAAGTGAAGAAAATCAGAAAAATATATAACTGTAATTAAATTTACAAAAATTATTTTACCTAAAAAACAATATATCATGAGTACTTATGTTTGTATATTCACTTGAATGGTATCAACTTATGTTCATCGAACTAATAATAATGGTTTTCTCTGGAGAAGGTAACTGGGAAGAGGAACAGGATTAGCAAAAGTGGAAGGAAGCCAACAAATGAGGGTGATGGGGATGAAAATTACCAAGACACGTTATATATATTTACGAAAACATCATAATGAAAACCACTATTACGTTTAATTAATTTATGCTAATAAAATTTTAAAAAGTAAAGCTGTCACAAACACAATAATCAATGTTTTAAAACCAACTTTTATTCATATTATATTCTAAGTATATAAGAACCAATAAAAACTTATGATACTGATAGCATTCTATTATGTGAATGTGATATATTTTGTTTATCTATTTATCTGTTTATAGATATTTACTTTATTTTCCCTTTTTTCTATTGTGAGTAAATGATATTATGAACATTAGTGTACAGGTGCCTATCTGAACCTTAATTTTCAAATAGTTCTAGTATGTACATAAAAATAGAACAAATGAGTCATAAAGTGATTAAATGGTTAACTTGGGGGAAAAGCATTGATACGTTTTGCATAGTTGCTGAATAATTTTATATTTGCTTTAGAGATGCATGTTTTTCGATTTCTTCACACTCGTGCAAACATTTCATAACTACTTCTTTGATAATAGCAATTCTGTTGGGTATGATGTGGCATCTTATGGTGGTTTGGGTTGCATCTTCCTAGACCTTACCAACCTTTTGTGTATCTTCTTTGGAAAAAATTCTGTTCAAGTCTATTGCTGATTTCATAACTGAGTTATTTGTATTTCAGTTGTTGAGTCATGATAATTATTTGTGCTTGGTATTAACCTTCAGAAGATATACAATTTACAAATATTCTATTTTTCTAGTTCCAGACAAGCAGGAATCTGTCCTTGTTCCCTATTCAGCAATAGAGATGCAATCCTTATAAAAAGAAGAAAGGTTTGTCTTGTCCTGATAGAAGAATTTCTCTTTGTCATTCAATAACTCAAGCATGCTGATTGTAATATTTGAGTACAAATATAGGACCTAATTATTTAAAAAGAGGATACAATGTATTTATAAGTAGTTTACAAACAGTTTTTATTCTTGGAACTGAGTTTATCATCTGACCTCTACACAAGATAATAAAATTTCACTGTGTTTTATCAACTTTTTAAAACAAAATTAGATATTTGCTTTTAGGATAGAACAAAGTTGATTCATAAAAATTCTTTTATGTATTTTATGAAGTATATAAGCTAGTGCAGGATGAGGGACTCAGGTCATATTACCACATGAGCCAATGAAACTAGAAGTAAAGAAGTTTAGCTAATAGAGAAAAAGAACTTGGCCAGAAGTAACTAATCACATGCTAAAGAAAGATGCCCCAACACATTACATGGGAAACTAAATTGCTGCCTTGAAATGAAGGTCAAAATCAAGAGAAATTGAGTATGGAATAGCTAATGTTCATAAAAATCTTCTGGATGCTAGAAAAACGTGTGGTGAAACATGAAGCTCAGGGGTACTGGAGAAAATACAGAAAGGTTAAAAAAATGATTACTTCCACAAGCAGACAATTTTGTCTTCTTTGTTTGTACAAAGTTAGGAAAAGGAGGAAAACATTTCCTTTTTATATTTGAAGCCCTAATACTTACATCTAAATATTATGTGAAAAAATTCAGTTCAGAAAACATCAATAGTCTATATTCCATATACATTTATATCCAACTTTAATAAATGGGTTTAAATAAAAATTTGGTATTAAATTTTCATCTGGACAGAAATTCAAGCTCAGAAGTAATGTCAGGAAAAATGAAGTACTGAACCATTCTTTACAATATCAGGCTATAGAAGGTGACCCTTATCCACATGGCAAAACTAGAAAAAGATGGAGACAATACAACTAGAAAATATGCATACACAGCTATCTTTGGAGACTTCAAAATAGCCTTGAATCTATACTGGCTTTGATGGTGAATAAGCATGTGACTTGATCCAAGTAAGTAAAACTTTCATGTTGGTTTGATTTCCTTTGGAGTCTTAGTTTCATGAATGATCTCAAATTCTTTGCTGAAAGGTAACTTTTGTTTACATAATCAACAGAGCATACTAATAATTCTTTGCCACAAAATTGTTTTCTCCCATTGTATGTATGAATTTATTTACATTGATTCCTATATTTGGTGGCTTCTCTTCTGTCTTCATGGAAATGGAGTTTATTCTGTTATTAAGCAGATCTTTCTATTTGTGTTCCACATCCCACCTTATTCGATTGTCCTCAGACATATTTCTCTATCAGTTATCCTCTCTTGACTCTCCCTGATAGATCATTAGGTGTTCACTATTTTGTATTTTTTTAATCTGTTCATTTCTAATCTATTTGGAAAAACACTGTCTTGAGTATATTTCTATTAAATGTGATTGCTTCCTTACAGAGTTAATATTCACTACATTTCTGTTTCATTCTCTGGGTCCTTGCTAGATGAAATCAGTGATAACTGCTAAACTTTCAAAATAAACAGTTTTCAATCAAACTTTGCTGAATATAATTTTACTTATCATTTCTTCTTTGGTTTTTATGACATAATTAAATTCAGTTTTTGAGAGGCCTCTTGCTATTCATGTCTATGTACCCTGGATCTACACTTTAACTTCCAATACTCCTTTTTGTGTACATTTTCCCACTGTTTCTCTCCAGTTTTATTCAGGTAATTCCGTATAGTCTTATAATGATATACACATATGAGTCCTAACCTTATTTTCTTGTCTAAAACTCTATATTCTACTCCAAACTAATCTTCATGTGCCTACAAGACACCATCACTTTTCAAATATCTCTAGATTATAACATACTCAGGGTTAAAGAAATACCTATCTCACAAACTGATGTTTTTATATTGTCTATCCTAGTAAATGGCACCACCATTAACTCAAAGCCATTTTTGTTTCAGCACATCATAGAAGTCCAGATGGTCCAGAAAAAGGGAATGATAAAACAAAATGGGGAAACATAACATCAGGAACATTAGTGTCCTCTCAAATAGAATGTGAAAAAAGACCTCTTGGGGAAAATGATTGAGTAGAGATCTGAGATGTTCATCTCAACACTTACAATACATACATATCATTTGAAATAGTTGTTTAAGATGCTAACGATCTAAAGAGTAGTTAGGATCAAATGTAAATTCTTTTAAAAAGCCTTTTAAAACACCCCTAGATACCTTAAAAGTCTCATATGACTATCTTGTACCACAGCCATTCTTGAACATGAGTTTTCTTAAGAAAAATTTAATTACATTTAATTATTGTGTGTATGCATATCCATGCAAGTGTCATGATGCTGTGGGATAATGCTTTTGTACAGTCGTTTAATAAAAATGCTGATTGGCTAGTAGACAGACAGGAAGTATAGGCAGGACAAGCAGACAAGGAGAATTCTGGGAAGAGGAAGGCTGAGTCAGGAGTCACCAGCCAGATACAGAGGAAGCAAGATGACAAGGCAGAACTGAGAAAAGGTATCAAGCCATGTGGCTAAGCATAAATAAGAATTATGGGTTAATTTAAGTGTAAGAGCTAGTCAGTAATAAGCCTGTGCTAATGGCCAAACAGTTAAAAATAATATTAAGCCTCTGAATGATTATTTTTTAAGCGGGCCGCCGGACTGCGGGGGCTTGGTGGGCCTGGAGAAACCTTCTGACTACATCATGGTATGCATGTGAAGATAGGAGGAGAATTTTCAGGAGTCAGTTATCCCACCATGCAGGTTCTGGGGACAAAACTGGGGTCCTCAGGATCAGAGGTAAGTGTCTACACCCACTGAACAATCCTGTAGTTTCAAAGTTTATCCTTCATGCCTCTGCACTTTAACAAGTTGTTCTCTAACCTTCTTTTACAAACTAATTCTTTACTCTTCCTTGAACTCTTAGCTATATTCCTGTCTGTCCAGTTAAATCAAATACCTGTTCATTTTGTTCTTCTCTCCATTATCTGAGTACAGGACCTAACACACAGAATAATTCAATAAATGTGTATTTAAACAAATACTTAGGCAGAAATCACCAGAGTGTCTCTAATTGATAATTCTTTATTTTAAACTTTAGAGATTTTATTTTAATTTTCTTAAAGCATATATATTCTTTCTATGAAGCCAGTATTACCCTGATACCTAAAATAGGAGGTAAAGATACAATAACAAAATTATTATAGTGATATTTTTGACAAATGCAGATGTAAAATTTTCTAATAAAACCCTTCAAAAATTGAAGATCACATCAAAAATCATACACTGTGCAAAAGTTGCCTTCATTCTCGAGACCAAAGGATCACTCAACATAAATGTATTGATGTATTTAAATAAGTAAACATAATCTATCACATAAATAGACTCAAAGACATAAATTGAATGTTCATCCCAATAGACACATTGAAAGGTCTTTAATACAATCCATTATCCCTTCATGATAAAAGTCATGGAGAGACACTAGAGATGGAAGAGAATACCTCAACATAATAAAAGGCTATATATCGCAAACTTATAGCCAATATCAAGCTAACTGGAAAAATAATCTTGGTTATTTTGATGCTATATTTTATGGTGTGACTTGTAGCCAACTCCCTTACAAGACAAGCAGATAGAAAGACCATCCTGTACAATAAAGACAAGTTTCTCATTTTCAGAGAACTGAAGTAAATGTTTTGAGTTCTACATTTATTGTGGGGAGGAGGAGGCTATAACTTTCTAAAATTTAATTTTTAGAAAGTCTTTGAGACTTTCATACAGGAGTACTTTATTTACATCATTTCAACTCCTCCTTTTACCCCTCCAAAGAATTTCTAGGTTTGTTCCAGGTCAATTCTTCCAAGTCTCATGTTTGAAGTGTGTAAATAGTTGTACTTATAGCCACATTTAAGTGCACCTTTCACAGCTCATCAAAGAAGCTTTCTTTGGCTCTCAAATTCATGATCTCATCTTCTTTTGTTGTCTCTCTCACACACACACAGTATTATACTGTGTCCATTAGACTCCATTTGATGTCACTCATATGTGTATGTATCTAGGGCTTGACCACTTGGAACTGGATAACCTATCTGGGAGTTTATCCCTGGAGAATACTAATTGGCCTTTTCTCAGCAGCCATTAATTGCCTATAGTTCTTCATCTAAGTTTGGAGTCTTGTGAGATTCCCCTCTCTACCTCATGCATGTTGACAAGTAAACTTGCAAAATATCATTGTGTAGTTCTTCTTTAGGTGACTGTCTTAGTTACATTTTTATTTCTATGAAACACCATGATGGAGGCAACTTATAAAAGAAAGTATTTAATTTGGGGCTCATGGTTCCAGAGGGTTATAATCCATGACCATCATGGCAAGGGGCATGGCATCAGGCCAGCAGGTATGGCACTTGAGCAGTAGCTGAGAGTTTACACCTGATCCACAACCACAGGGCAGAGGAAGAAGCAGTGAGAAGGATAACTGGCAATAGCTTGGGCTTTTGAAACCTCAAAGCCCACCTCCAGTAACAAACATCCTCCAACAAGGCCACACCTCCAAATCCTTGTGGAACAGTTCTACCAACTGGGAACTAAGCATTCAAATATATGGGCCTGTGGGAGCCATTCTCATTCCAACCACCGCAGTGACCACATTTTTATTAATTTTATGGATGCAGATTCCCTATTATATATAGAACTAATTCATAGAAGATAGCCAGGGCCTCTGGCTCTTACAATCTTTCCATTTCTTCTTCCTCAGTGTTCCTGGAGCTTAGGGATAGGAATTTGTGTTGAATATGTATAAATTGGGGGTGTCAGTTGTTCTCTGCATGTTGAACTGTTGTGGGTTTCTGTAATGGTCTCTATCTGTTGTCCAAGGAAGCTTCTTTGACGAAGAGCAAGAACTACACTTAACTGTGGCTTCAAGGATAATTTTCCAAACTTCAGACAGAGGAGTTGGAGGAACTGAGCTGGAATTAACCTGAAATTCTTCTCCCTAAAGAAAAGCTCTCATAGTATTCAAATGTGCTAAGCAGGCTGCCAAAAAAAGAAAAAAAAAAATACTACCCCACAATAAAGCCTATGGACCACAATAATATATCACTAAGGGTGCAATAGTGGTACCTACTGGATCTAACTAACAGCTATCTAATTTGACTTATGGTATGTTCAAAAGGAGAGAATTCATGCCCTATATTGTAAACATAACCAACTACCCATGACCAATGTGGTCATGGATCTTAAAGCAGAATGTACTACAGGCACTTACCTAAACCAGTGTAATTTCTGACTACAGTCTAAATATTTTTATTTTTAAGTGTGTGTGTGTGTGTGTGTGTGTGTGTGTGTGTGTGTGTGTGTGTGTGTTCACAAGGGTACAATGCCTGTGGAGGCCAGAAGAGGACATCATATCCCACAGAGCTAAAGTTATATTTAGAGTTGTAAACCACCTGATATGATTGCTATGAACTGAACTTGAGTCTGTTACAAGAGACTCTTGCACTTTTAATTCTAGAGCTATCTTTCCAACCCCTGATTAAAGATTTTTATATTGTGTCTGTCTAACCACAAGAGCATATGTCCTGTGATTTTAAATCTTAAAAATATGTCTCTGGAATATATCTGTCCCATCATATGCCTCTATTGTCCCTCCAAATGGGGAAGGTATTGGGGTATTTTGTTCACTTGTTTTATTTTAAACAATTTACAAATTTAAATATATATTTTAAGATATAAATGATTTATTCAGAGTAGTTTTCACATTGTTTTTTAATTTCATATTCTTTCCCCTCCCCCAAGTCCTTCCAGATCCTCTTGTCCTTCTTACCCGTCTAACTTTAAGTTAAAAAACCATACAAACAAACAAAAAACCAATACAGAAAAACCAAAACAAAATAAAACAATACCCCAAAAGAAAAGAAAAACCCACCAAACTGTAACCAAATAGAAGCACATACACAAAAAGATGTGGAGTCCATTATAGGCTAGTTAACAACTCCTGCGGCCTCTCTTGTCACCAGGACAAATAGGGAAGATGGGATTACTTATATTATCTCCTTGACTATTACACATATAATTGCCAATACCTAGCATGTTCCTTCTATTTCTTCCTAACTTTCCAAAAACAATGGTATGTAAGTTCAACATTCTTAAAGCTTTCCTGAACTTTTACATCTTCAAATAATCTACCTCTTTTCCAAATAGGCACAGAATTTCTCACTTTCTTTTTCAGTAGACATGTGCCTAAAGTTGGCTTTGTGTGATACTCCCTCCCCCATATTTTGACATTATATTAGTGGCTCTCACATTGTATGCCTAGGGAAACTGGACGATTCAAATAGTGCAGCCTCAGTACAAATTTGCTAAATTGTCATTCATTGATTACATCATGACTTAATGGTGTAATGGGTTACCTCTAATGCTGTCATAATTTCCCCAGGAGGAATATTTTAGCTGCCTTCATTTATTTATTTATTTTATTCTTTGAAACGTGTGTACTGTACATGTATATAGTGTATTCTGGAAATGCCCTCTCCCATTCACTCCCTCTTACTATCCCTAGTCAGCCCCCTAACACATCTCACTCCAAATTTCATGTCCTTTTTTTGTTTAACACACTGTCCAATTTCTGCTCTGCATATTTGCATGAGTGTGCATCTGTCCACTTGGATAGGGTCAACTTCCAAGTGGCTACCTCCTAATGACAAGTGACTCACCCTCCCCCAGAAACCATCAATTACCATGACTCCTTAGCTGGAGGTAAGGCTTCAGAAGCCTCACCTCATCTACACTAGAATTTTTAAGTGCCTTTATTTATCATGTACAGGTCTTACACAGAGGAAATCACCAATACTATAAGCTCCTGTGTGCAGCTGTCAGGCCATTTCTGAACGTTCCTACTCATACTCTGGCTCTTACATTCTTTCCACCTCCAATTCATCAATGCTCCCTAAGCTGTGGGAGAGAAAAATGTTAATAAACATGTCCCTTCTACAGATGAGAACTTAATGAAGCTTATTCTCAGAATTTTGAACAGTTACAAACCTCTGTATTAACCACTACCTACTACAATAAAGAGATTATCTGACCAAGATTCAGAGAGGCACAAATTTATGGATATAATCATATTGAGAAGGTAGTTTGACAAAATGACCATTAAGCATCAATAGATTTTCCTATTGTACTAATAGCTACTCTAGTTTGGATTGTATTTACAGTACCAGGTATGAATTATCTCCTGTAGAATAGGCCTCCAATCCAATTGAGATAGCAGTTGCATACCTTCATAAATAGTTTTGCCACTAATGCACCAATGAGCCTATCTTGCCCAGTGGGTTGATATTGTAGTATACAGGGCTGTGTCATCTAAGTCCACTGATGTTATTTCCCCTCCAATCCTGAATAGTGCTTTCCAGAACTATGAAAACTAGCCAGGTGAGAGATAGGGGGTGGTATCATTTAGCTTCCTGGTTATTTAAAAACTGATTTCTCTGTGTCTTGCAACCAAGTGTTCTGAGTTTTCAGCAATAGGATCTTACCACATAATTATACCAGACAACCAAGAGCAATGGCAATAGCTTGTAGTCTTTTTTGGTGACTCTGGAGACTCCCTGATCAATAGATGGAAGTAACTGTTGGAGTCCAGCTCTGATCTGTCAATTTGTCAAAGGGTTCTCGAGGGGAGGAGTAAGGAAGGAGGAAGTTAGATAGAAATATTGGTGGAGACTACAAGAAAGACAGAGACATAGGATAGCTTCAGGAGGGCCCTGTATCAATACCCAGTCACCACCCAGTTTTATTCAAAAGGACTTTTTATACACTACCAAAGGAAGAGGCAAAAGACCTCCCCCTTGCAAGATCAAAAGACAATGTACAGCCAAGTGTTGACACTTCAAAACACCTGGTAACCATGCCCTTGGCCAAATCATCCCATTATGCAGTCCTGCTGGGGAGAACAAGCCCAGATTCTCTGACCTTGAATAAGGCCTTACTAGGGAGCCTCAGTGGGCTCCCACAAGTAACCTATGCCTGGCATTGATATTTTCATTAAATAACCCATGTCTTCTAAGAGCAATATTGTTTAATCTTGTCAGTTACTTCTGTCCAAAACCCTCTTTTAAATTATATTTTTAACTAACTTATAAGCTAGTGGTATTTTATTAGACTTATTCATAATCCTTAGTTTGTGTTAAGTCATCCACTACTTTTTGCCACATTTCTGCCCACATCTCCATTTAAACACTTCAGCCCAGTATTCACCATCCAACTCACCCTGAGTTCTTTCATTTCACATGTATTCTACTATTCTTTCTAATTATTTTATTTGAACTGCAACATTATATGTTCCCATGTACCTTATTCATTTTATTAATACCTCTCCCACCTAAATTCCTCATCCTTATCACACCACTACCTGCTTGAACTTTCTGCCCCAGTATTCCCCTTTCTACTTTCATTTTATCTATATTCTACTATCCATCTCCTTAAATGGATCCTCTCAATGACCCAGTTCTAGTTACCTGGCTTCCACATACACTCTAGGTTAAACATACAGAACAAAAGATTCAGAGGTAGGAACCACATACGAGATAGAACACAGTCTTTTGGAGCCTCAGTGGCCTCATTCAGTATAATTTATCCAATTTCATCAATCTACTGGCAAATTTTATCAAATTTCACTTTTCTCTGTAACTGAGTAATACTTCATTTTATATTTGTAACACATTTTCCTTACCCATTCATCAGTTGATGAACATCTAGGTTGGTTCCATTTCTTAGCTTTATGAATATAGAAGCAATGGACACAGTTACCAAGAATCTCTGTAGTAAGAAATAAAGTCCTTTTCATTTATGTTCAGGAACTGGGTCATATGATAGTTATAGTTCTAGTTTTTTTTAAACCCATCATTTGGTGGCTTTTTTGATTAACTTTTCTGGTATTGTTTATTTTCTGTGACCTCCTGGGTGTTTAACCCTCTTTTTAGACAGACGTAGTCCAGTATCTTCAATAAATCTGGTTTAATGGTCACAAATTTCTTTCATCTGTTTTTATCATGGAAAGCTTTTATTTCTCTTTCAATTTAATAGATAACTTTTCTGGGTATAAAAGTACAGTTTTATAGTTGTGATCTTTCATAACTTGGAATACACCTTTCCAAGCCACTACTGCTTTAAAGATTTCTGGTGAATAATTCAGTTTTACTGTGATGGGCCTGTATTTACAAATAATACA
Source organism: Onychomys torridus (assembly GCF_903995425.1). Classification (NCBI taxonomy): domain Eukaryota; kingdom Metazoa; phylum Chordata; class Mammalia; order Rodentia; family Cricetidae; genus Onychomys; species Onychomys torridus. The sequence continues at coordinate 96,662,120 of NC_050466.1, forward strand.
GCTCTACTCTTTTGCCATTTTCACTACCCTTTCTTAGTCTGTTTTTAATGTTTTAGCTATAATATATTGTGGGGAGTTTCTGTTGGGGCCTTTTGTATTTGGAGGTCTTTATAGGTCTCTTGTATCTAGGTGGGTATCTTTTTTCTGTAGGTTTGTACATTTTTCTGGGATTTTACTGGAAATATCCTCATTTTTCTTGTTTTTGTATTCTTATCCTTCTTTTATGTCCATAATTAGAAGGTCAGGTCACTTTGTGGTGTCCCAAAGCCCTCCAATGTCCTCTTAATGTTTCTTAAAATTCTCATTGACCTTTATCCAGGGATCTAAGCCTTCTTCATTTTCTTTCTTCTTGACTCTCTGTTTTCCCCATAATCCATTCTGTTGGTGGTGCTTTCCACTGAAGTTTTTATTTAACTTATTGAATTTTTCATTTCCAGCCTCATTACATTTTGTCTTTTCTTCAGCAATTCAAACTTTTATTGAATTCTATTTTCATATCTTGGATTGATTCCCATATATCATTCAGTTCTTTATTTTTGTTCTCTTGGAGTATATCCATGTCTTCATTGAGTTGTGATTATGAACATTAATTTGAATTCTTTGCCTGGAAATTCTTCCAGATCTTTCTCATTGAAGACCATTATTTGGGGATTTGTACTATCTGTAGGAGAGACATTGTCTTGGATTTCTGTGTTGTCTTTTCATGCTGAGATTTGTGCATCTACAATTAGATGGATGAGTGAATGCTTGGGACAGAGACTGAGTCATATGTATTGGCACATGAGTTATGAGGATGACAAAAGTACAGAAATATGAGCCAGTGGCTGAAGATTGAGGACACTTTAACTGTTGGTGCCGGAGGCTATGGGTTGGTAGAAGTGAGGACTGGGTGCTCATTTTCTAGCGACCTCTACCTATCAGTACTGAACGCTTAGGGGACAGCAAAAATGTGATAAGTTTCATTTAATTTTTATTTATTTCAGTGAATGTGTGAATGTATATGATGTGGGTGGCATGTGCATGGTATGGTTCTCTTATGGAGGTCAGAAGATGATTATGGATGAATGATTATTTCCTTTCACCTTAGATTCTGGGAATCAATCTAAGGTCATCAGGCTTTCAAAGCAAGGCCTTTTATCTGGTGAACCACCTCATCTGCTCAATTTCCCATGAAATTAAGTCAAATGAATTTCCAGTGGTGAAGAATGTTCCTGGATGAAAATAATTATTTGAAAATATTCAGTCTCCAGAAGTAGTTTAAATGGCATAAAATCAATGAGTACAGGCACATGCCTTTAATCCCAGCACCCAGGAGGTGGAGGCAGGCAGATATCTATGAGTTCAAGGCCAACCTGGTCTACAGAGCAAGTTCCAAGACAGCCAGGGCTACACAGAGAAACCCTGTCTCAAAAAAAACAAAAAAAAAAGGTATAAAAATGTAAAGGGCTATTATTCCATATCTGTAGATGAGAACTGATTCCTACCAGAAAGTTTACTAACTTCACCAGCATTTTTTACAGTAGAACACAACAGCAACTGTATTAAACACCATGTCTCTGACAAAGAGTAATAACCTAGGGTCAGAAAAACTAGCCAACAAAATGGCCACATATATACATCATAATAAACACTTGAGCCATTGCTTAAAATTTCCATGCCTTTGGTAAAGAGCTTTATGATTGTATACCTAACAGATTCCCAATGCAAACCAATGGAGCAGATATGTCTAGGTACACTAGGGCCATGATACATCTCACTAGATATATACTAATATTCACTTCAAAATTGTAAATATCATTCAAGGTGAAGAGAACACTTATTTTACTTCTCAGAATATACAATTTTGGGTCCTCAGGAAGTATTAATGGAACTTTCACCTTTCCTTCAGGTCTGATGCAGGTGGACTGATATACCCGATATGGTGGCTTACTCAAAAATTTACTATTTAAGCTGTAAAATGTTCAGTGAACCTTTATGCTAGATGTCATTATTGTCACAAGCACAAGTAAGTATAAATCCATGCCCTGTGCTGGCTAGTTTTATGTTAACGTAAGCTGGAGTTACCTGAAAAAAGAGAACCTCAGCTGAGAAAATGTTCCCATAAGATCCAGCTGTAAGGCATTTTCTCAATTAGTGATTAATGGGGAGGGCCCAGCTCATTGTGGGTGGGGTCATCCCTGGGCTGGTGGTCCTGGGTTCTATAAGAAAGCAGGTTGAGTAAGCCATGAGGAGCAAGCCAGTAAGCAGCACCCTCCTCCATGGCCTCTGCATCAGCTCCTGCTTCAAGGTTCCTGCCCTGTTTGATTTCCTGTCCTGACTTCCTTTGATGATAGACTACAGTGTGAAAGTGTAATCCCAATAAACCCTTTCCTTCCCAACTTGCCTTTTGGTCACAATGTTTCATCACAGCAATAGTAATTAACTAAGACAAATTAGTAACAGGATAGTGGAATTGCACTGTCAGACCTGACCATGTTGCTTTGGTGAGGATTGCGGAAGAAATTTGGAACTTTGAGCTAGAAAACCCATTGAGTGTTGAGAGTTCAGTGAGCTATAAGAATGCTGAGGGCAGCTGGGCAGTAGTGGCACATGCCTTTAATCCCAGCACTCGGGAGGTAGAGCCAGGCAGATCTCTGTGAGTTCGAGGCCAGCCTGATCTACAGAGTGATGTCCAGGACAGGCACCAAAACTACACAGAGAAACTCTTGTCAAAAAAAAAGAATGCTGAGGACAATGTAGATGTTAGATGCCTGGCTTATGAAGTTTCAGGGGTAAGTTAGAGACTGTCAGGGACATTTGTTGTTTTGAATTATTATTCTGTGGTGTCTGATCAGCTAGGGCTGAAGAATGACCTGTAATTAACAATATACCAGAATCACTAAAGTGAAACCTTTGCTTTTCTGGGATACTTAATATTAGTTGGCTGGAACTGAGGAATTGACGGTGATTAAGATGAGTCAAGCATTGCTGAGGTGAAATCCTCTGGGAGGTGTTTCCTGAGAATCAGCACAAGCTGTTTTCCAGAGGTGGCCAAGTTTGTTTCTTGTGCTGTCAGTTGAACTTAGTAATGTAAGACTACCTGAGAGACACAGCTACTCCTTGTAGATTCCAGGAAGTTTTCCTTGCACCAGGTTTCTACCTGACTCCGAAATGCCCCCCTTTCCAGTCATCTCGTTCAGTACTCTCCACTTCCATCCACCCCTCAACCTTCACCAGCCACCAGTCTGCCCACAAGATCTCTTCTATTGCCCTTCCCCCAAAAGATCCATGCATCCTGCCTTATCCCCCCCTCCACCCCACCCCACTCCCATCCACACTTGTTACCTAGCCTCTCTGGGCCTGTGGATTATAGGATGGTTATCCTTTACTTCACATCTAATATTCACTTAGAAGTGAGTACATACCATGTTTGTCTTTCTGGGTCTAGGTTACCTCATCAGGATGATTTTTTTCTAGCTGCATCCATTTGCCTGCAAATTTCCTGATGTCATTGTTTTTAACAGCTGAATAATACTCCATTATGTAAATATACCACATTTTCTTTACCAATTCTTTGGTTGAGAGGCATTTAGGTTGTTTTCAGGTTCTGGCTATTATGAGTAATGCTGCTATGAACATAGCAAGTGTTCTTGTGGTCTGAATGAGCCTTCTTTGGGTATATGTCCAAGAGTGATATAGCTGGGTAGATTGATTCCCAGTTTTCTGAGAAACCACAATATTGATTTCCAAAGTGGTTGTACAAGTTTGTACTCCCACCAGTAATGGAGAAGTGTTCCCCTTGCTCCTCATCCTCTCCAGCATGAGCTGTCATTGATGTTTTTGATTTTAGCCATTCTGACAGGTGTAAGATGGAATCTCAGAGACATTTTTAGTTGCATTTCCCTGATGGCTAAGGGTGTTGAGCATTCCCTTAAATGTCTTTCAGCCATTTGAGATTCTTCTGTTGAGAATTCTCTGTTTAGATCTGTACCCATTTGTTAGCTGGATTATTTGGTTTGTCGATGTCTAGTTTCTTGCATTCTTTATATATTTTGGAGTTCAGCCCTCTGTCAGACGTGGGGTTGGTGAAGATCTTTCCCAGTTCTGTAGGCTGCCATTTTGTCTTATTGACAGTGTCCTTTGCTTTTCAGAAGCTTTTCAGTTTCACATGGTCCCATTTATTTACATTCTTCTGCATACCAACATCTAGCACCATTTGTTGAAGATGCTTTCTTTTCTTCATTGTATAATTTTGGCTTCCTTGTTGAAAATCAAGTGTCCATAGGTATGTCTGGGTGTGGTGGCAGTCCATCTAGCAGCTTACTCACCTGCTTGTTGACTGGTGAGGCTTGCACCAGAGCAGTGGAATTCCACTGGAGTTTGGGGCAGGGCCCAACAGCTGAGATGGATGTGCCCTGGGTATGAGGTCTGGGGATTAGGGCAGCTCAGCTGGGAGGCAGATCACTCACCTGTTCTTCTGACTGGTGTGGACTGTCACTGGGCCTATAGAGTCTTGGCAAAGAAAACAACTGTCTTTAATCCTTCTAAAGGACCTAGAGAAATTGATTAAAATCTCCTTGGTCCAAGTTAGACAGATGGGAAAATTGTTCTATCCAGGCTGCACTGTGTGGTAGTGATCCCTGGTCTGGGTGTAGTTTTTCCACTTTATTTCAGAGAAAGGTGGGGTTTGAATTTTTCAATTATAAGGATCCTTGGTTGAAAAGAATACCTAAATTATGAAAGAGGAAGGAGTGGAACTTCCTTCTTTCCCCTTTCCTAGGACTGCTTTTATCAGGCAGGAAAGTGGAGCTAATGAGTGCCTCAGGTAACCATTGCCTCCTCACTATGTGCATTCTGCTTAGATGGCAGGGGGCCCTGGATGAGAGGCTCAACCCCTCCCCAACTCCACACAGGGACCAGGACCCACCCAGGAGTACTCAAGACCATGACTGGGAGTCAAGCAATGAAACAAGCAACTGTTCCAGGACTGGGGCAGATGGGCGGGGGGTGAGGGTGGGTGGGTTGATTTTTGGGTTTTGGTTTTGGTTTCTCTGGGTGACCTGGCAGAGCCAAAAGGATTCAGACCCCAACAAAAGGACACAAGTCTTAAGCCAGGTAGATGGTGTCTCACACCAGAGAAAGCCACTGGTCAATACAGGGGGACAAAATTGTCAGGAACACATAGAAACACAGAGAGAGGGGAGGGGGAGAGAGGGAGGGAGGGAAGAAGGGAAGGAGGGAGGGAGGGAGAGAGGGAGAGAATGAACAACAAGGGATGACCCCCACACATTCATACATCTGAACATACTAGGGGACTCCAATGAGGTCTCACATGGATCCCAGTTACTGGATCAGCATCTGCGTCTGACTTCTCCTGGTGTCCAAACAGAAGGCACCTTAGCCAGACTTACCTCCTGAGATGACAGAACAGGCAACTCTTAAATTTGTTTCCTTTTGGTATGGATGTGTCTAAAGCACTAGGCAGAAATTGATCAAAGGAAGCTCCACAGACCTGGAACATCTCAGGTTCTGCACTCCCAGGAGTCTTACAAACACCTCACTCAGAGAGGCTCTGAGACCCCAGTGTCTCTAGGTCTTGTCTCTGGGGATCCTGGTGGAACCTCCAGAAATGTTGTGGGGTATCCACCAGAGAACACTCATTAGACATGAGTTTAAGCCAATAGAAAGTCTTCATTAACTGGCTGGTGCTCAGGATTCCAATGTAGCACTGAGCCTTTCTCAGGGTGAGCTTTTAAGCACAAAAATCACATCCTGGGTTGACATACTTCAGTTAACAAGAACCATTATCCAGAAGCAGAACTACAGAAGCCAAAAAGCAAGGTTAGTACATTTAGAGACATTCTCAGAACTAAGTGCTTGGATAGATTCGGTCTTTGTTTTCATTTTGGCAAATGGTGCTGTCTACATGCTGAGTTTTACAGCCTGAATAGTATTTCCATCATGGAGTCAGTTGTGCTAAGGTCTGGGGGCCTACTAAGGTCTGGGACCATGTTAGAGTATTAAACTTAATTTTGAATTTTATAGGAACCAATGGCTGAAAAACTTTGAACTTTTTAAAGAGATTTTGGATTTTTTGAAGAGATTAAATACTTTAAAGAGACTGAACTTTTAATATGTTTGAATGTGTAAAAGACTGTGGAACATTTAAAGTCACTTATGTTTAAAATATTGTTATATTAATATTAACATGCTATCTTGGGAATAAATGAGAAAAGAAAGATTCTAATTGAAAAGTGATGTTTGTGTCAAGTTGACAAGTGGTCCGTTGTGCTGGCTAGTTTTGTGTCAACTTGACACAAGCTAGAGTTATCTGAAAGGAGGGAACCACAACTGAGAAAATGTCTCCATAAGATACAACTGTAAGGCATTTTCTCAATTAGTGATTGAGGGGGGAGGGCCCAGCCCCTGGTGGGTAATGTCATCCCAGGGCAAATGGTCCATAAAAAAAAGCAGGCTGAGCAAGCCATGAGAAGTAGGACAGTAAGCAACACCCCTCCATGGTCTCTGCATCAGCTCATGCTTCCAGGTTCCTGTCCTGTCTGAGTTCCTGTCCTGACTTCCTTCAGTGATCAATAGCAATGCTGAAGTGTAAGTCAAATAAGTTCTTTCCTCCACAGCTTGAACTTTTGGTCATGGTGTTTCATAACAACTATAGTAACTCTAAGACATGCTCTATAACAACATCACACAGGTCTCTTAATTGCCGTTATAGGACATGAAAAGGAGATGTGCAAAGTTCATGATTTTGTTAACTGTTTCATTACAAGGACTTTTCTACGGCTATTTTATACCAGTAACAGAAAATATTAAATATTAAAATGCTTCATAAATATGCTAGCTTTATATTATTTAACAAATAAAATAGGATAATATAATCCTTTCATTAAAGTGAAAAAGTCAAGATTCAGAAATATTTTTAAAATATTCCAGGTTTGAATGAGAAATGTGTCTCATCAGCTCAAATATGTGAACACTTGGTCCCAGTTGGTGGCATTATTTTAAGAGGTTATGGAACGTTTAGGAAGTGGTGTCTTGCAGAAGGAAAAACATCACTGGGCAGGGGTGAGGGCTGTAAGAATTTTTAGCCTCACTCTTTAAAAAAAAAAAAAAGATCAAGTGGGTCAGGAAGAAATGCAAAATATATGATTCAGAGAGAAAAAGAGAATTGTGAAGGCTGATGTTATAGCCAGGACATGTGCTAAGAGAGAGGAGATAACTGTTACAGAGATTACCATGATTACAGAGAAGCCTCCTGCTCTGCACTGGAACAAAGGGAACAGTGGTGGGGCACATCTTTAATCCTAGCATTCAGGAGGTAGAGGCAAGAGGATCTACAGAAATAATTCCAAAACAGCCAAGGCCACACAAAGAAACCTTGTCTCAAAAAAAAAAAAAGGAAGGAAGGAAGAAATGAAAGAAAGAAGGAAAGGAAGGAAGGAAGGAAGGAAGGAAGGAAGGAAGGAAGGAAGGAAGGAAAAGAAAGAAAGAAGAAAAAAAGAAAATCCCACCCAGGTAAGCTTCTAATTCATGAAACAGGAAAGCCCCTAAGTGTTTTCTCACTCCTAAAAAGCCACTGCTTCAAAATACAAAAGCAGCTGCTGATGTGGGTGATGCTGGCAGGAGAATTTGGCAGCATTTTCCATGTTGTACTAGCTTTGGAGGAACTAAAGCTGCAAGAGTGAAGCATGTGGCAAGGGAGTCTCTCCACGAAGCTGCTGAGGGGCACAAGGCCCAGAGATGCCAATGTGTCCAACCGTGAAGGTGAAGCCTGGGTTGCACTGAAGATTCCAAGGTGTTAAAGTTGCCAGATCCATGAGATAGCTGACAAGGATATCTGCATATAGGGAGTAGAACCAGCTTGAGAAATGAATGTGTACTGTAGGCAGCGAAGATGGAGAGAGGGAGCCATCTAAGACCTTTGAAACTGAAGTTCCAAACATAGGACATGTAGGATTTGGTGTTTTCCATGCTTGGTTTCAGCCTTGTTTTGACTCAGTATTTCCTCACCATTCCCTCTTTCCTCCTTTTTGGAGTGATAATGTATATTCTCTAGCACTGTATGTTGGAATTATATAATTTTAGTAGGTCACAGCTAAGATACTGCCTTGAGTCTAAAAGATACTTTGAACTTTGGACTTTTGATCAGTGTTCAGACTGTTAAAGACTATGATGACTTTTTTTTTTCAAGACAGGGTTTCTCTGTGTAGCTTTGCACCTTTCCTGGAACTCGCTTTGTAGACCAGGCTGGCCTGGAACTCATAGAGATCCACCTGCCTCTGCCTCCCGAGTGCTGGGATTAAAGGCGTGCACCACCACTGTCCAGCTATGATGACTTTTAAAACTGTACGAAATGCATAATGCTATGAGTCTATGGAGGCCAGGGAGTGGCATGTGATGGACCATGAGAAATGTCCCAGATAGTCTCACTTATTTGAATATGTGGTATGCAACTGATGGCACTTTTTAGAGAGGTTATGGAACTTTCAGGAAGTAGAGCCTTGATGGAAGAGGAAGTATGTCACTGAGGGCAGGCTTTGAAAGTTTATAGAACTTATAGTTCTCTCGATGCTTTCTGTTCACAGATTCTGGGTCTGCCTACCCATTTGCCATGATCAATATTATAAGCATTATTTGGCCTTATTTATTCAGCTTACTGATTATTTAAATCTTCATTTCATGTTAGCAGCCTTCCTATATAGCTGTAGAAATTGCTGTTCACTGTTGTTATATCTACAAAAATTTCTATTTGCCATTGTTTCCACTTCCTTGGAAAGATACAAAATAATATAAACAGAGTTTGACTCCAAGAAGTACTGAAAAAACTGCTGAATCCTCTGCTCATATTACATTGAGTAAAATACCATAGTTGGATATATTGCTACATCTGGGATACCCACTTTTATTTGGGGGCATGAAAGGCACACAATATTAAAGGCGAGTTAGATAGACAAATCATATCTTTGTTCTTATATGATCTTTAATCTTGAAAGAGTGATGATAATTTACAGTGTTTATGTCAGAACTCACTGACATCATTGTCGGTGGTGGTGGTAACATTTGATCAGTTTTTATTTTTGTTGTTTTCTTTTTTTTGTTGTTTTTTGGAGCTGAGGACTGAACCCAGGGCCTTGTGCTTGCTAGGCAAGCGCTCTACTACTGAGCTAAATCCCCAAGCCCTGTTCAGTTTTTAAATCATCAATGGTTGAATCATAAACTGATTATTCCTGTACCTATTGTCTTGGCAGTATTTTCTGCTTTCTGGGTGTTTTTAGTGTCTCCATTTTCTAATTTTAAGTTTCTTTTCTTGTTGCCAATTCCAATAACTATCAGATATTTTCAACAAGTTAATAAAATTATTTTATTGTTTTTAATTCAAGGACCCTAAATGAGTTTAGAATCTGATCAAATGTTAACGAGTTATATAGATTGCTTGTATTTCTTTCTATTTCTTTCTTTTCTACTGTTTCTAGCTGGCCTGAAACTTAATATGTAGACTAAACTGGCATTGAACTCACAGAGGTCCACCTCCTTCTGCGTTCTGAGTTCTGTAATTGAAGGAGTATACCCTAATGCCTAGCTGGATGTTTAGATTTCTAGCTATTACAAATGATTGAGTCTATCTGAAGCTTCCCACCTTCCTAACTATCGGAAGGAGATTCTGACTTTGTACAATGAAGGAGAATGGATGCTAATACACAGAAACCTAAACTCAATGCCACTGTACATGTGTTCTTATAGTTTTCATTCTTCATTTCAGAAACTATATCTCATACACACACACACACTCACACACACACATCCCATTACAGAGCTTCTTCAGAATAGTAACTTAAGGCCATTTGAGACTCTGCTTTAGAAAAAGCAGCAAATATAAAGTCCACAAAATTACAAAAAGGAAAGCATAAAGCAGTCTTTTTAAAAATTGGAAACACTTCTATAAGTGGACTTTGATTTAGTTGCACATTTTGCAGAACTCATATTTACCAAGTAAACAGTGGCATCTGTTGTTAAACAAATATTCACTAGAAGTCCCAAAGGATAAAACATATCCAGTATGTTTCTTTACTGGCTTGTAGTCCAGGGGTCTGCAAGACTTCATTAAGGAGAAGCTACTTATAATTTTTTCCAAATTTCATGATTGTTTACAAGATGGGAATGGTTCCAGAGGGTAACTTGCCAACTGGAGATGATTTCTGGTTATAATCCAGTTTCTGCTATAAATTCCTGAGAAAATACACGAAGAAAAAAAGACTCAAGAAAGAAGCTTGGAGCTGTTCCCAGCAAGGGTGTTAAAATGTATAAATCTTATAGAAGTTCCCTGCTGTAATTCTGACAGTGCTATACTTTATGAATCTTTATCATATCTCAGGATCTCTATAGCTTGTGAGAGAACTGGCTATTCTTATGAAACTCACAAAACATTTAACTTCCATTGTTTCGCTTTTGGAGAATGATGTTGAATATCATATATAAACATTAAAAGAAAAAAGTGAATTTTGACAGGCATGTAACTCTGCCTTCTCCACACAAATACATAGCCTTTATAAGTCTGGGTACAAATAGTAAAGAAGCAATAAACACTCAACACTGAGTGAAACACACAAGGCATTAAAATCCTTTATATCATAATAAAAATCTAAGAGAGCCCTTGAGGTCCTGGCTGATTAAAAAACTCTTCTGTAAAATTCTTTGCTATTGGATGTGACCATGAGAGGACTAAGAGCCAAAGAAATGAATAAAATATTGCTCAAATACTGCATTAGTTTCCAAATAAGCTGTCTTCCTTTAGAATATAGAGACAGAATATAAATTCTCTTCTTTATATACAAAATAACGGGTCTCATTATAACATTTTAGTACATATGTATCATGGTACTTCATTCATATTTTCCCTATTTTCCTTCCTTCTACCCCTTCTTTCTCCTCCTCATATTCTTTCTCCCCTCAAGTAGTCCTGATTCTGCTTTCTCATCATAGATAGATAGATAGACAGACAGACAGACAGACAGACAGATAGATAGATAGATAGATAGATAGATAATAGGTAGATTTATCATATGAAAGAAAATATGATATATTTGTATTAAATTTTCCCATATTACATTCTCATTCTCCTCTTTTAGACCCCACCTATCCAGCCCATTGTCTATCTTCTATTTTCATTAATATATAAAATAAATGCTTACATTCTAAATTTCTAGATCTAGATTCTGTATATAAAAAGAAACCATGTGATATTATGTCTCTGAATCTGACTTTATTTGTTTAACACAATTATCTCCCATTGTATTTATTTCCTTGAAAATGATATGATGTCATTTTTCATCTGAATAAATCTTCATATACATTTATACATTGTGTGTGTGCATGCAAGTGTTTTCTTTTGCTAAACCATTTCTCAAAACATGTACCTTATTCCATATCAGATTGTTTCGGCATTTTTTATGTAGCCATTATAAAGATCAAATGTTAAAGTTACCTAGATTCACACTTTCATCATTCATTGAAATTTACCAAGAGTTCTGGAAAGAACACAAACCATTTAAGATATTAACCGTAAGACATTGTGTTATTCTTTTAATTTGTTTTGTTTTATTTTGTTCTTCAGACTCTCAACTATAGTCACTAATATGATCCCATCAGTGGTTTAAAATAAAAGTAAGAAATGCCAGCCTCATTTTCCTTTATGATATGACTGGATTAAACCATGCATTAAAATATCATCCTACTCTGTTCTAAGGGCAACCAACTATTATTTACCCTTGTACATTCTTCTAAGTTGCTCCTTTCAAGATTCTCCCTTTTGTGTGTCATTTCTGACAGCCTGATTTCAATGTGATTCACACAATTCTTTTAGAATAATCCTAGTGGGAATCCTTTTTGAGCTTCTTGAATTTTATGGCTATTTCTTTCCTTTCTTCAAATAAGTTCCCCATTTCTTTATCCTTTTCCTGGAACTGCTATAATGTGTTTATTATTCTGCTTGATAATCCCCATATATCTTTTATTTTTTCTTCCTCCCCTGACTCAAGAATTTCAAAATGCTTTTTTTCAAGGTCAATGATTATTTCTTAAGCCTGACTATGTCGTGTCATGTCTCTTCAATGGACATTGTTAATTCAGCTTCCTTTCCTTATAGAATTTCTGTTTCATTCCTTTTAGTACTTTCTATTTTACCATTATTATAATTTGTCTTACCTAACTTGACCTATCCATTTATATTCTATTTCCAGTCACTGAGACTTGTTATGGGGATAATTTTTAATTAATTCTCTGGTAATTTGTTTACCTCTGTACTTTGCCAGTATCTAGATATTGAAGGTCTTCCTTTAAATCCACACTTTCCGGTTTGCATGGGGGTTTGCTTCCCTTGTTTTTCTTCTTTGTCATTTCCACATGGTAAGAATCAACCTCTCCTTTCCCAGAACCTATGGGAAGAGTTCGTGACTCGGAGCCACCAGAAAATCCAAGTACTGTGTAATCCTTCAAGGAGCTAAACCTTCTCGAAGTTTAAGGAACTCATCCAATTGAAGACACTTTGTGGTTTCTATTCAGGAGTTCCTAGTATTGATGATGCAACAGCCTGCATGTTGTAATAAGCTGAGATATGAAAACTCTACCTAGTGTTTATCTGTTCTCCAGAAGACTCTGATATACTTTGTCTTTATTCTCTGAGATCCATCAGCCTGGCTGCTATATTCTTATAGTTCTTGGAATCAGAGGAGAGCTACTGGTGTCTAGGCAAGTTCCCTAAATATCGTACCAATGAATATATACTTTATGGCTTTCTTTCCCCTAGAAGGAGATATAAGTTCAGGGAATTTTTCTTAATCAAGTGAGAATATTCTAGTGAGAGAAATGTGAATCTTCCTAGTCTGCTTCACATTCACCTGGGATGCAGTAACTTCCTAACTGGTTACTGAATTTCTCACAGAAATATTCTTTCTGTGCATCATTCTTACATCCATATCTCTTTAGAGGACGAAACCCGAGGAATTTCTAATCCATCATCTTGTGGATGTCACCACTGTTTGGTTTCTCAAGCTTCAAACAACTAATCTAAAAAAATTTTTCTAGAAATGTACAGTAAGGTACTAAAATTGTTTTCATAGGGAGTTCACAGGCAAAATAAGTTAAAGAAATGAACAAAGGGCCCAAACCTACATATTCAGAACTCTGAAAATTAACCAAATAAATCCTTACCATAATCTGAACAGCATTTACTGAAGAGAGATGGAGGGACAATGAGAACAAAATTCCACTTGTAGGTGAGATACCATTAAAACGTGATAGCTACTGTGAGAGGAAAAGTCTGTTTCCCTCAATAGAGTGGTAGGGTACTCCAACCGCACTTCAAGGCTCCATGCTCAGGAGTAGGTGGACAACACAAAGTGAACTCCGTGTGTTTTTAATGGCTTTTTTCTTTTCTTTTGTTTTTTTAATAGAAAAATGTATGAAATTGTGTGGGTTGAGAGAGGAAGATCTAAGAGGAGTTGGAAGAAGGGTGAGAAAAAAATATGATAAAAATATGTGGCACAAAATTCTCAATACCTTTTTTAAATTTTTAAAAGATAAATCAGAAACACATTTTAAAAACAGCAACAATATATGGGGGCTTTGTGGTATTTTCATCTCTTACCATATCCATATTACCTTTGAATATCAGTAGTTTCACAACATCAGTTGTTCAATCAAATAGTTGAGCGGCCACTAGAAGGATGTGATTGAGATATGAGGTTCCTGGGCAAGAGAGATGGAGCAGAGGTTAAGAGCACTAGCTGTTCTTCCAGAGTCTTTTTGTTTTTTTAATTTTATACATCAGCCATGGGTTCCCCTGTCCTTCCACCTCCCGCCCCCCCCCCCACCTTCCCCCCAAGCCCTCCCCTCCATTCCCATGTCCTCCAGGATCAAGTCACCCCTGGGGATTCATTTAAACCTGGTGGATTCAGTACAGGCAGGTCCTGTCACCTCCTTCCAGGCTGAGCAAAGTGTCCCTGTGTAAGTCCAAGGTTCCAAACAGCCAACTCATGCACTAAGGACAGATCCTGGTCCCACAGACTGGGTGCCTCCCAAGAAGTCTTGATTTTAATTCCCAGCAACCACATGGCGGCTCACAACCAGCTGTAATGAGATCTGGCGCCCTCTTCTGGCATGCAGGTCAAACATTGTATACATAATAAATAAATAAATCTTTGGGAAGGGGGCATAGGGAGGAAAGCGGGGTGGGGGGGAGGACAGGGGAATCTGTGGCTGATATGTAAAATTAAATTAATTATAAAATAAAAATATTTATTTAAAAAAAGATATGAAGTCCCCTTAAAATCTTATCCAAAGAGAATTGCCAAATTTTGACCTGTTTTCCACCCTTAAAATCTCTACTCTCAGTGCTTGTCTTTATTTTACCTGACATAGAGGTCATTTGGTGAAACTCAACATAATTTCCAAGATATTTCTAGAATATATTAAGCATCCTTAAAAAAGAGCATTTTATCTGCTTGAAGAATCAATTCAAATAGGGACAAACAAAAAATGCCCAGAAAGCTTGAGCCGAAATATGATAAATAATGGAATATTCATATATAACTTTAAAGGGTTACAGCATATTCTTGGGAGTCTGGAAAACCACATACAATTATACAATGGCACATTGCTGTGGATGATTAATTGGTAAATAAAACACTGATTGGCCAGTAGCCAGGCAGGAAGTATAGGCGGGACAAAGAGAGAAGAGAATTTGGGGAACAGGAAGGTGGAGGGAGAGACACTGCCAGCTGCCGCCAGGACAAGGAAGATGTAAGGTACCAGTAAGCCACGAGCCACGTGGCAAAGTATAGATTAATAGAAATGGGCTAAATATAAGAGTATGAGCTAGACAATGGTAGGCCTGAGCTAATGGCCAAGCAGTTTAAATAATATAAGCATCTGTCTGTTTATTTTATAAGTGGGCTGTCAGACTAACAGGGCTTGGAAGGGGCTGGAGAGAAGGTCTCCAACTACAGCACATATTTATATGGTATGCACATGCTTAGGAAAGATACAAGAAAGCAAAGACTTAAGGTGTGACTGCTGGCTAATGTTGAGATAACTCCACAAAAGCAAGACATGAAAAAAACATAAATAAAGAAAATTAATCCTGGATTGGAAAATTAGATCTCCAAAGTTTCCAGATAATATTACTTAATTTTTTTTACAATGCAATAAAATGAGAAAGTATTACATTACACATATAAAGAAAAAATAAAAGGCAAATGCCTTAGTTTCTTTTCTGTTGCTTTGATAAAATACATAAAGGAGAAAGAGTTGTGCTGGCTCACAGTTCCAGCTTCTTTAGTGACTGTTCTAGTGCTGTGACAAGACACCATGACTATGGCAACTCTTGTAAGAGAAAGCATTTAATTGGGGCTGGCTTACAGTTTCAGAGACTTAGTCCATTATCATCATGGTACAGAAGGTGATAGCAGGACTGGTAGGCATGGTGCTGGAGAAGTAATTGAGATTTACATCCTGATGGACAGGCAGAGAGAGTGGGGCTGGGTCTGGCATGGGCTTTTAAAACCTCTATGTCCATCCCCAGTGACACACTTCCTCCAACAAGGCCACACCTCTAATCCTTTCAAACAGTTCCACTCTCTGGTGAGCAAGCATTCAAATATATGAGTCTGTGGGGGCCATTCTTATTCAATCTACCACAGTCATAGTCCATTATAGCCAGAAATCACAACATCAGAAACTTGAGGGAGCTGGTGATAATGTATCTGTAATCAAGGAACAAAGAATAGTGGTGGATTAATACATGCTAGTACTCAGTACACTTTCTCCACACTATACATCCCAGGGTTCCCTACCTAAGGAATGGTCTCCACCACAATTAATATGGGTCTTACCATATCAATTAATATAATCCCATAGGCATGACCAGAGACCCTAGATCCTGTCAAGTTAAAAATTGACAATAACCATCATACCAAGTACTTACTTGACGAAGACCTTTTAGATGTGTGTGTATGTGTGTGTGTGTGCGTGTGTGTGCGTGTGTGTGTGTGTGTGTGTGTGTGTGTGTGTGTGTGTGTGGGAACACATGCACACATATAGAAGTCAGAAGAAAGTGTTGGATCCCCTGGAACCAGAGTTCTAAATATTCTGAACATGGTTTGGTCTCTGCATGACAAAACATTTTTAACTGCTGATCCAAATCTTCATTTCCATAGACAAAAAAATTTAAATAAACTCCTTTAAATACATTCAAGCAAGTAATGATAAATATGAATTAATAAATTTTTTCCACATGGAAAGTTTTATTATTAAAGGGGGAGGGGAGATGGAAGGGAGAGAAAATGAAAGTAGAGGTGTGCACAACCTCGTGGAGAGAGAGAGGAAGAGAGAGAGGAAGAGAGAGAGGAAAAATGAATTAATAAATTTTAAAAGTGTGAGAAATTGTCCTACCAAATAAAGAACACTAGCAGAGTTATGTAAAAAGAATAGAAATCTTAGTTAAAAGATAATGTAGCCTAAATCTTTAAAAAAAAATAGACAAACTGAAATAGAGATTTGAGCTGATAGAAACAAGAGTCAATGGCATTTAAAATGGGTCAATTTTGATTGTGCTGTGTAAGAAAACAAAAAATATGAGTAAAATGAACAGGGACTTAAAGATAGCACGAATTATATTACTGTATATCTACTGGGAGCCTTAGAAGGAGAAAAAAATAAAGAGGTAAAAGATTCCTGAAGGAAGGAATATCTAAACTAAATACTTTCCTGACTAATTTTTATGGAAAAAAAACCGAAGTGTTCCAGCAGTTCAATAAACTCTAGATAGATAAGGGAAATGTATGACAATTCATGTTATGGTCAACCAAAACACAAAACCAAAAAGACTTGTTCTTACAAAAAAAAAAATCTTTGTAAGATTAACATAACTTATCAACAATCACGAAGTCCAGCAGTGAGTCAGATGACATATCCCATGTGCTCAATAGAAAGAATATCAACCTAGTGTTTGATATCCAGGGGAATTATTCATAAAGAGCAAATGAAGGTGAGCTGGAGATGACTTTGGTCATTAAAGAAACTTGTTACTTTTCCAGAGGACCCAAGTTCAGTTCCCAGCACCCACATCAAGTGGTGCACAACTGCCTAGTACTCCAGTTCCAGTGGATCCCATACTCTGTATTGGCCTCTGTGAACTTCTGTACAAGTTACCTGTATATACACAGAGACACATATGTAAAAAATAAAATCTGCAAAAAAGACATAGATCTTACATCTTAGTGTACTTGGATAAGGCAATTGTTTTACTCAGATGATATAGAAGCAAAAATGATTTTCAAATATGAGTAAGTTGGATATAATAAGGATTAGAATTTGTGTCTTTTAAAAGATAAGCTTAAGTATGGGAATATATATTTGTGCATTATTTTTGCAAATCTTTTTTCTTTTCTCATCTTTATCTTTAATTTCTTTTCATTTTTGTGAAAATTTCATCATTCTACAATATATTGTACATTAACCATTTACCTCCCATTAATCATTAAGACCCTCTCTTACGCCCTTCTCACACCTGCTGACTCTCTTCATCCTAACTAGTTCCCCTCCTGTAGTGTATGGGTGTTTTTCCTGCATGTATTTCTGTGCACCATGTGCATGCAGTGCCCTCAGAGGTCAGAAGAAGCTGTTGAGTCTTCTGAAACTGGGGTTATTCATTTCACCAGCCTCTCGGGTTTTTTGTTTTGTTTTGTTTTGTTTTGTTTTGTTTTGTTTAAATGCAGATCTTGTTCGGGTTGCTACAGCTAATGTGTGTTCCTGATTGTGATGGCCATGCCAAATAGATAGTATTATACAGTACCCCTCCACACCCTCCAGTCCTTAAAGTTTTTCTTTCCTTTCTTTGGCCTTTGGGGGGGGGGGGGGTTGGTAAAGATGTCCTGTTTAGGACTGAGCATTTGGTAGTCACTTATTCTCAGTATTTCACTCAGTTATGAGTCTCAGTTATCTATCACCAATAGCAAAATGAAGTATATCTGACCGAAGCTGAAATCAGCATCAGTTTATAGATATAAACATAAAATTTAAAAGGCTGTTTGGCTACACATCCATTTAACAAAACATCAGTAATAAATATCCCCCAGAGCTGGTGACTTCTGGAGCCCCCTTTTTCTTTTCAAAATATCCCACAACACCTCTACCATAGGGTATAAATGTCTTCTGGTATGTGCTCAGGAGTGAGTCTAATTTCTATAGTGGCTGTACTGGTTTACACTCCACCAATGGTCAGCATCCTCACCAGTATTTGTCATCATTTGTATTCTTGATGATGACCATTCTGACTGGGGTGACATAGAATCTTAAAGTATCCTTTGCCAAAAATCAGGTGGCTGTGTCCTTATATCTGGGTCTCTGTTTTATGTCATTAATCTATGTATCTGTTTTTGTGCCAGTTTTTATTACTATGGTTCTGTATTATGTTTTGAAATCAGGTGTGGTGATGTCTTCTCTTTTTTTTTTTATCAGGTTTGCTTTTACTATGTGGGATCTTTTGTATTTTCATATGAGTTATTTCATTACACTCATTTATGTGTGTGTGTGTGTGTGTGTGTGTGTGTGTGTGTGTGTGCGCATGTATGCACACTCCAGGGACAACTTAAAGGAATCAGTTGTCTCCTTCCACTATGTGAATTTTGGATATTAAACACAGGTCATCAGATTTGGTTCTAGGTGTTCTTCCTGCTGAGCCATCTCACTGGCCCTTCTATATGAATTTTGAGATTTTTTAAAATTTATGTTGAAGAGTAATGCTGGAATTTTTATTGAGATTGCACTGAAGTTGTAAATTGCTGTGACTTGCATATATTAAGTTGTAAATAATTTATATAACTCAACAATTAAAAGGCAATTCAATTATTCAAATATACTAATAATGTAAATAGACATTTGTCCAAACTAAATGAAATATACAAATTACCAATAAGTACATAAAAACATAAAACATTATTAGCCATTTAGCAAATGCAAATTATAACTACAATACAATACCACTTCTCATTCACTAAGATAGCAGCATTCAAAATATAGATAACATGAATTGACAAAAAAGAGGAATAATTAGAAGCTTCACATATTGTTGTTGGTAATAAGAGTGTGGTAATTCTTTAACGTGTTAACACAGAGCTGCCACATGAAACAGAATTCTTTTTCAATTTTTGAATTTTATGTGTATTGAGGTTTTGCCTGCATGTATGTCTGCATTGCATGTGTGCCTGGTGCCCATGGAGACCAGAAGAGGATATCAGATCCCCAGGATCTGGAGTTATAGATGGTTGTGAGCTGCCATGTGGGTGTTGAGAACCAAGCCCAAGTCTACTGGGAGAGCAGCCAGTGCTCTTAACTGCTGAGCCAACTCTCCAGCCCCAGAGCCAGAATTTCAGATTTATAAAAATTGAAACATACACTCAACATATTGTAAACAAATGTTCACTACAGTATCACACATAATAGTCAAAATAGTAATAGCCCAAATGTCCATGATATGATGA
Organism: Onychomys torridus; assembly: GCF_903995425.1. Lineage (NCBI taxonomy): Eukaryota > Metazoa > Chordata > Mammalia > Rodentia > Cricetidae > Onychomys > Onychomys torridus. The sequence continues at coordinate 96,681,652 of NC_050466.1, forward strand.
ATTAATAAAGAAGTTTGGATTTTCCTCTCATTATTTCCCTGAGTTTTCAAATAAGATTTGTTTTTTCTTTCATATAAATTATTATTAAAAATGTAAAAGAATGAAGGACTGAAACATGCTGTTATGTGATGAACACTGAAAATATGCTAATTCAAAGAACCAAATGACAAAAGACTAAATATTATATTGCTCCATTTATGTGAAATGTCCTTATATATGCATCTAGATACAGAAAGCACTTCAGTGGTTGCCTGGAGCTGTGTAGTTTGGGAACAAATAGAGACTGGCTGCTAATGGGCATAATGTTTGTTTAGAGGATGATAAGGATGTTTTAACATTAGATTCTAGTGATACTAGTATACCTGTGTGAATATACAAAAAACAACACTCAACTGTTTACTTTAAGGAAGTAGATTTTATTATTTGTGAGTGATGCCCCAATAAAGCTGCTTTCCAGAAACCTTGCTCTCCCAGTGTTCTGTTTCCATGTTCATCAACTCTGTTAGTCACAGCTAAGAGCCACACTGCAATTTAGTCATCTCTGGATGTTGCAATAAAAGATATGGATCTTCAGTAACAAATTCCAGGTTCTTTTACTTAATCAAGAAGCAAGGAAGGAGGCTCTGTCTCTAAAAAATAAACTGGAATACCATTTGCAAAAGTCATGTCTGGGAAGGAGGGCCAAGCTTAGTACAATGAAAAAACAACAACTCTCCTTTCTGTCTCTGTATCTTATAGAGTCTACTGCCACCGGAGTGACATGATAGAGTGGCAGTAACATCTTCTTTAGTTTTCATGGGTTTCACAGGGCTTCCAAGTTGCTAAGTCTTTGTGACATAGTGTGCTCAGGACACCAAAAATAAGAGGATTTATAATGACAGTTTTCAGCTGTCCACCTGCCTGATTGCACTACTGCCACCTTGTGGTAGCAATTGTAATAGCAGTCAAAGTTGAATGAAGGGAGGAAATGAGTTTGGGGGTTTTCTCATTCTGAGGCAGCCTTTAGTTTTATTGATCAACATTTTCTTGGGTGATGATTGCTGTCAAAATAGGGGGAAAACATTTTATATAGTTAGGATGAGTTTTCAGGGTAATTTATTATTGAAACACTCAAAAAAGGATTACTTGTTCTTTGTTATTTTTTGAGAATTGTATACAACATATTATTTTTATTACACTCTTCCATTTTTCCCAGCTCCCCCTAGATATTCCCCCCATACACATCGAATTTCATGTTCTTTCTATCTCTTAAAAACAAAATAAACAAGCAAAAAACACACACGCATACACAAACACACACACACACACAAATACACACACACACACACACACACACACACACACGCTAAAAAAAAAAAAAAGAAAGAAAAAAAAAAAAGAAATCACGGAGTCTGATTTGTATTGGACAGTTAGTACCTGAGCATGAAGGGTGCCTGGAGTATTGTTGATGCACACAGCACAACCTCCTTTTATAAACCACATGCCCCAGAATGAATCAAATATACAACTCACTAAAAATAGTTTGCAAGAAAATACACCAACAATGATGCTTATCTTCCTTGATAGGATCAGTGATTATTTTTTGCTTATGTTCAATTAATTTTAAAAACCACTAAAGTAGCATTTAATTTTTTAAAGAAGAAGAAGAAAGGAAGGCCATGAGAAACAATTAGTAACCATGATTTGCTTTTGATAAAATGTAACCTGTCAAAAAAAGAAAAAAATAGAGAAATCTCTTTAAAATGGGTGGGGAAACTACAATGATATTACAGAGGATTTCCCTGGTCCATATCGCATATGTCAAATCTATAGTCCTTGAACTGCTATGAAGGAGAATGCTCACAGAAGCAAAAAGTTTTAGGATCTTCGGTTATGCAGCTTGTATATTCAAGACAATGACCTTACTATTACCTATCCATTTTCTGGTGAGCTAAATGCTTTTCCTATCTAGGAATCATTTGACCTGACAATAGTAACGATATTTTGAGACTTCAACTTTCCTACATTGGGAAATTCCGTTCTCTAGTAATAAAGGTCCCATTTCAGTGGAATAATAATTGAGGAACTCAGTAAAGCTATGCTGTTTAGACAATTTTCCTCTGGTCTCTACACACACATCCTGGCATGTGTGTGCATATAAGCACATTCATGGTAAATAAATTTAATAAATATCCTTTTAAAATTTTCCTCTGCTTTGATAATATCTATACTTAGATGTCCTGTGTTAGCACCCTGTTGAAATTTAATTGCACCCCTCTTCCAAAACCTCACAGAACATTCCTTCCTTATTTTCCAAGTTAGAACATTTGTTTGAAGTCTTCTCATTCATGGAATTTTTTAAATAATATTATTTTTTGGTAATATGCAGGTTGGCTTTCTTCTACCTATTCCAATAAGGTTTAACAATACTTATTCTCTAAGACCCAGAAACCTCAACAGAGATCACGGGGCTTCTAGATTGTTCATGGGGTATCTTCTGCTGTCAAAAGTATCTCAGGCCTTAATGATCCCATAATCCTTCTCCTTCTACCACTTTTCTGCAACGTAATGTCGGTGTTCTTTGATCGACCAAGGCAGGACTTCTTTGGTGCTTACTAATGTGTGCACTGTATAATCCCTACATACTATAACAAGTACCACATGTCTTACACAGTAATTTCATTGTAACAAACATTCTAAAGGAGGTGCCCTTGATATCTGCACTTCTATTATTTTTACTATTTAAAGTACTTTAACTTTTCAAGAGTTAGGGATCAAGTCCAAGGTCTTATACAGGACAGGCAAATGCTCTACCATTGAGCTGCACCCCTGTTAATTATTCAACCTTTTTTAACACAACAACTGTTACTTATAGTAAGATTCTGTATTTTTATTTTGGAAATCAGCAGTTTCTTTTGGCATATGGTCATCATACATAGTAATGGGGTTCATAATAGTATTATACAAATAAAGGATTTATTTTATTATATTCAATACCATATCCTCCTCATTCTCCCCTCTGTCCCTTCCTATTAGTATCCATTGTTACACCAACCAGTTTTGCTTCTACTTTGATGGCATATGTACACACATCATTTTATGTGTATATATAAAATCAAGGATGCACAAATTAAAGAAGTCCTGTGATATTTGTCTTTTTGTATCTGACTTATTTTGTTCAATGTGATGATCTCCAGTTGCATATATTTTGTTGCAAAGAACATAGTTTTGCCCTTCTGGGCTGAATAAAAATTTAGTTTCATGTGTATACCACATTTTCTGTCTCTACTCATCTGGTTGAAAACATCAAAGTTAGTTCCACTTCTTAGCTATTGTGAATAGTGGTTCTATAGACAGAGATATACAAGTGTCTATGGACTTAGAATTCTTCAAGTATATACCTAGATGTTGTATAGTTGGATTGCATAATATTTGTATTTTTAATTTTTTGAGGAACCATAATACTGATTTCCACATTGCATGAACTAATTTACGTTGCCATCAACAGTATGTAAGGGCACACTGTTTATTTTCTACCCACAATTTCTTATGACTTGTTTTCTTTCTTTATTTTTTTTATTTTTTATTGATTCTTTTCTCTTGCCCGTGCCACTGCATGGCTGATGAGGGGGAGGAGAGGGTCCAGCTCTCCCCACTCTCATGCCCTCAGGGTCAGCCCACCAGCCAACACGGTCAACTCTACTGAGCTGTCCATGTGAGGTGCAGGGCACAGCTTCTACAGTTGGTTCTACAGTCGATGAGGGGCAGGACCAGCTCTCCCTCCTACCACAGGCGGGGAAAGGTGAATGACTTGTTTTCCTAATGAAAGCCATTTTGACCAGAGTGTGATAGACTCTCAATGTATATTTAGTTTGAGTTTCTCTGATGGCTAAGAATCTTGAACATATTTTCATGTGTTTATTGGCCATTTGTATTTCATCTTTAAGAACTGCCTGCTCATTTAGTTCTGAGCTTTGGTTAACTGCCCCAGTGTACAGAGAATTTGTAGCTTTATACAATCACATCGTTTTCAGAACAGCCCCATCTATCCCTCTGTTTACTTCTGTCAGTTACACAATCTCCCCACCACAATCTCCAGAACATATTTTTGACACTTTTGTTGAAAATCAAGTAGTTTTAGATATGTGGAATTCTTCTAGGTACTCTGTTCTACACCTTTGATTTTTATATCTGTTTTCATGCCAGCACCATGCTGGTTTTACTAGATGTCTGTAGTACAACTTGGAATTAGGAATAGTGATGCCTCCAGCATTATTCTTTTTGCTCAGAATTGATCTGACTACTCGGTTCTTTTGTGCTTCAATACGAATTTTTAAATTATCTGTATCTACTTCTGTGAAGAATGGCATTGGAGTTTTGAGGAAGACTGCATTGAATCTGTAGACTGCCACTTTCACAAAGTTCATCCTGACGATCCATGAGCATGGGAGGCCTTTGCATCTTCTAGTGTCAGCTTCAATTTGGTTCTTTAGTAATGAATTTTTTCACTGTAGAAACCTTTAACTTCAGTTCTGAGGAATCATTAGAATATTGTGAATAGCGTTATTTTTCCTGATTTCTTGCTTAGCCTGATTGTGAGTTTTATGTGTTGATTTTGTATTCTACTGCTTTCTCAAAACATTTATCGATTCTAAGGGGGTTTTGGTAGAGCCTTTAAGGGTCTTTGATATATAGGATCACATCCTTTGCAAATAAGGATACTTGGACTTCTTTCTTTCCTATTTGATTTCCTTTCTTATTTTATTTCTAGCTAAGACTCAAGCACCATGTTGAATAGCCATGGAAACCAGCACCTGTCTCACTCCTACTTAGTTCAATGATGTCCATAGTTTTGTTGTCAAATATAGTTTTTATTCTATTAATGGGTGTTTTCTCTCTTTAATTTCTTCAAGGTTTTTAACATGAAGAGATGATAGACTTTGTCAAATTCATTTCTACTTCAATTTTTTCCTTTACTTTTTAGAATTTCTTGTCTGCATACAATTAAATATTGCCCACCTTTCCCCCTCCAATTCCTCTCATATCCTTCTCAATGCACCCTCCCCCAATTCCTGTTCTGTTCCTATAATCCAAGTCCAGTTAGTGTTATACATATGTGCATGGAGCATTGGAATCCTATTATTGGGTATCCTTTAAAAAGACTCATTCTTCTTCCTCCAGTAACTATCTGCTGCCAATGTAGCTCCTCAGTAAGAGGGATGGGCAGAGATCCTGTACCCTGAATATGCCAAGATTTGGGCTGTCCTGATCTTGTGCAGGTCGTATGCAGTTAAACCACAGCTGCTATAAGCTCATGAGTGTGACATGCATGTCATGTCCAGAAGAAAGTTTCCCAGCATTCTTTCCTGTCCTCCAGCTCTTATGTTCTTTTTGCTTCCTCCTCTGCACTGTTTCTCGAGCCTTAGTGTTTGTGAGGGTGGTGATGATATATATGTCTTGTTCAAGGCTGAATACTCAGTCTCTTATTGTCATATCTTTGGCCAGTTACAAATCTCTACATTGACTGTTGCCCACTGCAAAAAATAATGAATAAATAAATAAGTTTCTGCAGCGAAGGATGAGAGCAACTCATGTCTATTGATATAAATGTTAATGTTTAGAAGGCACTTTGACAGCATGTCCATATAGCACAATAACAGAAGCAGGTTTCAGAGCCTACGACTTTCCTCACCATTGGCTTATCAATGTACTTTTCTACATATATTGAAATGGTCTTCTGATTTTTGGCCTTGAGCTTATTTAGATGACATATTACATGTTCTGTTTTGTGTGTGTCTAGACATTTTAGCAACTCTAGAATTAAGCTAATCTGATTGTGGTGAATAATCTTTTTGATGTTTTGTTGAGATTGATTTGCCCACACTTCTTAAGAACTTTTATGTGAGGGCTATAGAGATGACTCAGTGGTCAAGCACTTGTTACTCTTGCAAAGGACACAGGTTGGTTCCCTATACCCACATAGTTCCTCTCAAAAATCCAATTCCAGGGGATCAACAGGCATGCACATAGTGTGCATATATGCCTGTAGACAAAACATCCATATGCATAAATTAAAATAAATAAATCTTTAAAAATTAAACTTCAAAAATGAGCTGAGAAATAATTTTTACATCTATGTTCATCAGGAAAATTGCTCCATAGTTTTATTTCTTTGCTGTGTCTTTATGCAGTTTTGGTATTGTCTTTTTGGTTTGTTGTTGGAGGAATATTATTTTAAGGTGTGTTACTTTTGTTTATGTTGCATTTGTTTAACTCTGTGAAGCTGTGTTACTGTGTCTGTCTACAACACCTAATGGTCTAATAAAGAACTGAACGGGCTAATAGTGAGGCAGGAGAAAGGATGGCTGGGCTGGCAGGCAGAGAGAATTAATAGGAGCAATCTGGGAGAGGAGAGATCTAGGAGCTAGAGAAGGAGGAGGAGATCAGGGGCCAACCACCCAGCTACACAACCAGCAACCAAGTAAGAAAAAACGGTATACAAAAACAGAGAAAGGTAAAAGCCCAGAGACAAAAGACAGATGGGGTCATATAAAGAAAAGCTGGCAAGAAACAAACCAAGCTAAGGCCAGACACTCATAATTAAGAATAAACCTCTGTGTGTGATTTATTTGGGAGCTTGGTGTCGAATCCCACAAAGAGAAAAAAACAAAAACTCTTAGTTTCATTAATCTCCATTGCAAATTTTCCATTCATATCTCTAATTTTATTAATTTGATCTCTCTCTCTCTCTCTCTCTCTCTCTCTCTCTCTCTCTCTCTCTCACTTGCTGGCTCGCTAAGGATTTCTCAACCCTGTTTATCTTGTTAAAGAACCAAATTTTTGCTTCACTTCACTTATTCGTTGTGGGGATTTTTGATTAACTTTTAAAAATTATTTTGGATTTTATCTTTTTTAAAACTCATTAGACTACATCATTATGAAATTGGTAAACTTTGGGGGTGTGATGCTTTTGTAGCTTTTCACATTTCTAGTATATCTCATCTAAGGTAGATCATTGGTTAAGAATTTTATGACTATATTCTTTCAGGTGGCATATTTGCAATGTTCGAGTGTTAACTACTGTTTAGTATGGCTGAGGTATAATTCATCCCCACTGGACTAGAAGTGGAGCTCAGTAACTATCCGCTCAGTCTGCATGCTCAGCACACTAGACCCAATCTCCAGTAACACTCAGACTAGAATGCTGACTCTGCAGTAGCAACTGCAAATGATGTATAAGCTTGCTATAGAGGTACATTATTAGTCAATTCAAAAAATAATCCCTTTAACTCTGATAATTTGGGGGGACAATAAAAGAACAGGGATAATATAGTGTGGACTAAGATACTGGTAACTAAAAACAGGAAGGAAAGGAAAATAAGCTATGACTGGATTAGTGTTTTAGCAAGAGAAAATAAGAGAAAGGAGTGGAAACAGAAACAGGCAGTTGACATGTTGTTAAGGTATACAGAGTTTAGAGATTTCTAAAGGTATACAAACTTACAATAAGAAATAAAAAGAGGAAGCATAGGGTGTGATGAAGAGATACTGAAAAGGAGTGAGAAAGAAAGTATGGGTTGTGGGTAGGAGAGAACACAATAATTCTATTGGTACAGAAACAGAGGGAATGACCATAAATAGTTGAGCAATATACAGAACTAAAACAAAGCAATTCTGACATGTTTATAGTAAATATAAGATTACTTATATTGCTTTGTTAGGTCATTTTTGTCTTATTCGTCTTTTGCTTATATATCATTGTTTCTAAATTTGTATTTTCATGGTGTGTGCATGCACACGCAGGCATGTGTGTATTTGGTTTTGGGGGGGGTGGTGTTTAAGGTTTTTTTCTGTTATTTGCCTGATTTTTTTTCTCTAAATAGGGAAAGAAAGGGCACGTAGTTGGGTGGGTAGGGAGGCAGGGAGAATCTGTGAAAGTTGGTCGATCAGAACATATTGCATGAAATTTTTTCAATAAAAATGCTTTTAAAATACTAAAAGCCCAAAGCCAATGTAACATTTAAAAAAAACACCAGATACAGATACTGTAGGATCAATATCTCTTCCTTGCTGGGCCGGATATTGGATCACTCTTCTCTCTGAAATGTCCTGTGTAATGAACTCCTGCTGTTTGTGTCTCCAGACCAAACCCATTAGACCACGTTGTGGTGTATAGTGTCTCAGTGCAGTTTGAATGGATTACTTATTGGGATGAATTTCTGCCCAGGCATCAGTAGGTGTCAGGCCTCCCTTAGGAGTTTCCAGCCTTCAGTATGGAGGATGCTGTAGGGTCTCTGCACCACCTGCTGTTTTCCATGTGTGATGAATAGTCAGTCACCCTTCCCTACATTAATTTCAATGTCCAAGGCCCTAGCATGTCTATACCCAACCTGTTTTTCCCACATAAAACTATTAAACACATTTTTTATTAAAATAAAATTCACTTATACAGAGTTTTAAAACCTTTGTAAAATACAGCACATGTGATTTAGTAAAAAAAAAAATACAGATTCAAGGATTCTGGGAAATAGAACTTTTCTATGATACAGAAACTGAGAGGTCACTGGTCATCATTTAAAGAACAAGATGAAAATGCATGTCATTAGGGCAGTGTTTTTCAATTGGTGGATCCCCACCCCCTTTGGAGGTCAAATAACCCTTTCACACGGATCACCATTGGAAAGCACAGATGTTTACATTATGATTCATAGCAGTAGCAAAATTACAATTATGAAGTAGCAACAAAGATAATTTTATGGTTGGGGGTCACCACAGCATGAGGAACTGTGTTAAAAGGTCGCAGCATTACAAAGGTTGAGAACCGCTGCATTAGGGAATGCCCTCACTTTTCTTTACGTTTTTGCTGGATATACTCAGGCTGCCTATTTATCAGTGTGACTAGGCTTAACTGGAGTAAGTTTGCCCTACTAAGTTGTAGTTCAGGTCAGCTAACATGGGGTGTTTGGGTGGCTGTTGTGCTCTTGGGGGCTGGAAGCAGACTTTGGTGTTTGGAAATCCTGACAGGGTGGTTTGATTGCAGTTTCTCTCAACATCTGTTCCCACTTTGCCTCAGCTTTTCTAGATAGTGACATTCCACAGCCAGCACTGGATAATTCCCCAATATCTCCTTCATGTAACTCATAGGTCTACCAGATTTTTGGTTTTCACACTCTTTGATTCCACAGATTTTTTTTTCCTTTTCCCTTTAGTTTTCAGGAAGGGGACGAGGAGGCAAATTCCTCCCTCCTGGCTTGAATTAAAGTCCACCATTTCCCTTGTAAATCTAGCATTCATTATTTCTGTATTTCATTGAGTCATTTATAGTCCATTGATCACTGCAATCCTTCACAGCTTTTCTTTCATGCCTCATCACTTTTTGGAGTCACAAATCATGCATTTGCTTTGACAATAACAGAGATGCAAGAGAGTCCTGTTGGTCCCCATCTTCTCTCCCTCTTTTACGCTATCCACACTTTATTCATAAAGGAATGGAGGCTCAAGGATTTGAAATAGCTTTTTCTGATGACAGTAACTCTTTTGATTCATAGAACTGGATTAAGTCTTCTTTTTACAATTCTATATATGAAACTAGATCTCAAGATAATTTAGTTGGAAGTTGAGGGGTTCACAACTAAAATAATCTGTCAACATACATTTTTCCGGTCCTCTACTATTCAAATTTCAGTGATATAACTATGTATCAAAGAATCAATACATTTTAATCTTCCATTCTCTCCTTCTCAACTTAGATATTCTCTTATTCTTATATTCTAAAAATATTTTGTACTAGCTGGTTGCTAAGAAATTCTGTGAATATAAAAGAGGTTGTGACCAACCAGAATGTCAATCATCAAAAAAATATGACAACAAATGATGGAAAGAATGGCATTCACTATTCATTGTTTCTGGAAAATTCATATAGCCATTATGGAAATAAATGTGGAGACTACTTAAACAATTAAGAATAGAATTACCGTATTACCAGCTTTACTGCTCCTGGGCAAGTATTTACTCAAAGGGATCCATGACTACCACAGAGAGGCTCACAAATCCATGTTAATTGGTGTTCTAGTCACAATAGCTAGGAAATATAACCAACCTAGATGCGCATCAACAGGCAAATGGATAAAGAAAATATGGTATATGTAGATATTTAGGAATACCATTTAGCTGTGAAGAAAAGAAAATTGTTAAATTTGTAGGAAAATGGATGGGTCCGGAAAGTATATAATATTAAGTGAAGTGACCCAAAATCAGAAAGAAAGGGGCCACATTTCTCCTTTATATATGGATCCTAGAGTATAGCATTATGTATAGATGTAACTAGGTATAAGTGTGAAGTATAAAAATAAGGCCAAGAGCGGGTAATACTTGGTGATGTGGAAGGATGCAGGTGAGCAAAAGAATACATGGGATATGAAAGAGGAAAATAATCTGGCAGGGGAAGCTACCAGTGAAGAACAGGGATACCAAGGAGGTTAGGAAGCTAGGGGAAAAGAGAATACTTTGTTCAAAAATGTCATAATGGTATCCAGCAATTATATGCTGGTTTACAAAACATTGTTTTAAGAGAGGAGATGACTCAGGAGATAAAGACTCTTATATCCAGGTCTGATGACTCTTATAGCCACAAATACATTCAATTCCTAGAACCCACATGAAGAAGAAGAAGACCAACTTATGCAACTTGTCCTCTGACCTCCACATTTGCACACACACATAAAATAAAATAAATATAATAAATTACCAACAAGAAAAAGAGCAAATGTGGAAAGAAATATAGAGGATTCTTGGTTATAGAAGAAACCAAAAAGGTTGAAGTTCAGTTGGCTTATACAATAAGTAACAAGAGTGGCCACTATATTCAGATGGAAAAATACATACACACATATACACAAGCATATATCACACCTAAGCACATATGTACATGTATGATCAACACAAATACTTAAAGAAGAGTAGTCATTGAATTTGAACATCAGAAAAACTGTAACAATTTTAAATGTCAATATATCCTAGGCAATATTTGAGATATACTCTAAATCTAAGAAACTGAGAGACTTCAGGGTATTGAAATTGGTGTGGAAACAAAACTTATAAAAATGTTTCAGTTTAGCCTGGCAGTGGTGGCGCATGCCTTTAATCCCAGCACTCGGTAGGCAGAGCCAGGCGGATCTCTATGAGTTCGAGGCCAGCCTGGTCTACAGCGCGAGATCCAGGAAAGGCGCAAAGCTACACAGAGAAACCCTGTCTCAAAAAAAAATGTTACAGTGTATTGTGGAGTAGATCCCTAAGTACATTAGAAGATACAAGGAAAAATACTCCCTTTTGATCATATAGTTTGGCTACCAAACTATAGCTTTTTAGCCTGGGATTCCATGAATTTGTCCAATGTCTGTCCCTTGTATTTATTTGCTTTCTCAATACATCTTGGCGTTATTTCAAACTTCGCTGTGCAATCATTCATTATCCTAATTCTGCCAAGTTTCTGCCTCATTTGATCTTTTTTCTTCGCTTTAGTCTTTTCCATAATTCCTTGTACGGGATCCTGGGTTACTCCTTAGGATTAAACATTCAATCTGTATTTACTTTCTGGCTCTCCTTCTCCTGGATGTTTCACAGTACTTATTGCAAGTCCAAGACTGTGAGCCAGCCTATTGGAATTAATTTAACTAACCAGGATATCAGCTGGACCCAGGATGAAAAGAACAGAGCTGGAATATGATTTTTTTAAGATGCTGAAAATGGTAGAGATATTTTGGAATCTTAAGTTTGAAAGTCTGTAACCTCAGTTCTCAAACCTGTATTTTCTGTACTTTTCAAGTTCTTGGGTTTTTTTTTTTTTCAAAAGCTACATTTTAAGTTGTTTAGTTTTTTATAAATCACACTTCCAGGAGCTGATATCATCTGTAGGTAGTCTAGTCAGACATATGGAAAAAAACGTATCATTGCACTTACATTTCTGTTGAACATAGTAACTCTGACCCAGAAACAAATATAAATAATATCTGTCTTCATCATAATCACTCTATTTTCTAATTATCATTCTAAACACTTAGTACATTTCCTATAGAGAATTTTAAATTACAAAAATTCACAGCCTCTTTTTCCAACAATAAAGTTTCCTATTTCCACAGTAACCACTCAGGAAAAAACTTGTTAAACTAAATCTAAAAATGTATTCTCTGAGAAGATTAAAATATAGAATGTTTAAAAAAGGACATTAAATACTTTCTCAGCATTTTGTTACATTAAGTAGACAACAAAGGTCAAATTTAAGACATATATAGCTAAATAATTACTGAATAGACAAAATGATGATGAATTGTCTTGAGAGCTCTAAAGACTCATTCTAGCTTGGTTGAAAATTTAAATATTGACTAAAGTTGAACTTTTTTATTCTGTAGATTTTGCAAACCTTAATATGTAATAATAGTAAGATTGTCACAAATTAAAAACATAGAAATGTTTTTCTACAGACCTCTTAGCTTTGTTGGCACAAACTGATCCTTATATATTAAACATCTCTGTAGTAAAAAGATACAACAGATAATTAAAAAGAAGTATTCGGTTTTTTAAACCAATATATACAGTTTTCTTATCTACAGGGACTCTGGTTTGAACAGATAAATGGCAGCAGCATTGCTGGGGAATCACACTGAACAGAATGAAGAGCCCTGGTGACTGAGTTTCTAATGAGACTTGAGCTGATTCACCTGCTCCTAAGATAGTGTGTGTAAACTAGTAAGATTGTACTTCCGGTATGGCAAATGGTATCTGCCTGTCATTCCACATTGCAATTGCTGCCTTTACTCATACATTTATATGTCTTAGTTGAGAATTCGCAAGGCCATTTGGAAGAAAGGACTCTGTTCTAGGAAATGCAGCCTGGTACCCAAATAGCTACCACAACTCATCACAAGTTACCCTCTTTTCAATCTCAGAAGCTACACCCAAACTCCTCACACCCATTCTAACATTAGTATTTTGTCAGGACATCTATCACATATCAGGTGTAAACTAATCAGTTATTTAAGAGACATTTCTCTTTTTTATTCCCGAATATCAATGTACCAGGAACTCAGAAGGCATGAGTATTCCAAAAAGTGAAGAGAAAAGGGGGTCAAGTAATCAGAGTAGAATGTGAGGTGACTATGTTTGTGGTGCTGACTATTTGGGATAAGGACAAATTTATGACTAACCAAGAAAAGAAGTAGCCATCATTATACCTTTTGCACTTTATCAACTTATATCTACCCCCACAGCCACACCTTAGGGCCCTAAGACCCTTTACTGTCTTTAAAACACTTCATAAAGTACCTCTAACTGTAGTTTTCTCCCCAAGTAGTCCTATTCTGCCTGCTACTATCAGACCAGTTTTCTATAGGACAGTTTTGATTCTATCTTTACACAAGAATTCATTTACCCAATCCCAATACCACGGGAAAGAAAGGAGTAGATCTCCAGGGAGTTTACGTCATCTCTTTGGTGTATAACAATAATGCTAATAGGATTTTTACTTTGTGTGTGCATGATAGCTGGGTCCTGTTTTATGTATGTTTTCAACATTAGTTGGTGTCTTGAGGTTTCTATTGCTGTGAAGAGATACTATGACTATGACAACTCTTATAAAGGAAAAACGTTTAACTAGGGGCTGTCTCAGAGGTATAGTCCATTATCATCATGGTGAGAAACATGGCAGCACACAGGCAGACATGGAGCTAGAGAAGTAGCTGAGAGTTCTACATCTGGATCCATAGGCAGCAGGAAGAGAGAGAAAGAGACACTGGGCCTGGCACACTTCCACCAACAAGGCCACCTCTCCTAGTAGTGTCACTCCTTCTGAGCCTATGGAGGCCATTTTCATTCAAACCACCACAGTTGGTTTGCTTCTCCCAATAACAATGACGAAGAAGGTATTATTTCTATGTTATTTCTGACATTCACAAAGACAAAATGCTTTAGATGAACAGAACCCAAGCAATGCAACTGTGGCTCCAAGCCAGACAGTCTGATTTGTAACCTATGTTATTAACAAGCACATGCTGTACTTAAATATTAAATAATTTGTATCTTAGTCTGTTTCAAAATACTCATAGTACAGCCTCTTGATCCATCCTATATGACTTTTGAGCTGCTACTGTACAATGTTAGATACCTGACATTTGGTCACATTCCATGACATGGCTATGGCACACATGGATGCCCTGCAGCCAGCTGTGGGTAACTTGAAGAAACCTGCACAAGATCAACCTAGTTAAAAATTCAAGCATGGAGCCAGGTGGTGGTGGCACACACCTTTAATCGCAGTGAGTTTGAGGCCAGCCTGGTCTACAGGGCAAGATCCAGGACAGGCTCCAAAACCTCCAAAATTGCACTGAGAAAAAAAATCAAGCATGGAGATGGGAAGGGCTCCTGAGGCCCCAACCCTAGTTGAGGAACTGTGGGCAGTTGATGGCTGCTGGGGGACAGGGGGTTAGTTTTCTTAGGAGTGTGACCCCTGCTATGTCCCCTATGCCCAAGTGGATGACCCTGTGCCCATAAGAACACAGCCTGGATGACCTAAACTCAGATGGTTTGAATAAAAAAAATTCATTCATTCATTCATTCATGAAAGGATGACATGAATTTGGCAGTGAGATGAGATGGAGGTCCTGGGAGAAATTGAATTGAGAAGTAAGGGTGAAATATGATCAACATACATGGGACAGAACCAGGGCTCATTTTATAATTGAGTCGTTTATTTCCTTGTTTTATTTGTCTTTGAGTTCATTGTATATTCTGGATATTAGCCATCTCATAGATATACAACTAGCAAAGATTATCTTCTACTCTGTGAGCTTCTTTCTCACTCAGTTGATTGTTTCCTTTCCTGGACAGAGTTGTTTTAGTCTTGTGAGGTCCTATTTGTCAGTTGTCCATGAGGGTGTTTCCAGAGAGGTTTAACTGAGGTAGGAAGACCCACCATTCTCTGTGCTGGGGTCCTAGCCTGTAAAACGGGAGAAATGAGAATACAGTACAGATGCCTCTCTCCCTGCTTACTTACTGTGGATGCAATGTGAGCAGATGCCTAACACTCCTACTGTCTGTACCTCTCCTCTATAAGGAAATGGAATTCCATCAAATGCAAAACAAATCATTCATTAAATGATTATGGAATGAATGGATGGATTGTTTCCTCTTTTTTTGCCACGAGGTATGTTTTATTTTCATCAATTATACAAATAATTTTCTATAATATCCCAGGGCAAATCAGTGAAGTTTGGCAGCCCGATTAGTGGGGGCCCCCCTTCAGAGACCTGCGGGTCAGTGGCATTTGTGTGAAGTGCCTGAGTTCACAGTGCCGCTTGTGACTCACATCCATCTTGGAGGTGGCTCTTCCTCCTCATCAGGAGGGAATTGTTTCCTCTTAATCAATTGCTTTCATGTATGAATTCTTAACATAAATGATACTGCTATAAATCTTACGGGTAACCATTGATTAAATGTTATGTGTTAGATAGATGTGGGTTTTTTTTTCATTCTAGCTCAAAGCAAAGTAAGTATTAGGTTTATTGACCCATGACATAGGGAATTATTCAGAAAAAGAGCACAGGAAATAAAATGTAAACAAGTTGTAGAGACTCCAAAGCACAAACTTTATTGACAAATTATGCACTATTCATTAATGGTTTAACAAGAAAAATATAGCTCAAGGTCACAAAACAAGAGTTCAGGTCCCATCTCATCTGTTCAACATCTGTGTAACTTGTTAAAATCCATTCGAGCTCCCAATTTTCACAGCGTGGAGTTAGGTAAGGTTGAACATTTTTCCCTATGAGATGTTTTAGGGTTTTCTAATGTCTCTAATTCTAATGACAACACCCCAATCCAAAGCATCTACAGTTCTGTCACCTGCAGCTTCACAACAGCATTTTCCTTTAGGTTAAAATCTACTGTTTATTACCAGTATGACTAGGACAGATTAGTGAAGCTCCACGAATCTCAATTTTTTTTTTTTTTGGTTTTTTTCAAGACAAGGTTTCTCTGTGTAACTTTGTGCCTTTCCTGGAACTCACTCTGTAGACCAGGCTGGCCTCGAACTCACAAAGATCCCCTGCCTTTGCCTCCCAAATGCTGGGATTAAAGGTATGTGCCACCATCACCCGGCTTGAATCTTACTTTTTTAATTAATTAAATTTACCTATTTATTTTACATCTGGACTGGTTTCCCTTCTCTCCTCTCCTCCAATTCCCTCCTTCCACCTCCCCTTTACCCCCTCCAATCCACTCCTCTTCAGTTTCTGTTCAGAAAGGGACAGGCCTCCCATGGGGTTCAACAAAGCATGACATGTCAAGTTGAGGTAGGACTAAGCTCCTCCCCTTGTATTAAGGCTGGGCAAAGTGACCCATTATGAGGAAAAGGTTCCCTAAAGCCAAACAAAGCCTTAGGGACAGCCCCTGCTCCCACTGTTAAGAGTACTGCAAGTAGACCAAGCTATACAACTGCCTCATATATGCAGAGGGCCTAGGTTGGTCCCATGCAGTCTCCCTGTGGTCTATTCAGATTCTATGAGCTCCCATGTCCCATCCTTTACAGTTTGTACCTCCTTGATCTTTAGTTGTCTTATTGCTCTAGCTAGAAATTCAAGAACTATATTGAATAGATATGGAGAGAGTAGACAGCCTTGTCTTGTCCCTGATATCAGTGGAATTGCTTTAAGTTTCTCTCCATTTAATTTGATGTTGACTGTTGCCTTGCTGTATATTGCATTTATTATGTTTAGGTATGTTCCTTATATCTTTGATCTTTCCAAGACTTTTATCATGAAGAGGTGTTGGATTTGTCAAAGACTGTTTCAGCATCTAATGAGATGAATATGTGAGGTTTTTTCCCTTTCAGTTTGTTTATATGGTGGATTACATTGATGGATTTTCATAAACTGAACCATTCCTGCATCTCTAGGGTGAAGCCTATTGATCATGGTTGATGGTGTAGTTTTGGTTCCTGTCCTGGATCTCGCTCTGTAGACCAGGCTGGCCTTGTACTCACAGAGATCCACCTGACTCTGCCTCCCTAGTGCTGGGATTAAAGGCATGTGCCACTGCCACCCAGCTTTGATGTGTTCTTTAATTTGGTTTGTGAGCATATTGAGTATTTTTGCATCAATATTCATGAGGAAAATTTATCTGTAATTCTCTTTGTTGAGTCTTTGTGTGGCTTGGGTATCAGGGTGACGGTAGCCTCATAAAAAGAATTTGGCCATGTTCCTTCTGTTTCTATTGTGCAGAGCAATTTGAGGAGTACTGGTATTAGCTCTTCTTTGAAAGTCTGGTAAAATTCTGCATTAAAACCTACTGACCCTGGACTTTTTTGATTGGGAGACTTTTAATGGTTGCTTCTATTTCCTTAGGGGTTATAGGTCTATTTAAATTGTATATCTGGTTTTGATTTAATTTTGGTATGTGTTATCTATCAAGAAATTTGTCCATTTCTTTTAGATTTTCCAGTTTTGTGGAATACAGTTCTTTGAAGTATGACCTAATGATTCTCCGGATTTCCTCAGTGTCTGTTATATCCCCCTTTTCATTTGTGATTTTTGTTAATTTGGAGATTCTCTCTCTGCCTTTTAGTTTGGATAAGGTTTTGTCTATCTGGTTGATTTTCTCAAAGAACCAACTCTTTGTTTCATTGATTCTTTGTGTTGTTCTCTTTGCTTCTATTTTATTGATTTCAGCCCTCAGTTTGATTATTTCCTGTCATCTATTCCTCCTGGGTGAGTTTGCTTCTTTATGTTCTAGAGCTTTCAGGTGTGCTGTTAAGTCATTAGTATGAGATTTCTCCAAATTCTTTAAGTGGGCACTTAGAGCTATGAACTTTCCTCTTAACACTGCTTTCATAGTGTCCCATAAGTTTGGGTATGTTGTACATTCTTTTTCATCATATTCTAGAAATTCTTTAATTTCTTTATTTCTTCCTTGAAATGGTGGCAATTCAGTTGAACGTTGTTAAGTTTTCATGAGTTTGTTGGCTTTCTGTAGCTTCTGTTGTTGAAATCCAGCTTTCATCCATGGTGGTCTGATAAGATACAGGGGGTAATTTCATTTTTTTTTCTTTGTATCTATTGAGACTTCCTTTGTGACTGAGTATGTGGTCAGTTTTGGAGAAGGTTCCATGAGGTGCTGAAAAGAAAGTATATTCTTCTATGTTTGGGTCAAGTGTTCTGTAAATAACTTTAGGTCCATTTGGTTCATTATGTTCATTATTGTTAGCATTTCAGGGATCACCTAGCCTACTCCCAGGGCCCTCATCTGTAGCCATTAAGAGCAGATCCTGCATGCATGTGTTGTCAGCATTCAGGCAGACACCTAGCTAACCCAGGGTCCTATGGCTGGACATCACTGTGTAGTCTATGCATATGTGCTACATAGCTGTGCAGTCTCCCTCTTTACAATAAAACCTCCATGTGAGTTTGTTGTATGATTGGATTGTCCTTGCCGCTGCTAAACCACAATTATCTCTATTATTTCTCTGTTTAGTTTTATCTGGATTACCTGTTCATTGATGAGAGTGGAGTGTTGAAGTTTCCCACTATAAATGTGTGGGATCTGATGTGTGATTTAAGCTTTAGTAATGTTTCTTTTACAAATGTGGGAGCCCTTGTATTTGAGGCATAGATGTTCAGAATTGAAACATGATCTTAGTGGATTTTTCCTTTGATAAGTATGAAATGTCCTCTATCTCTTTTGATTAATTTTGGTTTGAAGTCTATTTTGTTAGACATTAGAATAGCTACATGAACTTGCTTCTTGGGTCCATTTGATTGGAAAATATTTTTCAAACCCTTTATTCTGAGGAAATATCTATCTTTGTTGTTGAGGGGTGTTTCTTTTCCTTTTTTATTTTATTGATTCTTTGTGGGTTTCACATCATTCATTTTGATCCCAGTTATCTGCCTGTCCCCTTGCCATCTGCCCTTGCAACCTCCCCCCTCCAAAAGAACCAAATTTAAAAGAAAAACCAACCAAACAAAAAGAGATGTATCTTGTTATGGAAGCTGTAGTGTGGTCTGTTGAGTCACTCAGTTTACCCTTTTGTCTTTTCATCTTTACTTGCAAGTGTTCATTGCCAGGAGTCATTGGTCTGGTTCGAGGCCTCTGGCTTGTGCTACACCATTGCTCTCACTGGGGCTCCTCTTGGATACCCTGTTGTTGTCCTTTGTCATGGATATCTTGCTGTTTTGGATCTGTAGGTTCATCCCCTTCACATGCTTCAAAAGTTCATAGATTCAGTTTATGCTGGGGTAAGCCATCTCATAGCCCTGGTTTGGGGCCTGGGTAGTAGCTGGATTTAGTCAGCTCTTTAGCTTTCACTCCTCATCACTCCCCAGAGGAGTCCTCCAGCACTGGCTAGACTAGCTCACCCAATGCAACCTACAGCAAGGAGCAGCAAGGCCAGTTCTCCTGCTCTTGGGCCCTCACATCCAGGTCTCCCTCATTCATATTGCCAGGGCCAGCTCTACTGTTTTGCCCAGGCAAGGTGCAAGGGCCTCTCTCAATTGCTGTAGGGGGCAGATGAGGTGGGGCAAGGTCAGCTCTATTGGTCTCACACCCTCAGGACTGGCTGACCTGCATCCCTAGCAACAAAGTCAGCTCTAGTGCACTGCCCAGAGGGGAAGCAGAGGCTGCTTTCTTGTGAGCTGCAGACAGTGAGGGTCAGGGGTAGCTCTCTCACTCTTGTGACCCCTGGGCCAGCTCTCTCACCTGCCGCTGGTGGTAATGGGTGATGGGGGAAGGCATCTTTCCCTCCTTCATGTCACTACACGTCAGATGAAAGGGGTGGAGTCAGCTCCTCTGTTCTCATTCCCTCAAGGTCACCTTACCTGCATCCTTGACCACAGGATCAGCTCTAGTGTGCTTCCCAGGTAAGGTGCATGCCTATGGAGAGGGGTAAGGCTATCTTTCCTGAGTGCAGGGGTGAGCTCTCCCCTGGGAGGTAGGGCTCACCTGCTGTAATATCTAGCAAGGTTCAGGACCAGCTATCCCAGGGCCAGTGAAGGGTGAGGTCAGCTCAGCCCGCATGGTTCCAATGACCCCCCGTGCTAACATGTGTCTTGGACTTCACCAAGGAAGTGACCCAGACATGGCTCTCAGCAGCAGCTCAAGCCCTAATGTCACTACGGCCCTGGAAGCAGCACAGGCCCCTCAGACCAGCACAGCCCAGAAAGGGGCATAGCCCCTGGGTACCAACATGGTTCCAGGTTGCTGGCCAGACCCCTGCTTCCACAGAGCCCTCGGTGGCAACTGGAGCCACAGACATGACCCCACATCCAGGCCTCTGCAGGGCCACAGACCCAGACATGGCCCTAGGCAGCAACCTGAGCATGGACATCTCCATTGCTCCAGGTGGTAGCACTGGGGACATCTCCAAGGCTCCAAGTTGCAGTACTAGCCACCTACATTGGCATGGCTCTAGGTGCAGATTGGTCCTCAGACACCAGCATGGTCTGAGGTGGCTGACCAGACCCCAGTTATCCTCATGGCCCTCAGTGACAATAGGAGCACCAGACATCAACTTAGACCCTGGCTGCTGCCCACAGACCAGAATGGCCGTCTGTAATAGCCCTAGCCTGGATGACACCATATCCCAGGGTAACAGCTTAGGCCACTCAGATCAGAATGTCCTTGGTGGCAGCATGGCTCTCAGACACCCTCATGGCCACAGGTTGTGGCCCAGAACCTGGGCATCTATGTAGCCTTTGGTGGCAATGTGGGCCAAGGACATCAACACAGACCCTGGCCACAGCAGAACCACAGACCCAGACATGGTCCTCAGCAGCAGCCCCGACCAGGTTGTCACCATGGCCCCAAGTGGCGGCCCAGACCACAGGCCCCTGCCCGGCTCCCAGCCATGACAGGAGCCACAGACAACAACACAGGCCCTTTCAGCTGCTCCAGGGCCCCAGATCAAAACCTGGCCCTTGGTCATAGCCCAAGGCCAACATTTTCCTGGACTTGGGTAGTCAGTGGGCCATTCATTTCAGCCTGTTCCTTATCACCCTAACATCTCCAAACCCATCTCTCTCCCCAGCCCACAAACCATTCTGCTTCTCCCTCTCTTCCACCTCCCCACCCTCTACTCTCTCACCACAATGGTGCCCAACAACCCAGTGCCAGGACACTTGGTTGGGTCACAGGTGGCACTTGGTTGAATACTGCGTGTTCCAGCCACAAAGGATGGCACTGAGCTATTTCCTTTCCTCTCTCCTGTGCCTGGGCCTAGAGGTGCCAGGAGGACTCCTGGTTGATTGTGGTCCCCTCAGACCCAAAAGTCTGGAGGAAGTGGACACCATCTGTGTCCACCATCTATTTCAAAATCCTAATGCTTGAAGAGTGCAACCGTCACATCTCCGGCCTGGACCTCTCCCTTAAACCCCATCACATGTACCCAGTTTTTTTAGAATCACACTTGAGTGTTGAGGAATATTGTAATATGCAACAGAATGATGGATCCCATTTCATATCCTTTCTGTTAGCCTGTGTCTTTTTCTTGGTGAATTGAATCCATTGATATTGAGAGACATTAATGACCAGTGATTGTTAAGTCCTGTTAGTTTTTAGTGGTTGTGGTGGTAGTGTGTGTGTGTGTGTGTGTGTGTGTGTGTGTGTGTGTGTGTGTGTTCTAGTACCTTCCATAAGGCTGAATTTGTGGATAGATTTTGTTTAAATTTGACTTTGACATGAAATATCTTGTTTTCTCCATTTATGGTAATTGAAAGTTTTACTGGGTATAGTAGTCTAGGCTGGCATCCATGGTCTCTTAAGAGTCTGAAAGACATCTGTCCAGGCCCTTCTGGCTTTTAGAGTCTCTATTGAGAAGTTGGGTGTAAATCAGATAGGTCTGCCTTTCTATGTTACCCAGCCTTTTTTCCCTTGTAGCTTTTAACATTCTTTCTTTGCTCTGTATGTTTAGTGTTTTGCTTAATATGTGGTGAGGGGACTTTCTTTTCTGGTCCAGTCTATTTGGTGTTCTGTATGTTTCTTGCACCTTTATAAGTAGGTCCTTCTTTAGGTGGGGAAAATTTTCTTCTACAATTTTATTACATATATTCTCTGTGTTTTTGAGCTGGGATTCTTCTCCTTCTATCCCTACTATTCTTAGGTTTGGTCTTTTATTCATAGTGTCCCAGATTTCCTGGATGTTTTATGTGAGGAATTATCTCCTTGTCTGATAAATCTATTTCCTCTCTCTTCTCTTCAATGCGTGAGAATCTCTCCTCTATCTCTTGTATTCTGCTGGTGATGTTTGCATCTGTAGTTCCTGTTTCATTACTCAGATAGTCTATTTCCAGAATTCCCTCAATTGTGTTCTCTTTATTGCTTCCATTTCCATTTTCATGTCTTGAACCATTTCCTTCACTGTTTTATTTTTTCTTGGCTCTTTTGGCATTCTTTAAGGGATTTATTGATTTCCTCCAATTGTCTGTTTGTCTTTGCCTCAATTTCTTTAAGGGATGTTTTAAAATTTCCTCTTTAAGGACCTCTGTCATTTTCATAAAGTTGTTTTTAAGGCTTTCTTGTGCTTCAGCTTCATTGGGATGTTCAAATCTTGCTGTTGGAGGATCACTGGGTTCTAGTGTTATCATATTGGCCTTTCTGCTATTCATTGTGTTCTTACACTAGTGTTTAGACATCTGGAGTTAGGTTAATTGTAGTTGTAGGTATTGATTCCTGCATTTGTCTTTGCTGGGTGCGTCTTTTGTCCTTTTGTTTTCTGATTCCTCTCTGGTCTTAAGTGTCCAGTGGTTCTGGTGTCTGGCGAGTCTTCAGGTCCAGTATGGTGTCTTGACTGGAGGTTTGGGGACTTTGGGTCCCTAGATCTAGCCTGGCTTCCAGTAAAGCCTAAGTCTTCTTCCAAAGTTGTAGGCAGGAATATGGAGTCCAGGGGAGGGGTACAGTCTGGGGTTGTTGAGTAGGCTTTAAAGGAGTATTAGTAGGAAGTGGGCAGTGATGGTTAAGACCAGCCTGGCCTCCGGTAAAGCTGCTGGAGCTGTGGGCCAGAGTATGAAGCCCAGGGAAGGAGGTCGAATCTCAAGTTTTTTTACTTGTAAAATCAAGATATCAATGGTGGCTACCTAGTAGAATTATTGTGAAGACTAAACAAAAGTTCTTACCACAGTATGTGGCTCATAACAATTAATCAAGAAGTATTAGATATTACAATTATTATGATTATTACATTCATGGGAAAATAATAGTAGTGTAGAACAAAAACAGCAATTAGGACCCAAGAGTAGACCATTAGAAGCAAGGTTAAGAAGTCTGCATGCAGGGTAACACAATTGGCATGAATAGCTTATTAATATAATGTATAAAATAGAATGATGTCAGTAAGGTGACAGGAGTTTCCATTGTCATTCTCCCACAGGAACAATATTTTTGCAACAACATGCATATTGTAATAACTGTGTGGGAATGCCGAGTCCAGCTAGGAGGGTCTAACATGCTAGCAAAAAGGAAAATAGTATTCATGACATCATATGCTGACGAAGGCAACTGCATACTCTACTATTCAGCTCATAGACTCTCCTACGAGATAGTACCCTGTATTTCCCCCCATGCGTGGATTGAATAAGCTCTTACATTAAGGACATATATCTCTGTGGCAGGTGAAAACTTCAGCAGCTAGCCTGAGCAGTACTGTGGTGACAGGAAGCACACACCTTGAACATTCCAGGGCACTGTTCTAGTAAAAATAAATGGAAGTCCTTCAGGGGCCCAGCTAAGTCCAGCATAGGATCTGAGGGGAAAAAAATCTATTTACACTATGTTCTTATGTTTGATTCAATTCAGCTACAGTTCCATCAGGCATTCAGGACAGGAACAACTCTAGACATACCAAGCTCTATATCCATCTACTTTATTTCTCTGGGATGAAATCCTGTCTCCATAACTGCAGTTCCATCCAGCTTCCTAGCTCACAGTCCAGCTATCGACTAAACTCTTATGCTTTCAGCCTCATCTTCGTTCTCTGTATCCTCTTTCTCCATCTCTTCTGCTCTATTGTTGGCACTCAGAAAACTCGACTCAATATCTGCTTACCCTCTACAGAACTCTCTCATCCTCTCCTCTCTCGCCATGCTGTTCAGTCCTTATCTACAGAAAATGCCTCCTTCCCCTGGGCAAGGGGTTCCCTGCTTCCACAGGAATGTTGTCTTACCTCTCAATTTGATATGTAAAAACCTCTTTTTTTTTTCTCAGTCAATTGCTCTGGAGAACCACTAGGGCTCCTCAAGGCGAGGGGATGTCATTAGCACAAGAAACAAAGCTATGGGTCTCCCACCAGCTTGTCTCCTAAATTCAGCAGGAAGTTAGTAGTTTAGTAGTTCAGCAAGTCTGGGGAGCTGAACTGTTTGCCAATTGGTCTGAGCATGCACGTATTTCACCGCAGAAGACAGCCGAAATATAAAAGGCTGGGTAACACCAAATATTCATAATAAATGGCTTTGCCTTTTGACAGACCCTTGGCCGGTCAAAGTGCAGCTTTAATACACAGCTGAATCTCTATATAATTCTTGCAGCCCGCAACACACACACACACACACACACACACACACACATACACAAGTAGACAGACATACCTACAGACAGATAGATCAAAACAAAAGGCCTAACTTAGGGTAGAATTGTTCCTCAGTATCCTTGGGACACCATGATTCAAGGATGTTCCATGCAACAAAATTGCATGGTATGTACCTCTGACTTTTATGCATTTTCTTGTGTGCTTTAAGCCATCTATAGATTACTTATAATACCTAAAATAATATATATGCTACAAAATATTTGTTATGATATAATATTTAAAAACTAATGAAAGGGTCTGTACATATTCAGTAGAGATGAAAATTTAAAAATATTTTTACCTATCACTGACTGAATTGGTATGTATAGAACTTCTGGACTTAAAGAAATTAGTATTCTTTGAAAATTATAGTTTATTCCTTTGTTCTTCATTCCCTCCTTTCTATGTCTGTTTTCCTATCTTTTCAAATCTGTGGCTTCACATTATTTATCAGTTAAAAAAAAAATCCAATCTAAGAATTCAAGCCCATAACAAGCCATCCCTCAATTTCTTATTTTTCCCAGATTTTATCCTATATCTCTGTTTTTGTTCATCTCCAAAAAAATTCCTGAGGCAAAAATACTTAGACCACTGTCAATTAACTAGTAAAAGGCAATTCCAATCTGCTTCTTCATTATTTCTTGTCACCACAGAGCTCATATAGCTTAACCTTTTCCCTTGAAGCTAAAGCAAGCCGTGAGATCCAGTACTCCACAATGAAATACAACAGGCCTTAGAATAGTTGAACATGAGTTTTTGCTGTCTTCTAATAAAATAGTAAGTCAACCCAGCCTCATTTTTCCATATTTTTTCCACTTCAATATAGGCATCTTGTGTAGAGATACAACAACTATGTTGTGGTCACATAGGAAAACCAAAAATCTCACAGAAATGTATAGAATACACAAACCATCATCAGCTCTTGGATTCTGACTTCTTGCTTTGTGGTTAAAATTAAGCCTGCAAGGATGAAGAGGTGGCTCAGTGGTTAAGGGCACTGGCTACTCTTTCCAAAGACCTGAGTTCAATTCCCAGAACCCACATGGCAGCCCACAGAAGTCTGCAATTCCAGCTCCAGGGGATTCAATGCCCTCTTCTAGAATCTGAAGGCAACATGCACATCCATGCAGGTAAACTACCCAGATACATACAAATAAATAAATAATTAAAAATTTTAAAATAAAGATTTTTTTCTAGTACTCTGAAAACATAAGTTTCAAAATCTAAACTTGTGTTTCTTTGAACTTTAGACATGCTGCTGCTTGCACACAAATAAGATTCTGCTCAATGTAAGGAGAGTGTTACATATCTAGAAAGTCTTACATAGTTCATCAAAGTTTTCTTTCATCATCTATGTAGACTTTCTATGAGGCACTAAGTAACCAGTGAGTACTGGGGTAATTGCTTTGATCCTACTGTTGTTGAAAGTAACATTTAGTTTGATTTCCTGGTGCTCTTCCATAGAACTAGGCATTTCTGTTCATTTTTCTTATACATTCAAGCCTTCATTTGTTCCTCACAGTTTTATTAGATTCATTAAAGCAGCACAATCGGTAGAATATAATCATAAGTTCCAAAGACAGTCAAATAAACTCTCTATCTTAAATTTCTGACCATCATTTCTTGGGATCTTTAAAGCCAAAGCATATATTAGCATTTTTCACTAAAAATTAGGTATTTGTAGTTACTGTCAATATAAACAAATAAGGAGAAGCAAGCAAATCTAGCAGACGCCTTAGTTTGGATGTGGGATTAATCTCATGAGGTTCGTCTGTTGAAAGCTTGATACGCGAGGTGGTAGTACCCAGGGTCTCCACATCCCTCAAGAGGTAGAGCCTAGTAGGTGATCCTTGGAGTAATTGGAGGCATGTCCATTAAAGAAATTAGAAAATCCCAGTTATTCAAAGCCATAATGTCTTATGATGTGATTTCTTTATCTATATATTTCTGTCATTATGATACCACTTGCCACAAGGCCTTCACTAGAGCCAAGTTGATGATTGTATTGTGCCCTTGAAACTCCAAAATGAAGAGGTAAATAAGGTTTTTTCTTTAAAAAAAATAAACTACTCAGATTTATTTTGTTACAGTATTAAGGAACAAATTAATGTAACATACTATTTTGAACTGGAATTATAAATACTTCACATATATATTCTATCTGTACAAATGCATGTCCTGCCCTATTATGAATATCAAATGCCAAAGCAGTGCATTTCTTATAATTGGTGAAGTTACATTAATGCGTCATCATCACTCAAAGTTTGTGGTTTACATTACAGTACCTAGTATTGTACATTTTATTTGGACAAATGTATAATAATATATAGCCACCATTGCAATGTCACACATGTAATTTAACTACTCTATGCTCCCTCTGTATTTTATTTTTCACATGTTTTTACTGAGTGCTCATCCTTAAAAATGCTGCATTTTCATAGGCAAATGTGGTTATTCTCAGGTACGTGAATGAGCTATATGCTTTCCTCCTTCTGGACCTTACTCTCTCTTTCCCATCTGTAATTTGTTTAGGAGATAAAAAAAAAAAAACTTGAGGATTTTTTTCTTCATAAGCTCTAGAAACATTTTCTTACTCCTCATTCTTCTTTGCTTTGGAAGGCCAACAATAAAAGTAGCCACTTTTGAAATTTGAATATCTCTGCCAGGCATTGTGAATGCATTCCTACAGGGCCTGAAAGTCTTTGAATCATTATGAAGTCCTTTCTCTTTTAAAATTGAAATATTCCTAAAAGGAGCATCCACATAATGGCTAATACTCATTCTAGTTCTCACATTCTACAATTTTATAATTTTAGGGGGTTATATGCTTCTCATCTGTGATTCCCAGTATCATTACTGTTTATAAACCTTATCTTGGAGATGGTGAACTCCTAACCTGACTTTTTAAAATATTCAGCACTAAGAGAGTAATTCTGTTTTCTAATAGTTTTTTTCATATAAAAAGCTTTAGTAAAAGGCTTACTTAATAAAAATTCAGAAATGTAATAACATTCAGATTTTGTGATCCTTGATTTAAAAAAGAGGTTATAGAAATTCTAATGAAAATAATCACTTTAACAACCTAAAGATTCCCCCTGCAATCAAAAGAATTTTTATCTCCTGAACTAACCATTTACATTAGTATTCATGAAACGTTTGTGGAAAAGAGAGGTCTAAAGGATGGCTTCACTGGCCATTTGGATATTTTAAAGCAACATAGTGAATTGAGAGGCAGTTTTCTGTCTGCAGTATAAGTCTGCCTGTCTTCGTATTTCCTTCTCTTGCTTTCTTTAAGCAGCTCTTATAAATGGCTCCAAACGTCAAACTATACATGTATGCAACTGGATCAGCATGATAGATATTATATAGATAGGTTAAATAAAGGGAAATACTATATATTGTTAAAACATTAGGATGTTCTGGAGTCTAATTCAAAATCAAGAGAAAGATAAATTATAAACTAAATTTTAGTCCATGAAATTCTAGCATTGTCTATTCAGTGATTCACTCCTCAGAAATATACATGTAAAATTTAGCTCTAATTATGTTAATTTTACTTTGTAATCCCAGAGCTACACAACATGATAGAGGATAAATACTTGTATCTAATTTTTATATTTCTTATAAGAACTTAGCTCATTTCTAGCATGGAAGATGTACTTAGTACCAAGTTTACTGTAACTTAAAGGAATAGATAGGTTTGTGTGTGTGTGTGTGTGTGTGTGTGTGTGTGTGTGTGTGTGTGTGTGTATTACAGTGTAGTTGTGTTACTGTGGCATCATGTTATCAGCTCTAAGTGTCTACTGAAAACTTAACTCCCAGATTTAGTCTTCTTTTAAATATAGAAAGTTATGATGTTGAAACACCACCGTGGGAGTTTTCACATGAAAAACCCTGCAGTTTGATGCTTTCTTCACATCTTATCCTCCTAGTTTCACATTCCTAAAACAGAGCTTTTGGTATCCAGGCATGCCAAAATACTTGTGTGTTCCATTGTACACATTGCCTTGTTGGCGGTTTACAGTCTGTGGTATAATGAAAATACTTCTCTGACTCCCAATTACACCATGAGATTCCACAAGTTGGCATTAGATTTATTCTTAGTGTTTCTTCCTCTTAAGTAGCCTAGACAGCAGCTATCCTTTTTGAGATTTATCATTGGCCATCTTCTCCTTGAAAATATCCTTAACTCTGGAATTTCAATAAAATGTTCCTTCTTGGTATTCCCAGAATACAGTGTAAATGCTACACATTTGCTTCTACAGAGCCTAATCATGGGAGAAATCCCATTTTTGTCATTTCTGTATTCTGAGTACTAGGTATGTTTTCAATAAAATTATGTGGAATTGAACTAAATTTATTTTTTCTTTAGCAAAAGACAAATGATTGTTTTGGTGTATAAAGAGTAATAATATTTCTTAAGTAAACACCAGTTTAGGGTCCTTTGTAGTCCTTAAAAAACAAGAATGTTTATTCATCAATTTTATTTTCCATTTCTCAATAGAAATATCTTTTACAACATTATAAGCCTCCAATTATGATGCAAACTTGTGCTGATGAATAGTAGAGTTTTAAAACCAGTGCAACTTCCTATGGGATTTTTGGAGGATGTTACAAGGAAATTAAATCCTTATGGTTCATTCAGATGTAGATTAAATTATCAGCAAGTTCTTTTGGGACTGTGGCAATGTCCAATTTCATCAAACAAGCTCTAATTAACAGTAATGTTTATTTCAAATTCAGTTATTATCCTCATTATTCTTTTAGTACCTGGCACAAAACATCATTGCTTCCTTAATTCTTCACTCCTTCAGTCAGGTCTTCCCATGGCAGTACCCATAGCAACATCTGTTTGCAACACAACCTGTTCTCTTTTTACCTAATTGCCAATAAATACTCTAGCCAAAAACCCATCAGTAAAATTAATGCCACAAGAAGTTTATTCAGATTATCTAGCAAGAGTTTTTGTCTATTTAGGCTGCTGTAACAAAATGCTTTGGACTTGGTAGCTTATATACAAAAACAATGCAGTTCTCACAGTTCCACTGGCTAGATATTCTAAAATCAAGTTTATTTTTCCATATTTATTTTTGATAACTATGTGTATGAATAGAACATATCTGCTCATATTTCCCAGCACCTTCACTTATCCCTCCTCCTTTACTCTTGCTAGTTCCTTTTCCCCAACTATTCACCTTTATACTTCTAACCCTTCCTAGAGGCCATGTGCAATTAGCAGAGAATTGCATTCACCTGTTTGCAAGAAATGATTGGCTACTCAGGTTGGGGGTCTCATGACTCTGTGCTTCTCCTTCTATAAGAGAAAAAGAACAGACAGCAAGCCCAGCTGTGGTGACCTTTTACGAGTGGGTAGAGCTGAGCTCATAAAAATGGTGCCAGTTTGGCTTGAAGGATACTCCTATATCAGTAGACACAAAATACCACCCCTACATACTCATCTATTTGCATTTGATAGTCGAGAGATATATTTTAAATGTTTACTGTCCCTTAGAAATCAGGTCATAACAAACTAAAGCTACGTGGAAGTTCAAGCTGATTGCTATCACAAAACCTGATGACAACAAATGTTGGTGAAGATGTTAGGAGAGAGGAAGTGTCATACACTCCTTGTGGGAATATAAACTGGCCCAACAGCTTCGGAAACCAATGTCCTCAAAAAACTAAAAAAGCAAGCTGATATATAAGGAATATGTATCGGCATAAAACACAGATGCTGGAACATCTATATTTATTCCTCCACTATTCACTATAGCCAAAGAACGGAACACGTTCAGATGACTATCAACAGGTAAATGGATAAAAAATAGATAGATAGATAGATAGATAGATAGATAGATAGATAGATAGACAGGAGTTTATGAAGCTCTGAAAAGAACAAAATTTTGTCATTTGCAGGAAAATCTATGGAACTGGAGATCATCATAGGAAACACACCTGACTCAGACAAACATCAAACCCCTCCCCCCTCTCTCTCTGTGTCTCTCTGTCTCTGTCTCTCTCTGTCTCTCTCTCATCTGTAGAGAATCAATGAAAAGAAATCCCCAAGGACCAACACATGATAGTAAGGGAACAGAATTTGACTGTGTTACAGTGACATATGTATGAAGATGTCATAATGAAACATATCATGTTGCACACTAAGAAAAACAATGTATTAAAAGTCAATTACCCTAAGCATAAAAATATTTTTTTTCATTTTCTTTTTTTTTTTCGAGACAGGGTTTCTTTGTGTAGCTTTGGAGCCTTTCCTGGAACTCACTCTGTAGCTCAGGCTGGCCTCGAACTCACAGAGATCCACCTGCCTCTGCCTCCTGAGTGATGGGATTAAAGGCGTGTGCCACCACCACCCAGCAGCATAAAAATAATTTTATGTTTAAAAAAGTTTTAAGGAAATATACTTTTTAAATGGACAAATATTAAATAGACATCTCAACAAAATACATAGATAACAAGGAAACACATGGAAAATGTTCCACTTCATGTCAGCAGAGCAATATCAATTAAAATAACCATAAGACTGCAAAACATAATTATTTAAATGGCAAAATGAAGAACACAGATCCACAACACTGACAAGGATATGGATCAGAAAAACCTTTCATTGTAGATGGAAATTTAAAGTGCTACTGTTACATTGGATGACAAAGATGAACAGATGGAACAATGGAAATTTAAGAGTGGATATGAAATGAGTATGAGTAATATTTTAATAGTTGCATCTCAGTCTTTTGGGACTTCTATCACAAAAATTACATTATACATTAAACAGTCTTGTTGTTTATAAACTAGTCAGTACACAAGACACTAATGAATTCATTTTTTGATGATGCCATGCTTTCTGCTTCTATTTGTTCTGTTGCTTCTTTTTTCTCCTCTTCCTCCTCTTCTTCTTTTGAGACAGAATCTTTCTAAGGGTCTTTATGGGTAATCTTATCAAATACTAGGGCTGCAGATATGTCCCATGACACCTAACTTAGATTAGATGCTTGTGACTGTATAGCTTTGCATGGCACATATGCTTAAAGGAAGTAGAACACAGCAAAGAGCTGCAAAGGATTCCTCATTATTTGGCTCTTGACTCCTCTTGTTCAAGTTCCTGAAAGGTTTAGTGTAAGATCCAGGTTTGATGCCCAGCATGTACATGACAGTTCACAACCATCTATAACTCCAGTCCTGGAGGATCTGATTCCCTCCTCTGACCTTTATGGGCACTGCCATGTACATGGTGCACTGAAAAACAATCACACATGTTTAAAGGAGAACTGTAAACATGGGTACTGGAACTCTCCTAAAATCTTTCCACCCTAACCTGAGGAATAGAACTGACCAAGCTATATCAAAAGCAGTATGGGAAAAAAAGCGGTATCATGCAATCCTATTATTATTGACCCATTGATTATGTATAGATATTCCAGATAAAGATTTGCCCAAAGTAATGCTTGTAGAAACAGATATTTTTTTCTGTTTTCAAATGGCCTTTAATCATGGAAATGGAGCTTGCTTTTAAAAAAGGAAAAAAAATTACCTATAATCCCAGCCTCAGGAGACTGAAGCAGAAGGATTACAAGATTGAGACCACTCTGAACTACACAATGAGGCTCTGCCTAAAATTAAACAAAACAAAGCAGTGTTATCCAATGTTCTTATACATTCCTGGCAAATCCCCTTCATCTTGAACAATCACAGAATTCATCTGTGTTTAGTTTTTCTCTCCCTATTTAGGCAAAAGTGATATTTTCTGTCTCGTTTCAGGCCCAACAGCCGTCAGTTTTCTTATACTGGAGTGTGGTTACTGTAATGCAGCAGCCTTCCAGCTGCTTCTTCACTGCCCAGCAGCAGAACAAGCCATACCAAAGGAACTCACTGTTAAAACAATTATGCCATAGTAACATGTTTGTTGTATTCAAGAACAAATCAAGGCACTTTGTTTACTAAAGAATGTAGGTAACACATAAATAATACTAGATTGTAATTCAAGGGAGATGGAAAGGCAATAGATATAATGAATTTATCTGTCATGGCTTAAATTTGGTCCCCGCCCCAAGGTTCTTTGCAGTGGAAACTTCATTTTCATTGTGGAATTAAAAGAAAATAGTATGACCTAGTGGGAAGTCATTAGGTTACTAGGGAGACTGCCTTCAGAAGTGATTAGGGTAGTTTTGTAAGAATCTGGCTACCTCTTATGACCTGGTTGCTCTAAAAGAGCAAAACATGATTCTTCCAAATTTCTAAGGAGAAATTCCAAATTCTCCTTCAAGATGCCATCTATCATGAAGGCCCTGTCAAAGCTTAGCTGATGCCTTTGCCTTTCCTTTGAAGCTCCAAAACTGTGAACCAAACAAACCTCATAACTTATCCACAGATATTTTGTTATAGACACCAGAATCAGACTAATACAGCATTCATGGGCTTCACCAGAACATATAGATATCTATTTCAATGCAATTACATTAGAAATTTCAAAATAACAGATAAAACCAATTTAAAATTTGCAACATTACTAGATAACAAGGCAACTTAAATTAATTTTATCAATTATTCCAGCTTTGGAATTTTACCTCCTTTTCAGTAAAATGAAAATAATATCTGGTCTTCCTTCATTCTAGGACTGGAAAAAGCCATAATACATGGGACTGGTAGGCACTCTACAAAGTGATTTTCCTTCAGACCACCACACACCCAGAGACACTGCTTGTGTGAATAGTTTAAGATTCTTGCTGCCCCTTGAATCGCAGATGAATCATTCCTTTCATGCAAATACAATGTTTTATTGTTGTTTAAAAAGATTTCTAAAGCTTCTCCCTCATTGCATTTTTTTCCAATAAAATACAGTGTTTCCTCCACTCCAGTTTGATTTCCTCCACCACCACCACCCGGCACCAAATTCTTATTCTTATATCCACTTAAAAAGTGAAATACCACACTTAAAATATTTTTAGTATTTAAATGAATGAATTCATTAATCTATTGGCATAGTTTTTACCACAACAACTTTTGTCCCTGAATAACATCCTCTTTCCACTTTACATAGCAAGGTTGTTTGGACCAACCTCCCTAGCTTCTCCTAAAGTCTCTTGAACAGATCCTGCTTAAACATGAATTAATAAAATATGTTGCATCTGAAACTTCCCCAAAACATCTTTCTTATGATCTTGTGCTAAATTTCACATAACATAGCTTTTGTCTTTCATTGAGCTATAAACTACTTTTCCACCTATTTTTAAAAACCATGTTGCCTCACGAGAACTATATAAAATCTTCTCATCACCTATTTTTTATTCAACAAAATAGTTAAGTTTGTTGATCATTACAACATATTTGTTTCAAAGTATTCCTGATGAACCTCTTCTAGCAGTCTTCCATTGAGCACCTTCACGTGCTTTTCAAGAACCGTTCTTAATCATTGTCCTCCAAACACTTCGAGTTACCTACAAACAGTAATATGTAGAATATGTAATGTGAAACCACGAAAGATTCAATATGCGATTAATAACATGATTCAAAAATCTTCTGATTCAAGGATGAGAAAGAAATGATTCAGGCCATGATGAAACCCATTCGTGTGTTAATTAATTAATGTAACTAAAATTAATAAATACATGAATGAATGAATAAAATAAGAAACAGACTCATCTATGACTAAATAATCTGTAAGCACTAGATAAAAATAACCAAATTGTTGGAAGAGAGGAGAATTTTAGCTCCTACAGTAGTAAGAACATCAGCACTCAGTTACTGGGAGGATAGCCAAATGTACTGAATTTCTGAGACAGAGAAACTGAGTAAGAAACAGGATTTTCAGTGCTATAACCAGAGACTTCCCAGGCACACACCTGTATATTAAATATGTTGATTTAACATTTAATTGGTAACCTCAGCACTAGAAAACCAGCTTCCAAATTATGTTCTTTTCATTTAATGAGGACTACAAGTAGACCTTGGCCTGCATAATCCTTTGAATATTGCAATTACAATAACACACATTTATATACTGAGTCATTGATAATTATCTGCAATATGAATTAAACATGTAGGCAATCTCCCTTATGCAGTATCTCTAGGATAGTAAAAATGACTTCTCAACTCCAGTTTCTCAAGAAGATATACAGGTGAAGAATATTTAGGAATAGACAGGACTTAAGGAGAAATTTATCACATGTAAGAATGGAGGAATTACACAGAACCAGAAAACCAGATTAAGAATTTTTTAATTAAAAAATATTTTCATACAATATATTCTGATCTGATCATGCTTTTTTCCCTTTCCTAAATCCTTCCAAATGCTCCCCACTTCCCCACCCATCCAACTCCACAGGCTTTATTTTTATCTTTCTTTAAAAAACAAACAAGCAAACAAAACAAAAACAAACAAGAAACACACACGCAATCACACTAAATTAGAAACCAAAATATACAAGCAAAAGACCAATAAGATAAAAATGTCCAAACAAAGCTATGTGAGACAAAAAGTGTACAAAAATATTGTTTGGTTCTTTTTCTGTTGGTCATCTATTCCTAGGCATGGGGCCTACCATGAAGTGTAGTTAAAATACCCATTGGACTCTATCGGGGAAGACCAAATTTTCCTTGCCAAGTGGGTACCAATTGCTGATAGCTTCCAGATTAGCCATGGAAGCCTATGTCCACTTGCCTCTCTCAGTGCTAGGATCCTGTGTGGCTTGAATCTGTGCAGGCCCTGTACATGCTGCAACAGTCTATGAGTTCATATGTGCATTGGTCCTGTTGTATCTGGAGGACACTATTTCCTTGGAGTCATATATCACCTCTGGCTCTTACAATCTTTCTGCCTCCACTATTACATAGCTCCATGAGCTCTGCAGGGAGAATGTATAAAGACATTCCATTTAGGACTCTTTGCACATTGTCTAGTAGTGGGTCTTTGTATTAGTTCCTATCTACTACAAGAAGAAACTTCTGTAGTGATGATTAGTGGGTCACTGATCTACAGGTATAGCAGAATGTCATTTGCAGTCATTTTAAGCAGAACAATAATATTTAATGTTCCCCTAGGACCATGGCAGACTTAGGTTGTTAGCCACCCTGACAGTGTCAGGCACGGGTTCCAGCTCATGGAGCAGGCCTTGCAGTCAATTAGGAAAGAGTTGGTGGATCTCACAATGTTTGTGCCTCTACTGCACCAGGGTATATCACAGGCAGATCATCATTGTTGGTTTCAGGATTTGTAGCTGGGTTGATGGTTACCTCTCTCCTCTGGTAGCATGCAGAGTACCTTCTAGTACCATGAATGCTAATCTGTAGGAGTGAAGCCTCTAGTTAGGTATTAGCTTAACTTCTCCATGTTTGATGACATAGCTAAGTGTTGTCTTCAGCAATAGGGCCTTACCATAAATTGTGGAGAGCAATCTGTAGCCTTAGCAATAGCTTGAGATGTTTAAGGGTTTCCATGAGTCAGTCCACCCTGGCCAATGACTAAACTAGATGTAACCCATTACTGGCACTGAAGATTTCACTTGATAGCATAAGATGTCTAGTTGGGGTACTGTATCCTCCATTATATTATGACCCCATTTCTTTCATATATGTACACATTTTAGGAAGCTTCTTCAGTATCAGATTTCCATATGGGCCATCAAATGGACCTTTGAGCTAGTTGTCCCTCCCTATCAGATTAAGAATTTCTTGAGAAGGAAAAACGTTGCCCTCATGACTACAATGTGTATAACTGGAACTTTCTTTCCTGTGATTAGATCTATGTTGACTTTGCACATGAATGCACTTCAGTGTTTCACACTATATCATCTTGGGAAGGCATGGTGATTGTGTGGACAATTTGATGCCATGATGGAAATCCAATAATAGACCAAAACCAAGATAGAAAGGAAACATAAAGGAATTAATAATTTACTCTATGGTTGGAGCCTGGAAGTTTCCTGGGGAAAGTAGAAACTAGATAGTATCCTGCTATGGGATGTTGTTCTGTATGCTGTGAATATGTGTTGCTCTGATTGGTTGATAAATAAAACACTGATTGGCCAGTAGCCAGGCAGGAAGTATAGGCAGGACAAGCAGACAAGGAGAATTCTGGGAAGAGGAAGGCTGAGTCAGGAGTCACCAGCCAGACACAGAGGAAGCAAGATGGCAAGGCAGAACTGAGAAAAGGTACCAAGCCATGTGGCTAAACATAGATAAGAATTATGGGTTAATTTAAGTGTAAGAGCTAGTCAGTAATAAGCCTGAGCTAATGGCCAAGCATTTATAATTAATATAAGCTTCTGAGTGACCATTTTATAAGCAGGCCACAGGACTACGGGGGCTTGGTGGGACCTGGAGAAAACTTCCAACTACAGTATCCTTTGGAGTAATTTGCAGATGCACAGGACAGTAGAGGGGGTGGAGTAGATGAGCAGTTTTGACAGATGGACTTGTATATTCAAAGTCATAAAAGCAAAAGTAAGCATGGCAGGAGGTTTAGGAAGTAGCTCAGTTCTGCAAGCACAGGGGCCTGAGTTTTAATCCCCAGCACGATGCAGAAACATTGGCATGGCTGCATGAGCCTGTAACCCCAGAGACAGGTGGATTAAGGGAGTTAGCTGGTCAGCTACCTAAACAAAAAGATACACTTCCAGTTCAGCAAGAAACCATATCTCAAGACAATAAGGTAGAAAGCAATAGAGGAAGACACTTGATGTTGTACTTTGGCCTCCATATTTATACACATGGACATGCATACCTACACACTTATGTGCATCCAACACACAAAAAACCCACACAAACACACACAAAGCATAGTATATTTTAGGGGCTGAAAGTAGCTCTGCATGAATGAATAAATGGAATATGAATGATGTTATAATATGTTTGAAGTTGATAATTCTTTTAATATTCAGTCCAGTCTTGTCAATGTGTTATTCAATTGGACTTGCTTGGGTGTATTTTTGCATCAACATTTGTCAAGGATATATTGTTCTATTATAGTTTCTATTATAGTTTTCTTTTAGCAACTTTCTTGGGCCTTCCTATCAGTGTAAGGCTGACTACAAAGAATTAATTCAGGAGAATCCTTTCTTTGCATTTGTAGCTTTATGGTACTATGAAATTCTTGAACTGATTAAGTTGTTAAAAATAAAAATGTTGCCAGGCGGTGGTGGCACATGCCTTTAATCCCATCACTCAGGAGGCAGAGGCAGGCAGATCTTTGTGAGTTCTAGGCCAGCCTGGACTACAGAGCGAGATCCAGGAAAGGCGCAAAGCTACACAGAGAAACCCTGTCTCGAAAAACAAAACAACAACAACAAAATGTCATTTAGCCCATGTTTCTGGAGTTTATAGTCCAAGACCTTCTGATCTTGTTGGTTTGGACTTCTGATGGGTAGTAAAGAGTGGCAGACTTATGTAGCACATCAAAAGCCTTGCCTCATAAGTCAGGGAATAAAATAAGAGTGTGGCTGGGGCCCCTAGATCCTCCCACAGGGCTCCACCTCCTACGAATCTAACCATCTCCTAACAATACCATTCTGGTAATAGAGCCCATATCAAAGCATAGTCCTCTTCAACATTTGGAAGGTTTTGTTTAAGATCAGTGGTAATTCTTCTTTAAATGCTTGGTAGAATTAATCAGTTAATGTATCTTGCCCTTGGTGGCCCCTTCTTCAGAAGTTTTGGATTGCTGGGTCCATTCTGTTACTTTAACAAAAAACTCTGAGCAAAAACAACTTGGTAAGAGAGTGGGTTTATTTGGCTTACACTTCCAGGTTACAATTCCTCATTGAAGAAAGTCAGGGTGGGAACTCAAGATAAAATCTGAAGTCAGGAATCATGAAGGAAAGCTGCATGCTGGCTGGATCTCTGGCTCACTCACTCATGCTTAACCAACTACAGCCCAGGGATGGTGCCACCCACAGTGAGCTGGGCACTCATGAAACAACTGATAATCTAGACAATTCCCTGAAGACGTGTCTAGAGGCCAATATGATCCAGGCAGTTCATCAATGGTGGTTCTCTTCTCAGATGACTCTGGGCTGTGTCAAGTTTACAAGGACACTGACCCAGTGTTTCTGCTAATTATAAGTCCGTTTGAAATTTCTACTGCACAATTTAGCCTTAGTGTAATTTTGTAGAAATTTATCATTCTCACTTAGATTTCTGAATTCAATGGCATATAAACATTAAGATTATAATCCTTTCTCCTATCAAACAAGCTATAAGAGCTCTTTAGCCAGACTGCCTGAAAAAGAAAGATGGATCAATTACTTAAAAGAATGTATTATTTGGGGTTTGATGAGAAAATGGTTGCTGTGCAAGCAGAAGTCCAGATCCCCAGAACCCACAAAAACAGCCAGCTGTGACAGCACACCCACCTCTAACTCCTGCCTAGGAAAGTGAGGAGAGACTCACTGGCAAATTGATATAAGCAAAACAGTGAATTCTAGATTCAGTGACACACCCTTCCTCAAAACTTAAGGTAGAGTAGTAATTGAAGAAGTCACCTCCTGTTAGCTTCTGGCTTTAACTCACATATGCATACAAACATGTACACAGATGCACATACACACGCACACACACACACACACACACACACACACACACACACACACACATTTTAAGTTTTTTTTACTTTTTAAA
This sequence comes from Onychomys torridus, assembly GCF_903995425.1. NCBI lineage: Eukaryota > Metazoa > Chordata > Mammalia > Rodentia > Cricetidae > Onychomys > Onychomys torridus. Next base: position 96,720,857 of record NC_050466.1, read on the forward strand.
TATTTAAATATGCTATATAAGTATATTAATTTGCCTTTTAAAGCTGAATTACTGCATTTCATATGTTTTAATATATTGCAGTTTTGTCTAATTTTTTTCTAATTTCAATTTATTTATTTATATGTTGGTTAAAATTTTGTCATTAAATTTTACCTATTTGTGGATTTTGGTTTTTTCTGTGTCATTAAATCTAATTACATTATGTTCTGAATATTAAAGATATGTCACATGATTTCAATGTTTCCTCACTCATTAAATTGTTTTGTGTCAATATATGGTAATTTCTAGAGAGTGTGTCACATGTTCTTGAGAAAAATGTATATTCTGCTGTTGATGGCCAATAGCATTTTTCAAGGCCTCCATTTCCTTACCATTGCCTTCTGTGAATCAGAAAGTGGGTTTTGCCAGACAATGAATGTGCCACTGTCTAGTCTTCATGCTGGAGGACTAGCCCCCAGAACTGTGAGAAGTAAATTAATGTTGCCATTAGCTACCTATTGTATAATATTTTTATAAAAGTTTAAAAAGACTAAGATAGGAACCTGATCCTCTTATAATTAAGTAATATATGGTAAAGAAGCCTTAACCTATGATCATTTTATTGTTTACTTTGATTTTTTAAAGGTTTGTTTTTATTGCTTTTAATTATACATAGGTTTGTGTGTTTACACATGGCTAGAGGCATAGGATCCCCTGGAGCTAAAGTTACAGATGGTTGTGAGCCACCTGATGTGGGTCTTCTGGAAGAGCAGATAATTACATGGTTTTAACTGCTGAACCATCTCTCCAGCTCCTTGCTAAGTTTTTCATATTATTATCTCTTATTTAATTCCCTTACTGCTTTATAAAAATCTTGGTGTTCACAAAGTTTTATATGGCAACATGTGAGATTCCCTTTTTTATTTCTTTTTAATGTATGTTCTATTCCTTTTTGGTCTACACAAACTATCCTGAAGTTATAACCTAGTATGTTTAAAAACTGATAATACAATAGGTGCAATTGTATACAAAGTTTATAATCCTTGGTAGCCTTATATTCTATATTGTTGATGTCACAGTTTATTACATCTTTATATATTGTATATAAAAGAACATTAATTTATAGTTATTTTACTTGAAATATTTAAAATAAAAGTGGATTTATGATTCAAAACTTTAATAATTTAGATTTTTGTATTTTTTCGTATTGCTAGCTTTGCTAAAAGAGTTTATTTCATTTCTTTTTGGTTTACTCTCTAGAAACTTAGATTCAATTTCAGGGTCTCCATTTATTCCCTTCTCCATGAGAAATAATTAAATTTATCAGATTTTTAAAATATGGAAATATCTTAATTTCTCCTTGATTTTGTTTCCTAATTTCCAACTGACAGTTTACCTTCTTTTGACATTTTAATTATGTACATCCCTACCACCTTCTGGTTTGTAAAGATTTTGCTAAGAAATTTGTTTCTTAGAAAGGCTAAATATAAATAGTTAATTTTCTCTTGTTGGCTTCTGGACATTCTCATTGGTTTTGATTTTATGCAGTGTAATCAATATCTGCCTTAATATGGAGCTCTTTAAATTCCTCTTACTTGGAGTTCATTGAGATTCTTATTGCTATGTCTACATCTTACTTAAATTTTGGAAATATTCAGCTATTATTTCTTCAGATAAGTGCACATACATCTTCTCTTTATCCCAGAATGCCTATAACAGGCATACTGGTCTGTTTGCTTAGGATACCTCTAAGCCTTGCCTCTTTTTCTTCTTTTTGGGCTTTGGGTTTTAGGATTTCCCATGACCTGTATTCATTTTCTCTTATCTCCTTTGCCTAATCAAGTATACTATACCCTCCAGTAAAGTTTGTTCACTTAGATATTGTAACGCTCACTTACAGAGTCTCTGTTTGCTTCTTTTATATAATTTGTATCTCCTTTGTGGTATTCTCATTGAGTTCATATATGGTTGTATTGATTTTGTTTACTTGCCTGTTTATGCTCTCCTTTAGTTCACAGAAAATATTTGACATTTATTTTATAGTCTTTGAGAAGTAATTCGGAGCCCTGTTCCTTTAGTTTCTGTTTCTGGAGATACATTTTGTTGATTTGAATGGGACATCTCCCTATGTCTGTAGGCTTTCTTATCTTTACTTGAGAATTTGGCACCTGATAAAACGTTGGCTCTCCTAGATTTGTATACTGACTTTAGGCACAGAAAGGCCTGAGCAGCCTGAGATAAAGGTGCAAGGGCCTCTCAAACTTTTCCCAGGGTTTCATCTTGCTTCATTCCTGAGTGTTTTATCATTTCCCTCTTGAGCATGGCTGTTTTTGAACGTCTTTATTTAAGAGTTTCCTGTTTTTCCGTTACATCCTTCTGCCTTTATCAGGTCTGCAGCTTCCCAGAAGTTTGCTCTTGTACAGCAGTGCCGACCATTTCTTTCAGCAGCCTCTAACCTGGCAGATAGTATTTGCAACCATCCCAATCAGCACTCCAAGTTAAGCAAGACAGAGTCCAGCTCCTCTAGCAGTTCCTAGACAAGTTAAGAGTGTTGCCAGGAATTTAAAGCAAATTCTGCTCTTTGTTTTTTATCCTGAAGGACTTAAAAATTGAGCCTCCTGATAGTGCCTTGCTGTACCAAGGAGGAATTAGGGCAAAGTTGAGCAAACTACAATGACATTTTCTTCAATGTTGAATACAACTTCTTTTTAGTTAGGCATTTACTTGGTTGCCATATCTTCTTAAGTAATTAATAATGTTCTTATAAAACTCTTTTAGAATGTATATTGTTGTAAATTTAGCATGTCTATTGAAAAAAGTGAGGGGCTACAAGGTCTTAGGAGCCTATGAACTTGATGAAAAGACCTAGGACTTCATTCCGTTTTAGTGGTTACAGCATTATTCCATGGAACAATGTACGGAAGCATCACATTTTAATTATCCATTCATCAGTTGATGGACATTTATATTGGCTCATCTTCTGCATATAATAAGTTAAAAAATAATTATTTTCAAGGTTTTGTGTAGACACACATTTTCATATCTCTTGGGCATTATTCCCAGGGAATATGGTAATTCTTTTCTGTTTGCTTGCTTGTTTTTGTTTGGGAAGATTTTGATATTTTTATTTAGTTTTTTGAGAACTGTCAGTTGTTTTCTGAAGTTGCTATACCATTTTACTTTGTCATCAGGCCAAAAATGTTGATTAATATACTCAGAAGACATATGTAAATACTATGAATATCAAACAATGGAAACAGCAGAAGGTATCCATTTAGTTTCATCTAAATGTTCATTCAAAATCATTGTAAAAGTGACCATATGGCCCATCCCCAGGCTCTGTCAAGTGATATAGCACAGAAAACAACAAAGACAGACATATACAAATAACATGAAATCACCTCATATTCTTGTGAAACCATTTTAAGTCTCAACATATAAAGTGGTTGCATATGCTACTCCATTTGTTTTCTTTTCCATTGGCTTCTTAGAGACCTCTATTTTCTCCAGGTGCACATAATACCAAGAGAGGTAACAGAAAGTGTCAGAAAAAAATGTAGCATAGAAGATGAGAAACTCCAGGCTCCAAACTTCACTTTCCTATTAAATCCACAGATGATTATAGGAAATTTACAGCCTTTTCCTAACTCATATTTTCCTATGTGTCAAATGCACACAGCTGAACTGTAAGATCTACCCTGGAAATTCTTCCAGAACTACGGTATACAGTTCTGTTTCCTTACTCATCTAGTCACTCAATATATGCTTGTTTGTTGCTATGTGACAAGAAAAATATTTGCAGATAAACTTGAAAATGCATAGCCTACTAGATCATAATATTTTTAAAAGGGTAGCTCATGAGGCAGAAATAATAGTTGAGGATGAGAAGACAATCAAGGCTAGAGTACTTTAGGTATTGGCTGCTCATAACCAGGATTAAGGCAGGATGTGAAGACAGGAATTTTCAGCAGTTGGGAAGGAAATACCAATTAGGATAGGATTAGTCCATGGAGGAACTCCAGGTACGGGAACTCTGTGTCTCTCTTAAATGCATTTTGTTGAAGACTATTTCCCAACACTTCCAAAATATATTAGTAATGTCTTAAGAATTACCCTACTTCAAAAGATTCCATAGCCTTTAACTAAAAAAAAAAAAAAAAAAAAAAAAAAGTGACCCGTAGTATTAGAAACAGCTCACTAAATGTGCTGGAAACATAATGAATTAATCAGAGGAGGGAAAAATATATCTTAAATGTTACCTTCGCAGGTTACTCTGAATAAACACCATGCAGTTAGACTGAATGGATTAAGGATATGGGAAGACAAATATACTTATAACTAAGTCAATGCTACTGTCATCACTCAATTATAACAATAGGAAACTACATGGTGAAATCACATTAATATTTCATTTGTCTTTATTTTGTACAATATATTTCTTTATTTTGTGGTTTTAATCTAAAATGTCTCCTACAGACTTACAGTTGAAGGTTTGGTCCCTAATGTAGCAATGTTCAGTGGGAGAATTTTAGAAAAATGAGTGGACCATGATTGGTCTGATTTACTCAGTACATTCATACACTGATGTGTTCAGATTCAGTCTGCCACCCAAGGCTTATGTATTGAACATACCTTCTCCAGGTGATGCCAATAGTTCGGTTTATAGCATCTTTAGTACATGGGACCTAGTTGGAAGAAATGGGTCACTAGGGTCAGGACTTTGAAAGTAATAGCAAGGCTTCTGGTTTCAGAATTCTCTCTGCTTCCTGGAATGTCTCTACTAAAGCTCTCTAAAACTGTGAGGCAAAGTATATCTTTTCTTTTTTAGGATGTTTCTGTAAGATATTTGCTCACAACAACATGAAAGTACTTAATACTAAATAATTTTCCATTAAACTTATCTTCTAGTGTGTTAAGTTAAAGTTAAAGCAAAAAATATAAAAACAAACCCTAACTAATATAATAATATGCTCTTATTATATTACTTTTTATTTAGTTTATTTTCAAATGTATGGGTATTTTGCCTGAATGTATGTCTACGTACCACATGCATGTCTGGTGTCCAGAGAGGCCAGAAAAGGACACTGGATCCCCTGGGACGGGAAGTGCAGACAGTTGATAGCTGCCATGTGAGTTATGGGATTTAAACTCAGGTTCTCCGGAAGAAGAGACAATGCTCTTAACTGCTGAACCATCTCTCCAACCCCTATATAACCACTTAGTATTTATTTTGTTAATGAAGGCATTTGAAAAGCAGAGATTGATTTGTCAGTGAAAACTTACAACTATGATCTGAATAAAATGTCTGTTTTCACAATTGATTGAGATTCCTGGAGGAGGATGAGGAAAACACACTAAATGACCAAGAAGAGTTGCTCATCTGGAAAGCATGCATAGGAAAAAGAAGTATAAACAACACAAGTTTAACAAGAACATATTCCCTCAAATGCCAAACAGGTGTTTCCCGTGACTGAAATTCTGACAAATGTGAATGCTCAAGAATCAACTTTTTAAAAAAGAAGATAATAACATTGCTGGTTTAGGATATAAAAAGAATAACCATATTCAGGCAAAGAAGTGATATATGAGCCACCCATAATACATTGTAAACTATAGGCACACAACAGAAAAGTAAGAGAAAATATCTTATGAAGATGTTCCTTATAATTTTTGAAGATATATATTTCCTCAAATCATAAAATCCTAGATCCTTATTAAGCATTACTCTTACCCATATTGATGACAAAAAAAAATCACACTTAACTACAGAGCCTCTACAAAGAAGCTATTTCATGGCATAAGAAATACATCACAAATAGTGAGTACTTAAAATTTGGGGTAAAAAAAAAGTGAGTTTAATCTCAACTAAGCATAGCAATATACATAGACTTTTTAAAGAGTGAAAACAGGTAGAAAATAGAAACATAAGAAAGCTAGCATATTGTTGGTTGTGAGCCTAGCCACATCTTTAATCCAAGCACTCAAGAGGTAGAGCCAGGTATCTCTGTCCAGCCTGAGCTACAGAGTGAGATCCAGAACAGGCACCAAAACTACACAGAGAAACCCTGTCTTGAAAAACAAAAAACAAACAAGAAGAAGAAGAAGAAGAAGAAGAAGAAGAAGAAGAAGAAGAAGAAGAAGAAAGAGAGAGAGATAAAGAAAGAAAGAAAGAAAGAAAGAAAGAAAGAAAGAAAGAAAGAAAGAAAGAAAGAAAGAAAGAAAGAAACCTAGCATATTTTCACTGAGGTCAGAAATAGGTTTTAAGACAAGGACTATTACCAAAGTTTTTTTTTTTTTTTTTAAGAGTTATTTCATTACTAAACAATTCAGTTTATCAGGGCATCATAACAACTCAAGCACTCAAGAAGCAGAGGCAGAGGATTCTAAGTTTGAGGATAGCCTGGGCTATATACTGAGACATTGTCTTAAAATCCTCTCCAAAATGAAAAATAAGTATACAGATAAAAAGATACATCATATTTTGTATAACAGTGTTATTGGAGTACAAACGAATAAAATCATATATCTAGATAAGTCTAAAATCATATATCTAAAGAAGTCTAAAATATTTTTAAATTAGACATTGATCTCTTAAATAAACAATTATTTTCAAATGAACATAGGTTATCCAAATTTAAGGATGCAATAAAATATTTATAAAATGGGAAATTTATAGTATTAAGTGCTCAGAAATTTAAAAATAATTCTCTAAATTTATACAGAAAAAAGCGAGATAAGGTCAGACTAGCTATAAAGGTGAAAACAAATGAAAGAAATACAAGTTAATAAAATTAATACAAACCATTTTAAAAGTAAAGTGTGTTTGTTTGGATGTTAAAAAATGTCATCCTGAGACTCCTGGATAGGATGGCAGTCTAGGAGTTGATGCCTGCCTGTAGCTCCTAGATATGGAAGGTTATTCAGATCAGGCTGTGCCCAACCCTAAGGAGGACACCATACAGACTAATTAATCCTTTATTCCAGGAAGTAGAAAAGATTTGTTTTGTTCTGAGTTTGTGAGACAGGGTTTCTCTGTGTATCCCTGGATGTCCTGGATCTGTAAATGGAGGTGGACCTTTTGTCCCAAACAACTGGTCCCAAATAATCACACAAAAACTTATATGAATTACAGAATGCTTGGTTGATGGCTCAGGCTACTACTAACTAGCTCTTACACTTAAATTAGCCCATAATTCTTATCTATGTTTAGCCACGTGGTTCATGGATTGTTACCTCATTTTCTGTAAGTCTTGCTTCCTTGGTGGCTGGCTGGAGTCTGCCCCGACTTTGTCCTTCTTCATCTCCGTTTTTAGTTTGATAGTACCACCTAACCTTATTCTGCCTGGCTATTGGCCAAAACAGCTTTATTTACAAACCAATGAGGGCAACACATAATCACAGCATAAAGAAAGGCCATCCCACAGCAAAGATCCACCTGCTTCTGCCTCTAAAGTGCTGGGGTTAAAGGTATGCACCACCACCTCCCCGCAGTAGAATTGATTCTATCGTTTACACTTAGTAGAGTGAATTGGGACTATATAGGCATATGACCATATCAAAATCACACCAGAAAAAACAGGTCTGATACCTTACAGGGTACACCAGTCAGAAAAAAAAAGGTGTAACTCTCTCATCTGGACCCCCAAAGGAAGATATATAACACTATGATGCCAATGGCCTGCATCAAACTGTCATGTGGCAACACTGTGTGTGCATATATTATTTAAATACATATGATACAACACAAATAAACATTAAATACTTCACAATAAGTAACACAATTCAATCACAAAAGACCATATATATAACTCCACTCATATGAAGTGCTCAGAACAGATCTAGGGAGACAGAATCAGCACAATGTTTTGTGAAATGGCATACACTGACACTTAATGAATGTATATTTATAATTACATCTTCTTGATGGACTGTTCCCTTCATCATTATATAAGGATTTTCTTTGTCTCTTTTGAATGATTTTTGCATAAAGTATATTTTGACATAAATCAATGATTATTTATTCTTTCAGATGCAATTTGTTTGTAATTTCATTTTCCAACCTTTAGTTTCAACTTGTGTAATATCTTGGCTGATGAGATGGGTTTCTTGCAGACAAAAACAGGCATTTTAATCCAATCATCCACTCCATATCTTTGAATTGGGTAATTGAGACCATGGACACTTGGGGTAGTATTGGAAAGCATAATAATTCTTGTTATTTTGCTATTTTTTTGTCTGTTTTAAACAACCTTTCTTTGTTTTCTTCCCTATTCATCTCGGGCTTTGATGGATTACTGAATTCTGGTCCGTTCTTTCCTAATACTCACGCTTACCTGGGCTTTTATGATTGTGTTCTTTTGTTCTTCTTCTATTATTCACTTTACTGGCTTGATAAGACTTAATTATTATAATTCTAAACATATCTTTGTAAATACAATGAGGGTATTAAAATAGCTTCAACTTTCAAAAATGTAAAAAGAATATTATTTGCATCAATGAAAAAGATTTGATTATTTTCTATTTCTCATTGGTACATCTGTTCTAGTAGACTCATAATTTCATGTGTTTTCATGGTGATCGTGTCTTTTGCTTCTAGATCCAGGATTCATGTAAGCATTGTTTCTAATGCCGATCTCATTGCAAAAAGCTTCCTCAATTTTTACCCACATTTCAATTTGTTTCTTCTTCATTCTTGAAGGATAGCTGTACTGGCTACAGTACTATTGGTTGCCAGTCTCTTTCCTTACAGACCTTTGAAAAACCCATTCCACTTCCTCCTGTTTTGTAAGGGTTCTGGGGATAAACATTCTGGGACCAATGTGATGTTTCTCTTGAAGGTTATACAATTCTCTTCATCTTAAACTTTTTTAGAATTCAAATTTCACTAGTTTAATGGCTAGAGAGATGGCTCAGTGGTTAAGAGCACTCGTTGCTCTTTCAGAAGACTCAAGTTTGGTTCCTAATATCCACAGCAGGTGTCTCATCAGCCTGCAATTCCAGCTTCAGGATCTGATAAACTTTTCTGGTCTTAGTGCAGCCATTATGAACCAATTATATCACATCTGAATATACATCTAAAGGACTACAAGTCAGCATCCTACAGAGGTACATGCACATTTGCATTTACTCCTGCATAATTCATAACAACTAAGAAATGGACCAGTTTAGATTCCCATCAGCAGATGAATGGATAACGAAAATGTGCAATGCATACAAACTGGAATCTTATTCTGCAATAAAGAAAAATGAAATAATGACATATCAAAGTGTAACACGAATCTTAAAAGATCTTATTAATAAAAACAAACCCGGAGCCACATATTGGGGTGAACGCTGAAACATCAGAGAAACAGAACAAGCCACAGCTAACCTCGCCTTGCTAACTTCTCAGCTGATCCTGTTTCCTCAAACTGGAAGCCTCTGAGTCCTCATCCAAATGGATCTCAGCTGAACTGCTGCTAAAAAGCCTAAAAGTTTAAAAGCTTCTTGTTCCTGGTCCTCACACCTTATATCTTTCTGCTTCTTGCCATAAGTTCCTGGGATTAAAGGTGTGTGTCACCATGCCCAGTTGTTTTCAGTGTGGCTTTGAACTCACAGAGATCCAGATGGATTTCTGCCTCCAGAATGCTAGGATTAAAGGTTTGTGTGTACCACCATTTTCTGGCCTGTCTAGTTGCTGTTCTGTTCTCTGACCCCAGATAAGTTTATTAGGGTGCACAATATATTGGGGGACACAATATCACCACATCCAAGAGATAAATAAAACTAGAGATCACTGTTAAAAAAATAAGCCATATTGACCTGCTGGAGTGTGTGAAGAGACTAGTTCTTTGGAATGACAACTGCAGAATCTCCATGACTTGGCACAAAGAGGATATCTAAGAGTTTTGATGATGGTGTACCAAAAACCCGAGGCCTTGAACCAGATCAATGACTCATTGCAATGAGCATTTTGCAGGTAGGGCTGATTGGACAAAAGAGTATATACTGCATAACACTCCATGGCTCCCAGTGCCACTAGGATGAATGAAGAGGTATTGGAAAGATAGCAGAGTGAGGTGGGGTTTTTGTTCATTTCTTTTGTTTTGTTAATTAATCTTAGGGAGCATACTGCAGAGGTGAGGAAGGACTGGGAAGTGAGTGGGATTGGGGTGTATGATATGAAATTTCCAAAAAATCAATAGAGAATTATGTTTAATAAATACATTTCCTGTAAAAATGCCATATTAAAAACCACAAATATGACAAGTTTTCTCTCAGAGTCTAGATTTAGACTTATATGTTTCTGCATACATACATATATACATATGGAAGGGAAATTCATGGTAGTAGAAAGAGGACCATGAGATAAGAGGAAAAAGAATCATTTAGAGAGGAATAAACATGACACAGAAACAGAAAGAAGGATGACTGTTGTGTGGAAAGAAGGGGATCAGCAATAGGCACAGAGGTGGAGGGCAAGGAAGTGTGTTGGATAAAGAGGAACAAAGTACAGTAACATGTGTATGGAATTTTTCTAATGAAAAAAATATAGCTCAGTGCTCAAGACCTCTGGGGGCTCTTCCAGAGGCCCTAGATTCAATTCCCGAGACCTACGTGCTGTCTCATAATCATCTATACCTCTAGTTCCAAGTGATTTGACATCCTTTCCTGGCCTCTGTGTGTACCAGACACTGACATGGAGCACAGACATGTATGCAGGCAAAGTGCGTGTGCACACACACACACACACACACACACACACACACACACACACGTGCACATGCGTATGCACCGCATAAAATAAATAATAATTTTCAAATTCTTCTAATGCTCCTGTGTCAATTTACACATTGTACTTTTTACTATATATATTTTTATTATACCCTTAATGATAAGATCCTGCTAGGCTGTGTCATGAAATATATTTATTGACTCAATGAATGAATGCACAAATTCATATATGTTAAGTTATTCAGAAAAGACTTTATAAAATATATGACATTTAATTGGATATCATCTATCTATGCTTCAAGATTTACCTTCGTATGGAAACTGAAAATGCAGCCTGACATTTTGATTGGCTAGAAGAGATTCTTCTAAGTTACTTTTCTGCTCTAGTACCTTGATGGAATAGGGCATGATTCACCCTGGTCATAAATTCCAGAGATTTTCCCCAAAGAACTTTGGCCCTTAGGACTCATTATCCAGCAGAGTGATTCATTATTGCAAAGCCAGACTTCAACTTCATTTTTCTTACAAATAAACTATTGGTGACCTTTGATCTTTTCCTGTAGTAGCTTTAACCTGGGTGGCAACAACCTTAACTGGCCTTCACTGCCCTTACCCTGCTACTGGCCCTTCTCTGGTTCTTATTTGAACACAGAGTCTTTGAAAAGTGTTTCCAATTCATATACAGGCTTTCCTGGACTTAAGGAAACTTATAAAGTATCATGCACATGTTTTACACTTCCTTGCTTTATGATAAAGATACAATTATTATTTCCCTTCTCAGAAACTCTTTTGTATTTAGAGTTGAACTGTCTACCATGTACATATTTAGTGATCATGATATATCTCTGTGCTCCCTTCCAAGCCCACATGAAATCATGTGAGACTATGATACTAGTAATCACCAATAATAAACAGTAAATGTGAATTAACCTCCAAGCCAAAGTACTTGAGAATCACTGTCTGGTTCTATCATATTTCTCCTGCTGTCATTAGAGAGTGCCTTCATAGCATGCTACAGCCTCTGTCAGCCTAGGTCTTTGAATGATTATGTGGCAGAAGACTTGCTGAAAAAGGTGGACATAAAATGTGAACTACATGCAGATTTTCTCTTTTTATTTTGAACCATTGAGATGTCAAAGGTTAATTTGGCAATGAAACGTATCCTAGCTTAGTCCTTCATATAATATCATTTGTATATTCCCCACAGAGGGTATCTAGCTACACATTAGGAACAGAGGTGTTCTGGAAATACTCAGAGATAAATTGATGTTGAAATTTGCTGTGCGTTACTTTCAAGAGGATTCTAAATTGCAAAGTTGTTTCAGTCCAATATTGTCAGAACAGTGATGAATACAAAAAAAGTTAAATATTTAAGCCACTAACCACTGATCCAGACATATTTTCACTATAATCTGCCTCCCCTCTTACACACACACAAAGACAATGTGACTGTTTTCCAGAATGGATAGTAGAAAACATTTTATTTCTGATTAGTGTGTGTTGCCATTGTGGTAGGAACTCCAAATTTCACAAACACAGAAAGCTATACGAAATAGATCTGTCAAGTATTAAATAAGGTTTAGAAAAACAAATGCCTTAGTAGAGTTCCCTTGGAAAAGTTTAAGTAATTAAAATGTTTGGCACTCTTCCAGCTTCCTTTTCCATTCATTCATTAACTTGACAAATATTTACTGCCTGACTGTTACATGGCAGCACCCATTCTAGGTACTGACAATGAAGAGACAATTGTGACATAAGTTTTACAGTCAAGGAACTGCAGTTCAGTTGCAAATATAAATAAACAGATAACTATGAAACAGTGTAAGTCTTAAAATATACTGATTACATAGAATGTTAGGCTACCATGGGCACACAACCTTAACAGTACAAGTATCAACTCCCGCATCTACCATTAAGCAGTGCTTTATGTAATTATCTACCTTGAAAATCTTCTAAATATCTTCATCTTGATTTTTCATACAAGAATATGCTTCCCCCTTGTTACCTAGCTTCTCTGGAGCTGTGGAATGTGGTCTGGTTATCCTTAGCTTTATATCTAGTAAATACATACAATGTTTGTCTTTCTGAGTCTGTGTAACTCATTTAGGATAATATTTTCTAGTTCCATCCATTTGCCTGCAAATTTCATGATGTCATTGTTTTTCATAGCTGAGTAGTACTCCATTGTGTAAATGTACCACATTTTCTTAATCCATGCTTTGGTCGAGGGGCATCTGGGTTGTTTCCAGGTTCTAGCTATTACAAATAATGCTGCTATGAACATAGTTGAGCAAGTGTCCTTGTGGTATGATTGAGCATTCCTTGGGTATATGCTCAAGAATGAAAGTGCTGGGTCTTAAGGTAGATTTATTTCCAATTTTCTGAGAAATTGCCATACTAATTTCTAAAGTGGCTGTACAAGTTTGTACTCCCACCAGCAGTGGAGGAATGTTCCCCTTGCTCCACATCCTCTCCAGCAGGAGGTGTCACTTGTGTTTTTGATCTTAGCCATTCTTACAGCTGTAAGATAGTATTTCAGAGTCAGTTTGATTTGCATTTCCTACATGGATCACCCTGGGAAGAGGAAAGAGATGAGATCTTCTGAGTAAACAGAGAGTTAGGGAAAGTGGTAAAGGTGAGGGGATGGGGGGTGAGATTATGAGGGAATAGGATGGTCAAGTTGGGGGAGGGATGAAGTGAGAGAGCAGTGAAAGAGTTATCTTGATAGAGGGAGCCATTATGGGGCTAGGGAGAAACCTGATGCTAGGAAAATTCCTAGGAACCCACAAGGAGGACCCTAGCTAAGACCCCTAGCAATATTAGAGGGGGTGCCTGAACTGGCCTTCACTTGTAATCAGATAGGTGAATACCCTGTCATCATAGAGCCTTCATCCAGTAACTGATGGAAGCAGATGTAGAGAACCACAGCCAAGCACCGGCAGAGCTACAGGAATCCAGTCGAAGAGAGGGAAGGATTGTCAGAGCAAGGGGGGTCAAAATCATGATGAAGAAACCCACTGAGACACATTACCCAAAACTGTGGGAGCACATGGACACTAGACTGAAAGCTGGGGAGCCTGCATCGGACCCAGCTAGGACCTCTGCATGTGGGCAACAGTTTGGTAGCCTGGTCTGTTTGTGGGACCACTGGCAATGGGACCAGGATCTATCCCTGGTGCATAAGCTGGCTTTTTGAAAGCCCATTCCTTGCTCAGCCTTAATGTGTGGGGGAGTGGGTTGGTCCCAACTGAATGTTCCAGGCCTTGTTGACTCCCCATGGTTGAATTCTAGGTAATAATGCAAAGTAAGGAATTTCAAGTAATTATACTTTGGTGAATGGAGAATGGTATGGTAATGAAGGGGGTAACTTCCAAAAGGTTAGTTAAGTAGCCACCTGGTTTTCATATGGCCAATGGGAATTTCTGCAGGAAATTGGTAACTTGGTATTTATGACAAGGAATATTTCAAGGGACAATGAGGATGATAAATATTGACTATAACTTCTAGCCAGTCTTGCATTGACAAGCAGGAAGCTGTCTAATAGACTTCTATGATTCCAGGACATAAAGAACATCTCAACATCTCCCCCTTTTATTGAAGTGAATTGCTCAATATCATAATAATTTGGTGCCAGTCATTTGCTCAAAAGTGGTAACAAATATGTAAATGTTATGTGAATTAAACTGTAAAATTCGTGCAAATTAGGGATAGAAAACATTGACTAGAACAAATTGCAGATTACTTTTTAGAGGCTTTAAAAACCCAAAAGAAAAAAAAAATAGCTGTTGCCTACAAAACAGGAAGTCTATTTCCTTAACTGTAATTCAAAGCTCTGTAGTCTGAATCTTGTGTACCTATTCATTTCCTGCTACCACCACTTCAGCAAGCTCATTGTTTGCCTTGGTTATTTTCAACTGTGTATCTGCTAAACATATTGTCTTTATTGTACCTGGAACTCAATTTTTAAAACTCTAAAGTTACGGAATTGTTTACCTTAGTGAAAGATTATTCTGTTGTGAGGTATGAGCGATTAGATTTCTAGCTTTCCATTAACTTAATGAAGGTGCATAGTTCAATGTTTTTTCTTCTTCAAGATCACTTTCTGTGTCTATAAAATTAAGGCAATGGATCTAACTAATCTCCCAGGTTCCTTACTGTCCAAATGCATACTAATTCTATTATTCTCGACTCCCTTTGTTTTCCAATCATCCCAATGAATCTGTATTCTTACCACCTGTTTCCCTTGGTGCATTTGAGAACTTTTATACAAGCAATTGGAGAAGCCCTAGTGTATTTCCCTGGATAGAGGCCTAATTGTTTCCAATAAAACAATATTTCCTCACTTCATTCTCTGACAAAAGCTCTTAGTAGGTTGCCAACCTTGGGTCAGGATTCTATGAAACCATAAAATTACTGAGTAAACAGAGTTCAAGCTACTATGAACAGAAAAAAAGAGAAATAGTGAACACAAATTAAGATTTCCAATGCAATTTTTTAAACCTATTTACAGATACTATTTTATTTTATAGTATCTATAAATAGCACTGCTTTTCTTCTTGTACCCTTGGTAAAGAACTTTGTGGTAAAACTACTCTAGAAACACACCAACTAATAATGAAGTTCAAATCTCAAACCAAAATTAAATTTAGCGTTATAAAATTGATTTCATTCTAAATCAGTGGTTGTTGAATTAACAGAGGTTCTACAGATTCACGTTTTCAGTCTATATTAGTCCTTATTTATCCAGCAGAGACTATCCCATATATCAGGGACTCGGTAAATATTTGTTGATTCATTGAAAGGGATATAGCTATATTCAACAATTATTGATTCATTGTAGCGTTGCTGAGGAGTATAGTAGAGAAGGCTTTACCTCATCCCACTTAAGGCCTTTTTGGTTTCTAAATGACAGAATTATGGAAACTTGGCTATTTGAATGTATCATCTCCTTTAACCTCTACATCCAAGACAGGCCTTTGAGGTCTCATTATTCCCAAAGACATAACTATTATTATCAGGTTTCAGAAAGTTGATTTTCTTTTTGTCACAGCCAAACTGTTACCAAATCACAGTACTTTGTTTTCTTTCTGGTATCTTGAGGTTAACCAACAGCTATTTAGTTGGACTTAAGGCCCACTCAATAGGAGGAAATTCATACCTGGGACTGAACCTAGGCAACCTGTGACTGGAGAGGTCATGGACCCAAAAGGAGAACTTACTATTGTCATTTTCTCTAAACCAATACAATTTTCTAAGTGTATTCTAACTCTTTATCCTTATACCCGCAGTAAGTATAGTTCTCACACTTCTGAAAGAATCTTCTTTTTCCAACAGATGAAGACTATTACAGAAATCTACAAGCAGTGAAAATGTAGAGAATAAGCAATCATGGGTTGCCCAATCCCAAATTGGTACATCTTCAATACAACCCTCAAAGGAGATGGCAGAAACACCATAGAGTCAGATGGCCAAGATGCCTGCAGCAAGACATTGTCTTCTGGACATGACAGGGAAACTATCAACCATGAAATCTCAATGATATGATTGCCTAAATAAGATCTTCACAATAACACCAGTTGATACACCAATGTCAAAAAGGGGAGTTTCACAAGGCTCACCCCTAGACGAAGCGTTTCAGGCAATCAATGGCTGCTAAAAGAGGAAGAACCAGTTTTCTCTGAGTAAAAGCCCCCTAATAGATTTTCCAATCTCAGTGGTCATCCCTGAGAGCGCACACACACACACACACACACACATATGAACAACACGAAATAGTAAATGGACTCAGCAGGTTATATGTGAGGGTACACACATGCGTGTGTGCATGTGTGCGTGTGTGTCTGTGTGATAATACATATGAAAGAGGCCGAGGCCATGGATTAGAAAGGGAACACAGGAGCAGATGTAAGGGGAATGGAGGGGTGGGAATAATATAAGTACAGTACTCAAGTATGAAATTCTCAAAAAATACATAAATAAAAAATGTAATTGATAGTGAAAGAGTATAGCTCCAGGCAAAGCTCCATGGCTTGAGAATGGCAATTTTAATTGTATTAGAGATCATTGAACTGTAGAGTTTGGAACTGGGCCAGTATTTGAGTGACTAAATAGAGCTATGAGATGTTTTTATTTGTGAGCTCATTATGATAAAGCAATCTTTAGTTTTAAAAATCATCTTTAAAATTTGTACTCAAAATGCCTCGTTTGAACTTCCCTAGTCTTGGCCCCATTTAATATAGGCTTTTCAGTCACAGCCCCAGTGATAACATATGGAGATGTACTATGAAAAGTGTAATACATTGCAAAATGTAAAATTAGTGCAGCAAGCAACATTCACTGAGAGCTAAGACATTACCTACAATGTAATATTTAATAACCTCAAAAGTTATGAAAAATTGTAGGGATTTTGCTTTCTAATGAAAAATTATGACAAGGAAAGGGAATTGGAGAAGACAACATTTATGTTTATTATATTCTGAGTACTTCATAAGTTTTGTAGATTTTACTTTCCATAACAAGTCTGCGAGGTAGGTATGATTGTCTATACTTTACAGGTGAACACATTTCAGCTCGGAGCTGGGAAGCTACTGACTGTAGGAACATGAGGACCGTCCTGATTCCAGCCTTTTAGTATTCCATCCAGAACTCCTTAGTGCTAAATATGCATTGCTGATTTAACACTTTTGGAAGGAAACCTACTCAGAGCTATGAAATGGTCTTTTGGGTAAAACTACTTGCAGGGCAAACCTGACAGCCTGAGTTCAATCCCAGATTCCATAGAGGAAGGAAAGGACCAACTCCCGAAAGTTGTTCTCTAATTTCCATGTGCATGTCATGATGCATGTGCGCGCGCACGCGCACACACACACACACACACACACACACACACACACACACACACACAAATAATAAATAAAAAGTGAAACCTGATCATTTTAACAGGCTTGAACTTAGTACATTTCTTTTGAGAGCTGCTGTCTAACTTTAACTTAGCCTAGATTCACTCCATCATTGATTTCAGATGCCTGGAAGTATGAAATTAAAAGTTGTAAAGTGACATAGGAATTTTTTTGGATACAAATTCAAGTATGATTTATTAAAAATTCAACTACATAAAATATTAGGAAATTGTGAGACAACTGTTGCCTTAGGAAAAGCAACATCGGCTTGTCATTTCCTTCTTACACATCAAGACTGAGCCTTCCTCATCACAAATGAAAAAAGTTAAAAAATAAAACTAAACTCAAACATGTATTCAGGCATTAACTCAGAGAATTACCTAATACCCTGGATTTCTATGATGAAAGCTGTATCTAAGTCTATAACAGGATACCTTTTTTTTAAAGAAGGAGAGAGAGAAAGAGAGAATAAAAGGAGGGAAAGAAAGTGTATGAAAGACAATGAAGGTTGAAGAGCCTTTTTAGACAGCAGGCCTAGAAGAACCACTTCTAAGTGGGAAAAGAAATTTCCAGCATTCACAAGGGTCACACCAAAAGTCTTAAGACTCAGAGATATAAAACAAGAGAGGAGTGGTCTAAATGACCTGTGTGAGATCTTGATACCAAACTTCTTAATATAAATATTTAAATATCATGGGAAGACAAAGTTAAGTGAAGACAAGAAGACGAAGAAAGGTCATAAAAAGATTTAAGCCTTATTCTATGAATTACGTTAGTTATATAAGCTATGGAAAGTTCATTTTCTTATTTATTAATCTTAACTCCTGGTGATTTAAATTCCTGAACTATTCTCTGAAATATAAAATAAGGGAGAAAAGATGCAATAAATAATCAGTTACTTTGAAAGTAGTGTCTGAATACTGTTGCTATATGCTTCATGATGTTTAAATGATTATTAATGAAATTCTGAGGCACCCAGCTAGTGGGACCCGGACCTGTCCTTAGTACATGAGCTGGCTGTTTGGAACCTGAGGCTTATGCAGGGACACTTTGCTCAGCCTGGAAGGAGGGGACTGGATCTGCCTGTACTGAATCTACCAGGTTGAGCTGAATCCCCAGGGGAGTCTTTGCCCTGGAGGAGATGGGAATGGAGGGGGCAAACTGGGGGGAAGGTGGAGGTGGGGGCGGGAGGGGGGAAGACAGGGGAACCCATGGCTGATATGTAAAATTAAATTAAATTATAAAAAAAGAAAAAAAGAAAAAACCATTAGCTTGTGATATTCTCTTTACATTTAAAATGTTATGCATGTCAAACTATATATTTTCTATTTTAAAACATCATAATACATAATAAAAATTTTTATGTCATTTAGAAAGGAATAAATTATGTTACTGTAATGTGCAAGATATTTCAGATTTGAGAGGAAATGTTAAAAATTGTGTTTATTATTATTATTGAATAATTTCATATATGCAACTAGTAGAAAAATGAAAAAGAATTTTATTAATAATCATTTAGACATAGGAATTTGTAATTGGCAGCACAACAGGTTTGATTCAGTCTAGAAACTCTACTACCTGTCTCTATGCTTATGCAACAACTTCTGTTATGAGTCATCTCATATCATCAAGATATTCCCATTAGCAACGTGGCCACGATGTTTTTAGATCTCTAATGTCACCCTGTCATCATCTACAAACACAGATGTGGGCAGAAGTCAATCAGATTCATTTGGTTTTCCATTCACACTCTATATTATTATTTATATCTTGCTCCTGTCCAAACTGCAGTATCTTTGCCACTTAACCTGAGTGTCAATTTCCATGTTTCCTGGCCAATAATAATATTAGTAAACATTCCCTTTCAGCCCCTGGTTTGGGGGAGGGGTGGCGCTGAACTTCACCGTCTACTAACTTCATCTCTCCCTTTCAGGCAGCCTTTATCTTTTGCTCTTCAGTTTCCTCTGAACTCCTGGTCATTCCGTATTTTTGACATGAACTGGGGATAAAGGATGCCATTGTTGCTTAACGTTCACATTAATTTTATCATGAGCTATTATAATTCAGTCTTTGTTACTTACCTGCTGTTTGTGAGGAGATGCTTTCTATTGTTCTAACCCTGACAGAATGGTGATGACAGCTAATTACGTGTTGGGTCTTCTATTGAGGTGACTTTCCTGAGTTTGACAAATCAAGCCTGTCAGAACTTGCTGCTGTCAGCTACTGAGCTCATAGCTCTGCAGTCGGGATGGCACTTCAGGTGGAGGAAGTCAAGTACCCTTTCTATTCATGTGAAACAAAGAAGGATTTAGAGCAGTGGGAGGCAGGATTTGCAATCAATATTAAACCAAGTTTTCTCCCAGCCACTTATCTAGAAATTATAACTCCACAGATCATTTAAACTTTCCATAAACAGCAGCAAGCAGTTATCAAAAAGATACAAGAGGGGCTAGCAAGATGGTTTCGGGCAGGGGTGTGTGGGTAAAGGCATTTGCTATGTAATTCCAACACTTTAAATTAGATCCTCAGAATGCATGTTAAAAGTAGGAGAGAGCTGGTTTCACAAAGATGTCCCATGACTTCCATGTGCACACCTTTAAAGGCACCCCCTCCCTGATGATGATCATCATCATCATAATTTTTTTGTTTTGGTTTTTGGGTTTTTTTTTTTTTTTTCTGAGACAGGGTTTCTCCACATCATTTTGGTGCCTGTCCTGGATCTCACTTTGTAGACCAGTCTGGTCTTGAACTCAAAGAGATCCGATTGGCTCTGCCTCCTGAGTGCTGGGATTAGAGGCATGTGCCACCGCCTCCTGACTCATAATAATTTTTCTAAAGCTACAATAAATAGGGCTGGAGAGATGGCTCAATGGTGAAGAGCCTTGCTATTTTTCTAGACAATCTGACTTCATTTTCCATCATCCAGTTCCAGGGCATTGAACACCATCTTCTGACCTCCAAGTGCCACCAGGCATGAAAGTGGTGCACATATATACAGGTTGGCAAAATATCCATACCCATAAGTTTTTTCTTCCTTTTTTGGGGGGCAGGGATTTTCAAGACAGGACTTCTCCATGTAGTCTTGGGTGTTCTGGAACTCACTCTGTAGACCAAACTGGCCTCATGCACACAGACATCCTTCTGCCTCTGCATCCTGAATGTTGGGGTTAAAGGCATGTGCTACCACTACCCCAGTTAAATATTTCAAGAAGACACTGGAAATATCTAGTTGATATGGAAGAGAATGTTGTTATTTCAAGCATTGTTTAAAACATTTGACAGAGAGTCTTTTTTTGATCACACTTTAGTCATATTTCTCTCAGACTTTTTCTTGACTATACATTGAAATGGGTTTTTAATCTTTGCTGTGCTTTGCTAATGTTTAACAGAGAATCTCTGGTCCTCAAAATTGTTTAAATTCTTCATTTTCCTTCTTTGAGATATATGGTTGGCCTGTATTCAGCAAAAATCCTAAGCCAGATAAACAAGAATCCCCCTGTACTTGGTGATTCTTATTTATAATTGTCAGCTCAACACCCATTCAAATATGCTTCTTTGTTATAAACCCATATTTGTTCTTGATGTGTTTGCAATTGAGCCTAATCTATTTTACCTACTGGAGAGTCTTTATACCTTAGATGATACTTAGACTTTCCTTGACATTTTTATAGCTGTAATGGTACTTTTTCATTCACAAATTCACCACATACATAAGTAAAACATATTCATTAGCTTATAGAACTTTCTCTAAAATATATCACAATTTAGGTAATGACATGATTCTAACAATTAAAAATGAAGTGAAATAATTTTGTATGTTATGTAATCATAGTGGAATAAAATAATGGCAAGAGAAATCATAGAAAATTTACAAAGGCTAAGAGATCAAATAATATATTCTTCAATGGCCAGTGGGCAATTGAATAATTAGGAACAAAATTTTCTTAAAATTAAATGAAAATAATAATACAAATTACCAAAACTTCGAGATGCCAAAAGAAGCAGTTGCAATTGGAAAATTTATAGCTATGAATGCTTATATTAAAAAATTATAAATATTTCAAGTAACTGAGCAATGAACTTCAGGGTCCTGAATAAACAATTGAGCCCCAAAGCAGCAGGTAGCAAGAAATAATAAAGATATGGGAAGAAATTAATGAAACAAGAATAAAAGTACAGTACATCAAACAGACTAAGCAAATAAAAGGAAAATGGAAAGAAAACAAAAACTAATAAAAATAGAAAAAAAACATAACATTTTAGAGCATCACTAGAGAATATTTTGAAAGTACATCTTCCAATAAACTCAAAAATATTTTAGAAATAGACACATTCCTAGAAATATAACTTGGAAAATTAAATCAATAGAGTATAGAAAACTTAAATGAATTCATAAAACATAAAGAAATTGAATAGAAATAGAGTCTCTTAAGAAAGGAAAGCCTGTGACTGGGCAGGATCAGTGCCATATTCTACCAAATCTTTATAAAAGAGCTAGGATCGATGTTCTTCAAGCTGATTCATAATGTAGAAGAGAACACTACCAATCTTATTCTGCAAAGCTAGGACTATCCTGATACAAAATTGCAAAAAACTGAACAAAGGGAATTATTAAAACACTCTTGTCCAATTCCCCGATTAACATAGAGGCAAAAGTTCTCAATAAAATTACAAACCAAATTGGAGAACATATTAAGAACATCATACACTGTGACCAAACATGTTTCCTTCAAGGATGCAAAGATGATTCAACACGTATAATCATCAAGTTTAATAGAACATACAAATAGGTATAAGGACAAAAATCAAATGATTATCTCAATAGATATATGTTTGTCTTTGACAAAGTTCAGTATCCATTCAGGGTAATAAACTGAAAAAATAAAATGAAATGAAAAATTAAAAAAATTTAAAAAAAACAAGGGCTCTGGACTGACAGCTAGGGAACCTGCATGGGACTTAATTAGGCCTGCTGAATGTGGGTGACAGTTGTGTGGCTTGATCTATTTGAGGGGTCCCTGGCAGCAGGACCAGGACTTATCCCAGGTGTATGAACTGACTTTTTGGAGCCCATTCCCTGTGGTGGGATACCTTGCTCAGCCTTGATACAATGGGGAGGGTCTAGGCTCTCCTTCAACTTGGTATGCCAGACTTTTTTGACTACCATGGGAGGCTTTACCCACTCTGAGGAGTGGATGGGGGTAGAGTGGGAGGGAGGTGAGGAGGCGAGAGAAGGGGAGGGAGAGGGAACTGGGGTTGATATGTAAAATGAAAAAAAATTAATAAATAAGTATATTTTTTTTAAAAAAAAGAAAAGAAAGGGCTGGAGAGATGGCTCAGAGGTTAAGAGCACTGACTGCTCTTCCAGAGGTTCTGAGTTCAATTCCCAGCAACCACATGGTGGCTCACAACCATCTGTAATGAGATCTGGTGCCCTCTTCTGGCCTGCAGGCAGAACACTGTATACATAATAAATGAATAAATCTTAAAAAAAAAAAAAAGAAAAGAAAAGAAAAAAATTAATAAATTCCCCTCAGTCAAGATGGCTCAGCTATTAACTGCACTCTAGTCTTTGCTAAGCCTTGACAGCCTTGAACTGCCTATCTGGAGCCCAGTAGAAGGAAAGAGCCAACTATCACATGCTGTCCTTTGACCTCTACATGTGTGCCATGGCACAGTCATGCCCCACCACACACAAATAAGTAAGTAAAAGTGAAAAAAATGAATAGCCATGGCTCACTCATATCCCCCCACAACTAAATAAATAAATGAAAGTGATAAAAAGAAAAAAACCCAAGGGACAGAAAGAGCACATTTTCATCATAAGTAAGGCTATATCTGACAACCCTATAGCCAACACTATACTAAATGGGAGAAAACAAGAATGACTCCTCTAAAATCAGGAATAAGACAAGGGTGCCCACCCTTTCCACTCTTATTCAATTAATATAGTTCTCAACATCTTAGATAGAGCAATAAGGTACAAGAAAGAAATAAAAGGGGATACAAATAGAAAAGAGAAAAATAAAAAATCCCTAATTGCAGATAGTATGATTTATAGTTTTTTTGTTTTTTTGTTTGTTTGTTTTTAAAAAGGACTCTAAATATTCCACCAGAAAACTCTCAGATCTGGTAGGAAACTTCAGTGAGTAACAGTACGGGAGTGAAGGAAGCCTTGAGTGAATGTATAAAGAGCAGATGAGTTAGAGGATTGACCAATGTGTGCCAAAACTAGCAATGGCAGCTTCTTCCTCCTAAATGACTGCAACATGAAACTGCTTGCCTACAAAGACCTCTCAGCAAAAGTAGTTAACTCTGTCCCCTGTACTGCACATAGTAAATATGCTGAGGTTCCTGGTTGCCACACACTTAGTGATGCCCCAGCAGAGTGAGCACAGCCTATCTGTCCCCAACTTTTCTGTATCTGTATCTGTGTATCTGTCCTTTCTTCCTTCCTTACCACCTCAGTCAGCTCAGGTCCCAGTCAGTTAGAATGAAGCAAAATAGGGAACAAAACTCAATGTGCAAAGAGAGCTTAGGGGAGTGGACGGTTCCAGTTGTATCAAGAACAGCGAGGGAGAAAAAGGAAAGAGATCCTGTGATAAATGAAGACCCCATGGGAATAGGAAGAAGCAGAGTGCTAGAGAGGTCCCCAGAAATTCACAAAGATACCTCTACAATAGACTACTGGCAATGGTCGAAAAAAATCCCAAGCTGAACTACTCTGGGTGATCGGATGGCCGAATACCCTAACTGTCATGATAGAGCTCTCTCTCATCTAGTGACTGATGGAAGCAGATGCAGAGAGCCACAGCCAGGTCCCAGGTGGAGCTCCAGGAGTCCAATCAGAGAAAGAGAGGAGGGATTATATGAGCAAGAGATATTGAGACCATCATTGGAAAAAGCACAGGAACAAATAGCCAAACTAGTGGAAACACATGAACTATGAACCAATAGTTGAGGAGCTCCCAACTGGATCAGGCCCTCTGGATAAGTGAGACAGTTGATTAGCTTGAACTGTTTAGGAGGCACACAGGCAGTGGGACCGGGACCTGTCCTTAGTGCATGAGCAGGCTTTCTGGAACCTAGGACCTATGCTGAGACATTTTGCTCAGCCCTGGTGTAGGGAGGAGGGGACTGGACCTGTCTCAACTGAATCTACCAGGCTGAGTTGAATCCCCAGGGGAGACCTTGCCTTGGAGGAGGTGGGAATGGGGGGAGGATTAGGGGGAAAGCCTGTGGGCTGGGAGGAGGGAGGACAGGAGAATCCGTGGCTGATATGTAAAATTAAATTAATTATAAAATTAAAAAATAAAATAAAATAACTCAATGTGCAAAAAATAGTGATAATGAATTTTCCTAAGAATGAAAACAATTCTATTCATGGTAGCTGTTGTTTAGAAATGCAGCTTAGTGGTAGAGCATTTGCCTAGTATGTACAAAGTCCTGAGTTCTGTGGCCAGCACCACATATTAAGCCCCAAAGTGCCTGAGAATACACCTAATTAAAGAGCCGAAAGATTTCTACAATAAAAATTTTAACATTCAAAAAAGAAAGTGAAGTCTGGTGGTGGTGGCACAAGCCTTTAATCCCAGCACTCAGGAGGCAGAGGCAGGTGGATCTCTGTGAGTTCGAGGTCAGCCTGGTCTACAGACGGAGTTCCAGGACAGCCAGGGCTACACAGAGAAACTCTGTCTCAAAAAAAAAAAAACAAAAAAACAAACAAAGAAATTGAAGATACTAGAAGATAGAGATTCTTCTCATGTTCATAGAAGTAATATTGTGACAACTGTGTTCAAAGTAATCAAAAGACTCAATACAATATTAATATTCCAAATACATTCATCAAAGAACTAGAAAAAAATCCTAAAATCCACATTGAAGCAAAAATGATCCTGAACATCCAAAGTGATTATAAGTAGAAAGAAATGTTGGCACTATCACAATACATGATCTCACTTATATTTTAGAGCCAGAAGCAGAATGGTAGACACATAGACCAGTGCAAAACAATAAGCAATCCAGAAACAAACCTAGCATCTACAGACACCCTAATTTGGGGGCATTTTGAAAACAGAGTACCACATAGAACAAGTTGGCGTTAACCTTCTGATCCTCTAACCTTCAGTCTCCAAATTCTGAGGTTACAAATAAGCTCTGCAGCACCTGCCACAGCCACCCAGTCTTTTTACAAGATGTGAAAAGCACAAATTGGAGAAAAGACAGCTTTTTCAACAAAGACTAGAGTTAGATCTGAAAGGAAGGAAGGAAGGAAGGAAGGAAGGAAGGAAGGAAGGAAGGAAGGAAGGAAGGAAGGAAGAAAGAAAGAAAGAAAGAAAGAAAGAAAGAAAGAAAAAGGAGAAAGCAAAGAAGGAAGGAAGGAAGGAAGGAGGGAGGGAGGGAGGGAAGGAAGGAAAGAACTACATCCATGTTTCTCAAAATGTACACAAAAAAAAGCACCTGAAATTGGAACAAAGACTTTAATGCAAGAGTCTCTGGAGGGCAACAGGTAAAATATTTCAATGCAAAGAAGCCTAAGCAAGGACTTTCTGAAAAGGACTCAAGAGCTCAGAAAATTATAGCAAGAATGGGCAAATGGGATTGCATGAAACAAAAAAGTTCTTATTCACTAATCTATTTCTGAATTCAGATAATAACATGTGAAATATTTTTTGAGATGCCAAGGATTTTCAAATTTCAAAAGGATGTAAAGGATTTCAGTGGTTGGTATAGCCCAAAGCCCATCCTCAGAGCCTGGTTATGAAGTACAAATGTAAAAAGTTTGCATACATAAGAAGTCCTTTCAAATTGTTTGAGGATGCTCTTGCTGGGGCAATAACAGAGAAAAATGTTAGATATGCTAGGAATGAATTTGGTAATCATCTCCACTAATGCTTCATTCCACAGATAAAGAAAGGGAAACGACACAGAAAGAATCTAGCCCATTACTTCTACTGTAGTGTTTATTCCATGGGTTAACTGTCTCATTCCTCTTCTCCTCAAGCCCTCACAATTAGAAAAGATCTTCCAAAATTACTTTTATTCCCATCATGGTGCTCACAAATACCAACATGTAATCTTCCTTAGTCATTCCCCTAAGATGTGACTACTCATTTTGCTTCATTTCTTTCTCAGGACTTATGAATAATTTAATGCTAACTGGTTGATCAAAAACATAACCAAGCTCACAGTTTTAAGCAGCATGGGCAAAGCCTGATGAGACACAGCTTTCAAGCTTCAAGTGTAAACATACCTTCCTCTTTGCTGATAATTAAGGTACCACACGCTCATATTTGTCCTCACTAATTACTTTGATCAGAGATCTTAACGCCTATTGAGAAACTCACTTGTGAAAATGGCAGTTTATGGCCTAGTGGTGGTGGCACATTCCTTTAATCCTAGCACTCTAGAGACAGAGGCAGGCGGATCTCTCTCTGAGTTCAAGACCAACCTGGTATACAGAGTGAGTTCCAAGGCAGCCACTGATACGTAGAGAAGCCCTGTCTCAAAAACAAACAACCAAAAAATATTAAAAGGAATAATATCTAGGACATCCACAGAGAATCCCTGTTTCAAAAACAAACAACCAAAATTTTTTTTAAAGGAATAATACCTAGTACATCTCACATTCCTCGTTTGACATGGCTAACTCATCTATGAAATGGGGATAATATCTTTTTGTCTTCAAAAGAAATAACTGTGATTGTTTTTTAATGATAATAAAACATCATAAATTGCTAGGCAACAAATCACAAAATTGTGATATTTTCCTGTACAGTATAGTACATAAATAAAAATATTCCTGTACTTTGTTAATTTAAGTTTGCAGTTACTCCTGGACCCTTATCTCCCAAGACCTTCTTTCACCATGCCCCTTCCCACACATACAAACACTCACAAGCTGGCCATACTTTTTTTCCCTTAAATTAAAATTGTAGTGACAACTGTAATAGTCTATAACTGCCCTTTCAGAAATAATGGAAAATCATGGTTCCTAGCAACAGAGACATCTCTTCCACCACTTCTGATTCTCAAGGTCAGTGGCAAGATACTCAACAACAACAATCCTCACTGAAATAACAGTAAGAAATATAAAAACATACAGGTATTCGGAAGGAAATACATGGAAAACCTCATCAGCAGGAGCTCCACAAGAAAAATGTCACTTAGCATTCCAACTAACGTCTCATTAATTCTATCATGTTTTGTGGCTAAATGCACACACATAATGCAAGAAAGCATACTATAATGAGTTTTAAATATATTCATTCTAGTGTAAATAATGTGAGCATATATAAACATCAGTTTCCTGATAATTCTGATGGTCGAGTTAGTCTAGGACAATAGTAACAAGACTGCAGTGATTTTTTTTTTTTGAAAGCTCACCTCCATTATTTAGGAGAAAGGTATCTAATTAGTCAGTTCCAATTTGTAAAAATTGAGTGGCAGGCACCTATCAACAAGTGCACAAATGGCAGTTCAACAAATAATGCAAAACTGTGTCATGGCTTTCCTAAGGTAGTAATAGGTTTTCTGCCCTCGACATTAGGTTTCTCCACCAACACAGCAAGTCAGATCAAACCAAATTGAAAAAG
Source organism: Onychomys torridus (assembly GCF_903995425.1). Classification (NCBI taxonomy): domain Eukaryota; kingdom Metazoa; phylum Chordata; class Mammalia; order Rodentia; family Cricetidae; genus Onychomys; species Onychomys torridus. The sequence continues at coordinate 96,749,043 of NC_050466.1, forward strand.
TGTAACAACAGGTTTATTTGAGCAAAGTAATGCCCAGGCAAGTTTTCCAGTCCCAGAGGTTAAGGCCTGAGAAGCCACCCACCCTAACTAAAGCAGGAAGTTTATATAGCCTGTAGGCAAGGAGTGATGATGTCTCAGCCACAAACTGGGTTCAGGCTTAAGCTGAGCACTTTAGGCAGGGACCTGGGCGGCTGGCAACTTCAAGGGAAGAAGTTTCATAGCTGCTAAGAATGTGGAACTGGGCTTTTTGGTACCTTCCCTTTTGTTCTGAGACCCTGAGCTGATGGGATTTGAAGAGAAAGACAGGAATGAGGTTTCCCAGATCACGCAGGGGTGAGCAGAGGTTCTAACTGAACAGGTATTTATACTTTAAAATGACTCACACACATTGAATTCATACATCATTTAATTTTCAGTGTTTAAGAAAGAAGCATAAACTATTCTAATTTGATCAGAACCTTCTCCTTTGAGGTGAATTTCTTTGTGGGACGTGAGTGACACTAACTGAATTAATAAAAACACTGGTGACAACACTTTCCTGATTGGTAACATTTAAAAAAAAATCATGCAGGAGCTCAGGGAGAAGGCGGTTCTGGTTACAGGTGCTGCTGCTCCTGAATCAGAAAGATGCAAATACCCAAATCTGTTTTCTCTTTAGAAACTACTGTAGAAAAAAAAGATTCCTTAGAAAAGGGAAATTAATTCTTTTCAATATATAAAGAAAGCAAAAAGGACTTCTGAGTTTGGTGGCAGCTTGTACGTGGTGTGAGTAACTGAAACTAGGTATTCTTCAACCTTACTCTGATCATAGGGCATGAATTCCTCTTTGGGAAAACTTCATGTGCCTGATCTCCTAATCAGGGCCCATTGCTGTCGACATCACAGAAGTCCCTGTGGCCCAGAACTCCCTCTCTTCCTCCATACACACGAGTAGCGTGTGTTTTTACTTACTATTGTCAGACAGCCTCCAGGAAGGACAAACTGGAACATTTTCTCCCCAGAATAAAAACAGCATGATGGTAGTGGAGCTAAGGAAAGAGTGGGTAGCCTCCAAACCAAGATTCTTCATTCTTGCTTTTGGCATCCCTGTGTCCCTGACTACACAGAACACTCAAATAATCTTGGACTCTACTTTTCTGTAATTTTCCTCAGTGTCCTGGCCACCATCATCCAGTCTCTCAAGTTTTTAGACTCCTTTAACCAACTTTTGTAATCTTTCTCTTCCTGGCATCATTTGCAGCCTGGTTCACCATCTGGCTTGCCTGCCTCGGTGTATTGAATCCTCAGTGTGTGTGGTAGGTTAAATGAGAATGACCCCCATTGGCTCATATATAGAAAGACTTAGTTCCCAGTTATTGAAACTGCCTGGAAAAGATTAGGAGGTGTGGCCATATTAAAGGAGGCATGTCACTGAGGGTGAGCTTTGAGGTTTCAAAAGCCCAACCATTCCCAGTTAACTCTCTCTGGCTCATGGAAGAGCCTCAAGACCTAAGCTCTCAACTACTGCTCCAGTGCCATGCCGGCTTGTCTTCCTGATGCCATGCTCACCACCATGATGGTCATGACCGTAGCCCTCCTAAGCTATTAGCTCCACATTCAATTCTTTCTAGTATAAGTTACCTTGCCTATGGTGTTCTAACCACAGCAATAGAAAGTAAGGCAGTGTGATCTGCCCCCTTCTTTTTGTTAGCCATTCTCTTAAAAAGGAGCATATGTATTTTCATAAAACACTAATGAGATTTCTGATAGTAGAAAACAATAAAAGTGTGTCATCCTGGAACATAAAGCAAGTGGCTGTAAAAAGAAAATGAAGAAAACACTAATTCCTGAGCAACCGTGTCTGCAGAAGCAGCCAGACTTGAACAGATTTTTTTTTTTATGTAACACATTGCACAATAGCCTATTTACTGCCTGCTGCCTTTGAGGAACTAGACAAGTCACATTAGATTTGCCAGCTCAGATGTTGGCACTCATTTATTTGTGATGCTAACCTTAAGGTTATATACCAAAACAATATCTTTGTTCCTCAGCATTTGCTCACTGTACCAGAAGTCATATTTCCTGCTCAATGCACAGGCCCAGTGATACAGGACAAGCATGTACAACAGGCACAAAGACCTGCCACCGCCGATATGGCCATCAAAAAGCGTGATTGGCGCTTATATTTAAGGGCTTTCTTCACTGTCTCATTTGATTGTTCAACATAGTCCTGGGTGTGCAAAATGTTGTACTCAATGCTATCCAGCAACTCTTGCTGTCCAGAGATGAACATGTCTACTTGGAAAAAGATGGTATGCAATTCACTGATCTCATACTCAAGGTCCAGCAGCTGCTGGTGACGTACTTCAGCCAGAGCCAGGCCTCGCTTAGCTTTCAAAATATCTAGATCACAACCCACAATTTGAAGAGGCACAGGGTTAGCCACCAGCTTCTCCAGATCCTCTTCCTGGAGCTTCACCCCAGCTAGTTCGGCCTGTCTCACCACCTTTTCCTTCAGCCTGATCATATTCTGAGTCTCACGAGCATAGTGCTGGCTGATGATGTCACGGTAGTGACCAAGGAGAACAGAGAGCTGGCTCTGACGAATGCGGTGCTCAGCCCGCCAGTACTTACAGTCTGTGGCCAACTCATGCTGGATGGTGCTTAGCTGAGGCTGAATGAGCTGGGCTTGGCTGGCAAAGGAGGCTTTTATGATGGTCAACTCATTCTTCTCCTTGAACACACTCTCCTCTGTGGTACAGCACAGGACACCTTGCTGCTTCTTGTCTATTAACTGAGATAGCCCTTCTAACTCAGCCAGTGCCAGGGACAGCTCAGCTGCTTCCTGTAGAAATTGTTCTATGGGGTTTGTTTCACTCTCCTCAAAAGCATGGTTGTCAAACATCAAGATGTCATCCAAGTCTGAAGGGACTCTTCCATGGTTAGCGTGGTTCCTCAGTTCCTCTAACCTGTCCTTCATCTTCGACTCCGGCTGCTTGCCATGTCTGTACTGCAACAACTCTGGAGGGAGATGTATCTATCCATGAGCTTTGTCTGGTGGTGTATGAAGTCAGGAACAGCTCAGTTTTGCGTCAGCAGAAGCTATTAAAAATCTTTCCTTCCCAGGCAAGCAAACAATGACAAAGCCAATAGGCCACTGAACTGTTTATTCAGTATCAGGAGTGTCAGGTGGTAAAGCACACAGGATGGACTGAATTGTGTTCCAGGAACGGCCCAGACATTTGCCTGATTTGTCGAGAGCTGAGGCAAGAATCCACCTGAGCTCTAGGGCTCCGGGCTAAGTGGTAACAAAGTAAAAGGCCGGAGTTTGAACAGCCCCTGGAAGCAGTGTTGTTGGGTTTAAGGAGGTAACCAACTGTGTAGAGAACACAGGTAAGGAAAGGATGGTGAACTGCTCACTGATGACTGTAGATTCTTTATCAAGATTGAGAACTAACACACTCATACACAGAAACACACAGACCAAATAGAAAAATAGTTGTTTTTTTTTTAAGTCTACTGATATCATCCAACAAAAAAAAAATAAACATGGCTGCAGGCAAAGTCTAAGGCAAAAATAAAGATCTGCTCACTAGTAAAGGACAGAAAAAAGAACATAGCTTCCAGATTGAAGACTTGTTTCATTTAATAATAATCTTTTTCCTCTTTTCCTAGTGCAGGCCAGTGACTGTAGTTAATTACCTGCAATAAAACCCGCCTGTTATCATTGTGTCAGGTGTCTACCAGCCTGTCACTCACTGGACTGCTTCACATAATTGAATGAAGCAAATAATTACATTCTTTATAGGATTTTTAAATATCATATTGAATGTTAACTGTTTTCCTCACTCCGCTTTCTTCTCATTGTCAAAATGTTTTTCTAGTGCTACACAGGTGACCAAGAACCTGAACTGAGAGAGCCCCAGGACCTAGGGTAAAGCCAATTACTACTGTTAAACTAAAAGAATGTAGCAATAGAATGACTCCTAATGGCATTCTATTATACTCATATATCTATCAGTGCCTTGCTCAGCCATCATCAGAGAAGCTTCCTCCTGAAGAAAGTAAGAACAAATACAGACCCACAGCCAGACATGCAGAAAGTAAGAGACTTGAAACACTCAGCCCTAATAGGATGCCTTCATCATAACCCTCCCCTTAGAGTTCAGGGAACCTTCCAGTAGATGAGGCAGAACAAAAGTCCTCTAAACATAACAGGACGGATTCATGTATGGATTCACAGAGACAGAGGCATTATGCCCAGGGCCTACATTGGTCTGTACCAGATAGGGTCCTAGAGCTAAAAGGAGACATGGTCTGAAGTGTTTAATTATTCTTTATCAATAAAAACATCAAGAGTTAGATATTGAGGTAAGAACCTAAATGATCAGAGAAGCAGGGAGCACCCACCAGTCACATCCTACCTCTTCCATTCCTTCCTCCAAAAGGGCCAAGATCCTCTCTCAGCCCCACCTTACTATGCCCTGTTTCTTCTCTGTCTACAGTCCTCCAAACCTCTATGGTTAATTTTGGTCAGCTAGTGGCTAGCTCCGCCCTCTGACTCAAAGCAAACTTTATTTTAGAATGAAATCAAAATATCACCCCATCCCTAATATAGAAGTTATCTCCAATTGATAACCACTTGCAAATGAAAACTTGGTTTCCTCCAAGGGAGTCTCACTGGGGAAAAAAACTACTCTTAAGGGTAGCTCCATGCCAGCAGTAGATGGTCAATAGAAAATGAACTCAATGGTATCTTTGGATGTTCATTGTCTCATAATGTCATGTCAGGGCTTTATTTTTCTTTATTTTTTTAAATTTTAATTTAATTTAATTTTTTAATATACATTTTAAATTTTATCTTATTTTTTATTTTTATTATATATATGAAGAGAAATACATACACATATATACATATTCTTTTCTTTTTAACCCTATAAGTCCTTGGGGATAGATATAGATATACAGACTTCCAGTTTTTGTTTTTATGGCATTTCTAAGTGTATGAACAAGTAGGTCTCTGCATTGATATCTGTTTCTTGTGCTTTCTTAAGGGCCCTTATTTATTTTTTTGTTTTGTCCTATTGTGGTGTGTTAGATTTTGTTTTTTATCCTATTATATTTTATTATACCTTCAAAACCTGTTTGTTTTCTAGTGAGCGACAGAAAGGGGGTGGAACCATGTAGGAGGGGCAGAGGAGAGGGCAGGAAGTAGAAGGAATAGAGGGAGGAAAAACTGTGATCAAGATATATTAAATGAAATCTATTTTCAACAAAAGGGAAAAATTAAAAAACAAAAAATGTTTTCTGGTTAATTAACTATAATGTCCCATTTTTTTCTTTTCATAAACTCTAAGACAAGTTATTAGACTCATTTAACTTTACCCAGCTTTCTGTCTGACAAGGTCTAATAAGCGTAAGCATCAAAGTATTTCTCTTAGAGATTTATTTTTTTGTGTGTATGTAGGTATATGCACTTGTGTTCACAAAGGACAGAAGAGGAAGTGAGGTCCTCTGGACCTAGAGTTTCACGTGTTTCTGAGCTACCAGCCACAGATGCTGACAACTGAATGCCTGTCCTCTTCAAGAGGAACAAGCATTCTTAAGAGCTGGGCCAACTCTCCAGGCCCCCAAAATATCTTTCGTACTCCTAAAAGTTTCCTGTCTTCTGTCCAGGGTTTCCACCATGCTCTCCCTGACTCCCTCCCTGTCCTTTCATTTACCTAGCCATGTCATCTCTCCACCCCCTCCTAGCTTCTGGAAGCATAAAATCCTACTTTACATTCAAGCTACTGTCCCTGTCACAACCTAAATGCCCTGAGTTCTATTGACAAAAACCGAGTCCTCCTAGTACCCTGATCTTAACAAACCTTACCAAAAGTAAAGTCCTCAGCAAAAGACAAGTATGCCAATGTAATCCTGACTTTCTGTCCAGTCTTTCATTGTGCTTTTGTTGTTTGCTTGTTTGTTTGAACAAATAGATTGGAGAAATTCTCATAGATCTTAAGAACTAGCAGAAGGCCAATGAGAGCTATTTTACTGAAGGAAAGTTTCTTTACTGTCTTTCAGATCCTATGTAGACTTTTTTTTTTAAAGATTTAATTTATTATGTATACAGGAGAGGGTACCAGATCTCATTACCGATGGTTGTGAGCCACCATGTGGGTGCTGGGAATTGAACTCGGGACCTCTGGAAGAGCATTCGGTGCTCTTAACTTCTGAGCCATCTCTCCAGACCCCCTATATAGACTTTTATTGTCAAAACTGACATAATGCCACTCAGTAATAAGGAACACTGCTTTGGGTTGAGGGAAAAAAGCAACTGAAAAAGAGAGGCTTACTTGGCCCCCATGGAATCCTTTAATCACAGCTCTCAACATATTTTCCCTATTCCTTAATATTTACTTTGCCTAGTGGTTCTGTCTCACATCTCAGAATTTTGCTGGAACTTGAGAATCACTTGAAAGTTGTTGGGAAAAAATCATATTCTGTTAAATTCTTATCAATATTCTTCGTAGGGTTTTGTTACAATTCCCCAGTGTCCAACTCTATTGCTATGCATATGTAACGTTCTCTAAAATGAAACCACCACTTTACATGATTTCTGAATTAGATCTTTACCTAAAATCTGACACTGGTAAAATTGAACTTGACTATGTGATACCAAATACTGACTCTGAATTTTCTATAGCAATATTGATTCAGTGGTTCTATGCACAGCTAATACCATAGTGTGTGAAATATTAGAGTTCTGACTAAAACTGTTTAGAAAAAGAGTCACAGAGGAGACAAACCTCCTGATGTATTTAGGAGATAGTTTCCATTGAGGAGAGATGGCCCACTCTTGGCTATGCCAGACTGAATGAAAACAAGGAAGCCAACTGAGTATCTTCATTCTTGACTGTGGACACAATGTGACCAGCGGCCTCCATGCTCTCGCCACCATGCCTTCTCTGTCATAATAGACTCTACTAAAATAAACCCTTCTTTTATACAGTTACTTTTGTCAGGCAACAGAAAAACATAGCAAATACATGTACCTTATATCAACATGTCTCTATCTCTGCTCCCAGGTAAAAGTAGAGACTAAATTCCCCACAACAACCCACTGACTCTAACCTGGAACATATTGGAACATTAAATGCATTTTTTTCTTGACACAGTTCCACCAATCCCAGCTCAGAGAACAGGAGAAATGCTTTTGGGAGGGCAACGAGGAGGGAAATGAGATCCTTTTCAATCTCAGTGAGTCTTCCAGGTTGTTGTTGTTGAGTTCTGATTTAGCTCACCATTTCTCTGGCCCTTTAGCATGAGATTGAAGCTGGTGTTACCTGTGTTTGTTATCAGTTATGAGTTGCATGTTTCTCCTGTGCCCTGTCAGTATGAAAATGAATCATGAGCTCAAAATGAAAACCCGGGCATCTTACCATTATATTATTTCAAAAGTTCCAAGTCTCTACCTTCGACTGAAGTTCTATAGTTTTTGTGTGTTTTGTTCTTGGTGCTATATGAGAAAGCAGAGAGACCAAGGTGACTGGAGCTCCTTACTCACAGAACTGGAAATTTCTTGGGCATAGTTTTTAAAGGTAAATATAAGTAATTAATTTGAGTGAAGGAAAATATTTTCCAAGGAGCAGAAGTATTTTGGAGCTGCATAATGAATTCAAACTATCTAATAAAATCTTTCCACTGCAAAATTCTTCTTTATTTCTCTACTCTTTTCATCTTTGGGTAAACTCTCTTCTCTTATTGCATTTTGACCCTGAATGTTATGCAAATGTTACCCTGCCTTTGATTTTTTTTTAATTTTGTGCGCCCCCCCCCCAGTTCTTCTGTTTAATTCATCTCTTCTAAACAACTTATATTAGCACATTTAGGCTGCTATAAAAAAAAAACTCCAAAGAAGCAAGTTGTCTCATAAACAACAGAATTGATTTCTTGCAGTTCCAGAGACTAGAAAGCCTGAAATCAAGCTGTAGACAGAGTCTGTGTCTTTTGGGATCTGCTCCCTGGTTCGTGGATGGCCTTTTTTTGTTGTGACCTCACATTACAGATGAGGTAAAGGAAGCCTCTCAGGTCTCTTTTTATTTGGAGACTGTTGTATGAGATCACTCATTTTATTCATTAGAGCATTGCCTTCATAGCCTAATGATCTTCCAGTGGCTCCATCTCCTAATAACATCATCTAGAAGGGCCCCATAAAAAATGCCTAGAATAGGACCTGTTATGTGTAAGTATTTAATAAATATGTGCTAAAGAATAAGATAGATTTTTTTAAGATTTGCTGAAGATTTCTTCTAAAAATACAAAACTAAAAACTAAAAAAAGCTATACTGCTCCTTGGCATATTCCCAAAGAAGTCAGCATCCTACTCTATAGACACTTGTTCAACCAGGGTCATTGCTGCTCTAGTCATAACAGTCAGGAAATAGAAACCAACTAAATGCTAAATGTCCTTCAACTGACAGATGAATAATGAAAATGTGGTACATATACACTATTGAACACTTTTTATCTGCAAAGAAACAATGAAATCACAAATTTTGCAGGTAAATGGATGTAACTAGAAATGGTCATATTAAGTAAAGTAACTCAGACCCCAAAAGATAAGCATTGCTTCTTCTCTCTCATCTTTAGTTCCTAGCTCTGATTCTTCAGATGTGAGTATATAACCTGGAGTAATCAGAAAAACGAGGGAAATAAAGAGGGACCATGGGGAGGCCTGTCTACAGAGGGGAATAGCAGAACTTGGGTGAAATGAATCTTTAATACTGAAAATTGTGGGGAAGCATATCTGGTCAGTGTAGAATGTTTTGTTTATATGCCCCTCTCTGGAAAAGTAGATTAGTAGAGACCTATTGAAGCAATGTACTGTGGGGCAAAATACCTCCTCAAAAGAAAAGCATAATGTAAAACCAAAGATAGGGAATTGATGCCAGTGCCTCAAGTATCTAATCGAGACTAGTAACTAGTCTAAGGAGAACTTTCAAATAGTAAATATTTATAAATAATAAAAGTATAATAACAATGACACTTTGGCAGAGCAATACCATTATTCTAGAGAGATTAGATAATCAATAAGCACCTTAAAAAGTTCATAGGCTCATGAGCCATATGAAATGCAAATCAAAGCCATACTGAGATACAATAGATTTTAGTGATATTGGAGAACAACTATAGCCATTATGTATTGTAGTCGGGAATATGAACTAGTATGCAGCTTGGGAAAACAATTTAGAAATGTTTGTATACCTATACAAATCTTGTGCATGAATGTTGATAGTGCCATTATTACTAACACCTAAACTAGTTTCCCAAGAGAAGTGGGCATGGAGGCAGCCATTAGGCAAGACAATAAACTTATCTTCCCTCCCCAATATATTGTGCATCCTAATAAACTTATCTGGGGTCAGAGCACAGAAAAGCCACTAGATAGACATAGAGGCCAGAAAATGGTGGCACACACCTTTAATCCTAGCATTTCAAAGGCAGAGATTGGTCTGGATCTCTGTGAGTTCAAAGCCACTCTGGAAACAGCCAGGCATGATGACACATGTCTTTAATCCCAGGAAGTGATGGCAGGAAGAAGAAAGGTGTATAAGGCATGAGAACCAGGAACTAGAGCTGGTTAAGCTTTTAGGCTTTTAGCAGCAGTTCAGCTGAGACCCATTTGTATGAGGACTCAGGACTCAGAGGCTTCTAGTTCGAGGATACAGGATCAGCTGATAAGTTCGCAAGGTGAAGTCAGCTGTGGTTTGTGTTTTGTCTCTCTAATCTTCCAGTATTCACCCCAATACCTAGCCTTGGGTTTGTTTTTATTCATAAGACCTTTTAAGATTCATGTTACAATGTGGTACATACACATAAATGAATTTTATTTATTTATTAAATTATGAAATTTTCAGGAAAATGGATGGAACTGGATAATATTTGAGTGAAATAGGACCCAGAAAGACACAAATTGAATGCTCCTTCTCACATATGGATACTAGCTTTTAGTGTTTACATATATGTATATATGCAGTGCTTTCAGTCATAGAACTGGAAGAATAACCATGAGAAAGGAAAAGAGGTTTTGACAAATCAGGGAGAAGGTAACATAATCTGTATGACATGAAAGAATAAAAATGGCCACTATGTATATATTCCTGAATACATAAATACAACCTGCTCAGTCTGTATAATATTACTTTATGCATATTTTCAAAGCTGACAATTTGTCATTGGGTAACTGTCTTATTAAGGTTTCTATTGCTGTGATAAAACACCACGATCAAAATCAATTGGGGAGGAAAGGATTTATGCTTCCACAGCACTGTTCATTACTCAAGGAAGTCAGGACAGGATCTCAAACAGGGCAGGAACCTGAAGGCAGGAGGTGATGCAAAGGCCATAGAAGAGTGCTGCTTATTGGCTTGCTCCCCATGGCTTGCTTAGCCTGATTTCTTTGTTATTTTCTTTTTTCTTATTTTGAGAATAGATTTGTTTTAAAGCATATATCCTAATTATAGTTTCCCCTCCCTCTTCTCCTCCTAGTTCCCACAGCCCTTCTCATCCATATCCATTCCCTTTCTGTCTTTCATTAGAAAATAATCAAGCTTCTAAGGGATAATAATAAAATAAAATAAAATAAAACAAAATAAAATAAAATAAAAACTAACACATCATAATTGGGCAAAACAAACAAAGCAAAGAAAAAGAACTCAAGAAAAGGTACAAAAAAGAGATATTAATGCAGAGACCCATTTATTCACACACTTAGGAATCCCATAAAAACACAAAACTGGAAGCCATAATATATATGCAAAGAATCTGTAGGATTAAAATAAGAGAGAAAATAAATAAATTAAAATCTGTAAATTAAAATTAAAAAATAAAGAGCAAAACAAAACAAAGAAAATAAAAGCATGACAAAACATTGAGACATGACCTTCCAAAGATGCCATTGAACTCATATTCTGTTGCGCATCTACTGCTGGGCATGGGACCTACCCTTAAGAGTAGTTTGTTTCCTCAGTGAGACTCCCTTGCAGGAAACTGATTTTTCACTTGCAAGTAGTTATCAATTAGAGATAGTTTCTGGATTAGGGATGGGAACATGTGTCCACTTCTCCTTTCAGCTCTAGGACACCATCTGGTTCAGATGTCTGTAGACCCTGTGCATACTGCCTCAATCTCTGTGTGTTTATATGTGTGTCAATCCTGTTGATCTAGAGGGCCTTGTTTCCTTGGTGTCCTCCACCCACTCTGGCTCTTACACTCTTTCTGCCTCCTCTTCTGCAGGGTTCCCTGACACCTGACAGAATAAATTTGATGGAGGCATCTTATATAGGGGTGAGTGTTCCAAGATCTCTCACTCTCTGCATTATGTCTGGCTGTGGGTCTCTGTATTTGTTCGCATCTGCTGTAGGAGGAAGCTTCTCTGATAATGGCTGGGTGTAGCTGAAGTTTTCCTGTGTCCCACCTGGCCTGCAGTCAGGACAAATCTTTCTCACCCACCACTCCCATGGCTGCTCAGACCCAAGTAAACACACAGGGGCTTATATTAATTAAAACTGCTTGGCCAGTAGCTCAGGCTAATTGCTGACTAGCTCTTATACTTAAACTCAGCCCATTTCTGTTCATCTATATGTTGCCACATTTTCTGTGGCTTTACCTGTGTGCCGTTACATGCTGCTCCCTGGATAGCAGGATAGTGTCTCCTGACTCAGCCTTCCTCTTTCCAGAATTCTCCTTGTCTGCTTATCCTGCCTATACTTCCTGCCTGGCTACTGGCCAGTCAGCATTTTATTTATCAACCAATCAGAGCAACATATAGTTACAGCATACAGAACATCCCACAGCACCTCCCCTTCTCTGTCTAATCAAAAAGGAAGGTTTTAACAGAGTAAAATTATATATAATAGAACAGTTATCAAGCAAGGGTTTGTAGATGGGTTGGTGTTTATGTTTCTTCTTTGTTAGTGTGTAGAGTACCTTCCTGTACCAAATATGCTAGCCAGTATATAGCTATGTAGGCCCCAGCTTGACCTCTCCATGTTCCATGAGTTGTGTAGGTGTTGTCTTCAGGGATTGGGCCTTGCCTTCAATTTGTGGAGAGCAACCTCTTGTTTTGGCAACAGCCTGGGTTGTTTGAGGGTTCCCATGGGACTCCTTTGGCCAACAACTCAATTAGATATAACCCTTTCCCAGTACTGGAAGCTTCATTTGGTGACAAAATGTTCAATTGGGGTTCTGTCTTCCCCAAGGAAGACGATCTCTCCCGCTCTCAGCATTCCTTAGTTGTCTGTAGCTCTTTGTGTAGGGTTGAGGTCTAGTGGGCTTTCCCCTGAGGTTTGGAGGGAGGAAAGAAAAAGAAGAAATGGTATAACCACAATCTCAAAAAAAAAAAACAAACAAAAAAAAAAAAAAACTTTTTTTTTTTTTTTTTAAAAAGCTACCATAGATAGAACGGGTACAAGGGAGGAAAAAGGATATGGAAGAAACAGGGGTGGTAAGGATCAATAAAAACAAATTATAAAAATGCCATAATGAAATATAATAGTTATATCCTAATTACAAACTAAAACAATAGCAGAAGTTTGGAAGCAATTCAAATGCCCAGCAAGAACAGAAAGTATAAATAAAATAATGCACCCACATATGATGGAATACTATTGAGCCATAAAGACAAATAAAGTACTGGGACATGCTACAGTGTAAAAAGCCATTAAAATAATTAAATTTAATAAAAGAAGAAAGACACAAAAGGCTACATATTCTGAGATGAAACTGCATTTATATAGCATATCCAGAATAAACAAATCCATAGAAACAGCACATCAAGTCATGGTTTCCTAATGTTTGGAGTGGCTGGAGAGAATTGGCAAGTACTTGCAATGTTTGTGTTTGTGTTAGGAACTTTCAAAATTGTGATGAAGGACTACAACTTTGAGAATATGCTGAAAACTATTGTGCTATACTCTAAATTGGGAAAATATTTATTGTATGAATTGCATTACAATAACACTGTTAACTTTTAAAAGGAATTTTTAACACATTTATCTGAAACATTTACATCTGAGTGACTTCTGTGAGTGAAATTTTTTCCTACTTTTTGCCTTACATGTATGTGTTTACATGCCTCAACTAATACCGTCTTTAGGGATTATAATCAAAGCTGTCAGCCAGACTCCACTGAGCAGTGTTTTTAAGCAAGCCCAGATAATAAGAGAAGGATAAATGCAAGGGAGGGGAGATAGAAGATAGGAGGAAAGATAGATGAGTTACCAAATGCACAGTCTTAATAATTCTAGGCCTGGACTCTGGAAATATGTTGAGTCCAAAACTAAGCTGATCATTGATATAGATATAATAGGATGAAAGTGTAGATTAAGGAACTTACTTCTAAAGAGCAACAACTTGTTTAAAATGTTTTACATTGGTATAGATTTTAGTCTATTGATACAAACTTAAAGTTAATTTTGTTATACTGTATATATATTTCTACTCTCATTTGAGGTATTATGTTTATGCAACTCATTTAGATTGTAATGGATAATTAAGAAATACAGAACAATTAGTCTTCTATGATAGTCAAACTTACAGTCATGTAAGTTTTCTAGGTATACATAGATATGTTTCAGATAGACAGGCAATCTTCAAACACTTCAAAGACCTACAGAATATGGCATTTAAAATATTTTTAAAATTTAGACTTTCTGAACAGTGAGACATGTCTGCTCCTGGCAGCACCAATTTACTTCAGAGAGGAGGATGGGCATTGAAGGCACTTCATATGGAGTTTATCTTCACCTTGGCAAAAATAGCCATTTGGACAAGAAACTGTTCTTGCCTGGACTGCTTGATCAACTGGACATGCAGGACTCATAGAAAGGTGACCACTGAACTTTGCTTGACAAAATGGTCCTTCAGGTTCCTGCTTCGCAGAGGAAACTGCCAGAAATTCTACAGGACACTGAGAGAAGTGACCGAGAGACTCTAGCCCTGTGGGCTGAAGACAAATGTCCCAACTTTACAAAGGAACATTAGGTGACTGTCCAGGCTGCCAGCTGTCTCTGTCTACCCTGCAAGACTCCCGAAAGTTGCTTGCATCCTTCTCCCATTTCTCAGGTAATATTATATCCTTCTGAGGTCTTTGATGTGGTTGAAGACTAGATAGTTATAATTTCCTCAGTTATGATAAAAGATAAGTTAGATATAAAACCTTAGACTCACAAATATAAGATAGATAGGATATCTTCTTTAATATTGTAACTGTAATTCTTGCTTGATAATTTTGTTATATGTAATTTTACTATGTAAAAATTAAAAACTTCCTTAAAAAAAAAAAGAAAAGGGGAAGTGCTGTGGATATCACTCTGTACAAATAAAATGCTGTTTGGCCAGTGGCTAGGCAGGAAGTATAGGCGGGACAAGAGAGAAGAGGATTCTGGGAAGTAGAAGGCTGGGGGGAGACACCGCCAGCCGCCGCCATGAAAAGCAACATGTAAAGACACTGGTAAGCCACAAGCCATGTGGCAAAGTATAGACTAACAGAAATGGGTTAATTTAAGATAGAAGAAGTAGATAACAAGAAGCCTGCCACAGCCATACAGTTTCTAAACAATGTAAGTTTCTGTGTGCTTTCTTGGTTGGGTCTGAGCAACTGTGGGACTGGCAGGTAAGAGAGATTTGTCCTGACTGGGCCAGGCAGGAAAACTCCAACTACAGATCATGATGGTAAACACTTAAAAGCCTAGCACTTATGAGGCTATATAATCATGAGTTTAAAGTTAGTCTGACTTCATAGTTAATCCCATGTTATTCTGGGCTACTGAACAAATAAATGAGTGTAGTTACAACTATCTGTTACCTCTGTTTTCATTCTTAGAAGTCTTGGAAGTCTGGATTTTTTTATTTTTAACAATTAAAATTTAAGTTTGTATTATTTCCCCTTAAGAACATGTCTTAGCTAGGCATGGGGGTTTATGCCTGTAATCCCAGTACTTGTGAGGCAGAAGTAAGAGAATTACATCAAGTTAGAAGCTAGCCTGGTTTACGTGGTAAGTTCCAGTCTACCCAGGGTTATAAAGCAACACTTTTATGTCGCAAAACAGAATAATAAGACAGATATGGTAGCACACACCTTTGTGCTTGTTGTTGTTTTGCTGTTTCTTGAGACAGGGTTTTTCTGTGTAGCCCTGACTGTCCTGGAACTTATTCTGTAGACCAGGCTGGCCTTAGACTGAGAGAACTGCTTGCTTCTGCCTCCTGAGTGCTGGGATTAAAGGTGTGTGCCACCATCACAGGGTAGCAGCACATACCTTTAATCAAGCACTTGGAAGGTAGAGGCAGGTGGATCTCTATGAGTTTAAGGCCAGCCTTGTCTACAGAGTGAGTTCTAGGCCAGTTAGGGCTGCAAAATGAGACCCTGCCTTAAAAAAATAAACATTTAATAGAGACCAATAATTCAGAACTGTAAATACAGATGTAAAATTAGATTTATCAATATTTTCCATTAAGATGGCTTAAAGGCAGAACAGAAATCATATGTATCTCTTGAAACTGGAAAGTAACCCAAAATAGAATATCTTACATACACAAAATATCTTTGATCTCAGGATCCAATCTTATTTTTTTATTGTTTATTTGTTAACATAATGGTATTTTAAAATTGAATAATGCCTTCTTCTTTTAAAAGTTCTGTATCTCTGTAAGAAATAGTGTCATCTTTACCTATTTAAGTAATTTGTGAATATTATGAAACATTAAACTAGTCATTTGGGAATACAACTCAGTCATCTGGAGTGTGAAGTGGGAAAAATACATCTACTACTACAAATTCATCATAAGCATGCTAGATTCCCTTCCAATTTCACTTGTCCTCTAACTCAAGTCTAAAGAACCACGAGTCCCATCCTTAATCTGTAAGGTCAAGTGGGGAAAGTCTAAGATCATCAAAAAATGAAGATGTATAATAAATTGACTCAAAGTCATATTAGCCAAATTAAGACATTTGTTTTCATCTTCATTCAGTAAGAATTTACCTCTCCTTGTTTTTAGAGTCATACTTTCCACCTATTTTAATCTGCAGTGTAATAAGGCCACATACATGGTTTACCACAGAAAGACTTAAAAACTAGACCAGGTTTGCAGCCCTCCCCTTGCAAATAGGATCATAGCATGCTAAAAAGAATGGAATCAGTCAGCTGCCATGTCAAGGACAGCCTGCTCTTTTCATTCCTCACCCTAAGTGTTTTCCCTGTAGCAAACAAAGGGAGTGGTTCCTTTTTAGTCTCTCTGTTTGCCTGCTAGCAAATCGTTATTAAGGTCCTTTGAATGTCTGAATGTTTGTGCTTGAAAGTCCTCTGTGAAAATGACTCACAGCATTTGTATTTTTTAAAAAGGATGTTGAAAACTCACAAGAAAACGCCTGTTTGTATTTCTTAGTTGTTTTCCTACAACACTATGAAATGTAATTTATTGGTTTGCTCCTGGGAAAGTGCATCTGTAGAGCTCAGCTGTTCGTAGCCATTGTGAAGTCAATCATAGCAACAGAGGGAGAGAAAAAAAAGATAAAACGGGAGATGGGCTGATGTGATGGTTTATTTTTAATTGTCAACATGACACACTATAGAATCACCTGGAAAAAAAAAGAGTCTCAAGGGGGGATTGTCTAGATGCTGTTGGCCTGTAGCCATGTCTGTGGGGAATTGTCTTTTATGTTAATAGATATGGGAAGATCTAGCTCACTGTGGGTTTGTGTCCTGGACTGTATAAGAACAGAAAAAGCAAGCTGAGTGCTAAGCATGTATGCATTCATTTCTCTGCTCTTGACTGTGGATGTGATGTGACCAGTTGTAAGTTCCAGTCACCTCGAGTTCCCTGGTATGATGGAGAGAAACCAAGAAGTGTGAGCTATAATAAAGCCTCTCTCCCCTAAGCTGTTTTGTCAGGATATTTTTGTCAAAGAGGCTGGAAATGAAAGTAGAACAGCTGATAAGTCCCCCTCCCCAGGAAAAGCAAACAACAACAATAAAACAAACAAACAAATCAGTTATAGACCAGGTGTGCTGGTGTATGCCTTTAATCCCAACACTCCGGACCTGGTTTTCCTAGATAGGAAGAGCTACATAGAGAGACCCTGTCCAAAAAAAAAGTTCTCTCACATCTTTAAACCTATACATCATGATTCTAAAGAGATTAAAGTGGCAGTTTGTATGAAAAAGAAACAGTCAGAAAATTTAGTTATTTGAGCTAGTAGCTTCCTATGTGCCAGATAGTTTTCATGGTGCCAGAAGGCTCCTATGGGAGAAAAGGAATCAATATAGTCTTACCCAGCTACAAACTCTATAAACTATGATACCTGCCAGACAAACCACTCTCTGGTTGGATGGGAGGCACACTCCACCAGAAGGAATCCATATTGGGTACTGGAAACCTGCTCTAGAGCCCACATCTAGGTTGGGACCATTGGCCCTAACAGAAAACTTGTCTGTTGTTCAGTTAAACTACATAGCATTGAATAACCTTCTATATATGAATGTTTGTTGCCATAGATAACTACCACTCTCAGCCTGAATCCGAAAGCTTTTTTCCCAATGAGCTGCAGTAAGCATGGAGAATTATAGCTACCAGTGTTCAGTCCTAAAAAAGACATTCATAGCATCCCATCCAAAGTTGAGGGAACATTGTAGACAAAGAAGCATAAGTAAAGAGCCAGATTAGGACTAATAATTGCAAAATGCTATCTGAGGGGCAAAACAAGGTCGTGGCAATCATGAGCATTCAACAGCTGTGGATGACAGCATTGGGTCTGTAAAGTAAGGACCTATCAACCATCAGGCCTGTATGGTCAGGGCCTAACAGGGTCCCATACCTCGTTGCTGAAATAGTTTCTCCAGATAGATTCAAGGAAACGGAAAATCATTGCTTTCAGCTGTGTGTTCACTGGCACCCTTACCAGGCTCCAATAGATAGTTGCCAACCAATAGTCAGACAGATGGCTCTAGTTAAACTAAATGGATCATGGGATGAAACTAAAAGCCATTAATTTGGGAAAAGAATGGGTAGGGAGTATGGGGGTTGGTATGGGTGGAAGGGAGAGAAGAGATTGTAGAGGAAGAATAACCAGAATGCATTATATACGTGCATAAAATTGTTAAAGAACTAAATAATAAAAAGTTCAATTTTTGAGCATTTCCACACTTAATATTAGTTAGTCCTTACATATGGAAACATATATTCCTTCTTTACCTAAAGATAAATTTTTAGTAACAGAGGACATTCAGCATAAAGGTTAGTTGAGTTTCAAATAATAACATGTAGTTGATAGAAAAAAACTCATATGAAATATAGCTACACACTACAATAGTGTTACATTTTGAGGCCTTAGGGAGAAAAGGTTGTAAAGAGCAAAAAAGTGTAAAGAAAGGAAACTCCATAAAACACACACACACACACACACACCGCTAAAAGGAGACAGTTAGAATCAAAAAGTCTTTGCTGACTCCAAATACTTGATGGGCTAGAGTGGAGTGGGTTCGTAATAACTTAGAGTATGTCTTGATTTTATCCCATACTCCCAAAATGATTTAAGGCAAATTAACTTCTCTACCATCAACTGAATTAATTATTTTTATAATGTAGATAACACCTTCTATATCAATGTTGCTTCAGAGAACAAGGTAGACGGATATACATGTTCCTAACTCAATGCCTAACAAGTTAGTATTCAATACATGTTAGTTATGGTTACTTTGATTATTGTTAACAAAAAGATTACCTACAACTTAGAAATAAGACTAAAATATGCTGCCACTCTGCCAAATAATATTAGGGCATTCTTAACTAGTTATTAATGTGACACAACAATCTTACACCAATATTCTATTTTCCATATATTATGTACAATTTATTGTATGTGTGTGTTTCTTTTGTCTTCTTTTGAATCTTTTTTATCATCCTGATAATTTGTTTAGGGGCTAAATGGATCTTTGATAGATACTACATATTTTTAAGTGTGCCATGGTTTTACTTTTTGAAAAACATGCTTTTATAGTGTTCCTTCTATCTCAATGCCACTACTTTTCATACCCGTTGCAGTCTCATTGATAGACTATAAAACTCTGGCCAGGTGGTGATGGCGGCAGCGCACGTCTTTAATCCCAGCGCTCTGGGAGGCAGAGGCAGGCGGATCTCTGTCAGTTCGAGGCCAGCCTAGTCTACAGAGTGAGTTCCAGGAAAGGTGCAAAACTACACAGAGAAACCCTGTCTCGGAAAAAAAAAAAGTGTGGGTTGGGGATTTAGCTCAGTGGTAGAGCGATTGCCTAGCAAGTGCAAGGCCCTGGGTTCGATCCTCAGCTCAAAACAAACAAAAAAACAAACAAACAAAACAAAAAACAAGCAAACAAACAAAACTCTGTTAATGTAAATCACCACAGACCCTAACATAATGTTCTAGACACAATTGCTGGCTCTAAACTCAGACAACACTACTTAGTGATTCTCAAACATGCCATATCTTTTCACCCTTTTGGGCTTATGTTGTTTCTCCTATCTGGAATATTTATTCTTCTCTATCTCCAGTTTACCATTTCAGCCAAAGCTTAAAGTACACTGTCTTAATTCTATTGAAAAGGGGTATCTCTTTCCTTTACAATCTGTTTCTCTTGGAGCGTCATTGCTTGTGTCTTTAACGAGTCACTGACGTCAGTTGGCCTTACGTTAAGATAGTTTTTGTGACTGTTTTCCCTTCACTGTATCTAAAGCTCCTTCTTCTCAGGGATGGTATGTTGGCCAATTTTACAGCCTCCATAAGGCTTACTGCAATGATTTGCTCTGAGAAGAAAATGAAGGGTTGATGGATTCAATGGGAAGGCATGCTGCTCGTGTGATGGTTAATATTTATCATCAACTTGATAAGACTTGGGTTCACAAAGAGACAGACTTTAGAGCATGTCTGTGAGGGATTACCTAGGCTAGATTAGCTGTTGGTGCCGCCACTCTACGTGCTACAGTCCTCAACTCCACAGAAGAAAAAAATGAAAGCTGTACATCATTAATTGCTCTCTGTTTCTTGAGTATGGATGCAATGTGATCAGCTGCATTTTGATCCTGAGGCTATCCTTTCTTTCTTAAATTATTCTGTTAGATATTTTGTCATAGCAATGAGACAAGTGACTGTTTAAAAATCTAACATAGTTGCACTTACTTTAAATACAAAATAACCAATGGTGCCTTCATAGAAAGATACCCTGGATTAGATTAGTAGTCAGCCAAGAAACTATCTAAACTTGATGTTGAGATCTAAGTCTGTTCTGAATCTGGGGATGGTGGACATCTCTAAAGATGGTATTAAACTTATTTGAAACTATCCTTAGAATTTTTGTGTTAAAACAAACAAAATGAGATATTTTCCTGGATAATAACTGTAAATTATGCAATATAAGAAAAATAAATAGCATATTAACAGCAGTGAAAATACAGGAAAAGTCCAGCAAGATTGCTCAGTGGGTAAAGGAACTAGATTCACAAGCATGGTGATGAGTTCAATCTCCAGGAACCATGTAAGAGGAAAAAGAGGACCAACTACCTAAAGTTGTCCCTTGACTTTCACAGAAGTGCCATAGCAGTGGGGAAGCTACACACAAACACACACACAGCCAATAATACACAAAACAATGATAGTAATGATAATAGAGGGAAAAAGAAAATACCATATGTGAAGGAAAATATGAATTATGAGAAAAATGAATATCAATAACCTAAATCATTGGTTTTGTTTTATGGATAATATGGACTACTTCTTTATTCTGACATTTAAAATTACAGGAACTATAAACAAGGCAAACAAAGGCAAATTCTGTATAATCCCCAGACATAGCTATGTATTTAGCAGATTCAACAAATAAATAGGATGAATGGCTATTACAGTAATATACAGAATGCTCTGTCTATATTCACATCCAGGTTAAATGAACAGGTTCATAATATGCAAGTAATCACAATACATGAAATTCAATGAGAAAGAAGCTATGATATTTGGTGGTTTCCATGTGGCCCCTTTGGTCAATGACTCAACATGATGTAACCCATTTCTGGCACTGGAGGATTTTATTAGAGGCATAAGATGTCTAGTTGGGGGGCATTGTCTTCTCTATTATTTGGTAGGTGGATGTGGAGTTGGATGAGTGAGCATGAGTAGTTGTATGCAGCACACAACTTTTGTAGGGGTCAGACGCAACTTTTGGGAGTCAGTTGGCTCGCTCCTTCCACAATATGGATCCAGAGGATTGAACTCAAGTTGTCAGGCTTGGCAACAGGTACTTTATATGTTGAGCTATCTCTCTAGTCCAAGAAAGAGTCTTCTTGACCACATACTAAAGTTGGTCTCCTTAAATTTGACCCAAATATTTATATTGGTTCAGAACAAAGAAAACTACAGCACATATATCTCTTAAAGTTTGCTTGAAATTTGTGTTAAGGTGTCCCAAATTGTACTTTAAAAATATTTATTGTGGTTAAATGTATTGAAAATGAAATTTATCATGAAAGACCCCCGGAGGGATCTCCCCTCAGGTGAGACCCCCATCTCAAGGAGCACGCAGCGACCACAAATCAGATGCAACAGCACGAGGTTTATTCAAACACAGGTACCTGGGCGACAAAGCCTCTCGGAAGACTTGCGCGCCTCTGGGTTGGTGAGATGGGTTTTTATAGCAAAAAGCGCGGGTACAGAAGCAGAAAGCATTGGTCAAAGGGCTCTGATTGGATAATTCAAACAAGGCGCGAATGGTTACAGAGCTCTAATTGGACAAAGCGAGGCGCGAGTATACAAGTATAAATCCAATAGGGCGTGAACTCAGGCTCAGGGCGGTTTGTGGGTCTCCTTGGTAACCAGATATGTGTGTTGACTCAACCCCTATCTAGAATTCCTCCCGTACTGACGCCAGGTGGTCTGTCCCTGACATCCTGCTTATCTCTACACCTTTGCCTTCTAGCTGAATTCCTTTGTTCCCCTACGTGCCTCACAAGCTAGGGGGTTTGCACAACAGAGCAATGCTTATCGGCTATCTGGGCTGCGGTGGGGCCATTCTATTTCCTGGAACTGTCTTTTGTTCCCTTATGAGCCTTGCAAACATAGCATTCCTATAGGGGTGCCGGGGGGTCTTTCATCACTCAAATCATTTTAAGCATAAATTTGAGGATTAAATGCATTAACAACATGGTATAACCATCATCATTTCAAATAAGCATTTTGTAAAAATTGAACCATAATTCTTCATTCCCTTCTCTGTTTCCCCTAATTAATTTTGTTGTACATTTGTCTCTTTCAATTCCCTTTTCTATGTACTTCACAGAAATGGGGTCATATAATATATATCCTTTGCATCTGGTTGATTTCATATAGCATGATTTTTTTTCATTGATTCCTTTTCATTGTAGCAAATTATACCTTAGAATTTACTATTTTAGCCAATTTTAAGCTTCTAATCCAAAGGCATTGAGTATACTCACAATGTTGTGCAATCATCAATATTGTCCACTTTCAGACTTTTCTTATCATTCTCAAGCAGAAACTTTGTACCCGTTAGACAGTACATTCTCATTTTATTCCCATAAGCACCAGGTAACCAACCACTACTGAACTTTCTGTCTTTAATAATTTGCTTATCATGCATATCTCATATAAGCAGAATGATACATAATATTTATACTTTTGTGCTTAACATTATGTTTTTTTTTTTAAGATTTATTTATTTATTATGTATACAGAAGAGGGCACCAGATCTCTTTACAGATGGTTGTGAGCCACCATGTGGTTTCTGGGAATTGAACTCAGGACCTCTGGAAGAGCAGTCAGTGCTCTTAACCTCTGAGCCATCTCTCCAGCCTCAACATTATGTTTTTTAAAGTTTATCCCTGTTGCAGCATGTAAAGAATCTAAATGCATTTTAATCCTGAATTCTCTCTCTCTCTCTCTCTCTCTCTCTCTCTCTCTCTCTCTCTCTCTCTCTCTCTCTCTCTGTGTGTGTGTGTGTGTGTGTGTGTGTGTGTGTGTGTGTGTGTGTGATGTTCTCAAGGTTAGAGGCAGTTGCTAGATTTTGCCAAGACAGGGTGGACTTTTATGGTTAGCTGTTTGGAACACAAAAGTGTTCAGGGATTTCTCAAACTGTCTCTGTTTTTTGACAGCACAGGGCTCATTTAGAGTTCAAAACTGTCACATAATACACCATGCTTTTTATGGGGTGGATAAGGAGGCTAAATCTCCCAATGCATTACAAAAGAGACTCCATGACAAACTCCAAACTCCATAGAAAGAGATGAAACTAATTGTAAGTTTTTAGTGTACTATTTATCTTTCTTTTTTCAGTAACTTCCAAAATTACCTGTTAACCTGGAGTGAGTGTAAATTTCGTTACAAATGAAACTTGACAGTTATTTATTGACCCTTGCCTCCTCCTTTTCCTGGGAGTCCACTAGAAATGTGATCATATAAACTTGATCTTTGCATTTCCTTCAGTTAAACTTAACTCTGCTCCAAACATGCAATACTTCATACAATCTTAAGGAACATGAATTGACTCAAAGAAAAGTGAAGCCATTTTACATCATAATAAATCGTCAATCATACCTTTCAGCTCTGTTCACATGTTTGTGCTATCTTCCTGCTGTCAATTGTGCTATTTTGATCCCTTATATTGTCCAAATATCTATAGGGTAATTAAGTTTGTTGAAACAGAATATTAAAAACTTCAACATTTTCCTCTATCTGGAAGTATTCCCAGATTGTATGACAGGAGAATGTGGACACACAAGAAATTAAACAGATGTAATAATCACTCTCATTTTAAATTCTTTGCTTTTTAAAGAAAAAGAAGACTTTTCCTTTAGTCGCAGATTTGAAACATCACAAAAGCAGATCCTGAATGAATGGAAACATTCACTCATATGATGGCGTGTGTAGAAATTTTTTGTGGTTTTTCAGTAAAGACCAAACTTTAGCAGAAGAAGAAGGGTGCTTTCAAAAAACACCATTCTAAAAACAAAACCCATATGTAGTCTTCAAAGCATATCAAACTCTAAGTTAATTCCATTTCTATCTTGAGAAGTGATTATAATGATGTACATACTGTTATGTCTTTACATTTCTTCTCAGATGTGACAGTACTTTCTATCACGTTGAAGTGTTCTAAATGAAATGGCTTCCCATATATTTCAGAAGGAAAGAAAAAACCTAGAC
Organism: Onychomys torridus; assembly: GCF_903995425.1. NCBI lineage: Eukaryota > Metazoa > Chordata > Mammalia > Rodentia > Cricetidae > Onychomys > Onychomys torridus. Next base: position 96,773,248 of record NC_050466.1, read on the forward strand.
TCTCAGGCCCAGAAAGCCTAACACAATTGGATTGATGCCCTATCCCAAGAACAGAGTATGGTGGTGCCTCCTTATAGTGCCAACTACTGCAGAAGCTGAGTCAGGAGTTCAAAGTCAGGAGCTAGAGAACATCCAGGGCAATATAGCACAATCTAATTTTAAAAATCCTTGATCCTTACCCATGGTTAGTTACCTACTAGCTCTGAGCTAGGTTTAGAAGCAAGCATCTTAGGCATAGCAGGCAAATTATTCTATGTATGGATTTTTTTGAGTAAATGCATTAAGTAACAGAAGCTAAATTGTTGAAGAAAGAGGTGTATGTTAGCCCATGAACATTATTATGCTCAGAATAATTGGTTTTCTTACACCATAGAGGTATAAATCAGTATGAATAATGCAATATTTGTCTGACTGCCACAGAGAAAGATATTTAATATTACTTTGAAAAGAGTCATAACATTGCTGAATGATGGAAGAAGAGAGAATGCATATCTAGTGAGAAAACAATATGCCAAAGTGAAAGGCACAGAAGAAGCAGAAGAAAAAGTTCTTGCTGACTTCCTGTTCTATTCCCCAGACACCTATTGCACTCTACTCCCCCACAAAAATTAGGATTTTTTTGCCTCTTAGGCAGGTTATAGAAACTAGAACCCCCTTTCCCTAAAAGAAAGCCATAAAACATAAAAACTATTATTCTAATTTTCTCTTATGTTTTTGTCTTTGAGCTCGCCAAAAAGACATTCTCTGATCTCTTTTGAATAATGGTATTTAGACTCCTATTCCAGAGGGTCCTGCCACATACCTCAGAGGAAGAAATGTTACATAAAGAGGTCTTACTTTTATCTGATCATATCTACAGGGATGTCCATACTTTATCATACTCAAGCATAAAAATGGATAGTTCATATTGGGTCTTGGGATTTTCAGTCTGAAGGATCACATTTGCATAAAACTGTGACCAAATAAACTTGTTATGCTTTTCTCCTGATTGTCATTTGTTATAGGAAAGTCAGACATAACTGTTTTAAATGGTCAAGAGAGGAGTTATCCCTCTTTTTGCTTCTAAATTTCTGATTAGGGATTGTAGATCACCAAACCAATAGAGACAAATAAATAGAATATTCTTGACACCAGTGTCTCTCGCTCAACTCCCAAGTCCAGAGAAGGGGCTGAGAAAAGGGCTTAGTTAGTAAAGTGTTTGTTGCTGTGCAAGCATGAGAACCTAAGTTTGGATCCTCAACACCCAATAAAAACTGGATGTGATAGCATGCTTCTGGAATTCCAGCACTAGGGAGAAGGAGGCAGAGACAGGGGACTCTGGAGTTTTCTCACCAGTCTAGTCAATTAGTACACTCTGGGCTCAGGGGGGACCCTGTCTCAAAAAATAATGTAGAGAAAGGAAGACATCTGACATGCCTATACACAGAGGGGGTTGATGATTCAGACAAGGGACATAAAGTGTAATGGAGAAGACAGGCAGAATTTATTACAGAGCGAAGTGTGTTACACTTAATGGGTGGGAGTGGATGAAGGCCAAGGAGACCATTATGTTAATTTACATTTTAAGCAAGTTTGCTGCTATTTCTCAAATCTCTGGAACAGATGGCTTTCTGCAGGGGTGGGGAGACATTTTTGCCCAGGTAATTGTCAGACCTGTTTGGATCAACTGTTCCACGAGGGGTCAATGTATGTCTTTGTTCTTTATCAGAACATCTCCTGCTATCTTACAAGGTTCAGGATGCCCGGAACCAGGTTTAGTTTCAACTAATGATCTTCTGGGAAGTTCAGGATGTCACATCTCCTCCCAGGATGAGAACTGTGACTCAGAAGACATTCTTCTAACCAGTAATTAGAGTTCCAGTACTTGGTTTTACCTGATGTTGATCATGAGGGAGGGATCCAGACCTAATGTCCTCTAATTCTGCTAATAGCTAACTAGCTGCATAATAGCTTGACTCTAGTTCACTCCCATTTTAGTCCATCTTGATAGAAGAGATCCAATAACACAAAGGGAAATTTAAGCAGGGGAGGGATTCACCATAGAAAGAGCAACTGAGCAGGCAAACAGAGGTCAGTGCTGATTACTGATTAACAAGGAAGGGAGGCAACAGGATTTTGCAGAAGGTATGGAAGCAAACAAGAGCCTGTGGAAAACAACTGGTTGGAAGACACGTTCAAAGGGAATTAGGAAAACTCTCAAAATGGGAGGCTAATCTGCAGCAAACTCTCTGAGCAACCCTATCACAGTCATTGAACAACATGAAATCCAGGGCCACGTAAGAGAGGCTTAAGATGATCTAAGAAAACAAAAAGTTTCAGGCTGGACCAGACAGTCATTGTTCTCGTAATTTCACAAGCTTGGATTCCCAGCAGACAGGAAGGAAAAGCTGGAAACATGTTTCCAAACTCCACCCAATATCTTCATAGTCCTTACCTCTTAATTATAGCATACAGATTTTAGTTAGAAAATGATGCATGTAACTGTAACTGTCACTCAAGAGAATTTTAAGGTGTCAGTAGAATTATTTATCATTTACTTAAAGTCCCAAGTTTAAGAAGTCCTTCAGGGCTGGGCGGTGGTGGCGCATGCCTTTAATCCTAGCACTCCAGAAGCAGAGGCAGGCAGATCTTCATGAGTTCGAGGCCAGCCTGGTCTACAGAGCGAGATCCAGGAAAGGCACAAAGCTACACAGAGAAACCCTGTCTCAGAAAAAAAAAAAAAAAACAAAAACAAAAACAAGAAGTCCTTCAGAAATTTTTATATATAGACATCTGGGATAAGTGCGTCCTGCCTTTTTATGTCAGGGTACACCAGATGGTATCCAAAAAGTACCAAAGTGACTAATCTCAACAATATGTTTCTCAGGTTAGTTTAATTTTTTTGTCAGATCAGTTGTATTCCAGGTTAGCCAGGTTCTTTTCTTTTTACTGTAAGTAGCCAGTTTATAAGTTTCTCTTTGTGTACTGCTTTTTTTTTTTTTTTTAATCTCCCTTCCCACTCAAAACCTACTTTGGGAAAGCAGTAGTTAGTACCTTGATAATGTAGTATACTTACTTCAAGTGAAGAGTGTTCTCTTTCTAGGCATATGCTTCCCACACAAATGAATGTGCACACGTGTGGTTGCTTTCATCCCCCACTAACGTTCATTTCATTAGTCAGTTCGTTCCACCTCTGGCAATCCCTTATGCATCTGTCTGTATGGGTCCCTAGAACAGTGCTTGTCACAAAATATAAACTTGATAACTTAGCTTCTCTCCATTTTCCTTCTCTGATTTATGTTTTTAGACTATTTTCCCTAACTGTCGTGCTGGAACTCTCATCCAATAACTGATGGAAGTGGATGCAGAGATCCTCGGCCAGGCCCCAGGTGGAGCTCCAGGACTCCAATTGTCAAGAAAGAGGAGGGACTGTAAGAGTGTGAATTATTTAGACCAAGATTGGAAAAGCACAGGGACAAATAGCCAAACTAATGGAAGCACATGAATTATGAACCAAAAGCTGTGGAGCCCCCAGCTGGATCAGGCCCTCTGGATAAGTGAGACAATTCAATAGCTTGAACTGTTTGGGAGGCACCCAGGCTGTGGGACTGGGACCTATCCTTAGTGCATGAGCTGGCTGTTTGGAAGCTTGGGCTTACACAGGGACACTTTGCTCAGCCTGGAAGGAGGGGACTGGACCTGCCTGTACTGAATCCACCAGGTTTAAATGAATCCCCAGGGGAGTCTTGGCTCTGGAGGAGATGGGAATGGAGGGGAGAAGCTGGGGGGAAAGTGGGGGCGGGGGCGGGAGGGGGGAGAACAGGGGAACCCATGGCTAATGCGTAAAATTAAAACACAAATATAATAAAAAAAAAAAAAAGAAAAAACAAAAACAAAAAAATCCATTGTTTTCCACCCCATCAGCTGCCAGAGACCACAGAGGAGGGGGAGGAGGAACTGTGGGAACCAGTGGGCTCGAGGACACCAGGCAAACACAGCCCACAGAATCAACAATGCAGGGATCGTGGGAGCTCATGGAGACTGAAGAGGCAATCATGGAGCCTGAGTGGGTCTGTGCTAAGTCCTCTGCATAAACTTTATGGTTGATGGCTTGGTGTGTGGGGAGAACTCCTGACTTTGTGAGTGGAGGTGTCCCTGACTCTTTTGCCTGCTCTAGCAACCCTTTTCCTCCTGCTGGGTTGCCTCTCCCAGCCTTGATGTGAGGGTTTGTCCTGCTCTCATTTTATCTTCTTGTACCATATTCAGTTGATATCCCGGGAAGGCCTGCTCTTTTCTGGGGAGACAGGGTTGGGGGAGAGGGGTGGTGGGGGGAATTGGGAGGAGTAGGGGGAGGGGAAGCTGCAATCTGGATGGATTGTATGAGAGAAAAATAAATAAAAATTTTAAAAAATTTCCACTTTCCCTTTCCTCTCTCTAGTTCAGTGGTTCTCATCCTGTGGACCACAACCCTTTGGGGGTCAAACAACCCTTTCACAGGGGTTGCATATCAGATTCCTGATTCCTGTGTATCATATATTTACATTATGATTCATAAAAGTAGCAAAGTTACAATAATGAAGTAGCAATGAAAAGAATTTTATGGTTGAGGATCACCACAACATGAGGAACAGCATTAATGGGTCACAGCATTAAGACAGTTGAGACCACTGTTCTAATCCCTCCCATGTACTCCCTTGCTTTCTCTCTCAAGTTCATGGCCTCTTTTTTCTTTGCTGTTGACAGATATGTAGATATATAAATATAATCTGCTTAGTATAATGTTACTTGTATATATATGATTTTAGGGATGACCACTTGGTACTTGATAATCAATAAAGAAATTCTTCCTTTGGGAATTGTATTTTCTCTGGCTTTCAGCATTCCTTAGCGGCCTGTAGTGCTTTGTCTAGGGTTGATTTCCTCTTCCGTGTTAGCATGTCTGTTGGTGTCTGAAAATGTCATACATTCTATTTTAAACATAATCACCTTCCCTCTCTTAACATTCCTCACATCTGATCCCTGCCTTCCCTTTCCATCCAGTTTTGTGTTCTTTTAATTGTCTTTCCCATCAAAGCCAATTTGCACTGTCCAACTATTCTTGCATGGCCTTCTACTGGAACATAACCAACTGACTACATTCATAGAGCAACCTGACTTCCTCTGCCAGCAGCTAACAATTACCACTAGCCCCTAAACTAGGGGTGGAACTTCGTGTCTAACTCTCCTTTTTATTCTGGGATTTGGTCTGGCTTGGACTTGCCCAGATATTGTCTATTCTGTCGGAACCTCTGTGGATTCATATGTGCAGCTGCCCTGCTGTGTCCAGAAGTTTCCTTGTAGTCATTCATCATCACTTCTAAAGCTTTCAGCCCCTTCTTCCACGGTGGTTCCTGAGCCTTGGGAGGAGGGGATAGATGAACATTCTGCAGAGTCTTGTTCTCTTCACCTTGGCCAGTTGTGGGTCTCAGAAGTTTCTCTGATGAGGGGTGAGGGGATGCCTTCCTTAATCTATGGGCATAATGATAAGTAATCAGGAGTTGGTTTAATATTGTGTCTATTTAGCATTGTAATTATAGTAGACTCCTCCTGGGACTTGTCTGTTCATAGGTTCCTGATCCAATATTGGTGTCAGGTATGGGGTTGATCTTGTGGAGTAGGCCTTAAAAACACTATTAGAAAGTTGTTAGGTACCCCCACAACATTCACTGCTGGTAGGAGTGAAATCTAGTGAGGCATTATGGGAATCAGCGTGGAAGTTTTCCCAAAAAATGTGAAAATAGATCTACCACATGTATAGTTACTTTTCTATTGCTGAGATAAAGCGCCATGACTAAGTGTGCCCCCAGGAACTTACTTTCCTAAGGCCACACCTCCTAAGCCTTCTCACATGTGAAACTTTAAAATGATTGCTCACATCCTCTCAATCACTTTATCTCAACCCTGGGCCATGCCCTATGGCTAGAAAATGTGAGGCATGCACAGAAGCAGGCAAATGTGAGAAAGTTCTCTAGGTGATTGCACAAGCCCTACCTGTCACCATCACTGTTTAAACAATCATTTCCTGTTAGAAAATGGCACTGCTTTCAGAGTACACCCACCCTCTCTAAAGCAGTTTTGTGAATAGCTCTATCGACTCATCTTGGGGCAGACAGGTACTACTACCACTTATTTACCACGATCTAGCGCAAGGCAACCTGGGGCTCTAATCCCAGTGTTAGGCCTCTGAATCATCCTCCCCTGTTTGAGATCCCTGTATTTCTGGTTCTACCTCAGACCAGAAATTACAAAAATTCACTGTTCTTGCAGGAGGTGTGAGGCGCTGAGCCTTAGGTCAGAATTAGAAAACTTCATTGAAAGCCAAGTACTCTTTTAGCAGTAAGTCTTCAACTTCTGGGATGGAACTGACCAAATAGCCTTGAGGAAGGAGTAATGGGTTTTCAACAGGAGGATTATGCACTTGACATTTATCTGTCTTAAATAATTGACAAAGGTCAAATAAGTTAAAGGTTAGCAAAAATCAATGTTTCTCTCAAAAGCATACATATTGCATCTGTAAAGATCCACAACCATCACCTGCTTTGAGTGAATTCTGTACAGGATTAGCAGAAACACTACCACTTGACACTCTAAGGAAGAATGAAATATCCCGATTTTTCATACAAGATCTAAATGACTTGAACCCAGAGAAACAGCCTTCATTTCAATCAATGCACCAAGGTTCAGATAAAATTCCACATGTATATTATATTTTTTCAGAGAAACAGGCTCATAAGTCAACTCTGAAGATGACATCATATGGTAATCCCTTTACATACAGCTGTGGCCTATGAAAACACTGCTTTATTTGCATTTCACCCAAACAATACCCTTTCTTAGAATCTTGTGGTAGTTCTGATACTTTTCTTTTCATAAAACACTCTGTAGTTCTTCCAGTGTCTGAATCTTTTTCATTGTGATGGGATAGTAAACCTAATTTCCTGAGATTACAGCCTTATTATGGATAGTTTTGGGCTAAAACATCACTTATCAATTTTTTTCCATTGAAGCAGGGAAATGAAAGTTTTTCAACCTCTAAGGACACAAAGTGCACAGTTTCCCAGCTACAAAGTAGCACTAGTTTTCTGTTATAGTCTAAATTACTGGGGGTCAAATTTAGCTCATGCCATGGAAATGTTATTCACAGTAATTAATAAGAGATGCTGATCCTCTGCAATCTAAACAATTTAATCAGCATTAAATGGCAGTATGTTGACAGAAAAGGCCAACACCTCAGCTACAAAGATTTGGGGATAGAAATGAAGACGAGTCATGAGGGAAAAAATTACTTGTGTTCTTTAAAACTTTAGTGTGGAAACAAATCATTATGAAGATTTTCTAAACCTGATTCTGATTCACAAACCTTCACCCTTCTGCTAATACTTGAAACTTCTCTCAAACCCCTTCATCTATGACCCCTGATGTATTTAGAATGCACCAAAGCATTGAAATCACAAATGAAATGTTTAGAGCTTCTCCTTAGAATATAGGGACTTAAAATCTAGCCTCAAAGATCAAGGAAATACACATGGATCAACTAAGGCACACAACAAGCTAGCCTGTAATTATGCACAGAAGTCTGTGTGTTAATTACACTCCAGATTTTTGTGGAATACGAGTTTGGATTGGGGGAAGTGAATATAGCCTGAAGGAAGTTGCTGAGCTGAGAAGGAACATAGAAAAGGTGTGAGTAGAAGATGGATTTTACTGTTCCACTTTTAGTTCTTCCAGAAGGACATTTCTTAAGAAGCACGCATCCCACCAGTGAACAAGTAATGATTAAGTTGACTTATGGGCTCCACTGACCATGTTCTCTTACCACTGACAATTAAATTATGTTGTATGGTCATTAATACAACACATGAAATACATCTTAATTTATCTATTCATTTATTTTGATTTTATTTATGCTTGTGTGTGTGCATTTGTACAGATGCACACATGCCACATGTAGTGGTGAGAGGTCAACTAAGTAGGTTCAGTTCTCATCATCCACTATGGGTTCTTGGGATCTAACACAGGTCATTTGGCTTGATGGGATCACATTTTCACAAACCCATTTCACACACTGTGAAGTACATAAAGATTATTATGATTGTCATTACAGTTTCACAAATGGTGTGTCTTGGGATGAAATTGGGCAAAGAATTCTACCAATGCTTTAGGGTTAGGAAATGGAAAACTTAGACTGAGGCATGTGATTGTAAAACTAGTATACTTTTGCTTGATAGTCTAGTGGTTTTCTTTTCATTTTTCACATCTTTGATCTACTGATCAAAGTTCCATTATAGTCGCTACTTAAAAGTCTGTTTCTAAAAGGGAATTTTATTTATCTATTCATTCTTCTATAAAATAGTATCCGAAACTTGAAAACAAGATAAGCATATATACGATATATCTTTCATTGTCATTGAAGAGCAAGGGCCACTCAAAGATAGTTTAGAAGCATTGACCTTGTTCATCTTCCTCTTTGGTATTGATCAGAAGCTCCAAGCATAGTAAAGCTACAAATAGAAGTATAGATAATTTTGTGGAAATACAGATGGTTTTTGTTGTTGGAATGGTTGATACTAAAGATTGTGACTATCAAATCTTATCAATTTCAACCATCCTTTGAAAATATCTGATCTAATGCCGGGCAGTGGTGGCGCATGCCTTTAATCCTAGCACTCAGGAGCCAGAGCCCAGCAGATCTCTGTGAGTTCAAGGCTGCCTGGGATACAGAGTGAGTTCCAGGAAAGGCTCAAAGCTACACAGAGAAACCCTGTCTCAAAGAACAAAACAAAACAAAACAAAACCACCACCAACAACAACAAAAGAAACAAAAATATTGGGTTGGGGATTTAGCTCAGTGGCAAGCGCAAGGCTCTGGGTTTGGTCCTCAAAAAAAAAAAAAGAAAGGAAAGAAAGAGAGAGAGAGAGAGAGAGAGAGAGAGAGAGAGAGAGAGAGAGAGAGAGAGAGAGAAAGAAAGAAAGAAAGAAAGAAAGAAAGAAAGAAAGAAAGAAAGAAAGAAAGAAAATGTCTGGCCAGGTGGTGGTAGTGCACGCCTTTAATCCCAGCACTTGGAAGGCAGAGGCAGTTGGATCTCTGAGAGTTCAAAGCCAGCCTGGTCTCCAAAGCGAGTCCCAGGAAAGGTGCAAAGCTACACAGAGAAACCCTGTTTCGGAAAAAAAAAAAAAAGTCTAATCTAAGTAGCTTCTTAAAGAGTTTTTTAGCATCTTAGGTGAAACTGATTTGGTATCCTTACTGAAGCCTTGTGTATTCAAAAGGGCTTTGTCTTACAGCTAGGTGTATGCTGAATGATTCTTATCCCTCTGTGATCTATTGACATTTTTGTCTGACAGATCCTTAGCAATTAATTTTCTTTAGAAGTTGTTACTGCTTGGCCTGTTTTTCTTCTGCATAGTCAGATTGATAACCAGCCAAATACTAAGTGCATTTAGTCTATACAGCTACAGTTCTCAGGAATCTGGCTTTCTGCTCTCACATTTTATGTAGAACTTCATTACCTAGATTACCTAAGAGTTTTATAATTCTGAATGTGGAGGTCACTTCAGTTCTTTTCAACATTTGACATGTAGCCACACTTACTATCTCTTAGTTTCCTGTAAAAGTTCTTATTTCACGTATCCCTTAAAAGCCAATGTCCCTTGAATCTTCCATTTTAACCCTTTACTTTTACTTCCATACTTGTCCAATTACCAATATCTTTCATCCTTGTGCTTGTAGCTTGATACCCTCAATACTGAGTACCTTCCTAGAAACCTACCTAGTCTCTGTGAATGGTCCATAATGACTTGTGTCCAGAAAACAGAATTTATCTTAGTCTCATAGTTCTAACTACTTCCATCCTGTGTCTTTTGTTTTACCTTGTGTTTGGGATTGAACCCCAGGCCTTGCACACACTAAGTTTTATCAAGATACAGCCATAGTTCTCCTTTGTGCAGTATCCAAGTGGCACAGTACAGAAAACTGTGGTGATATACTGTGTACCCTAATACAATTTGCCTGAAGATTAGAGAACAGAACAAGCCACTATATTAAACATAGAGGCCAGGAAGTGGTGGCACACACCTTTAATCCTAGCACTTTAATCCTTCTGAATCTCTGTGATTTCAAAGCCACCCTGGAATACATGAGATTGATTCAGTCTAGGAGAGAAACAGAGCCAGGCAGTGGTGGCACAAACCTTTAATGCCAGTACTTGGGAATCACATGCCTTTAATCCCAGCACTTGAGATCTTATACCTCTTCTACCAGTATTTGGGAAATACATACGCCTTTAACTCCAGCACTAGAAAGGAAGTAATATGCCCAGGTGGAGAAAGTTATAAGACCATTAAACATTCATGCAACAGAAAACAGACCATTATTCAGAATGGTTTCTTGTTTAAAGCCTTTCACATTCAACTGAGCACTACATGTGACTTTGTCCACAATTTCTGATTCATCTGCTTTCTTCAGCCTCAACAATGCTGCTCTAATACAGAGAGAGAAGTCATGTTCATCTTTTCCCTCCAGTATATGGACATCCTCTAGACTGCTTTCATGATGTCAGTTGTTTGTTTTTTCAGTTTTTGATCTTTCTAAAACCTGTATCACTGTTTTTGCTTAAATAATGTTGAGCCATTGTTTATGAGATGATAAGGCTAAGATACATTATCCAAAGTCCCACAACACCTGGCCTCTGCCTATTATTATCCAGCCTCATCTTTCTGTCATACTATTATCATACCTTAGTTGCCACAACACAAAAGGAACACTAACCAATGCTACTGAAGTTGTGCTGGTCAGAGCCTGATCCTCGGCAGCCTTAGTAAGCTAGCCCCACTACCTTTCCTCAATAGGCTAATTAAAAAGACAAATAAAATGGAAAATCAGAGCAAGAAGATTTATTCAGTGTGGCCACATTAGGTAATAAATAAATAGATGATAGATAGATAGATAGATAGATAGACATATTAGATAGATAGATAGATAGATAGATAGATAGATAGATAGATAGGCATATTAGATAGATAGACAAGTAAATATGTCCAGTGACTTCTGCCCCCAAATCTGTCTTTAGGATCTTGATAAGATGTTTAGATTTAAATAGAAGGCAAAAGGTATGCATAAGTAAGCATTCCAGGCCAAGGTGTGGTCTCATTGTTTAGCTAGCTTCCAGTCTCTCAGGCAAGATGATCTGACCAGTTGTCAGAACTGTGTGAAATCTCTTTCCCTTTCTTAGGCACCATGATTTCTTTGGCCTTTTTCTTCTTCTACCTGGGGAAGACTCCTGGGGAAGTTCCAATTTCTTGGAATCTGTTGTTCCAATAATCTAATAGTCAAAAGGAGGGATACAAGCTTCTCTTTAGAATATCTTCATTTTTCTCAGATCGGTTACAGTAACTTGAAGTATCTCAAGATAGTCTCTTAAGCAGAAATGCCTTTGTACTTACTCTTACCCTGTCTATAACTCGGTTACTTCTTTGGTGAATTGCTTGTTAATACCCTCCATTTACCTTTAGCAAAAACTGTAAATGTCTTTTGTCATCTTCAGTAAGTGTGCATGCCTCGAGGACTGCTTATGTCCTTTTTTATAACAGCATCTAGACAAGTAGACATTGAACAAATGCTAAGAAGCATACAAAACAAAGTTGCCATCAACCTTAAAGTATTTGAAATATGCTATTGCAACCCATACTGAGAAAAAGAAAAATGACTGTGTGAGCATTTCAAATCCCTCTAGCCAACTACTGATTCTAATTCCAACTTATGCACGTATTACTATGGTATATATGAATCTCGGTACACTGCTACTTTATTGTAAACTATGGAGAGTTAATTTCTTCTTTAAATGCTAAAAATACTATAGATAACAGAAATTTTAATAAGATTTTAATCTTATCAAGATGTTATCAATAGTGGGAAAACAGCAAAATTTCAGCTACTGCTCTTCTTATGGATTGTGGAGCTAACTAGATATCTTTGCCACTGAGTGAAATTTCTATTGCCAAGAAACGGCTACATGTAATTGAGTTGTTGGGCAATGGAAACCCATGGAGACCCCTAAACATCCCAGGCCATTGCTAAAGCAATTGGTTGCTTTCCACAACTTATGGTAAGGCGCTATTGCAGAAGACAGCACCTATATAACTTGAGGAACATAGAGAAGTCCAGCTGTTGCCCACCTAGTGCCTTCACCCCTACTGACTAGTGTTCATGTTATTAAAAAGTACTCTGCATGTTATCATAGCAGAAAGATAAATACCAACCTAGCTAAACCCTTTTATTTATAATGGTGACTTGCAATAGTAGCTTGTAGCAGTAACTACTATCTGATTGAATTTAAGCCCATTCCATGAGATGGAACCTTATTACCATGGTAGGAAGCATGGTGGCAACAAGTAGACATGGTGCTGGAGACATAGCTGAGAACCCTACATCCAGATCAACAGGCAGCAGGAAGAGAAAGAGAGTATGTGAGCCAACTGGGCCTAACTTGAGCTTCTAAAACCTCTAAGCCCACCCCCAGTGACACACTTCCTCCAACAAGGCCATCCCTACTTTAACAAGGCCACATGTCCTAATCCTTTCAAATAATTCCCCTCTCTATGAGCCTATGGGGGCCATTTTCATTCAAACCACCACAGAACTCATGCCTGCCCTTGCCTGGGTAAGAACCTGAGATTAGGTAGGCCATGGGCCTAGAGAAAACCCAAATTCTATTGTTCTGTTAAAGGAACACAGCAAAAAACCACTTCAATGACACTTGGGTATACTCATATCTTGCTCAGCTATCAGTATAGGAGCTTCCTCCTGCAGGATATGTGAACCAATAGAGAGACCCACAGCTGGACAATGTGCAGAGAGTAAACACTCAGTCCTAAATGGAATGTCACTATCAAGTCCCTCCCCTCAGGGCTCAGGGAACTCTGAGAAAGACAAGCAGAAAGACTGTAGGAGCCAGTCGGGGTAGAAGATACCGAGGAAACAGTGTCTTCCAGACACAATAGGACTTACGCATAAATGAACTCACAGGGACTGTGTCAGCACGCACAGGGCCTGCACAGGTTCAAACCAGATGGGGTCCCACACTCAGTGGATGAAGTGGACATAAGCCCCCATGCCTAACTAAGAAGGTATCTGTAATTGATACCCACACTCATTGGGTATACAAACCACACTTAACGGCAGACCCTGGCCCAACAGTAGATGGCCAACACAAAACTAACTCAATGATATTTTAGGAGATATTTTCATCTCATTGTTTTGTTTATACATCTTTTATCTTATTGGTCTTTTGTTTATATATTATGACTTCTGGTTTTGTGTTTTTAATGGGTTTTGCTTTTGTGTCTGTATGTGTATTTTTTTTATTCTTTTTGTTTTGTTTTGTTTGTTTTCTAGAGAAAGAAGATGTGGAGTTAGATGAATGGTGAGGTGGGGAGGATCTGGGAGGAGGTGGGGTAGAGGAACTGATCATAATATGTGTGTGAATTTTCAATAAAACAAAAGAATTCTGGAGCTACATTTCAGTTTCTATTTTCATTTATTCTTCTAATTATAAAATGGGGAGGAGTGTTGTTAGCATCACTTAAGTATGATCTTTTTCAGATCTCAAAATTAAACTAATAAATCTTCTAATAATGAACATGATTTTTTTAAAGATTTAATTATTTATTATGTACACAGAAGAGGGCGCCAGATCTCTTTACAGATGGCTGTGAGCTACCATGTGATTGCTGGGAATTGAACTCAGGACCTCTGGAAGAGCAGTCAGTGATCTTAACCTCTGAGCTATCTCTCCAGCCCTGAACATGATTTTGCATGAAAAGAAACTGAGAACTTTGAAAGGAAGAAAAATGGTCCTCTTCTCTTCAACGTGTTTCTACTGCTGTCATCTAGGGTTTTATCTGCCTTGTTTATTTTAGGATTAACTTGGCAATATTCTGTATCACTGAATGCCACTCTAGGAAGGAACTTGGATATTCTAATTTTTCCTGTTCAATGCTCTTCCATATTTAGGACCAAAGTGGACATAATCATAATTGCAACTCCTATTTGTGAGGATCTTTGCAGTTAGCTAACTACTTCTACACACTTGCCACTCCCAAAGATCATGACTGACAGCAGTGATCCTGTGACTAGAATTCTCTAAGCCAGATAATCAGAGACCATGAGCACCAGAAAGGTTATTAAAGCATATACAACAAACTATCCCAGGTAAATGGATGGAAATGGAAACAATCATTCCGATTGAGGTAATCTAGGCCTAGAAAGACAAATGTCTCATACTTTCTCTGGTTTATGAATGTTAGCTTTGAATCTTCAGGTAGATGTGTCTCATTTGGAATACCCATAGATGTCAGGAGGTTAATAAGGAGTAGTGGAGGTGGCCTTTAAAGAGGGGAATTAGACTGCACTGCTATAAAGCTTTAAAGAGGAGTAATGGAATAGGAAGTGTTGAATCAGATTGGAGATGGGATGACAGGGAAGAGGAGAGAATATGGGGATGGATAACTAACATTAAAGAGCTTTCAAAAACTGTGTGTGGAAACCTACCTCTGTAGAAACTTTCTAAAATATATACATATACATACATAAAAATAATTTAAACTGAACTAACCTATAATGGGACCACAATGCCTCTCCTAGGCACCATAGGCTAATTAAAAAAAGCCCAGAGTTAAAAATGGGTTACCTCTTTTATATCTCCCCAAATATTACAGGCCATTGCCAATGTTCCTGGTAACACTCCCAAACTTGATGGTAAGACCATTTTTTGCCAAAGACATCACATACTTAAGTCAAAGAACATGAAAAAATAAAGTTGGTACTCATCTGGAAGCTTCTCTCTTAATGGCTGTGGTGGTTTGAATAGGTATGGCTCCCATGGACTCAGGTGTTTGAATGCTTGGCCTATATGGAGGGGCAACTATTACAAGGTATGACCCTGCTGGAGGAAGTCTGTCACTGTGAGGGCAGGCTTTGAGGTCTCATATGCTCAAGCTATACCCAGTATGGTAAGTAGTTTACTTCCTATTGCCTGAAAATTAAGATGTAGAACTCTTATCTCCTTCTCCAGCACCATGTCTGCCTGTATGCTGCCATGCTGCTCACCATGATGATAATGAACTAAACCTCTGAAGCTATAAGCCAGCCTCAATTAAAGTTTCCTTTATAAAAGTTGTTGTGGTCATTGTGTCTTTTCACAACAATAGAAACCATAACTAAGACAATGGCTACTGGGAGTTGTTAATGCATGCTATCAGGAAAGAAAAGTAATCATCCATCTTACCAAGCTCTGGGCTCCACGAGCTACACTAAATGAACAGCCTGGCAAGATACAGCCACTAGTGAAAAAAAAAAAAAGACACCAATGTAATGGTAACAACCAATTACTTTCTAATTGAATTTAAAGCCTATTTCATGAGATAGAACTCATGCCTGACATCATTAATGGGGCCAAAACCCCAAGGCTTGGTAGATAATAGGCCCCAGAAAAGAACTTACTTTCTGCTAAATGGATGTAGTGTTAAGCCAACTCCTAAAAATTTAACATTACACTTATAGATAAATGCTTTATCTCAGCACTAGTAAGAGAAGCTTCTTTATGCAGTAGATAGTGATTAACAAAAATACCCACAGCCAGTCAATGTGCAGAAAGTAAGAGACTGTGAATTCTCATTTCTAAATGGGAGATCAATATCACATATCCTCTTCCCAAGGCTTGGGATCATTATGGAAGAGGGAGAAGAAAGATTGTAAGAGCCAGAGGTGTTGGATGATTACAGACACTATTTTTTGAATAAAATAGGGCAGCTGCATGTATGAACTCATAGCAGTTGTGACAATATGCACAACACCTGTGCAAGCTCAAACAAGACATAATCCCAGCATGGATAGAGGAGGTATAGATGAGGTCCCTCCCCCAGTGGAGGAACTACGGAAAATTAATAGCTACTGGGAGAGAGAGTTAGTTTTCTTTAAGAATGTGGCCCTGGTAAATTGACCACACTTTAGTGGAAGGCCACACATCCAAGTGTATATTGGCAATACAAAATATTGGGTGCTGGAATCCTTGAGGAGCTTTAGCTGTTTTTTTTTTTTTTTTCCATAACCCATGTGACTATTGCTAGAATGGCAGGATGAAAGCCCTCTTCACACAAATGCACCTTCCTCTGCTTCCCCGTGTCCCTGTTCTGCACGCAAAGCTCTCTGTGGGGCTTGCCAAAAGAAACTGGATTTTGAACTACTCAAGCTCATGAGGGAGCAAGGAAGAAAATGGCAAAGTGCTGCCTGTGGGGCTGCAGGTGGGACTCAGCAGTAAAAGGGTTGTCTAAACACAGGACGTCCTGGGTTCCATCTCCAAAGCTGCAATAGCAGCCATTGAGAAAAAAATAAAGAGGACACTCTGCCTCAGCATCATTATTTTCAAGATGCTAGACAAGCTGCTTTCAGTAACAGGTAGAAGGATCAGCCTTCATAGATGGCAGAAGAAGCCTGACAGTTCTCCTGAGTCTCATTGACAGGTAATAATACCTACTATTTCTGCCTGGCATCTCTCTCCTTCTTTGCCCTGCCTTCATGTCTGCTTTTGTTTCTACCCCCATCATACCCTGGGAGCCCCTGCTTTTCTTTTCACTTTTCCAGTTGGTGTGACACAAATGGGTTAAGGAAAAAGAACATTCCAAGTTCTCTAGATTATGGGTGCAAGTGGTAAATTATTCACTCTGAGTGCTTATTGTGTTTGTTTACGGGTTATAAATTTGAGAATGAAGGGTCAAAGGGAATGCTTACTCCAGAGGTTTCTTTGAATGGTACATCTTATACTAGCAAGATAAGATTAGGAATACATTAAGGTCACCCATTAAGGAGTCACATTGGTAAGAGTAAATACCCCAAACAGGCTCTCCCTTCAAGGTCCCTATTAGGAAGGAAAGGATACAGGAACCAATACTTGTGGTGGTAAAGAAGCAACTAAATCTCCAGAGGATGCTTTGGAGAGGGAGACAAAGGTGATCCAGAAGATGCTCCAATATACCTTCTCTTGTCTTACATATGGGTAGTCCTCAGCAAAGGCTCCCTTAAACTGTCCTTTCCTGTTGGTATTTCTTTCATTCATGGGCCTTAAGAAAGGAAGGCCTGATTTGTTGTTGTTGTTGTTGTTGTTGTTGTTGTTGTTGTTTTGGAACATGGGCTTTGCCTAAATATAAACTGGAGAATAAAAATTGGCCTCTAGTAGGAAATATGTTTAAAAAAAAGTGACAGAGTAGAAAGTCTCCACAGCTGTGGACAGACTCTGGCATGGGTTAAGAGCTAGATGGACTGGTTTCTTGCTGGGGAAGCTTATGAGACTGTTGCAGGTCCCTGTATTTCCTAAGCACTTCACAGTTTCTATCAAGTGCATCAACTCCACTTTTAGGGCTGGAGAGATCATTCAGCTATTAAAGGCTAGGCTCACCAAAACATCAAGAAAACACAGAGAAGCAACAGAGAGCATATTGGTAGAAGACTGACATGTTGTAAGCATCTGGGGTGATTCTTCTTCTTACAGAATCTCATTTCCCACTAAAAGGGGAGGAGTAGCCTCTAGTTTCACTGCTCCCTGTTCTTGACACTGTTTTTACATCCCAGACACCACCCCATTAGCCTGCCTCTGGCCTAGTCACTATGGCCAGAAGATCCCTGATGCTCAGAAGACGCTGTTATCCTAGAGGCCAAGAGTGACCTTGTAGAGACTCACTGATTGCATAATGGATCCTGATGGCTCCTGAGATGATGACCATATTACTGACTATTGCCATTGCTCTTGGTTACCATCCAGACCTTGATGGTAAGACACTATTGCCAAAGGCAAAAAATATTTATACCATAGAACATAAAGAAAGCTTAATTCCCACTGGCTTTCATAATACCAGAAGTTGCTATGCATGCCACCAGGAAAGAAAAGTTATCATAGATCTTGCCAAGCTGTGAATGCTGCAAGCTATAGTCATGAAAATCCTAGAAAGATATGTTCACTGGTGCAATAGTGACATCACACCAACATTATGATAGTAACCAATCACTTTCTAATTGAATGTAAGGCTTGGAACTCATGCCTGGCATCATTAAAGGGGCCAAGAACCTAAGGCTATGTGGGTAATAGGGCCTAAGAAAGAACTCACTATTATTATTCCAATAAATGAACATAGTATTAACCCAAAGACTTGTGTTTATATCCATAACAGAACGCATTTCTCAACCTCAATCAGAAAATCTTATTTTTGCAGTAGATGGCAATAAACAAAGACACCCACAATTGCTCACTGTGCAGAGAACAAGAGGTTGCAGAATGCTTACCACTAAATGGGACACATTCTAGTCCCAAAGCTCAGGGATCATCTTAGAAGAGGGAACAGAAAAAAATTGTTTATTTTTCAAGACATGGTTTTTCTATGTAGCCTTAGCTGTCCTGGAACTTGCTCTGTAGACCAGACTGGCATCAAACTCAGATTCACCTACTTCTGCCTCCTGAGTGCTGGGATTAAAGGTGTGCACCACTACTGCCTGGCTTTGGAACAGAAATTTTAAGAGTCAGAGACAGTGGATGAATACAGAGAAACATTGGTTTTTGGGATACAATAAGGCAGCTGCACACATGCAAAAGACCTGCACAAACTCAAGCCAGACAGAATCCTACTATAGAAGGGCTGCTGGTCAGGGAGTCTCAACTCTTGCTATGGAGCTACTCTAATTGATGGCCACTGGGAAGAGGGAGAGTCAGTTTTCTACAGAGATGCAGCTCTTGAGAAGCTACTCATCCTTCAGTAAGTAGTTGGCCATACATTCACGCACATCTTGGCAGTAATAAGTAAACTTCATGGGCTTGGGAAAAAATACAAGAAATTTGGAGAGAATAATTGTGATGAAAATAGAGGAGAATTTGGAGGGGAGGGTTTTGGGGGATGAACTTGATGGAGACACATTATATGTATGTACAGGATTCTCAATTATTAAATTTTTAAAAGATCAATCTTGGAAACAGTAGTATATAAGGGGGACACTACCACATCCAGTCCTCCATAATCTATAATCCACTTTCCATAAGCAATTGCAGTTACTCACCATGGACTACCAGGTCCTTGGGACCACAATGCATTTTGATACCCCTAATAGTCTTGCCGGGGCTAACTTGCATTGCTCAGCCATTGTCAGTTCCAAAACTGCAGCAGGATTATATTCTAGGCTGCTGCTGTGCTTAATTCTGAAACCAGACCCATGGTTCTGACAGCTTCCCATCCAACATTGTGGCTATTGCTTTTTCATCTGCCACACCTGGCCACTGAAAGGCCCCCAACATAGAGTAGATAATCTGTTCCCAGTTTACTTTCTTTCAAGGGAAAAATGTGCATGGAATACTCTAGGGGTAGTGACCACCCATACAGCAGGATTTTGAAACATTTTCATCTGCCCTATCTTATCATTTATGTCTTCTTTGAACTGTTGGTCAGGCTTCAACGTTTTCTAGACTCTTGTTGGTAAAGCATTTGGCTTTCTATTAATTTTTTTCTCCTTGGAACAGCAGATTGACACAAATCTTGCTATATTTGCCTTTGGGTGACCCAGATGGTCTTCCCTTCTTGATCATTATTACACTTTATGAGCCAAATTTACATGTTTATCTAAATCATTTAGATCCACCAAAGCATCTCTTAAATCACACCTTAGAGTTCAGCAAAGTGACTAAAGCCTAACACCAGTCCTGAAATTCATACTGAATTAGCTTCCTACCTACTTTGTGAACAGAACCCTATGTGACCCAGTAAATCGAGCATTGTAGCCTGTTTATTATCCTTCCCTCACATGCATCAGAAATTACAATATATTCCTTAGTCCATCAGCCATTTGGGAAGCATCTACATACTTGCATGGCAGCCCCCATTGATCAGTGAGGCATTTCACCCCATACCATGAGGAATATGGCCACCTTGAGATTCCCTTGAATGACATTGCATTTTTGATGGCAATGACATTGCACTTCAAGATGGCTTGGCCTTTGTTACATATTTTATCATTCATCACAGGAAGCATTATCAACCCTCCAGAAGGTTACATCAGCAGTTACAATTGGTGAGGAGACAAGACTCTCCAGTCAGCTGAGCTTCCTGAAAGTTGTTCCAGGAGGGATGGTTTTATGGTCCCTGTCATTTGTGATGAGTCAGGAAACTAATTTTGATCTGTGAGAGGTGAGAGTGTCTCTAGACAATCCTGATATGGTTATCTTGCTCCAGATGGTAGGGAATGGTATTCCTCCTTGCTCTGGTGGAAGCTGATGCTCCCTGTGATGAATGATAAAACACGCAACCACTCCTCGCCTATTAATCTTTGGTCCTCTTGGTCCCTGTTCATGTGCTAAACTTTCTGTGTGACTTTTCTCAGAGAGATGAGAACAAAGGTGTGTTTGCCCTTGATAGCGCACCAACAGACTAAAGAAGCAACTTCATCCAAGTCTAGCTTAGTCATCAATGTTTTATTTAGGTTACTTACCAGAGCATGAGTGACTCAAATGCACATGCATCACTGAAAAGCACACCCCAGCACAACTTACAGGCAGCTTAGCTGATTGGAGAGTTCTGCCTCCTCACCAGTTGTTACTGCTGATGTAGCCTTTTGGATGGCTGTTGTTAATCAAGGGTCAGCAGCATCCTGAGCCTTATTTCATTTGCTTCCTGATTCTAATAAACCTCCTTCCTCCCTCCAGGAAGGAAGGTTTCAGTTAAGAAGAAAGAGATACACAACAAAGGACACAACAGTTACATAGATAGATGCTTTTCTTTTCACTCCACACTGATAGCTTTTCCTTTTTTAAAAACTAGTTTTCCATGTTAAAATCCCTGGAATGATGTTTAATGGAAATACTGAGAGTCAAAATCCTACTTTAGGGATTGGCTGCTTTTAAGAGTAAGGCACTCAACATTTCACAACTAAGTATGGTGTTAGCTATGGGGTTTTCAAGTGCCAGCTATCAGCTTGAGGAATTTTCCTTCTAACTGTCGTTTGCTGCAAGCTGTCAGTGCGCATAGCATTGCATTCCGTCCAATGCTTTTCTTGAATCGAATGACATGAACATGTCGTTTTCATTTCATTTTATTAATACACTATATTAAGTTTAGACTTACAGAAACCTGCTTTTGATGAAAACAGAGGAAATTTGTCAGGCAGTTAGACCTCTCGAGCCAGCAGCTCTGCTTCTTGTCTTTGACAAGCGGTTCTAATCTGGCCAGAAGTGTCATTGGTCCTGTGTGCAGTTCTGTCCTGGCGAGAAGCCAGAAGTACATCTGCTAGATGCACTTTTTTTTTTCTTCCTCAGCATAGCACCCGAATGAGCACAGCTGCCAGGAAGCTATGCGTGATCAGATAGTCCATTGGTCCTCAGAAGTGTGCATCAGAACCCTACTCCATTCACTAGGATGGAGAGGTTAGTGGATACTTCCTGGAGATCGGTGGTTGGACCAGCTGGACTAACCAGCCCACCTCTCCTTAATTCAGCTTAGTCATTTGAAATTTCCTTTCTTAGTAAAAAAAAAAAAACCTTCTGATCCCCTAGACAAAGCCCCTCAGAGGCAACCCTCTCTTGGGACGCCACTCGTACAGTAGCTTGCTTGCTTTCTCTGTACAATTAATCCTTCTTTTAAAAGCCTTTACTCTATAGGAAAACTCCCTTTAAAACTGCTGTCAAAAAATTCATTTATCAAGTTCACAAGACAAAGGGCTCAGAGTCACTCACTGGCAGTTTTGATGACTATGGACATCTGGCACTTTAGCCTGAGTTTTGGACACCCGAGATGAGAAAGTCTCTATTGTTCTCAAAGACAACCACTTCGCACACATCACTCTGAGGACAAGTCTTCCTTGTATATAGCTTTTTACATTATTGATCTGGTTTGTCAGCACTTTGGGGGATTATTGTATCCATATTTAAAAAGTATTATTTGTAGTTTTCTTGTGATGTTTTGTCAGACTCAGTTATCAGTATAATACAGGTTTCACAGAATTAATTGGATATTTAAAATTGTCTGCAACAGTTTGCCAAAGATTAGTATTGATTTTCCTCTAAATAGTGGATAAAATTTACCAGTGATGATAACATATTGGACTGAGACTTTGTGTCTGGAAAAAAAAATAAAGTGTGAACTCAATCTTTTTTTACTTGTCTACGTCTATACAGTCAGTTTTGGCAGTTTGAGACTTCCTATGAACACGTTGTCATGAATGTTATCTAATCTAATGGCATGCTGATTGTTGTAGCCAGAATCTTGTCCTTAAGCTCCGAGTCCAGCTTCTATTCTATCTCTATCAGATGCTATAGTCTTTAGGAAGCAAAATTGAAGTGGTATCAAAAGGGTAGGTGATTGGTGTTGGTATCCTTACAAAAGACATCTATCTCAGTCTTTGTGTCTCTCTCCAACTAGACATACACATGCCCAAAACAAGACTTAGGAGAAAGCAATCTAGTCAGTATTTTGATCTTTGACCTTTAGTCTCAGGACAGTGAGAAAATTCATTTCATTTGTTCAAACTACTCAGTCTGTTCATAGTATTTTGATTTCTGTGAGGTAGGTAATATTTTTACATTCTTTAGATTTTTTCCTTGCTGATGTAGTGAACATTGGCTTAATTTTGTTGATATTTGTAGTTTTTTTGTTTTGTTTTGTTTTGTTTTTCAAGACAGGATTTCTTTGTGAAACAGTCCTAGCTATCCTGAAACTCACTTTGTTGATATTTGTAGTTGTTTTGTTTTGTTTTGGTTTTCAAGACAGGATTTCTTTGTGAAACAGTCCTAGCTATCCTGAAACTCACTTTGTTGATATTTGTAGTTGTTTTGTTTTGGTTTGGTTTTCAAGACAGGATTTCTTTGTGAAACAGTCCTAGCTATCCTGAAACTCACTTTGTAGACCAGGCTGGCATTGAACTTAGAAATCCACCTGGCTCCTGAGTGCTGGGATTAGAGTGCGCCACCACCCAGTGATATTTGTAGACTGTTTTTTATTTTAGCGTACCCTTCGCAGTCTTCTTCATTTCATTTTAGCTTGTTTCTTTAAATGTCCTTTTCCTTTGGCTTGCTTTACGCTGTATGTATCCCTTTATTTTTAGAACTTTTCTCTTCATATATTTATAGTTTTAGAGATCTCTAATAAGTTTTTATCTTAAAGCTATTTTGTTTAACTGTACCCCTTTGTTTGCATTCTTTTGCCATCTTTTTGCTTATATATTTGTATCTTTGAATTAAAAAGTATCTTGTGTACACAGCATATAATTGAATTTAAAGTTTTTTAAGATTTATTTATATGAATGTTTTGCCTGCGTGGATGTATTATGCTAAATCCGTGCTTGGTGCCCTTGACGGTCAGAAGAGGGGATCAGATCCCAGAACTAGAGTTACAGATGGTAGTGATCTCACAACAAGAGTGCTGGGAACCAAACCTGGGTCATCTGAAAGAGCAACAAATGCTCTTAACTGCTGAACCATCTCTCCAGCCCTTGTTTTTTTGTTTTTTAAGAATTTATTGATTGGATTATTCAATCCATTCACATTTGATGTTATTATTGATATGTATTCATTTCCCTCTGTCATATTTGTTTTCATTTTCATAACTTGTATATATTTTGTTGGACGGTGGCTGGCCTTTTAGTGCAGCAAGTCTAGACAGTGATACCCCTTTCCAGCCCTGAAGTTAGACATTTGATACTGTTATTTGCTTGGTTATGTGTAGTGATATATATTAGTAACTAGCTGGATTATTTTATTGAAAAATTTCTCTCCCAGTTGTTAAAAGACTCACTTCCCTCCTGAATGCAGTTCAGCCTGTGGTATGTTCATAACCACCTCAGCAAATCGGTCATTTGGTAGAGGTCTCTTCTACCTCTAGCTACAGTTTAAAATCCATCCCATAAAAACTGTCCCCTTCCCTGCCCTCTCCTGTCCCTGCCTAGCAATCTATTCAGTTTTCTCCACTATCTTTTCAAGACACCATATGTAGGTCAGCCCTAGACCATCGTGCCTAACTACATAGGCCTGAAGTTCCACTGTCCTTAAGATCACTTTTAGACTTCAAGGCAATACTTCCTGTCTCTAGGATGAGATCAGTGTTTTACAGACAGTTTCTTTCTGGTTTCTCCCCAACCCCAGGCAAAATCTGAGTCAGAGCTCTGGAATGTCAAACTTCTGAGTGAAAGACCCCACACACACACTTTCTGGGAGCTGAGCATTTAGCAGGGGCAGGGCAGTAGCTGAGGTTTTCTCATGGTATTTAAATATTTCCTAAGCTGGGGCAAGGGTTATCAGGGTCTGGCATCTGAGGCTGCAGCAGGAAGACAGAATTTCAGTTTTTGAGCAGAGCACAAGGCTGGGGGTATTAATATATCCTCCAACCAGGAAGAAAGTGTGTGCAGGAGCTTAAATACCAGGTTTTCACTTAATGAATTTTCATAGGTTTACTTGAAAAGTTTTGTCTATTTTCTTTTGCCCTTTGGACCTTTTCCAGCATTTCTTAGTGATTTCCAAAGTATTTCCCAAAAGTTTCACTGAGAAGGAAGTCACTGGAGATCACGTTGCTATCTGTGTCATTAATCAATTCCCAATGACCTTACATGTCCTAAAACTGGATTTGATCAACTTTCCATTACAAAATGTGAAGTCTCCCAAACAATTCAAATAAGTTACTTTAACCAGGATATGGGGCTTACCAAGCTCCCGAGAACAAGGAACCTTCAATAGCAGTTCACTTTAGAGATGAAGATACAAAAAGAGCAAGCAAGAAAGTTCCAAGAACAGAATAAGGAGCTCCTTAAAAGTTAATGTTCAATTTCAGCCTTGCACAGATAGCAACCACCAGAACCAAGGAAAACAAGGGACCTGGCCAAAGCAACTTAGCGAATTTCTGACCAAACAAATGCACACAGCCTATGCTGAGATCCAAGAGAAAATCTTGCCATTTATTACTAGTGAGAACTTTAGCAGCTTCGCAAGTTCTTCACCTGTAAATTAGGCTAATGGTAATGACTTCCTAATAAGGTCTGACAGTTTGGGAAGCCTATTAACTATAAGCAATTCAATGATTCCAACATTAACCTACTACAGATTAGCACTAAAAAATGGAAATACCCCCATTCCCATCCATCTCACAGCAGAAATACAAAGACACCCCAGGAGCTTCCTTGTTATCTCCAGTGATTTGGATCCCAGGCTGCTGTTTGGAACAAATTACATCCACTCAACACTGAAGATTTTCACTCTTTATTATCCCCCCCAAACCTGCTAGCCTCTCTTTTCTGAGATGAATCTTACAGACCTTAAGGTGTCTCCTTACTTCCTTCCCCTCTCCCCCTTACCTCTCCTAAGGTCAGGGGCACTAAGGGTTAGAATTTCTCCAGCAAATTCCATGCCAGGGGTGAAGGTAGGCCACCCAAAGGAGAGGAACTTGTCACTCAGCCAAATCTACCCATTCCTCTATCCTAGCTTCATATTGTCTATATCACTAAGGGCAAGGCAGAGGGAAATGAGAATTTCTTTTTGCCCAGTTCTCGTAAAAACTGTTTCCAACAATTTTTACCTCTTAATTGTAGAGAGAAAAATGGAGGAACCACCTTAGGTACTGATAACACGGGCACTTCCATCTAAAGATACTGTGAAAAATACAGGACAGAGCAGAGAATGGTATCTAATTACAATGCATGCAAAGAGCAGAGTTCTAAATTCTATTCTATTAATGCAAGCAAAGATAAGTATTAGTATAAATAGGCATAATAGAAATTGCCATGTTTTACTTTGAGGGTGACAGCAGATTGGAAATGACTTTCTATAAAGGAGGCAGGGAGTCCAGAAAAAAGTAATATGCTATTTTTTATTCCCTTTCTGTTTTTTGCTTTTTATTTTTGTTGTACACTATTAGAATTACATAAGCTATCTGTTGGAACCAACACTTATCCTCCTTGAATGGGGATAAGGACAAGTAGGTATTTAGAAGGGAAACTGTGGCACCCTGAAATAAGATAGATTTTAACCAAATGCAACCGAAGCAGTCCTGCAGGATTTTAAAACTCCATTGCAAAGCCAGAAGTGGTGGTGCATGCTTTTAATCCCAGCACTGGGGAGGCAGAGGAAGGAGGATCTCTGTGAATTCCAGGCAGCCAAGTCTACACAGTGGGTTCCAAGATAGCCAGGGCTATATAGAGAAATTCTATCTCGAAAAACAATAATAAATAAAAGTATATTGCAAAACCTCATTACTTGAGAATGAAGTCAGCAAGCATGAGTCCATGCTCTGAGGGAAAAAATTAAGATCCTATATAGGTGATTAATTCAGCTGTTATTGAGGCCATCTGACATCATTATTGTTTGCCAACTCATTCACCGATTTTTTTTCCTCCTGATTTTGTGTTCTCTCTTCCAACACTTCTCCTTTACTAAAATATGAACGTGCACTACCACTGATTACAATCTGTCTTTTAGAGCCCCAAGGTCTTGTTTCATTTTCTCTACTGTTCTCCCTCTCACTCTATTGTCCACAACTTATTTGAATATCCAGACTTACCATAGCTCCTAATTAGTCAGCCTTACCTACCCAACTTTTCCCATTTTACAGGGAATAGAATCTTCTTCCTGAATCAGAGTGGATTCTCTCTCCTTTTGTTGGCCCTGTGAGATCACTTTGCAGCATAATGAAATGACACTGTGCCAGACACACCCCCTCTAGTTACCAAGGAATGGAAAAGAGAGTACCACACAGTACCATGTCATGACTGAAGGACCACTCCAGTCACAGTAGTTCTCATCAGCTCAATGAACAGTGTGGACACAATAGCATCAAAAATATCAGTAACAATCCCGTGACTCACATTACACATGGCATCAGACCCTGTAACCACCATGTCCCCAAATTTTGAGGCTTCAAGACACAATTCAGTGAACATCCTCATTAAAAATCTGAACCATGTGCTCACTTTGGCAGCACATATACTAAAACAGGGGGAAATGTGGACCAGAAGCAAACAGAAAAGTGCTCTTTAGGTTACACTTACATACATGACTTAGGACTCTCTATTTCATAGCAGTTAGGAAGCAAGCCAGCGGAACAGACGAAAAACTAGGAGTAGGTACCCTGGATGAATCAAGGTTTTTCTTTTTTGGTTTTTTGAGACAGGGTTTCTCTGTATTACCCTGTATATCCTGGAACTGGCTTTGTAGACCAGGCTGACTTAGAATTCAAGAGATCACCATGCTCCTGAATCTGAGTGTTGGGATTAAAGGTGTGTGCCTCCACCATCCGCCTGGAAAAATCAAGGATTTTTGATTTACTTTTTGATTACTAACTACATGGACCTAGGCAAATTACTTGATTTTACTGAAACTCATTTTTCTCATTTGGAAAAAAAAAAATGGGAGTCAACAGATAGTCTTTCTGGTGATTGAGACTATTGAGGGACAAATTTCGCAAACTATAAAGCTCTTTAAGAAATTACAGTGTTAAAAACCCAGAAGGTACAGATGAACAACCCTAGGAAGGAAGAGTGTACTCTTCCTGCTGCCATTTCCTGTAAATGCTGCTGGTAAATATTCTATAGGAAGAAAAACACTATATAACTCCAGAGAAAGAATGTGACTCGGTCCCTGACAATTTTCAGTTGAACAATTAGAAGTATGTGATAAAAGATTTAGTAACTAAAACTGTCAAGGGCAAGATATGTTATGAGGTCAGACTAGATCAAGTAACAGTTATTATTATTATTTTTTTATACAAGGTGGCTCTAGTTTATAAATTAAACTTAACATATGGAAACAATCCAGAACTATCAGCACTTCATTACTGACATTTTAAATGAACAATACCCAAGAGTAACACAATCTCCTGTGAAAATGTCTATTATACAATTTGGGAGGCATATTTCATTCAAAATGACATTTTGTAAAACTAGACGTCTTAGGACAAGTTTCCTCCTTAAAGTACTTGACAGAGTACACAAAATTCCTAGTACAAATTAACATACTACTATACAAATTCTGGGTGGGATTTCAACAGGACAAACATGAACCACATAACACCTCTAAGAATTAATAAAATTTCTTATCAATTAATATTAGTAACTTGTATTAACTGATTTGAAATGTTTTTTATTTCTTAAAATGTCTGGAAGAAAATTTATAAAATTGGAGACTCTAAGGGTACTGAGCAGGCAAGTTATTAAGTAGAACTTACAAATTAATGAAAGCATATTAGCATCACAGAGATTTGAAAGTCCTTAAGATATGCTAAAAGATTAGTATGCTAACAATTTTGCTAAAATTAGCTACTAGATGTTTATACTCTGGAGGTGAGAAGTAACTTCACTAAGTTACTACAGATGGCAAAGGAAACGTTACTAAAAAGTTACAAAACGAGAAAA
Source organism: Onychomys torridus (assembly GCF_903995425.1). NCBI lineage: Eukaryota > Metazoa > Chordata > Mammalia > Rodentia > Cricetidae > Onychomys > Onychomys torridus. The sequence goes on from NC_050466.1 coordinate 96,801,677, forward strand.
AATGTTACTCCAATTCTTTTGGGAAAAATGACACCATAAAAATTTTATTTTATTTAATATTATATTTGGTCTACCAGCATTATGCATCATAAAAATGCCTTCAGTACTCATATAAAAAAACTTAAGACAGTAAATGAAGTACATGAGCTTAAATATAGCACCAAAGTCCCATGTAAAAGTTAACTCACAAGCTCAATGTATTGGTTTCAATTTATTTTGTGCATTTTTGGAAAGTAGCTTTAAGTAAGGAGTAAATAATATATAGAGAGGGCAAAGAGCACTTCTTCTCTTGATCTTCTCAACGAGGCAAACAATCTTCTGAATACTTCAGTAAAGTTTTGTCATAAAAATTCTTTAATTTTTCTATTTAAGAAATCTAGCGAGTGAAGAAAATACCAAATCCTGCTAACAAATAATTTTAATGAAACATGTTTACATTGTAAAAGAGGGATATTTTTAAGCAATCAAACAGCTAAACAAAAATAACAAGTATCCCCAGACCTCACTCAGGGTATTGTGAAAACTGGGCTGTCAGTCAATAGATCCAATGTCAGAAAAGAGGTGACCTGTACTGAGTCATCTCATTTATTTCTAAAAACACAAAACAGCCTCCATATGAAAGATGCAGAGCAGTCTTTAGCCAGCTTATTTATCTTGAACTCGGTAGAATTCTTGACACTGGGAGAAAACTTGTGGAGACAGATTAATGGCCAAAGATGAGTGTTCCTGGGAAAACGTTCAGATGCTGGCTCACTCCATTCCTCCCCCTCTTAGATTGACATTGAATTAAAGCACCATTTATAATAAATTCAAAGTTGATAGGCAATTTAACTCCAAATAAAAAGCAGTAGGTCTCTATAGCTTAGCTGCTAAACTTTAACAAGAAATATACTAGAAATCTGTCCATCTCAAGAAACTCTGCAGAACAATCAGACAAGTGCTTTGGAAGCTGCTATTGAAGGCACCAAGCAGCCCACATTTTAAAGTATTAACATACTCATCATCTCATGGTGATCCAAAGCATATCAGCAAGAACTAGGAACCACACCTGTTCTTTCATAGGAAGCAACTGAGTTGCTAAGATCAAAAAAAAAAGATAGTAAGAAAATATCTTATGACAAAGAGCCAAGGATTACACAATACAATCTCTAAAGCTGGGTAGTAGAAAGGTTAACTTCATATTTCTTATATTTCTTTGTCTTGTTAATTTATCTCTAGTATGAGCTAAGGCATAAAGCAGCCAGAGTGCAACTGATTCCAAACAACTTGGAATTTTATTGTAAACATCCCATAAAGAATGGAAACAAATTAGTCCAGTATTCTTTGTCTTTGAAGGTAATTGCTTATAATGACCGACAACTGCCAAACAAAACATCTTTTATAAACCAAGCCAGTTTTGTTTACCTTTTCTCCCCACTGAATTTTAGTTTAATGGACATTCTGCCCATATACAGCATCACATCAACTATTAAATGAATGTTTCTCCATCTTAAAATTTATGGACACTAAGAACAAACATAAAGTACAGTTTTGTTAATACTGTGTAAAGGACTACAAAAGACAGAGATGATAAGTTACAGAACAAAGAAATAAATTACTGATTGCCATCACCACAGTATTGTTTTTAAAGAATTAACAGTTGTAGTACTGCCTAATGTGTATTTGGTGACATATGCAAAGGACACATTTTCCAACTGGGTTTCTAGGTATTTCGATATGGGATTTTTAAAAGTAAATTACTAATGGCGATCTCAATATGTAGCAATAATTTTATTTTTTTTTTAGAAAATAATTACCATGCTTTTATATGTCTAAGTCCCATATTCTAGATTTAATTAAGATAGGTATAAGAATAAGAACTGGGCATACATATAAATAAACACACCTTAAGTCTAAACTGCAGGGCCTTTCTATTGTACTTCTCTCAAAAATGAATCAGAAATTTCCAGTCTGGTTCAAGAATGCTAGGTCAGGTGCAATGTCCATTGCAGAAAGAGAAGTGGAGCTAAGCGCCAGGCCAGATGACAGGAGTGACCAGACCAGAGCGGGGACTAAATAGGAAGAAACCTGAGTGCTAGCCATGTTCCCCAAAATCAGCACCATGAAACTACTTAACCTCATACTGGACTTGAACCCAAACTGTGTAAGTCTGATAAATTAACACTTGGTAAAGAAGCTTTCCTAAGAGATGTAAAGTAAAAACAGCATGCAAATATTTCACCACTAATTTTAAAAACAAGCTTTAAAAATGAGGGATACTATGAAAGCAGTGCTAAGAGGGAATATTTTCAATAAAACATTCATAAAGCCTTTCGTACCACAAAGAGGCTGTGGAATGTGGTTAGCAGTTAAAATAAAGAACTTTAAATATCAAAGGTCTTATTCCTTCCCCTGGAAATATTCACTTCAGATTTCAAATGTTATTGTAATTGCTTAAATGGCTGGGCATCAAAATGTAGTGAAAATCACATGTTAAGACTCCTTTTTAAGGGCATGAAAATTCAACTTTAAAGATAAGTACCAGTTGGCAAATGTGTATAAAATGATTCCATATATATATATATATATGATGTGTATCATTACCACAAACTTACAAATTTTGAAAAATGCTCAAAAAGTTTTATTAAAAAGTTAGAAGTGGTATTCACATCTTTCTCTTTTAATTACTGTATTGTCTGATGACAATCTAAAATATCTGAAATCTAATTTAGATGTATGAGAACTCAATTTTGTAGAATGACACTTGGGTATTTTACTCAGTTGCTTTGCCTCTGGGTGAAACAAAACACTGTATGGAAGAATTTTTGAATAAGCCCAATTTCTGGGGAGGAAAAGAGAAAAATAAACAAATAAAAGGGCAAAGCAAATTAAAAGAATAGAGGGGCACAGTTATATGACAAAATCAGAATTGGTTATCTAAAAGACATGATGACATGGATGATTAAGCATTAAAAAATGCACAGGCTGAGCTCTAAAGAGGCAAATAATTGGTAGACAGTGCCTTCCATATAAAATATTCTCTTTTTTAATGTCTGGGATAAGGTATGTCAAAGTGGAAAAAAGCTACATACATACAAGTACACAAACACTTATACAAAAACAAATTTAGTTATTAGGCTAGTAGGTTTGTGAATGTTTTGGAGAGCATCCTATTGCTAGATGAGATACATACAGCAAGCCAGCAAAGAAACACATGATTCAGTTTTATAAACATATACACATGCTAAGATCATAAAGCTTGGAATCTGAACATTAGTATTTATGAGAAATATAGCTTACTGAATATTCAGATATAGCATAGGATTAAACTTATAGTATGTATGCTCTCATGGGCCTAAATAGAACAGTGGTCTTCATTTGCAGAATTCTTAACTCATTCCCTATTTTCTTTGCTATGGCTGAACCCAGATCTTACTTAGGTTTAAAAGATCTCTAGAAAATGAAATGATAACATATTCAATATGACACAAATTATGACACATTTGTAGGAAGAGGTGTTATAAAACCTAAAATATAAATTGAGGAAAGGGGAAAGTCCAGATTAAAAAAGTAAAAATATCATTTCCCAGACTTTTATTTTCATACTTATGAAAATAATTTGCATGCAAACAGAAAATTATCTGTTTGTTTTATAATAAATGATAACTATGTTCACCTAACATACCCTGGTGACTAACTCTTTAAATTCTAATAACTGAAATCAACATCACAGCAAAATGCTGCTCACTAGTATTTCACAGTATTTCACTACATATAAAATATGCTTAAAAATGTCTTTAGCCTTATTATTCTAATTATGTAAGCCTAGAAAATCTTGAGATTTGGGGAATAAATGTGGCATTTTTATTTTTCAAAATAAATTATAAATAAAGCTCCAGACAGCTAACATCTCACAAATGGCAATTCTTCTACATTTGAAGGGGTCAGCTCTTCACAGAAGAATGTCAACACAAATTTCACACTAAAATGGTACACATATTTGGGTACATCCAGGAATTTAAGGAACTATATTATGTTGGTTGTTGTAGGACAAAATGTTACTGACTCCAGGAAATCATAGGCACAATTTAGTCTAAATGCCCAAGAGATGAATAACTGAAATCGTATATTTTAGTAAAAGTCAAATGTAGACTCTCAAAATGGGAACATTTGGAATCTATACTATGGTTAAAATGGCAGCTGAGTTATAACCAGAAATAGTTTTGGTATATAGTGAAGAAAAACAACAACAACAATAACAAAAATATCAGCTTGGTCTGCTCTCTAGCAACAGACATTAGTGCCATTAACAGTTCATTCTACTTTCTTAAAGCCTGAACATCATTTCTACTGCAAGTGAAAATTGCTTACGGGTATTAGTTCAAGAATAACCGCCCCTCCCCCAACCCCACCAAAAAGCAAAGTTATGTGTGCACTCCTTCCTCTGCACTTAACAGATTTTCAGATGCATGAAATGATTGAAAGCATGAGACAAACATGTCAGCTTAAGAAATATCCTGGATTACCAGGTGTACAGTAAGAAAATGTTTTATCACACAAGTCTGATCTAAGTGCAACGAAATAGCTGTTACAATTGTTATCCCTCCCACTTCAAGAACTGAAGTATCTAGCGAAGTAGCATAACTGTGATGTCAAATCTGAGGAATACAATTGATCTTGGACTGAAGCTCACTTATGGAACCATGTGCACTCTACTGTTGTAAACAAGACCAAAAAAGAGTTTAAACATTTTTTTTCCCTCAACTATAAAATAATGATTCAAAATATCTGCAGTGCAATGAGGCTCTTTTCTGGAAGTCTAGAACAGAAGAACCCTTTGGAATGAGGAGAGAAGAACCCATTAGAGTCGATTCCAACTATTAGCTAGCCAAAATAGTCCAACTCAAGTTAGGTATTGTTACCTTTTAAGAGTCAAATACAAACCAGTAACTCACAGCTGTGAAATATAGTAAGTGGTTGCAGAGATAGATAAGCAGTAGAACAAGTCTCCTTACATAAATATGTTCTACAAAAGCCTAGAGCATATAACACTTAGGAAATTTTGTTACAACTATCAATTTGAGAGCCAATATGATTATTGAAAATTCTCAGCTTATAACTTAGGAGTATTCATCCCTACCAAGCCTGTTCTAGTTCTCCTTAGTAATGAGTAACAGCATCTATTTTCCTTAGGATTTCCAGTAGTTGTCGTTAATAGAGGTAGCTGAGCTACTGTTCAAAGAAGTTATTCTTTGTGGATGAGGATTTCTCAAATGTTTAAGTTACTATTAAGCTACACAAGTTTCTATTAATGCAATAAAATATAACAGGAAAAGAAAAATGGATGCAAGAAACTTTTGCATTTGGCACCTTGTCTAGATTGATACCTCAAGTATTCTCTTTTAATAAAGTTAATGCACACATCAGGACACACCACAAAGATTTGCTACATATTTACAAGGCACCAACCCTTTCTCACCTTAAACGTGAATTAAGCAAATCAATGAAAAGCATATCAAGATACCCCCCACCCCACCCCAAAACTGCAGTATAAATATATACTTCAGTTCAGTACAGTTCATGAAAGTTTGGCCTGGGAAGAGTAAAATAATCCAGATCGTTCTTACAATATAGAAACTGTAAACATTTAATAGCTGCCTTTAGGATTGGTGTATTGTGCAAAAGTTATTATTACTGGGTATAGGAATCAAATGGCAAAAACAAACTATATAAAACTCTGTAAGAAGGTGCTATACTTCTGTGATACAAAAGCAAAGAGGGATATCTTATTGAGATAAAAATGTCATGCTACTCTTAAGAAGCAGAATGCTCCTTTTATGTAGTAAATCTGTAGTGTGTCTGTGGTGTGTGTGTTTGTGTGTGTGTGTGTGTGTGTGTGTATACGTATGTATGTGCCCGCTTGTGTATGCATGTCCACGCATGTGTATGTGCACACATGTATATGTGTGGGCAGAATTTGTTTTAATTTAAGGCCTAATGAGTAAGGCTTGTTTGAACAAATGAAGTGTGGAGATTAAAGTCTTGAAACAAATGTATACTGGCATAATGGAAAAGCACCAATGTGAAAGGAAGCAAAAGTCCCCACACAACTTGCTTTGTAGATTTTCTGGTAAATTCCCTGCAGTAGAAGGCCATTGATTTTATTTTTAAAAATTACTCTAAATTCATTAACTGTTAATAATTCCATCCCATGAGATGGCTAACCCTGGCTTTTTCTGTCATTTTCCGTACTCTGCCTGATCTGGATGTACCAAGATTCAGAGGATCCTCAGTGGACACAAAATTGTCATTATCTGAATCATCATTATATAAAACAGTCCTCCTGCCTTGGTTTCTTGTTTTAATCCGAGGAAGTCTACTGAAACGTCCTGAAAACATCGTATCAAATTCATCATCTGCAACACGTGCTCGCTTGGCTCTGGTGGCTCCTCTAGAGGCACCTCTTCCTCCTCTCCCTCGCCCTCTCCCTCTCCCGGCACCTCCACCTCTTCCACGCCCCCCTCGTCCCCTGCCACCTCTTCCTCTGCCTCCTCTACTCCATCTACCCCATCTTCCCCATCTGCCTCTTCCTCCCGTGCCTCTCATCTTCCAGTTTCGCTTTCCATTGGCATGTTGTTTTCTGAGTTTTCTTTTAGGTCTGGTTTGTATGAATTTGCTATAGTCATGATCGCCATCTACATAATCTTGATCTGTTCTGGAAGTAGATTCAGAGTCAGAATCAGAGCCACAGGTACTTTCTGAACTTAAACTGGATCCTAACTCTCCACTCTCTGAGGAGGATAAATGTGCTTTTTCTTTTGTTTCTTTCATTTCTTTTTCTCCTCCTCCCATGCTTTCATCCTCTTCTGATGCACTGAGAAGTTTTCTTTTGGCTCCTGTTCGGGGCTCTCTGCCATCACCATTTGTAAGAGGCCCATCAACGGAGTGATCTAAAGCAAAAATGAATGATTTTTAAAAATGAAGTCTTGACATTGTAAGATAGTCATTCAGACTCAAAATCAAAACAATCTATTAAAAATAGCTAGTGCTCCAAACTGATTGGACAGAATCATCAAAGGTGTTGGAACAGATACTTAGGTTGTCTGGGCAGAAATTTTAGCAAAAACTTAATAATTATAAGGAAGCATAAATTATAAGTTTCATTCATTTGTTTAACAGGTACTTAGCAATTAAATAGTATGGAACAAGTATTAGTAGAAGGTTGGAACTTGATGATGAATGAGATAAAGTCCTTGCTATCATACATCATAACTCATATACTACTGGGGACAGTCTGGACAAAAACAAAGTGAATAAATAACCAATGCAATTTTAAGTAGAGAGCTAAAGAATGAAAATAAGAGCAAAAAAGTATTTGACTATGTTTTGGGGTGCTATTTAAATCAGTAAGATGTCTTAGGATGTAATATTTAAATAATGAAATGAAGTGAAATGTGGGGGGAAAAGATCTAAGGGAATCTAGTTCAGTCAGGATGGAATAGAAACATGAAATGGTAGATGATTAGAGAGACAACATCCGATTTACATTAAAAAAAAAAACTATTACATAGAGAACAGATTGTAGAAGGTGTTTAAACAGAAGTGGAGATCAGCTAAAAGACCTCTGCAGTCGGTAGTCTAGATAAGACATAATGAGGTGTTAAGAAGTGATAGCCAATCTATTAGAACATTTCCTCATGGAAGACCAGCCAGAACAAATCTTTTATTTCAAAGGTGGAAACAATGGGACCTGCTGAGGGGGTTTCCATGTCAAATACTAAGAACAAAACAGTTTCTAGGCTTTACAGTCTAAGAAACTGGGTAATGGGCAGAAATATTGGCTAAGATAAAAAACAGTGAAGATTGAACAAGTGTGGGCAGTGTGCTGAGAAAAAGTCAAGTTTTCTAGTTTTAGATTCCAGTAGAAATCTAAAAAAGGAAATTAAAAAAAACAACAACGAACAAACAGAAGGTAGCTCAATGGTAATACGCTTAGCATTCACGAAATCCTGGGTTCAGCTCCTGATATACATATGCATATGTATATACATAAGCATCCCAAAAAGAAATGAAAAATCATATAGGTATACAAGCTGGATCTCATAAGATTGGAGCTAGAGAGAGAATTCTGGAAATAAATTTTCAGTCTACGGAGAGAAAATAAAGGGAAAGAAAATGGATGAGGAAAGCAAGCTATGTTATGTTGACATTTAAGATAAAATTGTTATGTTGAGGCCATAACTGCCAAAGTGATTACATTTGGAGATTGGAGATTAATCAAGGTCTTAAGTATCATAGAAAAAGGAAGAGACTTGGAAGTTTCTATCTCTCTACCCACCCCCAACACACATGGCAGGGGGTGGAGGCAGAGACAGAGCAACACACAGAGAAACAGAAATATAGAGCCGTATAAATGGCCACAAAGAATACAACTTAAATGTGGTATTCTATAAGCCTGATGAAAATTAAGCTCGTCAGATAATAATCTCCATGCACCTTCATTCTTTGGACTTAGAGCCTCCAGAAGGTTGGTAAAATCAAAGTCTGTTGTTTAAGCTGCTCACTCTGGTATGTTGTTATAGCTACCTAAAGTGACTAGTACACTCAGCTAGAGACGGAGTTGGTGTCACAAAAAACAAAACAAAAGCAAACAAACAAAAAAAGGGGAGATAAGACATTTCAGTAGTATTTAAGAGTTATAGTGGGACTGGAGAGATGGTGCAGAGTTTGTTTGCCAACACCTACATGGGCAGCTCCAGGGAATCAGATTCGGTCTTCTGGCCTCCGGGGCACTGCACTAATGTGCACAAACCCACAAACATATACACATTACCACAAATACAAATTTAAAAAGATATACAGATTTAACAAGGTTTTACAACTATGTGGATGTGAGAGGTAAATGGAGAGTTCAGATTACTGTGTAGGGCATGGTGGTACATGCTTCAAACTGCAGTATTCTGAAGGTTAAGGCAGAAAGATAAAAGAATTTGAGGTGAGCTTAGACTACATAGTGAGAGCACACCTTTAAAAAGAAAAGATTTAAGTTGAATGAAAAGGATGACCTTGAGACACAAAGATAATGAACATGAATGGAACTTACTTTTAGGAAGCACCTGGAAATGAGACTGAAGTTTGAGCTGATACATTTACACAGCCACTAGCATCAAGCAGACTGGTTTAAACTAGAAATGGTGGCACACGCATTTAATCCCAGCACTCTGGAGGCAGAGGCAGGCAAAACTCTGAGTCTGTGGCCAACCTGGTCTACACAGTGAGTTCCAGGCCATCTAAGAACTATATAGTGAGATTCTGGCCTATAAGGAATATGATGACTGGCTTAGTCAACAGATTTATTAGAGTTCTTTATTTGTAGGAGCCAAAAATCAAGTGAGGTACAATAGCAGAGAACTGCAAGCAAAGCAAAGCAAAAGAACTATATAGGAATAGCAGTGGAGTCTCTAAGGCAGTAAAGAAGAGCTTTAGAGGAGGTAGTAAACAGTGTCAAGTGCCACAGAGATCAAGAAGTCATGTACTAGGAAAAGGAACACTGGCTGGGCTGTCTATATTACCAGTGATTTGGGGAGAAGAGCTTTTGGGAGAGTGCCTGGTGCTATAAAGAGAGAAAGGGTCCTGGATGAAAGAAGAGGCAGAAAATACAGGCTACTTTGTCTATAAGCTTTTCCCATGAAGAAGAGTGAGGAAGTCTATGGCCTAAGTATGACCAATGCAATAGAATCAGAGAGAACAAAATTATAAAATGGCAACTATAAAAGTACATTTTAAATCAGTAAGTTTCCATTGCTTGTCAGTCTTTAACTCAGATCAACTACATGATGTTCCAATATTTTTCATATAACCAAATATATACTTATAGTCTATTTTAGCACATCTGTTGATTATAAAACAATGAACAAGAAAAATTAATATCCACTAAAATGTATATAAAGTTAAAAGGATATTCCAGTAACATATTTGTAAAAATAAATTAAATATTTTTACAAACTTCAAATAGTTGAACATAGAACTTTCTTTGAGCATGTTCAAGGTATGTACAGGACCCTATATAAGAGCTTCCGACTAATAGTAAACTTCAAATATTTATAAAATCAATTCTCTTGGCATACAAGATGGATAAATATGATCATGAATTAGGTCAATGATTTCTGTAAGCCCTACATTTTTCCCTTCAAATATAAAGTCATTGAAATAGCCTGTAGGAATGAGAGCTTTTAAAATATGAATTTTTAGTCTTTCTCAATTCTTATTGACATGGCTTAATATATGAAAAATCTTAAATGCTTCTGACAGTATGGTTCTTATGCACTTAGAAGAAGAATTATTCATTTAGTTTTTTTCCCCTTATTCATTTCAATTTACATTTTGTTCAAAAGCAATTAGTACATACACATCTGTTCTTAATTGTGGCTATAAAATTCTTTTGACATAAATTTGACTGTATTACAATTCTTATTAAGTGCCAAGACATTCTAGTTGTACTACCCTAATACATCAGCTTTTTAAATGACTGATCATTCATCATAAGAAAATAGAGAATAAGCTACCTCTCCAATATTCAATTTCCTACCTTGTTTAACTGGTAAAACTCTATTACGAAATGATTTGGCTTTCCCTGGGTCATGGCTATTTCCACTTCTGCTATATCCACTGAAACTCGATGGAGAAAACGGCCCATCTCCTTCATCATCAAGTAGATATAGTGAAACACCTTCAGCAGCATCTGAAACTTACATTTAAAAAGATTGTAATGTTAACTTCATTTCATTTGTTTCAGGAAATTTAATATAGGCTGCTTTAAAAATTCTACATTCACTATCTTACAATAAAATTAAATGTTGCTTTACAACTGGTAGCACATGTATATTCCCAGCTAGGAGGACAGTGACCCTAAAGTCCAACCCTGAAAGTAAATATGAATATCTGACCACAAGAAAACAAATAATTTATCATCACTAGACTTTCAAACATAAAATGTCAAAAAACCACCCTAGGAAATACCTCCATCACATATTTTATCTTCAAGTCTTATATTGACAAATATATGTACCAATTCTTTGAGATATTATAGACAATAAAAATCATAAAGTTACAGAACTTTCAAAAGGACATTTAGATTCTTCTAGTTAGGTACTAGAGAGAGATGGCTCAACATTTAAGAGCACTGGCTATTCCAAGGTAGATTCCCAGCACCCACATGGCTGCTCACAACCATCTATAATTCCGGTGCCAGGGGATCTGACATCCTCTTCTGGCCTCTGCGGGTACCAGGCATGCAGATGGTGTACAAATGTATATGTAGGCAAAATACTTATAAACACACAATAAATTTTTTAAAAATGAACTTGAAAATCACTTAGTCAAACAAAGAAACCAAATCACTTTAACCTAATATCTTACTGGAGGGCCATACAACTAGCAAGTAGAATAATGATTAAAATGCAATTTTTCTAAATCCAAATCTATTGCTCTTTGCAGTATAAACAGTGATAGCACTTCTATATCTTTTAATCAGCATCAAACTGTAGAACACAAAACCCAAATATATATTTACCAGGAGAAGAAAAAGGAGAACTAGTCCTGGCATAAGACACTGAGGTATTCTGGTCATTTTTAGGCTGTAACTTCATTTGCTTCTGTTTCCCTTTTGGACTGTAAACAAAAAAAAAAATATATATATATATATAATTATGACTTTTTTTCTGTTAGTAATTCAATATGATAAATAACATGACACAAAATTCTTAAGGTGACCAAAATGGCAACTACCTAAAATTCAAGTGAAATGCCTAAAATAGGTTATCTGACAAAGTTAAGCTTCAGTCATTTAATAAAGTAAATAATTAAAGCCGGGCGTTGATGGTGCACGCCTGTAATCCCAGCACTCGGGTGGCAGAGCCAGGCGGATCTCTGTGAGTTTGAGGCCAGCCTGGGCTACCAAGTGAGTACCAGGAAAGGCGCAAAGCTACACAGAGAAACCCTGTCTCGAAAAACAAACAAAAAAAACAAACAAACAAAAAAAACAAAAAACAAAAAAACGTAAATAATTAAAATTTAAAGCATAGTGAAATCCACATAAACAATACTTTGATTTACAAACTCCATTTTCCCACAGGAACAAGAGTTCTTGGGTCTCTTGAGAGATCCTGACTTTATTCATAAACTTTTGTAGATGAGTAACACACACAAAATGCTTTAAAACATAAAATGCTACATCAACATAATATACCTAGGAGCTCTGCTGCTGGATAATGAGCTGCTGCTGCTTCTCAGGCGCTTTCTGTACCGTGGCCTTCTCCTCTTCTGACTTTGGATTGCTGACTTATATTCAGAGATGATATTTTTAATGTGACTTTCAAATAAGGCAGACAACCTCAGCGTCATGCTATAGATCTGGAAAGGTAGAAAGTACAGCCTTGTTTTAGCAATTACCTTTAGTTATGGGAAAAGCATGAACATATCTGGACCAACATGAACATCATTGCAGATGAAAAACACATACTATCTATTTGAAAAATTCTTGAGGAATTAAGATGTCATTTTCATGTAATAAAAAATAATAAAAACTTTAAAAGATAATATTTGGTGCTGTGAAAGTCAGGGAAAAAAATCCTCATATAAGAGGGAATTTTCACTGAAACAATATTCTAAAAAAACAGTTTGAAATATGTACCACAGAACTTTAAAGATATACCTATCCTTTGGCTAATAATTTTATCTCTGGGAATCTGTTGTTTAAGGAACCATCAGGGGACTGTACATCCACGATAAGCATATTCAATGATATTAAAGACATTGGCTACAGTCATTATTTGTGTAAAATGGGAAATTATTTTTAAAGACTCTAAATTTGGATACTAGTAAAAAACAAAACTAACAAAATCCCAATAAACCATGAAATGATCAGATAACCTTAAACAGTCATAATATAGATCAGATCATCTCTCAACCCTCATCAGAGAAACTTTCTCTTTAGAGAAAATGGCATTTAACATTGAGACCCACAATTGGTCAAAGTGCAGAAAACAAAGGGTAAAGTGCTCAGCCCCAGTAAGACTTTCATATCTCAGCCCAAGGCTCAGGGATCTTCACAGAAGAGAGGGCAGAAAGACTGTAAGAGCCAGAGGTGGTGGATGACTTCAAGGAAACAATGCTTGGCAGACAAAGCAGGACAGATGCACAGAGAATGGGAAAGCATGCACAAGACCTGCACAAGGTCCAGACAAGACAAGAATTCCAACTTAGAGGGCAGGAAGGTTGACATGTAATCCTACCACTAGCGGAGGATTTAGAGCATTTAATAGATGCCGGGAGCAGGAAAGTCATTTTTTTTTTAAACACTGTGAGCCCCTTGTTGGCTGACCAGAACAAGGTCTGACACACACCAGCACAAGCCCTAATTGCAAGACTGTCTGGGCAACACAAATTGGCTTGATGACAAATGAATTAGAAGAAGAAAGTAATCTCAGCGTTGGGTGGGAAGGGTAATAAGTGATTATATTTTAAAAATTGTATAAAATTCTCAAGTAATTAATAAAAATTATTTTTAAAGTCATAATACATATATAACAATAACTTGAAATATGAAACCTAAACTTTTAAAAGCATATGAATGTTAAATATTAGTATAGCTAGGCCTAGAAGTAAGCACAATAAATATTAACTATAAATAAAAATGTGATAGTTTGATTTTTAAAAGTTTTTCATATTTTCCAAACTTTATATAGAGACTGTATTACTCTAAAAATTATGATGAAAGTGGAAAAGCAAATGTAAAAAGAATTTACGCCTAGAGAAATTGGCGAAATTGACTGTATATAAAGTAGTTGAAAGAGGTATATATATGCCTACCATGTAACTAATTTAACAGTTAATTGGACACTAGTGACTCCAAAAGATAAATATTACTGTTACTATTTCTTGTTCTTGGGATATTTGCAGTTTTGACAACACATAGGGGATTTATTTAATGTGAGTATGAATAAAGTTGTAACTTCCCAATAGGGATCGCCACTTGTAATAGCAATGGGAATATCCATATTAAGAGCTAATTAAAACACTTCATATAAATTAATATTGTCAACTACCTTTATATTTATCAGTTCATTTCCTGGAGATTTGAGTATTTAAATTATTGACTTTCCTCTCTTTGTCTTTTCTCTGGCAGATGTAATTATCATTAAAGAATAAAGAAGAGTAAGATAAGAGAAAGAAAAAGCTGCTTAATTTCAGAATGGTTATTCTGAATGTATATTGACATATGCCTTAAAAAATCCAGAATTCAGTAACTGTGTCAAAATATTAGAATATACTTGTTTACAAATCTTAAAAACTGTGGAAGGAAAACTGCCTGCAATACATAACTGCCCATTTAATATTAGTTTCATACCCTTGACTTTTTATTAGAAGTATAAGCTTTGGAGTTGCTGAATATTTGGCGAACATCTTTATAAAATTCCAGAGGACTATCATAATTTCCTGATTCCAAAGTTTCTTTCACAGTGCTGAAGTCCATAGGTGTGTCTATAACATCTTGATAATCCTACAAATAATAATGTGTTACATTTAAATACTCAAATTACAAAACAATTCTAAATAAAATAGCACTGAGAATTACATTACCCACTGATGCAAGTTATCTTGACACAAACACTACCTTGTCTACCAACTACTTATTCCCACTCCCAAACCAACTCCTTTTTAGGTTTCTGAAAATACTAGGAGTTTAAAGGGTTAGAAGAGAAAAGTCAAAGACACTGGCTTGAGCTGCTGATACCATGAAGTTACCTAATGACAGATGATGGGATTATTCAGGTGTAATTGAAGAGTTCCATTGCACAACCTACCTACACATTTCCAGGATTCTGAGTTATGAGATTTCACATTAAGTTGTTACTAGCTGAAGTCAAAGTTGACTGGTCATGTTTGTGCTCCCTACCCCTCTTTTCTGTCTCTCTATGCAGTGGAAGCTGCCTTTAAACTCATGATTCTCCCATATCAGCCTCCCAAGTTCTAGGGTTCTACTTCTGCACCATCACATTTGGCTTCCTTTTGGATCTCTAACCAATGTGATTTTTTTTATTTCATCTCTAGTCGTCAATCTCACTGATTAAGAGCTTAGTTTGAGTTTAATTAGGAAAAAGAAAAAAAATCCATTTTAACTTAAATCTTTTGTCTAGTTATTGTTTTCCTAGGGCTGTTGTATATGATAATATCTGAAACAGACTTATATTTCCTCCTACCATGAATTCATAAATTTGAGTAAAATACATAATAAGTATTCACTCATGCTACTTAGAATATTAAGAAGTAGAACTACCACATTTTCATCTAAGAAGAAAGTGAAAAGAGGAAAAAAGTAACAGAAAAATGGTATTATAAAGAAGAGAAAATGTTTTCCAAAGTATGAAAAACAATTGCTTTAAATAGATTTCCTTAAGTTATAAAAACACCAAAAGTATATTTCAAAAGACTATGCCTTATAAAGCACTAATATTTTCATAAGGAATAATGTCAGAACATGGGTAATCAGACAAAAACTCAGATTACTCAGATGACTATTTAAGGAGACCCAAGTGGGAATCATCGTCTGTGCTACAGACATAATACAGTCCACTGAATGTTCTCCGCTTTGCTGCATGCCTTTCTATCTGTATGTCCAAATAAACAACTATATGATGTCATGAAAAACAGCTGGGAACACATGCTGGTTCCAAAACCAAAATAAAATAATTAAAATGACCAAAAATAATTAAACAAACTTATAAAAAGAAACTAAGTCGAATTGAAAGGCAAACTGAGCAAATTGTACAAAATTCCAAATGGAACACCACAAAACTAGTCTAAGCCTACCTCAGAATGAGATGGATCTTGTCTGTCTGGAAGAGCTGATGCTGAGGGTTCTCCTTCTTGCTGTTGCTGAGCCTATCAAGACAAAGAACACAGACGGTTTCCATATCACCACTCTAGAGTATCCATGAAACTGTGAGTCAAGGCTCAAAAATCCATAAATCAAAATGATATTTTACTTGAAAAATTTCTGTGTTCACCATATTCTGCTTTGAAAAACACAAGCCTAATGTGTCCTCCTCAAACTTCCTACAAACAAATCAAACTTAGTTGAATGTAATATTGTTACTTAATTTTCTTTCCAAGACATACACACGATGTTTTCAAGTGTCTATACTATATGGAATTATCATATATGTATAAAAAGAAATCCAAGCCACAGGGCAGAGCAGTGCATGCCTTTAATCCTAGCACTTGGGAAGTACAATGTCAGCTTAGGACACAGTAGTCCCAACCAGCCTAGAGACCCTGTCTAAAAGTAAAAAGTAATTCTATAATCTAAATTGTCATAATGTTATCTTTGTTGAAAAGTAATGTTGGTATATGGATTACTCTATATAGCCATTCTGAAAACAAATTCACTATAAATTAAACAGGTCTGACATATTATTATTAAGTCTATGGTGTGTAAAGGTATCACTAGAGGTTTGTAGACTATACTAAACAAATAAATTAAAGCATGAAAGTAAAGAAAAGGGTTTTTTTGTTTGTTTTCTTTTAGACAGGGTCTCACTATTCAGTCCTGGCTAGCCTGGATCTCTGTGTAGACCAGGCTACCCTCACACTCCCAGTTATCCACCTGCCTCTGCCTAGGATTAAAGGCATGTGCCACCACATCCAGCTGATTAAAGTTTCTTTTAGAAACTGTGTAATTTACATACGAATTCCATGATAACTATTTTCCAAAGTTATAACTAAAAGGAAAAAATTGGGGAAATTGTTCCTAGATCGATACTAGCTTGGATAACTAATGGGAAATCATCCTGTTGGCAATTATTTAAACAACGGTAAGCTTACTGGGTTGGAATGAGGATCTCCTGCCTGTCGAAATGGCTCTGAGTCTTCACGTTCATAAATAAGGCTCAGTAGTTCTTTGCATTGTTTTTGCCAAGCATCAGGATTACACTTGAAGGACTGTTTTCTGCCTCGTTTGACCTACAAATTTAACAGAATTAATTTTTCCATAACCATTCCTTGATTTTCTCATAAAAGCCTAATATTATCCAAGTCAAACTCCAAGCAGCTGAGCTAATGTATCTGTCATTTGAATAGCATTCCCCTGTATAAGACACAACAACTACTACTTATGTTTCTTAGTTTAAAGCATCATTCTGTCTGGCAAAAAATAAACCAAAGTGAATGCCAACAAGTCTAGTATTCTGAATTTTCTTTAAAAAAAAAAAAAACAAAAATGCAAATAAAGTACAGACAAGTAAATATTTCCCCACTCCCCTTGACTTCAAATGTTGGCCTGTGGCCAATATGAGCCTGAACTGTTTCTTGAATTGTAAAGACTGTTTATTTAGACAGTATAAACAACGTAATCTATGCAGAGTGCCTGCTTCTCTTGTGGGAATCTGGGATGAAGGTATGCCTTAGTCAGAAGTTGCCTCCATTAGCAGCAGTCACTAGTAAAATTCTTGGTAACTGAGTCACTAATCACACACGTTTTTCTGTTTTGATTGCTGTGGGAAGAATGTGCTGTATGGCCCCTCATAGGAGGAGGAGGACATATGGGAACCTGTATGGTTTCATCCAGCCCTTGCTGTCTTTTTTTCCTGTGATTGGGTTGCATATCCTGACCCACTGCTGTAATAAACGTACATCACGTATAAGCTATGTGTTTACTACCAAGAATCCAGAATCCAGCTACTCTTTTTTTTGTTTGTTTTAAAGTTAGTTGTATTTAGCTTACTATTATTATTATTATTATTATTATTATTATTATTATTATTATATTTGTGTTATAATTTTACACATCAGCCATGGGTTCCCCTGTCCTCCCCCCTCCCGCTCCCACTCCCACCTCCCCCCATCCCCTCCTCTCCATTCTCATCTCCTCTAGGGCCAAGACTCCCCTGGGGATTCATTTAAACTCTTAAAGATTGGGTTAAGACTTTGGGATCTCGTGACTCAAAAAACCTGGAAATGTTTTGTTCTCAGCAAGTCACTGATTTACTCACCCTTCTTCCAGATGAAGTTCCAGGACCATCCGAATCTAAATCAACCATTTCTGTATCCTAAATTACAAGAGGAAAAGTGAGAGCTGCTGCTAAGGTACGTTAGAAATGTTAAAAAGCAAATGCACGCTCACACGTGAACGGCAAAGAAAACGACAGTTAACTTTCCTTCACTGGAGCAGACAGCAGAGCAAATGTAGGAAGGAGATTCACTTCAAACTTTGGCAATATGCTGTGTACAGGTTAGAAAACACACTGGGAGAAGAACTGAAAAGAATTTCCTTTTAAACTAGAACAAGAAATGAGGAAAAAGGTGAACTCTGTAGTCAAATAAGCGTGAGTATTAAAAAAAAAAAAACAACCTTATTCTATTTGACTCATTCATCTGATATACCAGAATTGAGAAATATTCTCAATTAAACATTGCTATTTCAACAATTAGTACATTTTCCCTAGGGAATTATAAATTTGTCCTAATTCAGTTAATTACGTCTCTGAGAGATAAGTCTGTCTCAAGACCAAAGTCAAGACCTAGGCACCACTGGTGAAGGGCAAAATAACTACACAATACATAGGAGAAATTAGATCAGAACATATTGATATTACTTTCCAATTAAACCAAGCTGTTAAAACTTTACCTTAAATTTCTAGTCTAAGCAAAACAGTACAAGTTTGTGGAGAAATTCTTATTATATCAAACCCTAAATTAAAATATATTTATATTAATGGTTAGAAAAAATATAAGAAAAAATAAACAATTTTGCTTGGATTTTTAATAGGTTAATATCTAACCAGTGTATTACATTTTCCATATTACTTGTATAAACAGCATTTAGGTATATTAAAATACATGATTTTATAGTCACATAAATTTTTACCAGGAAAGTGTCACATGAGATTCACAATTTTAAAGATAAATGATGCAAACAAGATGTTGTGGGATAATTTTTTTGTATACCGTAAAGATGTATCTCTGCCTAAGGTGCCTTCTGATTGGTTTAATAAATAGCTGAATGGCCAATAGCTAGGCAAGGAGAGACTAGGCGGGACTTCTGGGAAGAGAGAGGAACTCAGGGTTACAATCTGGTGCTCCTGGAGACAGGAGATGAAATGCCAGTGAGAGTCAGACATACAGAATGAAGGAGAGGTAAAGAGCCATATGGCAGAACATAGATTAATGGAAACAGGTTATTTGAAGTTATAAGATCTAGTTGGGAACAAACCTAAGCAAAAAGCCAAGCTTTCATAATCAATAATAAGTCTCCGTGTCATTATTTGGGAGCTAGTGGTCCAAAGAAAATCTGACAAGAAAGACTAGCTATAACAAAATAAACATGAAAAGTATCTTATGACCCTCCCATAAGATCTAGCATATTTGATTTATTTTATTTTATCTCTGGGGTGAACTGTTTTCTATTAAACATTCTGAATTAGCTAGTGGTACATGATGGTCTTGCTGAGAATATGAATTCCATTTCAGTCAGAGAAGATTGACTGTATTTAAAGCTTCCAAAAGGGAATGAGGTAGAAACTCCATGCATCTATTAAAACATTTAGACATCGAAATGCATAACTTAAAGATCTTTTGCTATTTTACATATAATATTGAGATAAAATCAGTAGTAAAATTAGCATCAACTGAACAGTTTTTTTTTCTTTTGTTTTTTTAAGACAGGGTTTCTCTGCATAGCTCTACCTGTCCTGGAACTCTCTCTGTAAATCAGGCAGACCATAGAACTCAGAGATCTATCTGCCTCTGCCTCCCAAGTGCTGGGGTCATAGGCATGCACCACCACTGCCTACCTCTAAGTAAACATTCTTTTAAAACTTTGAATGCAAAGAAAAAGACAAAAAACACACAAGAAACTCATTAAATAAGATAAAATGCAGGTGCTCTGTCTTATTTTTTTAAGGGCTAGAAACCAGTTGTTGATTGTGCATTATATAAATGCACCAAGTTTCAAGGGATAACTGGTTACCTATCTCTGACAATACCTTGTACATAGCACACCATTAAATTTTGGTATATACCATCTGAATGTGGCAAGATGTTAATATAAAAGATTCAGCTACCTTCCTAAAATTTTCACTATTCATAACCAATTATAGTATACACTAATATTTACTGTGGCCCAAATACCAGAAAAGAAACAGTCATACTCATGAAGCTGTGATTCTTACCTCCTCTGCATCACTGCTGTTTAGTTCTTCAGCTTTAACTTTCTTGTATGTATCCAAAATATCAGTACAGCTTTGATCCCTAAGAAACAAGATAAGTAAGGCAAAATACATTCCAATATTTAAAAAATAGAATGTTAGTTAGTCTCTGTAGAAAATAACAGCACATCTTACCCAATAAATCGAAGTAAGACATCAGTCACAATCTTGGCTGCTTTAACTATAGGACTATCTGGCTCATTGAAAGTCCTAGCATTATGCTCAATATAGCGTACCTCCCACATTAATGCTGATATTCTCCTATAAAATAAAAGATCCTGTTAGTCTTGGCCTGATACATTTGAATTATATACCTAGAATGTGCATTATTAGACTATTAGTCATTTTATCATTGTATGTCAAAGGTATTTCAATACATGTATGTGACACATATATATTGTGTGACTTATGCATGTTGTTAAAACATCAGCACGGATCAGTGGATAACCTGAAAATCTGATCCCAACACTCAGGATCCCACAGTTGAAGGAGAGAACCAATTCCTGAAAGTTGTCCTCTGACCTCCATATGTGTGTGGTGCCACAGGTGTGATGCCACACACACACACACACACACACACACACACACACACACACACACACCCCACACACACATTAAAAATAAATAAAAACCAAGCAAAAAGTTCACTGATAAATCAAAAAATCATGTGTAGTTTAAGGAAAAGGACAAAGGAAAGAAAGAAGAAAGTAAAGCAAGGAAGGAAGGAAGGAAGGAAGGAAGGAAGGAAGGAAGAAAAAGAAAGGGAAGGAAGGAAGGAACTTTATTTAGTGTGGAAAATAACACATTTCCATCTAGTTATGTCAGACATATTATCAAATGAAACAATACCTATTTTATAAAATGCACCCATTTCTCAAGTACCAGAGGCAGACTAGCTCACGGAATGCTGCAGTTAGTGTAAAATGGGCACAGCTGAATAAAGCACCAAGAACCGACCTTCAAACCATTTTATAATAATTTTTCTCCTAAGCTAAAATAAAGAACAAATAACTTGGTCTCTCTCTCTGTCTCTGTCTCTCTGTCTCTCTCTCTCTCTCAAGTAAATTTAGCCAAGGAGGATTTTAAATGTGCTGCATTATCTCTGTAGCATCTTGATCATGATACATTAGATTATTACCTAATCTGCATCTAGTAAACAAATTTACTGTAGTTTTTGTGTTTCACACAGTTGTGCTACTTATGTTTTCCACTGTCTTTTTGTCCATCTGCAAATGTGATCAAGTGTAAGGAGCTTTGGAGTATGTTTCTGGATGACTAGTGATCAAGTGTAAGGAGCTTTGGAGTATGTTTTTGGATGACTACTGGTGAAATTACAGACGACTATATCAGACATTAAAAAAAACAGATCTTAAAAAGGCACAAGAAACATAAACTATGGCTTCTGTAATAAATTATAAAACAAAACAAACCTGTAAAAGCGGTTTTCAAGTCTTTGTCTGATGGTATTGAGGTCAGTTGGATAAGCAACTACAGTACAATACAAGGGGTAGGCACTGAGATCCACTGGAACAGCAAAAGGGCTGGCAAAATCTACAAAAATCACCAAAAAAACCCACCAAAAACAGCTATTAAAGAGAACAGCATTCTTGTTAGTTAATATTCACATAGTGCAATATACCTAATTATATAAATTAATGTCACTTTTTCTTTGGACATAGTATCTTTGAATCATGCATGATATATTGGTTCAAATTAGATAAAATGAAACAAAATTAAATGAGAAATGTGCCAAATTTCATTTTATGTCTTTCCTGAATAAATGCTGAACTTCTCCCAGTCAGGCTCAGGAAATAGCTAGAGAGCCAAACTGACTCAAGAAAGAAAAAGGGACTTATATGCCTGCCTTCACTATTGGCCCCCAGAGTGATGAAAAAGTTTTATGAGTAACTAACTACTTTAGCCAAAAACATAAAATGTTAACATTAAACCAAAATCATTGTACTTGTTGAATTAAATGTAAAGTATACTGTGATAAACAATATTTCTTTGTGTAGAACTTAAAATTCTGCTGGCTTTCCAAGCTCCCCATTCTTTTCCTACTAATTTTCCATTCACCATACCCAAGGAAAGAAGGTGGTTGATGCCCTGAATAACTCGTTCACATTCCTCATCTCTGGAATGAGCTCCCCACTCTCCTTCCTGGGGTTTGTATAGCAAAGCAGTCAGTTCTTCCTGGGACACAGGAACACCAGCACCAACTTCATCTGGAAAAGCAGCTAGGTACAAAATAAAAAAAAAATACAAAACAATTAGCTTCCAACATCAGACTGCTGTCATTTTGCTTTCCCAAGAATTATAGTTAATTTTTAAAGGTATATTTACTTCCTTCTGGAATTGGCTCCATATCCCAGGGGCTCATCTTTTCTCTTTCATTATTGTCCCAGCTATCAACAAAAGAAGAAGATGCAAATCAGATTCCCAAGCATTGCTTTTCATGCAGTAACACAATTTGCATGATTTCTTGAGGGTGAAATTTAGAAAAAAGCAACAGAGTACTCAGGAAAGTACAACTCTGCTTATGTAAAGATAGTAATAAGCCACTGACAGAGAAAATATGCTACACCAATAGAAAGCTAAGAAGGCAGAAGCCCGCTCTTTAATAGAAGCTTTGCTTCTTTGCTGATGTTGTAATCAAGAATATATCTAAAATTAATCCACAGGAAAGAATACAATGATCTATTTGAAAAACAAATTTCAGGTGAAAAAAAAGTGATATTGTAGGAAACTTAGTATTTGTCAGAGTCACAAATGAGCTATACTTACTGAACACTGTAACACTGGAAAGAGCTATCAGGATATTCTGGCTGAAAAGGTTGCTGACTTTCCACAGTTCCAAACCACCAGGCATCATCTATTATACTGCGGAATCTATCACCTATAAGTAATTAAAATAATTAAAACAAAATGAGCTCTGTTCCCACTCAAATGCTTACATAGCTTTGAATACAGAAGCAGCTTGTGTTTAGCGTTTTCACATACAACTATGGTAAATTTGATAAATCGGGTATAGTAAGAGATTAGAAGTTGTATGATGTAATAAAACAACAATTAAAAATTATTTAATAAAAGGCTGGGCAGTGGTGGTGGCGTACGCCTTTAATCCCAGCACTCGGGAGGCAGAGCCAGGCGGATTTCTGTGAGTTCAAGGCCAGCCTGGGCTACCAAGTGAGTTCCAGGAAAATGGCAAAGCTACACAGAGAAACCCTATCTTAAAAAACCAAAAAAAGCTTGTGATATGGTTTTTCTCTTAAAGTAGTCTATTGTATTATAGTCACCCTTTCTTTTTGTGATTATGTGAGCTGGTACATTGAGATGAACTGTGGTGAACAATGTAGGCATATTAAGTACTGAAAGTAAAGGTGGGTTCAGCATGTTTGCCGGAGAAACCGGCATCCCAGGTAAGAAGGAATGTGACGGTGCAAGAATTCATTATAGTATTCAGAGTGAGGAACAAAATGTTTTGAGTTATTATTTTTGATATTTTCCATTTTATGTCTTTAAATTACAACTGGAAATAGGCAAATAAAACCATGTAGTGTGAAATGAGGTACAAGGGTGAACCCTTTGTTAAAAAAAAAATCAAAGTTACTTGACATTATGTTTAAATTTTTTGTTTTCCTTATAAATTTGACTTCTTTGTTCAGTTAAATCTTAAACTAATTTCCTTTTGTTAAACCAGGGTTAATACTGTACTTCAAGCTTAGTAATTATGAGTGACAATTTATACTTACCAATCTGCCAGTTCCTTTCTTTGGCTTCATTATAAAACTGATGTAACACAAGGAAATCAATGACATCTGGCATGTCATGATACCTACATAGAAAATAAAGCACAGTAGCATTTAATACTGTAATACAATAGTATTTATCACTTGCTCCATTTCCAAGGACAAATATTTGACAAAGAGGTCATTAAGAAAAATTTTTGTAAACTCCATGGTCTCAGAAATGCCTTTACTTAAATAATAAAAAGATATCAATAAAGGCTTTAAAAATTTAATATGAAGATCTTCATCAAAATTTTTAAAAAATGGATCAGCAGGTGTGGTGGCACACACCATTAACCTTGGCACTTGGGAAGCAGAGGCAGGTGGATCTCAAAACTTCAAGACTAGCAAGGGCTACAAAATGAGATCCTGCCTCAAAAAAATGGGTATATATTTTTTTCATTCCCTTCAATTTTATATTTAAATCCCACAAATAGCTATTTACTTATTCCTATTATTATTATTAACAAAAACAACACCAACTACTATGTTTCAAACATACTATATGAACATCTGTCTGATTTCCTACAACTCTAAAGAAAGTGTCAGCATTTAGGCATGTCCATTTTACATAAGCAGATTCAGTAACTTGCTTTGCTCATGGATAGTTCACCCATTCTTATCATACATTATACAGAGCAACAAACCAAGAACTAAACTCAGATCTTTGGAATCCAAACTACATAAAAGTGCTATAGTATTTCCCTTCCCATTGCTTTTGAGTTCTGAATTGAATATTAAATACATTAGCAACAATGTATTAAAAGTCATACAAACAAACATAGAATCAGAAATAGCTACTTACTTAATAGAAAAAGACTCTCCAGTCATTTTGCCTGAAATGGGGTCCAAAAACGCAAGTTTCAAGCAGCATAGCGTGGGTGGTCCAACCTCATATTTGATTCCTACAATCTTAACAAATTCTTGCTCCTATTCATGGAAACACCGATACATTATTTTTCTATAAATGACTACCTTTCATTAATACATTTCATTATTACCGGAATAATTTAAGAATTCTCTGAATACTAAAATGTTATTTAGTGTCTAATATCATAACAGTTGCAATTATGAAGTTTTATTTTATTATTTTTTTCATTTTTAATGAAAATTTAATTCACTACTTCCTCTCCTTTTCCTTCTTCCCTAAGCCCCTCCCAACCCCCCCCCCCCAAACTGCTGGCCCCTTTCTTTATTAATGTTAAATATATACAAATAAAAAACTATAACTTGTTGAATCAAAAAAGTGACTATTCATCAAATGGTAGGAACTACATTAAGCTGAACCTTAATATTGAACAGTAAGGCTGCTGAGGTGACTTAGTGAGTACGAATGCTTGCTCTGAGGGCCTGACAACCTCAGGTCATCCCCAGAAACAACAATGTGTGTGGAAACCAACTTGTAAAAGGTATCCTGTAACTTCCACATGTGAACCCTAGCAGATGAATATCTGTACACACATGCATATGCAATATGAAACCCCATACAAATAACAACCAAAAGAGATGGGTGGTGGTAGTGCATGCCTTTAATTCTAGAACTCAAGAGGCAAAGGCAGTTTAAGGCCAGTATGGTCTATATAGAGCAAGTTCCAGGACAGTCAGGGCTACACAGAGAAACCCTGTCTCGAAACAAAAACAAAAAGAATACTAAAAAGGTTGATACTTAAGTCAGGGCTATAAACAAGTCTAACTAGGAAAATCTTTAAGGAAGCTTTCCAGAACTTAAGTAATACCCTTAGTTCTATAGGTCATGGGTACACATCAGTCAAATATTTTTAAAAAGCGAACTTCTGACATTCTAGAAGATGCATTCTCACATCACCCTGTTCCTCTGGCTCTTAGAATTGTTCCACCACCCCACCCCCCGTCCCCTCTTTTTCAATGACTCTGGAGCTTTGGTGCAAGAATTGTGTTTTGGATGTATCAGTTGTGACTAGGTTCCAAAACTTTGCATTTTAGACAAAACAGACATGCTAACTTGGGAGGGGTAAAGCTCAACAGCCCTCAACCCTGGAAAAAGAACTACAGGCAATTAAGAGTGGGAGAAATAGTCTTCTCCAGGGAAGAGCACACCAATTATGTGCACATAGGATACCGCTAATTCCAAATGGTCAGCCCTGAAATATACACATATAACATACAAACTGAGCAGATTGTATATACAAATTATATATATATATATTTTCATAGCAACTAAAAAAGGGGGTCAGGAATTTGAAAGAGAGCAAGGGGGTAGACAGCAGGCTTTGACAAGAAGAGAAGGGAAAATGATGTAATTATATTATAATCTCAAAAATTAGAAAAATTACAAAAAAAAAAACTTCATGGGGACTGTGATACTATCTAGTTAAAAAACACCCACTATTGGCAAAATTAATAAATAATCATACAGATTTATATGTACATGTAATTGAGATGACAGATTTTTAGACAGAGCATTATGTCACAATCTTACAGTTTATTGATCACATTTGAGAAATAAGAAAAAGACTAATCTTCCTAGATATAGTATAGACAGCTAGAGATGAAATTCTTATATCTTACACATATTATCCCTGAATAGTTTCCTAGAACCACAGAGCTGTCATTAGAAATAAGACATTATATCTTACCCATTACCTAGGTTCTACAAGAATAATCAATTCTCATCTGATTCTAAATAGATGAGCAGGCAATAGAGATGATCATATAAAGATGATTTGACAGGATATTTTAACCCCTTAAAACATTAATATTTTATTTGCAAACGTCTAAAAATATACATGAATATCCAGATTTTTCTCTTTTATCTTCAAGATAAATAAACAGCAACTCTTAATTTTCTGTACAAAATCATAGTAAAACTGCCGTTTGTTTTCCTCTAAGTCAGAAACAAAGAATAAAACTCAAATAGGAATACATACTTATGCCTGCCTATACATATTTTATGTATGAGAAAGAATAAATTCATATTAACTGACAAAATTCCTCAATAAAAATAACGGTTTTAGTTGATGTTATAAAGCAATGTGAGTATTATATCCACAGAGATGATCCCACAGAATACAAGTCTTTAAGTTTCTTGTGGTTTATGATATTTAACCTGTCTCAAAACTACCAGAACCTTGAGAATGTCTGTAGTACACACAGTTTCCTCTGGAATGTACTCAATTGCTGATAGGGAAACTATTCAAACTAAGGAATGTCTGCTTTTCTGTAGTTGAGAAACGGTAAAAACAAGAGGACCCAAAGCTTACAGAAAAGTAGGGCAAATAAGATAACACACAGCATAAGAACTGTTTAATGATTTATTTTATGAGAATGATTGCTTTGCTTGCACGTATGTACGAATGAATACCATGTGAGTGGCCGGTGCCTGTGGAGGCCAGAAGAGAACATAAGATCACCTGGAACTGTAGATATGGAGGGTTAGGAGTCGTTATTTGGGTGCTGGGAACTGAATCCTGGTCCTCAGCAAGTGCTCCTAACCACTAAGCCATCTCTCTAGCCCCATAAAATGTTTTTCTTAATATTGTCCCAGTTTGTTTTCTCTGATACTGAGTCTCACTCTATAGCCTAGGAAGGTTTGGAATTCACCATGTAGTCCATGCTGTTTCAGCTTCCCAAGAACTGTGATCATCGATATAAATCACTATACCCTAGCATACAGATTTTAAGAACTATATATTATCCAGTCTACAAAATACCATGCATCAATTAATTTTGCAAATACAATACCATCAAAATACCCATGAAACTGAGAAGAAAAAAAAAGCTTAACGCAACTTAATCCCCAAACCCTCTAATTATATTCTAGTCCATTAGGCAAACTCACCCTGAGATCCATTTTGTTCCATGGCTGTTTTTGTAAATTAACACTATATATTTTTGATTTCCTTACAGCTCTCACATAAGCTTCGTGTCCTTGCCTAAAATAAATAAGCTAAAACAGAAAACAATGTATTACACAATCATATTTATTTTAACTCTACACTTTCCAATATATACTGTCTAAATATCCTCTTCCACATAAAATAATTACAATTTTTAAAAAACTTTTCCTGGTCAAATGAAGTTCATTCAACACTCATGTCTATCTAACCCTGTGCAAAGTTTCACAATGCATAAATAATATATGCAGTTTTTTTCTCCCAAGCAGCTGCAAAAGTCAACTGAAGAAAAGAGAGGTATATGAGAGGGGGAAAAGAGGTTTCAAGGTTGGAGGAGGGGAGGGCAACAGAACACCTGTGACATTAAAGTAGAACGGCCTAAAAGTGGAAGGGTACAGAAGGAGAACTGGGGCACGAAGATGTAGGCCATGAAGAGTGGGGGAATCAACCCAACCAAGCATTCATGAAAGTGCCATAGGGAAAGCTATTACATTCAATGATAATTTAAATTGTAGATATTTAGAATGCTACTTATAAGCTTAAACAATTCTTGGAAATGCAACCAGTTTTGTGTACATCCATGATTTTTTTCCTTCAGTGTGAAGCGCCTGGAAAACAGTATTGATATGAAGACAAATTGACAGTGTTTTGTTGTTGCAAGAGATTATGTCAGCACTAGCTGAGCACAGAAGGAATTCAAGGTAAGACATTTCAATTTCTTAAAAGATAGTATTTACTACTATTGCCTACATTTATTGAGGAAAGTTTCTTTTCCTCTGTGATTTCAGAATGTTGACAAATATAAACAAATAGAACTCTGTGAGTTCGAGGCCAGCCTGGTCTACAGAGCGAGATCCAGGAAAGGCACAAAGCTACACAGAGAAATCCTGTCTCGAACAACCAAAAAAAAATAAAATAAAATAAAATAAGGTAACATGAAATACCATATTATGAGAGTTTAAAATACACAATGAGGAATGAGCAAGATAACCCAAGGAATTCAATTTCTCATCTTTAGCGGAGTCCTGTAGATCAGTTCTCATAAAATGCTGTGGCTCTGAAAGTTCTGTACCAGTATGCTGTGTTTCTAACATCTAACTATATGCAAATCTCGGCAACTTGATTCTAATTCTCTGCCTGTGGTGATGTACTATGTCCCCCAATATAATTTATCTGAGGATCAGAGGAAAATGCCAGCCACTATACAGAAGTCAGGCAATGGTAACGCACGCCTTTAATCCTTTCACTTGGCAGGCAGGGATCTGTCTGGATCTCTGAGTTTAAAGCCACATTGGGAACAAAGCCAGGCATGGCACAGGCCTTAAATTAAAACACTAGTTAACCATGGAGGTCTGCAGGTCTGTACAGACAGACAGGAAGTAATAGAGCTAGGCAGGAACAGAAGTGATGTAGCTGGACAGAGAGAGCAAATCAAATGGCAGAACAGCAAGGAATATAGGCATGGGTAGACAGGAAGTAGCTCGCTCTTTGGAAGCTGCAGAGATGGTGAGGTGAGGTTAGCTTGTGGCTTTTCCTATTTCCCTGATCTCTCAGGTTTTCACCTCTATATCTGTGTTTTTTAATAAGACCACTTAGCAATTTGTCTACATCTGCCATCTCATTTGTAAATAAGACACACTGTGATATGCCTCAAATAGTTTATACCATGTAGCAATGGCCAAATGGTAATAACAGCTACTCTTTCTATTTGCTCTCATGTAAGAGACTATGCTTCACATACAGTACACTAACCAATCCTCATAGCATTCCTGTAAGACAGAACTCCTACTGTAAGTTATTAATGGAGAAGACAAAAAGGTAGTTTCCAATCATGAATGCTATCAAGTGAGCACATAAAGGAGGCATCAGACTGTGGACACAGCATCGTGGTTAATTTAGGTATGCTGCTGACATTACTATCTGAGAATGAAGGAGCCCTAGGTCCCCTCTGGGCCCTCTTGGTCTTACTGCCACAGTGGTGGCACTTAAGTAAGGCAAGTTCCCTTCTCCTTGCCTTCAATGAAATGCTCCTAAGTTTTCAGTTCTCGCTTCTCAAATACAGGTGAACAGTGTACCCGAACACACAAAGGCACACAGACACTCGCAAACGTGTGTCTGTGACTTTACTTGGAAAATACTATTTTTGGAGATATAATCAATTTAAGAGTAGTGAGTGCATAGCAGATGTATGTACACCCTAAATGATTGTACAGATAAGAAGATAGAAAGCAGGGTGCAGAGAAAATTAGAGGGAAGACTGCCTCATAAATTGAAGTACTGTGGCCACATGTTGACAAACACCAGTGATTCTGAGAACTACCAAAACGTAGTTTTTACCTTTTACCTTTCAAAGTGGCTTGGGAGAATAAATTCCTATTATATAAAGCCAAAAAATACATGAGCATACTCTATCAATCAAAACCTACATAAAGAGTGGGGCAGTGGTGGCACACGCCTTTTGATCTCAGCACTCTGGAGGAAGAGGCAGATGGATCTCTGTTAGTTCGAGGCCAGCCTGGTCTACAGAAAGAGTAACAGTAAGTATAGCCAGGGCTACACAGAGAAATTCTATCTCAAAAAAACCAACCAACCAACCAACCAACAAACAAACAAACAAAACCAAAAAAACCTACATAGAAATTGAAAGTATTTAAATATTAGTAAATAAAAATCATAGGAGTTTAAAATGCAAACTAAGGACATTATTATACACTCATTTTAGTACTCAATATTGACAAAATATATAAGCACAAAGTTCTAGATACTACCATAAGGTATTAAAATGTAGTATTTTCCTTTAAAGGGAAAGTAGTATAACACATACACAATCACACACACAATATAGGTATGAAAACTTGTGGTGATATTTTATTTGTACTGAAATGTGAATTTATTTGTATATTAATAAAGTTGCCTTGGGGTCAGAACAAGCCATAGCAGAAGCTGGGCTGGGCAGTGGTGGTGCACGCCTTTAATCCTAGCACTTGGGAGGCAGAGCTAGGCAGGGATCTCTGTGTGTTCAAAGATACAGCCAACATGGAGACACACGCCTTTAATCTCAATACCAACCATAGAAGACCTCTGTTCAGACAGGCAGTGACGAGGAGGTCACGTGGCTGGGTTTACAACCAATGAAAAGGCAGAACAGAAAGTCTATATAAAAGACAGGACACAGGAAGTAGGTCTCTTGCGGAGAGGAAAGACAGAGCAGCAGTCAAGGGTAAGGTTTTCAGCTCTCAGCTATTGCTCTGACCTCTTGGCTTTTAATTCTGCAACTGGCTTTGTGTTTCTTATTTAATAAGACGGTTACATCTCCAAAAACCCATACAGAAAGAGGTACAGGCAAGCCAGAATTTGGCATTTGAATTAGACCTTTAAGAAGAAGCATTTTGAAAAGCAATCACTTGTCAGTAGGGTTATTCTAAGCAAAATAACAAGGGCTTAACAGCTAGACAAAGTAGTAAGTAATGCTGTACTTAAGAAACACATTACATGAACAGTGCATTTGTGCCTTTATGAGCTCTTTTAAAAAACATTCTCAAATTGCTATTCAATTTCAGGATTCACTACAATAGTTTCTCCATTCCCCCAAAGAACTGTCATAGCCTAATACATAAGCTTGAAGCATATGATGTAATCAGTTTAATAAAACACAAGGACAGTGATTCCATCAAAGCATGGACTGACAGACATGGTCATGAAGTGGAAAGAAGGGTCTCATCAGACTTTAAAAGTATACAGAGGCTTATTTTCTTCTGTGAAGTCCTCTACAATTAATTCAACTTTACCACAGACCTCATGTCTCCAAATAGGCATTAAATATAAATACAATATAATATAATAAATTATCATTTCAGTTGTCAAAAATTTTAAGGCTTTTTAAATGTTTTATAATATAGCATTAATCATCAGAAGCATATTAGCATAGTAATGTAAACAAGAAATAACCAAAAGTCCAACATACACCAAAAAGAAACATTTTAAAAATAATCCCTAAACAAAATAAGCAAAGGCGAGCTTATTCATAATGTTATTTGATAGTTGTCTCTGCTACAAGATCTCTTTAAGAGAAAATTTGGCCAAATTTGTATTTGGTCTCATTATTTACTTGGTTTTCTTTTTCTGTCACTTATTGAAATGACAGTTTCACATTCCTACAATTAATTCTGAATTAAAAATGGTGTGCAGGGGCTGAGAGTACAACAGAATGGTACAACTGCCTAGTATGTATCAGCCCTGGGTTCAATCCCCAGCACACACAAAATATTTGGGCTTAAATATTTGGTCAGTCAATCCATCAGACAAAACAGTCTAACTAGAGAAAGGACATTCCAAGGTACCCATAATTTCACTAAGATACTAAAAGTTTCTTTTGGGTAATATTATATTAGCTTTTTCTATGCCTAACTATAAATGAGTATCTGCATTTATTCAATCACAAATTCAGTAATTATTCTTTAGCTCAGGGATTCAACTCTTTGATCTTGCAATGTAATATTATATACAAATGGGTTGCACCACGTTCATAAATATTCTGGATTGGACATACCTGCTTTAAAATATTTTCTATCAGGATGAATTTTTTAAACAATATTAGTTCTTGAATGAGGGCTCAAAGTACCACTCATTTCTACAAAATGACATTAAAATCAACAGTTTTCATAACTTTATAAACCAATCATGAATAAATTTAACTCCATGTTAACCTAGCATCTACTATGTTGACTCCATAATATCAGAGCCTTACGAAGGATGCAAAATTAATTACATTGAGTCACGTCCCTCAAGAAATACACAGTTGACCAAAGACACAAAGAGTACATATATAGTTACAAGAGAATTACAATATGAATTTCCTGGAGCCGGCAAGATGGTTCAGTCATTAAAAGCACTTGCTGTGCAAGTTGTCTGACCTGCGTTGAATTCCTGGAACCCATGTAAAAGGCAGAAAAAGAAACGATTCTACAGAGCCGTCCTCTACTTCCGTTTGTGCTCTGTAGCTTGTGTTCCCCTCAACTATGCACGTATATTCAATAATAAATCAGGTCAAAAATAAAATCAATATAAGATACCAAGATTGAATAATGTTAATTGTTGTTTTGGTTTTTTGAGACAGAGTTTCTCTCTGTAACAGTCCTGACTGTCCTGGGACGCATTCTGTAGATCAGGCTGTCTTCAAACTCACAGAGATCTGCCTGCCTCTGCTTCCCAAGTGCTGGGATTAAAGGCATGTGCCACAACTGCATGGCAATGTTAATTGTTTCTTTTTTTTAAAAAAAAATGTTATTGTTTGTTTATTTTAGTTTATGTGCCTGCATGAATGTCTGTGCACCATGTGTATGACTGGTGCCCACCATGGCCAAAAGAGGGCATTAGATTCTTTGGAACTGGAGTCACAGACAGTTGTGAGCTGCCATGTGGGTTGCTGGGAATCGAACCTAGGTCCTCTGGAAGAAAGTCAATGTTCTTAACTGCTGAGCCATCTCTCAAGCCCACTCTCAAGCCCAGTAGGGTTCTTGAAGCAAAAGGATTTTTATTGGGCAACAAGTACCTCATCTCCCATCTGTGGTACGAATGGAGAACGCCGTGGTATGGTATCCAAGATCCACTGAGGGGCAAACCATTCTTCATTGGGTTCGCCTGCCATAGAAACAAGTCCCCCTTTCTGAAACAAAACAATTTAAAAAACCCAATTAAAATATTTATACCAATAGTTCTAAGTACAAACTCATGAATGGTAGTATGAAAAACACAGGAAAAAATTATTTAAAATAGTTTAATTCACATTAAAATACATACTTTTTAAACATATCTAGGAACGGATCCCAGATAATAGCTTGACATTATATTACCATCTAAAAATAACACATTTTTTCTCTTCATGTTTCTAGACCACATTAACTCAAACAATAGTAATACAATAGTGACTATTAAGAATATAAGATGGAGGGTTGGGGATTTAGCTCAGTGGTAGAGTGCTTGCCAAGCAAGCATAAGGCCCTGGGTTCGATCCTCAGCTCAAAAAAAAAAAAATAAGATGGAGCAGATATTGCAAGTCTGTAATTCCAGATATTTAGGAAGCTGGGACAGAAAAATGTGCACGTCCAGCCTGAACAACTTGGGATTCTGTCTAAAAAATTAAAAAGTACACAAAAGAGCTGGTATATATACCTCAGTGGTAGTGTGTGAAGCAGTAGGTTCAAACCCTAGTATTAGTATTTATGAATACTAATAGAATTACTATATTAGTTTATTAATGTCTTTTAAATTTCGTATAAGAAGAATATGCAGAGCTCATGTTAATGGAACCAGCCATTTTCCATTTAGATACACAGATTTTTTTGATGTTCTAGTTCTAGAGAACACCAATTCTTTTAAAATAGGAAGTATAGAAACAGTATGTTCTTGTCACAACATTAACATGTAAACTTAAACTATCAAATTCAAAGAACTGTGTAGATTCAAGTATTATGTCCCGTAAACGAAATTATGGTGGTGGAAAGGAAGAATAATGGGGTAAAATAAAATACAAATTCATCAAACTCATCTATTCCATGAGTGAAATGTATACAGGAATACAAATTTATAATTGGGTAATGACAAGAATAATCATTTTATATTATTAATGGCTTATTCTTGTGGAACTTTGCTACATTTTAACAAGCAATTGTCAATGTTTTAGTTTAATAACATATTATAATGATGACATTTAACTGTTACCTTTGATAATAAGAAATTAAAAAATAATTCTTTCAAGTCAATTAAAATTTTATTTAATTGGCTTCTAAGACAATGTAGTTTTTAGAGAAAAAGCACATGTCACTATTAAATATTCAAATATCAAAGGCAAAAAAGAAAACTAAGGCAAAGATAAACTATTTATATATTACAAACCTTCTTTCTAGTCTGTTTAGGTTTCTTCTGCCTATCTTCCAATGACTTCACATTTTCATCTTCAGAGCTGCTGTATATTTTCTGTGTTGCCTGTCTCGTTTGTCTTTTGGGAGGCTGCAAATTTATCCCAGCATCTGCTGTCCAATCAGAATATTCACTTGATGAATCACTGTAAATAAATCAAAATGATAATGGAAAAGCGATCATTTTGTTATTGAAGAGCACTTACATGACAAGGACTGAAAAAAAGTAAGAAAATACAGAATTTTGATCACTATTTTATTTTAATCAAATGCTTCTTGAATACAAACACTTAATTTACTATAACAAGATTTAAAATCCCTGTTGGAAACACAAAACAGCCTAAAAATAAACATGAATCAATCCTATTGCTGAAATGATGAAAGAGATAGTTTTAAAACTGAAATAGAAGTTGGGAATGCTGCTGCATGCCTTTAATCCCAAAGGCAGGCAGGATTGCTGTGAGTTTGAGGCCAGCTTAGTTTACAAAGTTGAGTTCATGGACAGCCAGAGTTACATAATAATGCTCTATCTCAAAAGACCAAAACCTGAAATAATTATATAAAACTGCAAAGAAGCAGAATCATAAATTTTAAAAGAAGCTTATTTTATACATAAAGGAAGCCAGGCAGTGGTGGCACATGCCTTTAGTCCCAGCACTTGGCGAGCAGAGGCAGGCGGATCTCTGTGAGTTCGAGGCTAGCCTGAGCTACCAAATGAGTTCCAGGAAAGGCACAAAGCTACACAGAGAAACCCTGTCTTGAAAAACAAAAAAAAAATATTAAAAAAAAATAAAGGAAATAAACCTCTATAGTTATATCCAGAGAAAGTACTGGAGTCATGAAGAAATAAATGGTAGGTAGGTTTGAAATCCAGAACTTAAAATCAATTACATGATATTATTTTATCTATGGCTTTATCAAATTCCTACGAAATCGTAACTTCATATTGAATGCTGAATAATTTGGGGTCAATTAAAAGTACCTGGAGGAACTTTCACTTTGCCACTCAATCACAGGGTCTTCCACAGAAGCATCACTTGTACCAATAGTTTCATCTTCCTAGAGTAAAGAGACAGCAATTCAGATATATGTTCGGAGCAGCTAGTGTAATATAGAAAAAACTATTTGATTTATAACATTTCTTTACATCATCAAACATTCTACTTCAAATGCACATAATTATTTTCAACATAGATCTCAAATTTACAAATAAACATACTGGCTATGTTACAACATCTGGCATTATACTATTTATTGATATAAAACATTTTTATTTCTTAAAAAAAACTTTAAATCTCAAAATACTTATAGCCTTCTTAAATACTAAAAAAAGTTTTAAAAGTATTATGTGAGTATACTTTTAAGGTCAAGATATTCATGGAGGAAAGGGGAAATAAAATTACTTTAAGAACCATGAATAGCTGAAGAAAGAAAGTACTACATAATGTCAATGTGCAGTAAAACTCTCATGCACCTAAAAAATAGCTGTAAAAAGAACAATAGGATTGGGGAACAGAGGGAACAAGAAAAGAACTGCCATACTTTTTGTTCACTGGCATGATAGCTCTGAGATAAATCAAGACTCAATGATTTCCAGAATAGGTAGTTGGTAATAAAATAAAAAAAAATGGATGTACAAGCCAATTACAGAGTGAATCACTTCTGCGACTGTTTGCCTTATGTCTAGTATTTAGGTCTTATTTCTTTGCATTTCTAGGAAGATTTCCTGTCACTATCTTATCTCACTGTCACGGAGACAAACTTTTTCTGGCAAATGCTATACTCTTGCCAAGTTAGTATCTTAGGTAGAAGTTAGGATTTAGGTAGAAGTTGGGAAAGACAATCAAAAGGACTAAATGGGATACCCAAATCCATGTAAGCGCCTTATTAATGAGTAAACCTCTTAATTTCCTATTCAAGTGACTTTCAAAAGTAAGCTTAAATGAATGGTACAAAAGAGAAAACTACAAAATTTTCATTCAATAAGTAATAGCAGCTCTAACTAACCTCTGAGGAGCTATCTGAATCTTCTTGTACACCTGAAGTTTGAGATGATGCCTGTGAGTTATGCTCTATGTTGGACCGCGTTAAGTAAGTATGCTGACGCTTGCGCTGTGTTCTCCGTAAAGACCGTCCACAGCTGGGCTGATAATCATTCTGTAAACGAGAAGGAAAATGCATTTTAAAAGAAGAAATACAAAAGTGAATACCTAGGCTGCAAGAATTTGCCCCTTTAGAGTTTATAGGTGGTATGTTATTCACAATTATCATAGGAGGAATAAATAACCATGTTATATTTAATGTAATCTTTAAATGTACTTTATTTATTTAAAAGAAATATAAGAACGTCTGTTAAAGCATTAACATGACTAATTAGATTTAATCATTTATAATTCTTTCATTCCAGATTAGCATTCTTAAGATTTTTAAGGATTCTTTAAGATCTTTAAGTCAATTGAACACAGCTTTACATGGTTGTGCACACTTGTAACCCCAGCACTTGGGAAACTGAACCAGAAGGACTACACTAAGTTCATGGCCAGCCGGGGCTACAGAGTGAGACCCTGACTGTATTTATTTTTCATTTCATGCGCATGGGTGTTTTACCTCCATGCATGTTTGTATCTCAAATGCATGCCTTGTGCCCATGGAAGCCACAAAGAGCATTCATTGGTTGCCCTCAAATGGACGTTACAGATGATTGTGAGCGTGAGCACAAGGAATCAAACATGGGCACTCTAGAAGAGCCGCCAGTGCTCTTAACTATTGAGCCATCTCTCTGGCCCCAGAAAAATAATTTTTAGAAGCAATTTAACACATTTTCCTTGTAGAAAGATGCCCGGAGAGAATCAATAGACATAAAATAAACTTTAGATTATATAAGTATAAAAGATGAAAGACTCAAAACAATCCACATATAAAAAGTATTCAAATCAGATATGTGGCATATACTTATACTGCCCAAACCTGTGAATGGAGGTAGGAGTTTGAAGTAAGAAGATATGGACTTCAGGAGTCCAAGGTCATTTTCAACTACAATGTTCAAGGCAAACCTGGGCTATATGAGACATGGTATCAACAACAATAACAACAAAAATAGTAAGATTCCAGCGAGTTGCAGAGCCCTGCATCACATGCTGTCATCTTTAACCCTGAGCATAAAGCCCTTATAAAGCACTGTCAGATCTTGACTGGCATGATGACACATGCCTGTATTTGCAGCATTCAAGAGTCAAGAGGCAGAAGGAACATTGCGTTCATGATTAGCATGGTCTACATAGTAATTCCTAGGCCAAAAGAGGCTATATAGAAAGACCCTGCCTCAAAAAACAAAACCAAAATGAAAAAAAAATTCAATTTTTGAGCACAGAAATATGCAATTAGATAACAAGCAAGGAACTTAACTTCTTATATCTCATTGGAGTTAGTCCTATTCTTTGTGAACAATGTCAAACAGACAATTTTAGTAACAGGCAGTTCAGCTGATATTCTAACCCAGAGCTGGCAGAAGATCAATTCAGTATACTGGTTTAAAACATACTTAATTAGGGGCCCAGCTTGATGGCACATGCATTTGATCCCAGTGCTCAGAAGTCAGAGACAAAGGCAGGTGAATCTATTTGAGATCAAGGCCAGCCTGGTCTATATAGCAAGGTCTAGGCTAGCCATGTCTTCCAAGCTAGCCAGGGTTACATCAAGAGACCATTAATAAAAGGTACTTAATTTTAACAAATAAAATTTAATATAATATCAACCTTTCTACAATACCTAATATAGATAAGTAGAAAACATTATTGTTGATAATTATCACACAGCAAAGCTACAGCCTTAATGACATTGGGAGGAAGTTTAAAACTCTTATAAACTAGTCTTGAAGGGCCAGTTTCTTTTTCTTATATGTAAATGTTACTATGTTATCCAGAGTGACCTCAAACTCTCATTATCTTTCTACTTCAGCACCCAAATTTTGGGATTAGAGATAAGCACCACCATGTCTGGCTTCTTTCATCTTCAACGTATATAAAAATATCTAAATACTGGCCTCAATATCTAAATGCTTATATAACTAGTCTAAACCCTAGCATTTCCAGATAAACTGACAATTGGTAAATAAGCGAAACAAAAGAAACCATGGGTTAGATTTATATTAGAGATTTAAAAAACTTAAAAAAAAACAACTTACAATATACAAATTTAAAGCAGGTATCAAAATCATGTACAAATATTTTGAGGTATTTATGATAATTACCCCTAATTTTGTTCATTGATATTGAAAAAAATAATTAGAATTCAGAATACATTGCTTAGCTTTCCTTTAAACACTGAAAAATCATCAGTCTCCAATTAGCCATATTCGACAGAGTGGTTGTAACCTGGGAAGAAAGTTTCCATTTGATGCCTTTTGACTGGTGAATGAGGAGTATTAATAAGCTTATTAGGACAAATCCAGTACAGGTATCCCATTCATTGCACAGCAGGGTCTACTGGGAAATGAACCCAGTACATCTCAATGGATTGTTAGATTTTGCTTACATGATTAGGCAGGCTATACATGGGTTTGCAGTAAGGTCAGCAAACTGTAGAGGGTCAGAATGTCTGGCTTCTGTTCCAACTGCTCAACTCTGTCTTTATATATAACACAAAACAACTAAAGGCAAGCTATAATTGAGTATTTGGCTATATTTCAATAAAATGTAATTAACTAAAATAAACAGGATTTCATTCATGAGCTTGTCAACCTCTCATCTAATGGATCTAGCATTTGCTTTACATTGTGACTGATGATCAATAAAAAGTTTAACCATATGAAAATAGTATTTTTATACATATACACTAAAAGACATCCTTTTATTTAAATGTTTCTGTTAATAACCATGCACATGTATGTATGTTTGTATGTATGTATATATAGGTAGGTATGTGTATGGATTTGAGGTTTAATTAGGATCCCTGTAAGCAGATGCCAACTTAAATATCCTCCTGATTGATAATTGTTGCCTTTCAAATAACTTTTATTTGCAAACATTAGATTACAAAGCATGGAAAAAGCAAACTTACTCTTTGGATAGGATAAGATGGCTTTTTCTTCTTTTCGACTGTATAAAGACTAATTTCTAGGTCACCTTTTGCATTTCGACATTCTTCTTGTACCCTAATAAAATATCACAGGTCAAAATAATCAAAAGAATCCAATAGTTTAACCATCAAATCTGAAAACTGAGCAATTTCAAAATATAATATTTATCTCTGTAGTCATTTTAGCTATATACCAAAATGACAATGTTCTGCAATCACCACCATTACCTATTCCTACCAGTTTTCCATCCAAGATAAATTCTGTACCTACTAAGCAGTTACTTCTCATTTCCCCATTCCTCTGGGCTCTGAAAACTTCCGATATCTGTTGTATGTCTATGAATTTGCCTGCTCTAAATATTATTATGTTTAGTGGCGTTCCACAAAATTTGTCCTTTTGTGTATGTCTTCTTTCACCTGGCAAGATAGCTTCAAATTTTATTCACATTTCAGCAGTTACCAGAATGGCTTCATTATGAACTAATAAAATACTATTGTATGATTATCTATTTATTTACTGATTTATTTTTGATTTGTTCCACTACTTGCTCATTTGAATAACATTTCAATGAATATTAGTATGCAAATATCTAATACCCTGCTTCCATGTTTACTTTTTAGTTTTTCGAGACAGGGTTTCTCTGTGTAGCTTTGTGCCTTTCCTGGAGCTCACTTGGTAGCCCAGGCTGGCCTCAAACTCAAAGATCCGCCTGGCTCTGCCTCCCAAGTGCAGGGATTAAAGGTGTGTGCCACCACTGCCTGGCCCCTTGTTTACTTTTAAGTAAGAATTTTTTTTTTAATTTCTCTATTCTAGCAGTTGCAACTCATAAAATTAGATGTCTTTTTTCTTGATTCCTACTTACACCAGAAAGCAGAGGGGGAAATGGAAATTAAATATTTTTTGCTGCTTTTGGGTTATTTTTTTTAAATACTTGGCAAGGTGGTATGGTTAAAAAGAATTTTATATGTTCTCTGTAATAGTTCATATATATATATTATATATACACATATAACATATAAATATACATATAAATATACAACACATATATATAAATATATAACATATATACACATATATAAATATAACACATATATAACCATTTTCTTGTTGTGATTAATTATAATTGTTATTATAATAAAAGGTAGTTTTACAAGTAAGAATAGTGATTCTAGATTTGAAATTATATCAATGAAATCCTTTCACCACTGAAGACCATCTAAACAACATTTTTAAGTACATCTACATTGCATATTCAAACTGCTCCAATACTTAGTTGGTGATCATTTTTCGTGGAGTCACTGTGGAATACACGCTAAATATGCTACTCATGTTCACATATGATCTATTATGAATCCTTTCTGAATAATATATGTATTCTTACCCTAACTTAGATGATAACTTAATGCATTGGCAATAATGCTTCACATCTTCACTATTTCCCAAAGCATTTATCAAAAGCTGGGCACATTTAAGATTATATTTGTGGGTTGGGGATTTAGCTCAGGGTAGAGCATTTGCCTAGCAAGCGCAAGGCCATGGGTTCGATCCCCAGCTCAAAAAAAAAAAAAAAAGATTATATTTGTTACAACATAAACTAATTAGAATTAGTTAATATGGAAAAACTACTACATGATGCAACTAGATTAGAATATCTTGGTTATTAGTCCTATTTAAAATAATTCATTTGTAAACACAGTTTAATTTTCTTCTGAAGGGTACCACATCAACTCACCTACTGACTCCATTATTTAGTTCATTCACCACCACTCTTCGGCTCCAGGCCATGAGGTCTCGTTCAGTGGCCATCTGGCTCCTAGGAGCATTGTTATGCATTTGCCGAACACCTTCAATTTGACCACTACGCCGAAGCCCAATATTTGGGGAAGAAGGTACGTCCATGTTTGGACTACTTAGAGCTAAAGCAAAAGCAAGGAAAAACAGTTTTCTGAACAAAGATACCAGTGTTGGAGATTAGAGCTCTAGATAAACTGTAAATTTCAAAGACAGGATGTCTGGGACTGGCACGGTAACAGTGTTAGATTGCTTGCCTAGGATGTACGAGGCCCTAGATTTGATCCCTACAAGAGACGAGAGGAGGGGAAAAAAACCAAAGAGACTTCTGGAAATATGAAAGTAACTGCTGCCCCCATTCTACATTTTTCTGTGTACTCAATAAATGTTGAAATTTTGTACAATTCCTTTCATTTTTTCAAAGCACTGCTTATCAGACCTCTATTAAATACAGAATACAAAACTATGCCCAAGTATGATCTGAAAGATTCACGTGTATGTATTAATAATAGTTTAAGTTGCACCTTTTAAAAAATTTAAATTCTATCTATCTTTGTTTACATAATTAGGACATTTGTCAGTAAACTAAGTGAGTGTGGAGATGCACATCTGAGATTCTAACTCTTGGAAGCCTGAGGTAGATTATGAGATGTAGGCTCGCCTAGGCTACAGAGTATGCTACTTGTTAAAAATAATATTTCAGAATAAAACTTATAAAACTTTCAAAACCAACAAAAAAATTGAAAAGTACAAGCAGACACTTGGGAGATAGCTCAGTCAGAAAAGTGCTTGCCCTGCAGACATGAGAACCTGAGTTTGGATGTCTAGCACACAGTTCCAGTGTCTGTGCCGATAACACCAGCAGTCCGAGAAGCAGAAAGGGGAGCCATGGGATTGCTGGCTAGCCAGTCTGGATGAATTGGCTAGCAATAGATTCAATGAGAGACAGTCACGCCTTCCCATGCATACACTACACTGCACTACACTACACTACATAAACACACACACACACACACACACACACACACACACACATACACAGAGAGAGAGAGAGAGAGAGAGAGAGAGACAGAGACAGAGACAGAGAGAGAGACAGAGACAGAGAGAGAGAGAGAGAGAGAGAGAGAAACAAAACAAACAAACAAACAAAAAACAAAACAAAGTAAAACCAAAACTCACAACAATCAGGGTCTCACTCTGTAACTCAGGCTGCTGAGGAACGTGCTATGCATCTCAGGCTGACCTTGAAACCACTGTGACCCTGCTCCCATGACATAATTTAAGGCATGAGCCACCACATCCAGGTAGCAAAACATTTTTAATATCAAAATTCGCTTTTAAGATTAATAAGCAGTAAGAAAAATGCACTGACAGAACTTTTCCTTTTATTTCTCTAATAAGCTTCCTGTTGATTTTTTCATATTTACAAATTAAACCCAAACAGAAAACTGTAAATGTCAGCTATAGAAATAAGCACTCAAAAACAATCCAAACAAAATGAGCATTGCAAACAGAAGTGAGTGGGGTTCCATTGGCGAATGGACTTTCTAACCTAAAGCAACTTAGTATTAGAAGTAGAGCTAAAGATTGATTTCCCTAATGAACATCTAAATTAGGGATCTAAGAAACTCTACAACACAGGATTGCCAGTCTACTAATCTTGTCCAAGGTTCAGGAAACTTAACTGAGTTAGATGCCCCAAGGGACCTAAGTGAAGAACTGTTTTATTATAATTTTGTGAAATACTCAAGAAATAAGTAAAACCATTCTGTGTATTGCCTCAAATTTAAATAATATGTTCATTTCTGTGCAAACCTACATGTGATCTTACCAAAAAATTACAGTAATTATGTAAGTATAAAAAGAAACAAGCAGACACACTAGTATCGGCCTGAAACTCCTGGTCCTTTTGAGGGTAAGGCATGATGGCTGCCAACTTTAAGGCCACTGTGGACAATGTAGCAAAACTTAATCATAAACAAAAATAATGGGCTCAAGATGTAGTTGAGTGGTGGAGACTTTGCTACATAAGACATTGAGTTCTATCCTTAGCACTAAGAAAAAAATCTTGTCAGGTTGGAGGTGGCTCACACCTTTAATCCCAGCACTAAGGAGGCAGAGGTAGACAGATCTCCGTGAGTTAGAGGACAGCCTGGTCTACAGAGTGAATTCTAGGGTAGCCAGGGATCCACAAAGAAACACTGTCTCAAAAAACTCACATTTCTTGACAAGTTCAATATATATACACATTAATCTCAGGTACATAGGCACATTTCATGGTAAGTGAGAGAAGATGTACAATAGATAATAATAATATTCATGTTGGGGTAGCAAGATGGTTCAGCAGGTAAAGGTGCTTGTTCTGAAGTCTGGTGACCTGAGTTCTAGACCACGGACACACACATACTCACAAATACACACACTTACACGCAAAATAAATAGGGAAGAGAATAATTAATTATATAATAGCTTCTACTGGTATTAAGAATAAGCTGTTGTGCAAGCCTCTCCAGGAGTTGTATCTGTATTCCTTAAGAGGGCCAGACTTTTTCCTCCTAGCCTATTTCACTCATTCAGAAGTGAAGGATGATATCCTGCTCTCCTTTCAACAAGAAAGGCCAATTAC
Source organism: Onychomys torridus (assembly GCF_903995425.1). Taxonomy (NCBI): domain Eukaryota; kingdom Metazoa; phylum Chordata; class Mammalia; order Rodentia; family Cricetidae; genus Onychomys; species Onychomys torridus. The sequence goes on from NC_050466.1 coordinate 96,845,991, forward strand.
TGGAATGGCACTTTCTATATTTAAGGTAGTTTACGTTTAAAAACTTCATAGGTTGGGTCCCCAACAAAAGGGCCAGACTTATTCCAAGACAATAAACTGAGTCAGGAACAATACTGTATTTCAATATACTACCTACATTTCTTTGAAGAAGCTGAATCCTTTCAGTCATAAATGGTAACAATGAGATCATACTACTTTGGAATACTTGATATTAAAGTTATAAATTAATTAAAATGTTTACACTTATAAATATGAAATGTTATCACATTATACATTACACATAGTATAAGTAAAATAGCTGAAATATGTTTTTGTACTTTCCACAAATATACAACTACTTACCACCATTAACAGAATATGATCTATTAATTGGAAAATGTGGAACATCTCCTTCATTAATTAGTCTGAGATCTTGTTCTCTCTGTAACTCCCTGATTATGCCATCAAGAATGCTTTCTTCTTGGTCATTGGTTTGTTGCCCAATTACCTGTTCTACCACCTCACCATCACCTTAATGAGACCAAAGACAGAAAGTCAGATAAATTTATTACATTTTAGTATACTTAGTATGGTTAAAAAATAGTAAGCTTAACTTATAAATTGTGAGTGAAGTAATTAGAAATAATTTAAATTGAAAATAAAGTATACATGAAATAACACTTTATGGGTATTTAAAAAAATACATTTAATGATTCAGCATTTGTACCTGACTTAACCAATAGTCCTAAATTAGACATTGTTATCAAGGCATTTTAAGGAATAATTATAATGTTAAAATCCTTTTTAAAACAAGTTTTTTTTATATGCTTTATTCTAAGAATTAGAAATTTAAATAAGTTTTTATTTTTTACATTGGGTCTTACTCTGTAACCAAACTTGGTCTGGAACTCACTATACAGTCTGGCATGGCCTGAGTTCATGGCAATCCTCCTGCCTTAGCCTTTTGAGTGCTGGGATTACAGCTGTGAGCCACCATGTCTGGCCTGAGTAAATTATAAACAAGCTTAGTCACAGTTACCTAGAATGTTCTACATCTTTTTCTTATGAAACCTTCATTCTGACAGAAATTAAGTCTTTTAAGTAAATAAGTATTTTCATTTTTATACCACTAGTGACTTAAGTAGAAAATTATTTTTATGATAAACTCAAATTCAATATTTACTTCTGAGTGAAAACTTTAACTTTTATCTTTCTTAAATGCATCATGTCCTGTTTTTCATCTTGCCCTGAAATCAGATCAAATGCATTTGACAGAGCATTGAAGTAATTAGTTCTTATAATATTAAGTATGCTAAATTAGTTTTTATTTAGATAGTTTGAGCCTGATATTCTATTTATTATTTACATTTTTCTCTTGGTTAATAAATATTAAGTTATCAGAGTAACCAAATGCCTTAACTACATTACCTTACAAATTTTTACTTCATTTTATTTTATGAAGGTCAATTCAAACATCAATTTCCTAGCAAAGAAAGAAAGTCCAGAAGACAGCAGTGGTGTGGCACATGCCTGGAACCCCAATAGCAAGAAGCCGAAGACAGAAGAAAGGCAAATGAGCTAGCCCGGAGTACATAGTGAGGTCCCGCTTTAAAAAATTTTTTAAGGAGGGAAAGGAAATTCTATTTGCAAATCTGTAACTTACTCCTCTATAATTAAATGAAAATTGCTAAGTACCAAACCAATACAAAGGCATTCTATGGAAGATGAAGCAGAAAAGACAGTCAGTCTACACAGCTAAAACATCTAGCTAAAGAAACCTAGTCTCCTTTTGGGGGGTTCATTAACTAGCAGCTTTCAAAATGAGCTATTCATACTATAATCAATATAATTTTACCAATTAAGCTTAATATAGTAAAGTTAGTAAGTTTAATCATTACCAGAAGTTGCTATACAGAACAAGGTCATACATATGGTAATGGTTTCCACTGTGGTAGGTGAACAAATTTACCTCGAGCACATTACTGTTTGTATTAAACCAGTTACTTTTGCACAGCAGAGCTAAACAATGAAAAACTACTCTGTTAAGCTGTAATATATAAGTAAAAATTAATAAAAATAATATACAATGCATGTTATAACCTCTTTCAGAATTCAGTAAGGAACATACATCTGCAACACTTTAAATTTGCTTTAGGAGATAACATACCATTAGCCACATATCCCAACTGTGGAATAAGCTGCTCATCTTTACAATTTTCCCGTCCTGGTACCAGCCGTTGAAATTTTGTAGGATGAGGATTTCCATCAACATCCACCAAGAATGGGGGAGGCATGAGGTGAGGAGCTTGCTGAGTTTGTTCATCTAATACATAGTTATTTGCATCTCTAATAAGTGGTCGATAGTCAGTGTGGAAGAACATCTGATCTGGAATCTTTGTGAGAGATGTTTTGTTAGTGTTTAACATATCAGAGATGTATAGTGTGAGCCCTTATTTTCACTCCTATAGCACATACATATTTTGAATCATGGTTTTTATGTTCACTCGTGGTTCTATGTTGTCATATATTCCTCTAGGAAGAAACAAATGACCCAGATAGTAGTTTTCTTATCTATGAAATTCTATGATTTGCTTTATTTTGAAGACCTCATATTATATTTCCCTAATTAGGATAAGAAATAAGGCAACAATCTATCAAAAGTTGTGTATTTTGATTTGACTTATAACAAACACACAAACCTATATAACTTGAGTTCTTATTTTTATTAAAGTAAGAATAAGTGAAGCATAATATGCATAATGAGAGTGATAAACATCAACCAAATCAACAATATTAAAAGCTATTGAGCTAACCTCAATGACGGTGAGGTCTCTTCCCACTATAAGATTTCACAATCTCCCTAGATTCATAGCTAATCAAATACAAAGAACCAGTTGTATATGCTACAGCATACCTATAATCCTAGCACTTGGGAGACAAAGGAGAGGGTTACAGTAAGTTTGATGCCAGCCTTTTAGCAGAAAAACTAAAAGATGTGAATGGAGGACTACATATATGACCTAACAAAATTAGACGAAAATGAGATAAACAATTTAAACAGAATTATAACAAGCAACAAGATTGAACCAATCAGGGAAAAAAACTCTCAACTTAAAAAAAAAATCTGAATTCTATCAGCCCATTAAAGAAGGATTAACACCAATGCTCCTCAAGTAATTACATAAAACAGAAAAAGGAAAGAATGCTACCAAAATCTATTTACAAAGCCATTGTTACCCTGATACAAAAACCAGATGAACACAGAACAAAAATAACACTACAGAGTAGTATCCCTAATGAACATTGAATCAAAAATAAGATACTTTCAAACCAAACTCAAGCACACATCAACAATGTCACTCAACATGATCAAGATGGCTTCAATTCAGAAGAGATGATTCTACATACCTAAGTCAATAAATCTATCACATAAACAGACTCAGGGGCAGGAATCATCTCATTTCATACAGAAAGGCTTCTGACAAATCTCAGTATGACAAAGGTACTAAAGAAACTAAGAACAGAAGCAGCACATCTTGGGGGCTGAAGAAATAGCACAGCAGTTAAGAGTACACACTCCTCTTCCAGAAGACCCAAGTCCATTTCCTGGCACATATATCAGACACTTCACAACTACCAGCAACTTCAGCTCCAGGGAGATCCAACGGCCTTTTCTATCCTCCACAGGCACTGCACTCATGTGAACATACCCACACAGACACACACAAATCTACACATGAAAATAAAATCTTTAAAAAAAGAAGTGTGAGCTGGACGGGAGGATGGAGTTCAATCTCTAGCACCCACGTGGTTGCTCTGACACCTTTTCCTAGTCTCCATTGGCACCGGGCATGCATGTGATGTACAAACATACATACATACAAAATACCCATACACACAAAATAAATGAATGAAGTTCAAAACACATAACATATCTCAACATAATAAAAGATAAATATGGAAAAAACTATAGCAAGCACCAAAGTAAATAAGTTAAACTCCAAGTATTTTCAACAAGAGCCAGGACAAGCAGGCCTATTTTCTTGACTCTCACTCAATACAGTGCCTGAAATCTTACAAGATTAAGACAAGAGACAGCTATAAAGGTGATAAAAACAGGAAATGAAGAAATCAAAGTTCCTTTATTTTCAGATAATAAGACTGTATACACAAGAGACTCTAAAAACTTCACCACATGGGACCAGGCGAGGTGGCTCAGCACTTAATAGCACTTGTTCACAGAGGACTGGATTCAATTCCCAGTTCCCACATGTTGGCTCATAAGCATCTGTACCTCCAGTTCCAGGGTACCCTCTTCTGACTTCTGAGGGCACCAGGCATACATATGGTGCACATATACACATGCAAGTGAAACATCCATACACATAAAATAAATAAATCTAAAAAACATTTTAGAAGACTTCTGGAGAAAAACTCTCGAGGTGATAAAGATGATAGAGCAGCAGAAGGATACAAAATTAATGTAAAACAATCAGTGGCCTTTCTTTATACTGATGGCAAACACACCCAAGAAGAAATCAAGAGAACAACCCCACTCATGCCAGCCTCAGAAAGAAACTAAAATACCTTGTGATAAACCTTACCAAGGAAGGTAAAAAATCTGTACACTGAAAATTTCAAAGCACCAAAGAAGAGAAATACGTTTTCTCTCATACATGGGCCCTAGATTTCATATTGATACAAAAAGCAATCTATATTTATGACATGAATGAAGAAGTAAAACTATCTGGGGGGACTAATGTCTGTGGGGGACAAAGGAAAAGGGAAGGGAAGGACATATTCACAATATACAATATAGACTTGTACAAAAATCTCCTCATGCAACACAGTACCATGTTTCATGAATACATACAATGAAAAATTTCAATGAACGGTACAATCTCAAATTATTGTCTGTAACAAAAATTATATATACTAACCTTTTCATAGTATTTACTGCATCCAAAGCCAAATAGCAACAAATGCCCATGGGAATCTGTGCAGGCAAAATGGTTTCCATCTGGTGAAAATTTACAATCAAACACTGCCCCATGACCTTGGCCTTCAATCTGAAATTCAGAGGAGTCTTTTAAGTCATTTTAAGAGTCCTTCTCAAATATTAAGTAGGCAATAGCTTCTCCTAGCTATTCCCTTGAACTATGTGATGAATCAACACTCCAGTATACACTCTGGCTTCTGTAGCCAGAACTCTAGAGTAAACAATAAATCTCTGAACTATAATTATGGAGGATAAAATTGAGGTGAACACAATGAACAACTGCACCTAACATAATAACATACGAAATAATAAATGGATGAAGGAGGAGAGTTCAAAGGATCTACATGCAACCAAACTGACAGTGGTGCTATTCAACAAAGGGAAGATAGTCTTTTTATATTTTAAGTTGTAAGATAAGCCTTTCAGTAACTATCCTAAAATTAAACTATGCAAATAACCCACTAGCAAAAGACAGTATTATCAATGATCTGGATCTATGTAAAGTCTGTAGAAGTGAGCTCAAAGGTCCAGCCACAGTTTAGCATTGTTTAGTTGAAGCTTTTCTTTAAAAAAGGACCCTAAACGTTCAAGATATAAGTATACTCATCATAGAAGAATGATACTTTACTCAGAGAAAGGATAACTAATCAATTTTTTATGAAATTTCTATGAGATTTATGTCACAACCATCTCTATCAGCACATAAGATCCTGTCTCAGAAACAAATAAATTAGCCACGGCCAGGGGTGACAGAGCACACCTGAAATCCAATCACACAGGAGGTAGGGCAGGGGGATCAGGAGTTAAAGGTCATTGCTGGTTACACTGTGAGTTTGAGGTACACCTGGGCAATATGAGATACTGTCTCCAACAACTATAAAAGAACATGCATGTATGTAACAATATATATTTTCCAAGTAAGTTTTGGACTATGAAACTCACATAGTTGAGGTGTATACCACAGATAGATTCATGATTTAATTTTTCTTTGTATTCACGAATTGAAATTACAGGTTAAACATTGATCTTTTGGTATTTTAGCTTATATTTTTAATCCAATTGTAAGAAATTTGATTGAAGATTTCAGTTTAGATGTACATATCAGAATATGAAAAGTGCTAACACCAAAATAAGTAGCCGTGCTGAAAGATCTAACTCTAAGCCCCTGAGTCATTCTCTGAATTATTTCACTGACTTAAACGCAGATGACAAGCTGTTCCTTTGTCCTAGGCCACTGGATTATCAAAAAAGCAAAGTAAGATTTAATATGAATTTTAAACACAAGTTTCTTACCATATTAAAGTAATTTCGAATTTTGGTCCCTCGGTCAAGGTCCCAAATAAAAATGTTCCCATCATGACCTGCTGAAAGTATGATCCTTTGATCAAATGGATGTGCTTCTAGAACAAATACTTCATCATCATGCCCCTGTGATGAAAATCAATATTAGAAATGAAAAGCAACACCTGATGTCTAGTTTATTTGTCCAAAAGATCTTGAGCACTAGAAGTCTGGTTGAGATGAATTAATACATACCAATTGACTAGCATCCACTCATGGGTACTCCATAAATAAATATTTTAGTTAGAGGGCCTTAAATGCAGAACTGCTAGTTTTATAAACCTGATAGTCTTAGATAAGACACAGAAAGATAATTAATGCTCACTAACCACCGAAATGTAATTTGGAGACATAGGACTTCAATAATAATTTTTTAAAAGCCACAGAAAACAACAAGCAGGGTGTGATGGCATATGTACTTCCAGCAGTCAAGGCATGCATGTGGACAATCAGGGCCACCCTTGACTATAAAGTGTGTTTGAAGCCAGTCGGAATTATACAAGATAGGATCTCAAAGTAAAATACGGGTTGGAGGACAAAGAAAGGAAAAAAGAAAATATAATATTTCATTACCATCTACCCCTACCACCATGATAAAAAACCTTGACTGGTTTCCATCTAACATTTTCATCATGGTATCTGTAGTGTCAGAACGCACGGGTCTAATCTGAACTATATAGTGAAACCTTACCTCAAAAAAAAAAAAAAAAGGTGCAGACCGGCCCAAAATATAAATTGCTAAGATGAATATGTAAAATTCCACTACAGAAGGAACTATCAATAACTTGAAGACAATCAAAATTCTTTCCTGTGACTACTAAAAATGTTCTTTCTATTCTGTAAGACCTCTGTTAAAAAACCAATCTGAACAGCTACTATTTTTCAATTTCCTAAAAGAATATTCAATAAAGCATAAATTGATACTGATAATTCAAATGATAATGGCATATCTATTTCAGAGTACATTAGGAAAAAGTCTCTCCAAGATCAGATCTGATCACTGGTAGAAATTTGAATTGGTACATCTTGCACTTTTCAGAAAATCCTTATTTGATTAAAAGGTACTCTCTTTCAATAAGCTGTAAGGAGAAAATTTTGCTTAACTTTCCACTGATTTCTAATACCTGGTCCAGAACCTTTCACACAGTAGATGCTCAGGGGGCATTGTTTGGAATAGCTTTATTCCCCACCAAGACCCTGATATAAACTGCTACAATTGAAATGTAAGTACTATATGAAATGAAGGGCTTGAAATTTAGATCAACTGGCAGAGAGCTTGCCTAGTATCACACCCCTGCATAAAACCATGTGATGACATGTGCCTATAATCCCAGGATTTGGGAGATGGAACCAGGAAGAACAGTTAATTCAAGGTCCTCATTTGCTAAATAGAAAACTTAAGGCTAGACTGGGCTACATGAAACAAAGAAGAAAAAAACAAAGACAAAAAAAAAGAGAAAAGTAGCTTTGTCTATGACTGTACAATTCAGTGAAAACAGATGATCTATGAGTCAGCCCAGAAGAAGAATGTCACTAAACAAGGCTTTAAGGTAATTACGAAGATGGAACTTTACATAGATTTATTAAATTAACAGCTATAACAGAAATGGGGAAGGAACTGCTTTGGGGGAATGGGATGAGAGGAGGGAGGGGAAACTGTGGTCGGGATGTGAAATGAATGAATAAATTTAATTAATAATAAAAACATCATTCCTGTTTTCAGTGGTGAATCATGTATTAGTCCAAAGACTAGTAAGTAACAGAAAGGAGAATACAACTTGAATGTCTTTTTTCATTCTTTCTAGAGACAAGGTCTCACTATACTGACCAGACTGCTCTCAAACGCCTAGGTTAGAGTAATCATTATACCTCAGTCTCCTAAGCACTGGACCTACAACACACCACTTCACTAGGCTTAAATGGTTTCTTTTCCTATTAAAAAGTGTAATACTTACAGACAAAGTATGAAGAAGCTGCCCTGTGACAGAATTCCAAACTTTCAAAAGGAAATTGTTCACTGCAGTAATCACAGTGGTGTCATAACGATCCCATGCCACCATGGTCACTTTTAGTTTAGTGACTTTGTCCTCTGCAGATGTCAAATTATTCCTGAAGCAAAAATTTGAAATATTTGTATCTTGCATATTTTAACAAATGTAAACACAAAACATCAAACTGACAAAATTTTCTAGGAGAATGCAAATGATTAGATAAAAAAGTCTAAGAGTATTCATGAAAAAAAAACCTGTACCCCATCATGGAATACCACTCATATGTTGATGGCAGTGAAGGCTAAAAAATATGGTAGGTAAGTAAGTAGTTGTGGTTAGCTTGTTGTCAATTTTGCACATGCTTGTGTCATGTGGGAGGATGGAATCTCAATTGGAAAAATGCCTCCATTAAGTCTTAGGTAAGACTCTAGGGCATTTTCTTGACTAACCATTAATGATGGGGGAGGGCCTAGCCTACTCTGGGTAGTACCACCTCTGGGCAGGAGGTTCTGGGTAAGAAAGCAGGCTGAGTAAGCTATAGAGAGCAAGCCTAGTAAGTAGTGTTAGTCATGGCTTCTGCTTCAGTTCCTGCCTCCAGGTTCTTGCCTTGAGTTCTTCAGTGATGGAGTATGACCGGGGAGTTGTAAAATGAAATAAGCCCTTTCCTCTCCATGATGTTTAATCACAGTGATAGAAACCAAACTAATATAATAGTTGCTTGGACACACACAAAAAGTGAGATCAGAAAGAACACTGTATCTTAAAAAATAAAATTCACAGTATGATCTGGTTGGCTGCCAGACATACAAAAATGTACAGTGGGGATATTATCTCCTTAAATATTACTTTTAAAAATAATAGGCTTTTCAAAAAAAGGTTTTGTAAATAAGAATCAGCAAATTAGTTTACTTAAATGACTATGGCATTAACAATATCTGTCCATGACTAATAAGGTAGTCGATTTAAAGGTCAAACATGAATAAATCTAATTATTTCAAAGAGACTGACATATCTTCTAATAAGCAGTATTCTGATGAAAGCAGATACTGATTAAATGCATATATAATGCCGAGTATAAATGCTAATAATATGAAATATAAGGGAGAGTCCTCAGTAATTAGAGTAAAAGGTAAACTTAATACAGTATTCAGCAATGTTCTTGTCAATCAACAGCAAAGGAACAGTTGCTAAGAGACTAAATAAAGGTGTAAATTTCATGCCCAGTAATTAATTTCAAACTATTTACTAACATAAAAATTATAGGCATTATTAAATACGGGCAATGCAAAGGACAATAAGCCAAGGGAGACCCCCTGAAATAGCGAACATCCATTCTTACCCACTCATCTTAGTAGCCATATCTAGCACTATACTCTTCCATTCTTGTTGTTGATACTGCCATATTCTTGCTGTTCCATCTCTACTTCCACTAACAAATCTTAAACTGGAAAAAAGTTAAAATAACCTTGTTATTTTTTCCAAAACCCATCACCTTTTCCTGATTAGAAAATGAATAACCTTTATACACTACTGGAACATGTGAAACAGTGCGCTGATTTTAGAGAATAGTTTGTCCTTTCGCCCCAGCAATCCAGGGACAAATCCACCAAAAGCAATGAAAACATTAGTCCACATAAACACTCAATACCAAAAGCAGAAACAAATGAAATGTTTACCAGTGGATAAATAAAACATGGCATTCATATAACAGACTATTATTCAATAATAAAACCGGACACATTTTGTAATGTGGGTGAATACTGAACATACAAGTAAGTTTAATAACAAAGAGAGGGACAGTTGCCCAGTACTGGCAAAGAGTGATGATAGGCTTGAGGATTCATAGCTAAAGGGAATGAGCATGCTATAGGGTTAAAGAACATGTTTGCTCAAAGATGAACACTATAACTATACAGACATTTTTATTAGGAGCTACCTTTAATAGTATATTTGTTCACCCACAAGTTTGATATTGTATTTTTTTCTGATCTTTCAGACATGCATTTAAACCAAACATGTTTGCATGCCTGTTGCCCTCAAGAAGATGAGGCAGGAAGATTACAAGTTCAAGGCCAGCACGAGCTATATACTAAGAGACTGTATGAAAAAAATAAAAATCCACTGAAACATATATATTGACCCATTTTCCCCATAGGGAAACAGAATTCCACCATATACAAGGTTATTCATAACTGTATATTGTAGCTCTTAATCTACGTTTACAAGTATAAAGCTATATCAAAGTGTTCAACTATATGAATATATCAAAATTTACTTAATGAAGTCATAATGATCAATAATCATATTATGTGGTGGTCTGAAAGAAAATGGCTTCCCAAAGGGAGTGGCATTATCAGGAAGTGTGGCCTTATTGGAGTAGGTGTGGTGTGGTAGGAGGAAATGTGTCACTGTGGAGGTGGCTTTGAGGTCTCATATATTAAAGATACCACACAGTGTCACAGAACACTTCCTGTTGCCTTCAAGATGCTGGACTCTCAGTCTACTTCCTGCTGACTGCATATCAACATGTAGCAGCTCCTTCTTAAATACCATGTCTGCCTGCATGCCACTATGCTCCCGCCATGATGATAGTGGCCTAAACCTCTGAAACTGTAAGCCACCACCTCAATTAAATGTTTTCCTTTATAAGAGTTGCCTCATGGGAGGTCTTACCTTCTTGTAGAAGAGAATGGGGGGTAGGAGGGGGAGGTTGGAGGAGCAGGAGGAGGGAAGAGGGGGATCTTTGATTATTATGCAAAATGAATAAAAAAATTTCTTAATAAAAAAATTTTTAAAAATAGAAAAGAGTTGCTATGATCATAGTGTCTCTTCACAGCAATAGAAACCCTAACTAAGACATATTCACTTTACTTTACAGCTTTAAATTTAATGTTATGAAGGGCATGTCTAGCTGTTTTTGTACAATCTCATATATTGTATTGAGTTAAAAGAGGTACATCTTTAAAAGCTCTTGATGTGTACTGCCAAAATGTTTCCCTATATTTTGAAAAAAATAAGAATCTTAAGAAAAGTTATTGGGCTGGAGAGATGGCTCAGAGGATAAGAACACCAGCTGTTCTCCCAAAGGTTCTGAGTTCAATTCCCAGCAACCACATGGCGGCTGACAACCATCTGTAATGACATCTGGCACCCTCTTCTGTGTACATAATAAATTAATAAATCTTAAAAAAAGAAAAGTTATAAGAAAGGATCAATTTATAATACTTAATATATTGAATATTAAATTTTTAAATATCCTGTAATTTTTTAAAGAAAATTCTGATAGTTAAGACGTAGTAACAATGCTTTTGAAATACACATTTACAAATAGACAAATTAAAATTTCAGGTTCTTTTAGTAGGTAAAAATAGTAACATGGGTGCTGGAGAAATGGCTCAGTGGTTAAGAAGGCCTGTAACTCCAAATGCAGGATTTCTGACTCTCTTTGTAGGCAACTGTACTCAGGTTCACATACCCCCATGTAAAAACACACACACACACACACACACTGAATTCAAAGTAAAAATAAGTGATATAGGGATGACTCAGCAGTTAAGAACATATATTGCTCTTCTAGAAGACTCAAGTTCAATTCCCAGCACCGTATCAGGAGGCTCACAACCTATTAATTCCAGCTCAAGAGGACCTGATCTCTCTCTAGCCTCCTTAGGCACCCACACATATGTGGACACTTATTTATGCATGCACATGCATGCACGCTCACACACACACAATTACAAATAAAAAAAAAACGGGCTGAAAAGATGGCTCAGTGGTTAAGAGCACTGACTGCTCTCCCAGAGGGCCTGGGTTCAAGTCCCAGCACCCACATGTCAGCTCACAACTGTCTGTAACTTCAAGATCTGACACTCTCACACAGTCTATATGCATGCATGCAAAACACCAATGCAAATAAAATAAAAATAAATGAATTACAGGAAAAAAATCAGTTACTTGGAAAATAATACTTAAAAAAATAAATAAAAATAAATAACCTAAATATTAAAAAATTAATAACTCAGCTGGGCGGTGGTGGTGCACACCTTTAATCCCAGCACTCAGGAGGCAGAGGCAAGCAGATCTCCATGAGTTCGAGGCCAGCCTGGTCTACAGAGCAAGGTCCAGGACAGGTACCAAAACTACACAAAGAAACCCTGTATCAAAAAACCAAAAAAAAAACCTAATAATAATAACTCATAGAGGTGGCTCAGCAGTTAAGAGTACTTATTGCTTTTCCAGAAGACCTGGATTTGGCTCTCAGCACCCATGTCACATGGCCTACATCTGCTTATAACTCCAGCTCTATGGCATCCAAGCCCCTCTTCTGGTCTGTGCAGACACCAACATATATGTGGTTAACACACACAAATACACACACAGACAAACATACACCCAAATAAATAAAACAGTTTTAAAGCCAGGCGGCAGTAGCACATGCCTTTAATCCCAGCACTAGGGAGGGAGAGCCAGGAGGATCTCTGTGAGTTTGAGGGCCGGCCTGGTCTACAAAGTGAGTTCCAGGACAGGCACCAAAACTACACAGAGAAACCCTGTCTCAAAAACACCACACACACACACACAAAAATAGATTTAAAAGTCAATTAAGAATGGCAATATGGGTCGGCTGGGTGGTGGTGGTGCACACCAGTAATCCTAGCACTCGGGAGGCAGAGGCAGGTGTATCTCTGTGAGTTCGAGGCCAGCCTGGTCTACAAAGCGAGTTCCAGGACAGCCTCCAAAGCTAGAGAAACCCTGTCTCAAAAAACCAAAAACAAAAACAAAAAAACAAACCAAAAAAAAAAAAAAAGAATGGTAATATGGTTAAATTCTTCTTAAATTTTGTTTTTAGGTTTTGTCATTTTTAATACAGATAAACTGTCAACCCTCATTATTTGCTTTTATAGTTCACAAGTTGGTCAAAATTCACCTTTGTAATTACTCACTGTTCAAAAGTACTTAGAAATAAAACAGTCACTCACAGAGTTGTCATACAGGCATTAGATACAAATGTATGCTAACTTGATCTATTTTTTTTTAATCAAATTTTAGACCAGCATAAACTATTACATTTGGGGATCAGATATTTTAGAGGGTTCACAGCTAAGTATATATAAGGTATGCCTTTATAGAGATAGGGAATGTGTCTTAGGAGTAGTAGAGACCAGTGATACAAATGTTCAGAGGATGGCAAAATAAATATAAAATCAGGAGTCCCCAGGAAAAGCTCCAAGTGGGACATGAACCTTCAAGCCCAGATGAGACATAGATAAGATAGAATCAGGAGGGAGAGAAAGGGAGGAAGAGACAGAAGAGGAAGGAAAAGAGACAAGAAGGGAAGTAGTTCGTGTAGGAGGGGAAAATTAGGTAGAGGGTAGGGAATGACATTTCTGGCTAGGACTTATGTGAGGGAAAGTAGAAGTGAAGTAATGAATGAGATTACTTCACTTCTATGAACATATGGAATAGGAACAATTCATAAAGCAACTAGGGAAAATGTATAGATTCACATGAGAAAAGAAGGCCTTTGTCTAAGTAAGTCAAGTTGTCTAGAATTTGAAAATGCCATGTTGACGTTTAAAATTTATTCCTGAGCAATAGAAAAGAAAATGCTAAAAAAAATTTCTGAATAGAACAAATGTTTAGTTGTCAGAGGCATATTAATCAAATAACAGAAGAATTCTTGATTAAGTTAGGTGGTAAAAGAAAACAGAAAGAGCAAAGTAAACAAGAACTCAGGAAGATGAAGAGTTGATGATAGACATCATCTAAAATCCCTTTGGCAGTCAGTGAAACTAGGGTAGAATAGGGAATCTCCAGGCCAACAAAAAATGTCTTAGGGTACCAAATGTCTAGATGCAACTGCAGTAACTGTAAACTGAGCTCAAATAGCTTAACTCTGGGGAAGATGAGGTGAACACAGACATTTAGCCTAGCAAAGATTTCTAAGAGAGTTACCTGACAAGTCAATGTCTGGATAGCAACCATATGGGTTTGGAAGGACTAATTTTTAAAAAACATCAAATATTTCTTTATACAAATATGTACTCCATAATTACCTGTCTCCATTGTTACAGAACTGAACAGCAACAACTTTATCCTAAAAAAGAACAGACTTTGGATTAAAATGATAAAATGAGGTTATGTGAAAAATAAAATGTCCTCCTAAATTTATACACAACAACTTTACATAGTAGATTCTATTTAAATATGATTTTTAATTCTAAAAAAATTGCTTAAAATGATGAATCACTGACGCCTCTAACAATGTACAAATAAGTAAGTTGGTGGCATTCTCAAACAAACTGGACATAAATCTGCCTATAAAACATCTCAAGAGATGCATAGTTCTGAATAGGTATCGCTGTATTACCTCCTCCCTAAGACAACACAGTAAATCTCATCATTCTTTATTAATAAAAGCCAGGAGTCAGTTATCACGGTAAGAACCTGAACGATCAGAGAAGCAGGGGAACAGCCACCAGTGACTTCCTACCTCTTAAGACAACTGAGTTCAATGAAATTTCCCAATTGTTTTATTTGTACAACTTCAGAAAACTATTTATTTACTTGTTTTCCACGTGTTCTTTTCAACAGTAAGCTGAAATTTATAACTCTTTTTACTTTCTTTGACAATGAAGCGAAAATGCATCCTCACACACTGTACTCATTTTCACAATCTCCAGTTGTCAAATTGCACTTGAACTTAACTTTTAATAAAACAGAAGCAAATCATTCATAATTAATTTGATTTTTAAAATTAAGCTATTTATATAGCCACATGTTTCTGATTTATATTGTTTTATAGCTTCAAAGTGGTATTTACTGATAAATTCTGAATTCTCACTGACAGTTTTCCTAATTTTTAGATGTCCTGACGAAATAATATAACCTTAACAACTTACACTCATTCCAACAGGGGATTTTTACTTGGTAATACTTTTGTACTTACCTGGGCCCCTGTAAATTAAATTTTCTTCATTTCCCCCCTTAATTCTTTCCCACTCATGTATTCTCTCCGCTCTCGAGGCTCTATGAACTAGACTGTGCTTGTATATGCAGTACAGAGGGATTTCCTTGTACTGAGCTCAAATGGACTTCTTACATTTAGTGGTCTCAGAATAAGAGCTAAGTTTTTTTTCTCTTGCACAACTTAAGTAAACTTCCAACGTTTAGTATCTAGAATATGAAGCAGCCAGGTGAGAGCAAGCTGGATTTGCTATATCTAAAATTGCACAGTCCTCAAAGGAAGAAATGAAAATGGTCAATTAATATTTGAAAAGGCATCAGCATTCTCATCCATCAGGGAAATGCAAATTCAAACTACAGTAGGATTCCATCTCACCTCAGAATGGTCAGAATGGCTATGAGAGAGAAAACAGACAACAAAAAACTGATGGCCAGGATATGAAGAAAAAGCATCCCCGATGCTGCTGATGGGAATGTAAAGTGAGAGGCACTATGAAAACCAGTATAGACATTTCTTGAAAATTGAAAAGGGAATACTATCATATGACCCATGTATACTAACTACTCTTGTGTATTCATATAAATGACTCTAAATCAACCTATAACAGAGATACTTGGGTATTCATGTTCATTGTTGCATTACTCTCGATAACAAGTAAGTGGAACTATGCTAAATGTCCATCAGCAGATGAATGGCTAAAGAAGATGTGCAACATAATATTATGTGATTCTGTCTATGCGTACAGCAGAATGAGATCATGACATTTGCAGGAAACTGGATGGAACTGGACATCATTGTGTTTAGCTAAATAAACCAGGCACAGAATGTCAAATATATTTTCTCTCATACATGGAATCTACATACAAACACACACACACACTTCTGTATATGCACATGAGAGGAGAAAGAGATTTAAGTGGATGAGAGGGTAAGAGAGGGTAAATGACTATATGGAAAATTGAATGAAAAGAGGAAAGGGATACATCAAAAGAAGGAAGGGAGGTGGAGGAATGAGTTTTAATAAGAACAAAGCACAAGGTCTACGTATGAAAATGACATTGAATCGGATTAGTTTGTATGCTAAATAAAACATTAATAACAAAAATAAATGAAGACTGCTATTGCTAAGGAAGATTAGATTCTATTGAGCCTTTGATGATACTGTGAAAAACATAGAGATCAACAAGCTCAATTCATAAAAGTATTTTTCCTATGAATATACTTAAAATGCTTTTTAAGTCTATGAACTTTTATGTACAGTCAAATGGGGCTCTTAAGTACTAAAACCATAATTCCAGAGTTTCACTTTTTATCTTCATTACTAAAGAGGCATCTTGAGTTAATGGTTTTAATACTCATCTACATTAAAGTATGGTACAGATCAGAAAAGACAAGAGAGAGATATTTAAAAAAATAAGGGAATATATACAAGTTTCTTATTGTGCTCTTACCGTATGCGATTCTAACTCAGCAATTTTCTCCGGTACTTCAGAACCCAAATAGTATATTCTAATAACATGGTCAGTGCTACCTGTTGTAATGAACATACCACCTGAAAGATTAAAAACAAAACAAAAATACAAATAGTACCAAGGAGCTTTTTTAAGTTCTATTTAATTCTTTGTATTAGTAACAAGCCTTCAAGAAACACAAAACTTTCTTACAAACACTAATATCATACTAATATTTCAAAGAAAAAGAAATAAAATTCAAGAAAAACAACAGAGTTGTGCCAATTAACACAACTATAATTCTAGCTACCAGGAAGGCTAAGGCAGAAAGAGCATAAGCTAAAAGTTGGCCAGGGCTTCAGAGTGACTTCAAGGCCAACCAGGGCAATTAAGTAAGATCTTGCATCCAAATAAGAAAGTAAGGGCCAATGACACAGCTCAGTGTATTAAGGTGCTTGTTGCAAAGCTCTACGGATCTGAGTTCAATCCTCAAAACCCACATGGGTAGAGGTAGAAAACTCACTCCCAAATGTTCTATTCTGACCTACCAAAATGTGCCATGGCACATATGCACACATATACAATAAATGAATAAATGTTAAAAATTAAAGACCTCTGGCTGTGCATGGTGGCACACGCCTTTAATCCCAGCACTTGGGAGGAAAAGGCAGGCAGATCTCTGTGAATTGGAGGCCAGCTTAGTCTACAAAGCCAAGTTCCAGGAAGGCCAGGGCTGTTACCCAGAGAACCCCAGTCTCAGGGGAGAAAAAAAAAGACCTCCAGGTTAAAAAAGTTAAAAATTAATAAATAAATAAAAAGTAAAAAAGAAGAGAGAATATTGTGGATATAGTTCAGTGGCTGAGTGCTTGCCTAGTACGTTCAAGGCCATAGATAGGTCCAATACTCATTGCCATTAAGAGACAAAGAGAAAAAAAAGATAAAAAGACAGACACATTTAAGACAAATATATCCTTCACCTAACAAAATGTACCAATTATACATTAAACATAGGCTTATTGATTAAAAACAATAAAAGTCAAAGCTTTTAATAATTATATTTTATATAGAAATAGTATGTCAAAACTCTAAGAATAGTTACAATTATCTTACAACACCTTATATATGAAGCCACAACTATGTACACTTTCTGTAAAGTTAAGCTAGGAATTTTGGTTAATGGGTATTTGGGCTGGGGGCTGATAATTCTTTGCCAAATAAAACCAGCATTATATAAAATGTATTAAATTAAGAAAAACTATTACTAGGTGCTAATTAATCAAACAGGTTCATGTAGCATATAACACACAGTTTTACAACTTTGGTAGGTTTAGTTTTCAAGCACACACACTTTTTCTTCATAAAAAAAATTTAAATCAATCTTTTATACATGGATGATTTTGAGTACTAAAAGCATCAAATTTTGATACATACCAGAACTGAAAGATGAACAAGATATCTGAACTCCAGGTCTAGATCTCTCAGTAAATTTTACTGGGCGATCTCTAAAGAATAAATAAAAAATTTTTTTAATTCTATCAGGCTCATCTAATGGGCAAAAATCCTAGCACACCGACGAGTACTGATCTACTTAGCATCAATATTATTTTTAAAAAGATAAAGGAAAGAAGCTAATAGTGGCTATGACATTTTCAGTTAAAAAATTTTTTTTCTTCTCCCCCCGACCCCCAGAGCTGAGGACCAAACCCAGGGCCTTGCACTTGCCAGGCAAGCGCACTACCACTGAGCTAAATCCCCAACTCCAGGTAAAAATTTTTAAACCTCATAAATATAATTTATGACATCAGATGTTGACAATAGTTTTGCAAACATATTGCTGTTATTTAATGCCATTATTATAAAATGTTCAAATATATTATCACACTTTTCCCTATGAATTTCACAGTCTTAACACTGATTTTATAAAAATATTTATTCTATCTCTAAACATGAAAATAAGCATGGATATAAATATACACAGGGAGTTTATTTACATGTATATACTTCAAAACTTGAACTATTATATCACCAAGGTAATGAAGATAAACAAACTGATTTTTCACAAAATCCCTAAAATGTATTTAAACTTACCTAAACTTCATTGTTTTTACATGCCACTGCCAGAAACAAATTGTTCCATCAGCACCAGTTGAAGTGAGGTATCTAGTTGTGCCTTTAGTTGATGGACAAAACTTAAAAAAGAGAATTAAAAAACAAAAATAAAGTTTTCCTGTTCAAAAATTCAGTATCGGTCCAGTGAGATGGCTGAGTGAGTAAATGTGTTTGCCAAAACGCCTGAGGTGCTGAGTTCAAGTCACAGAATCCAGAGAGAACCAACTCCTGTAAGTTGCCTGTCTGCATGTTACTATGTTGATTGGCTGGCCCTGCACTTACCTCTGCCTATGGAATACTGGGATTACAGGTTTATGTCACCACACCCAATGGATTTTGTCTTTTTAAAATTTATAACATTTTCAATTGTTTTCTTGAACATAATTAAATATACTGAATCTTTATTAATATCATTGCATTATAAACAGACTGAGAAAAATAGACACAGGTAACTCTTCAATTTAAAGAATTATAACCATTCTAAATGGACCAGAGTCTTTCTAACAGCATACTTCTCAAACTCTGACTCTGGGTATTTTACATCTCCTCAGAAGAGAATCAGAGAGAAGGGAGGAACCATCAGCCATCAAGATGGCTAAGACACAGGAAAAAGTTTAAAATCAGACTATATTTTCTAGTATGGCTATAAATTTTAAAATCAAAACTGAAGGGCTGGGAATATTGGTAGACTATTTGCCTAACATGCACAAGGCCCTGGGTTCAGTCATTAATACCAGAATTAAAATTCCAAATGGAGATAATTATTTCCACTGAGATTGATAAATATTTTGAACTCAAATAAAAATAAAATCATTATACATATTAAAATTAACTTAATAAGTTCATCCTAAAGACTTAAATTTGAAATAAGATTGTCCATTAGTGTTGTCTATTAGTAACTAAGAGATAAAGAAAATCAGCATTCAGGTAGCAAGCCCTTTTTACATAGTTTCAAACTTCAGATAAATAAACTCTCACTAAAAGCTTAATCTACAATCTATAGTAGGAGGCAACAAATTATGGCCCATATATGATAGTCAGCTTGCTGCCCATTTGTATAAGATTTAATGGAACACAGTAACTTTATACTGTCTATGGCTGTTTTATCAATTGTAAGAACAAAGTTGAGTAATTTGACAAAGACCACATACTCTGCAAAATCTAAAATATTTACCAACCAGTTTGAATTGGCTGCTGATCTGTGATCCACAGGAATGAGAACATAAACAATGAGAATTTCATTGTCTCAAAAAATTCTGAGACCTTTATTATGCCCATTAAATTTAAATTGCTTTATCATATGTTGACATGTCGCTATATATTAATTACATTATTTTATTTGCTAAATAATGTTGGAGGCTGTTGAAAAAAAAACATATATTTCTCTTTCTTTTTGAGATAGGGTCTCTCTATTTATTCCTGGCTGTCCTGGAATTTGCTATTTAGACCAGGCTGGCCTCAAACTTGTAGAGATCCTTGACTCTACCTCCTAGGAATAAAGGTATGTGCTACCATATCTGACATGAAAGAAAGCCCATATATTCTAACCTATAAATTGATATACAACTCTTATAGAAAATTGAGCAAAAATAAAAAACATAAAAGGAACCTGAAATTTTATCTTGATGTTATTTATAAAAGAAATAAATTGGAAGGATAATATATTGTGAATGAAAGGACAGTTAATAAAATCATAGTAAATAATATAGAATGCCAAAGGAAAATTTTTGCTGTGAACCAAATGGCATGCCAACATGCCAGTGTGTGTAGCAGGAATCTTAAATTGGGCACAAAGTGTTGATGGGTAAAATTTTACAAGGTCTTACCCCTAGATGAAGAGCTATTAAGAGGGGGAGAATGAATTTTCTCTAGGGATAAGCATGCTGCTATATTAGCCAATCCTAAGTGGTTAGCCCTAAATACATACATATATAAGCAACACTAAGAATACTCAGCAGGTTGCACATATGTGCACGCGCGCACGCGCACACACACATACACACACAGATATAGCAATAATTATTGAAGAAGAGGTCACAAATTTGAGGGGGTGGCACAGGAGGGGTTGGAGGGAGGGATGAAAATGATGTAAATACAGTATTCCTGTGTGAAATTCTAAAAAATTAAATTAATTAAATGAATAACAATACAGCAGGAAGACAGAGATCATTAGTAGACTAAAATGGTAAAGTCAGAGATGGTTTCCTTGAGAAGATAAGATCTGCAGAGAATATTTACAAAGTGAGGGGACAAAACATGTGAGTATTTTGGGATGACTACTCCAGAGATAGAAAATAGTAGGAGAAAATCAGGAATTTCAGCCTAGCATAATATATGGGAGGCTGAGATAGGAGGAAGAGGATGAGGAGGAGAAGGAGAAAAGGGGAAGAGGAGAAGAAGAAACACAGAATTTACCAGGAACTAAAACAGAGTGAAAATGAAAAGCAAGTAACACTAGATGAGGTCAAGGAAAATCTAGAGGCTGAGAATGTCCATAGGCTTCCAGTTGGTACAGTCCTGTGAATCACTGGAGAGGCTTATAGCATCTAACCTGGGGAACAGAAGCTGTAAATTAGGTTCTGACTTCTATTTTATGATCTTTTAGTTACCATGGAGAGTCTGGACTAGGACAAGGAAGAATTCAGAGCAGGAAGAGCAATGAGAAGTCTGTTTCAACAATCTAGACCACAGATGTTAGTAGCTTTAGACAACACAGTACAGATGTAATTCATGAGAATGTTCCAGATTCTGAGTATATTTTGAGAGTAGAACAAAATGATTGGGTGACAGATCAGACAAAGGGAACAAGAAGATAAACATTAATTAAAACCATGAAATCACCATATGCTTAGATGATACTATAGTTAGGATGTTGTATGTCTCCACAAAGGTCCACATATTAAAGGTTATTAAAGATGATGGAACCTTTCTGAAGAGGGACATTGGGGGAAATCTAGAGATTACTGAGGGTATGCCTTCAAGGGATTGTACCCACCTCCACTGAGTGTATGGGACTTCCTGCAGTGATTTAAGCGTTTACACACACATACCTCCTCCATGATTCATTTATTTTATTCTGCCATACTTCCACCTTTCTTATTTACAGCATGAAGTCATACAGACTAGGGGTAGTTGTGGAGCTTGCATTAAGCCATTCCAACTTTATATCTGATACTGTGAGCTAAATAAACCCTCTTTACTTTGTAAGACATGTTTCAGAGCCGGGCAGTGGTGGTGTACGCCTGTAATCCCAGCACTCAGGAGGCAGAGGCAGGTGGATCTCTGTGAGTTCAAGGCCAGCCTGGTCTACAAAGCGAGTTCCAGGACAGGCTTCAAAGCTACAGAGAGAAACCCTGTCTCGAAAAACCAAAAAAGAAATGTTTCAGGTATTTTGTTGTGACAAAAAAATTTACTTAAACAGATAAGGAAAGCTTTGGTGAAATTAAATTTGAGGGAGGAAGAATTAAATTTTGAGTTTGAGATACCTAGGAGACATTCATATGATGATGCTAAGTACACAGTTGAATAGGCAAAAACACAGCTATAAAATGGGCCCAAGATGTGGATATCTGATTTATCGGGTTAGTCAGCATCCAGACAAAATTCAAAAACACAAGGCCAAATGGTATCATTAAGGGCAGGTGTGAGGTTTTGCAAAGTCCAAGGTTATATACAGAGTAAGATTATGCCTCCAAACAATACACATAATAATCTTAACTACTCAAAATTTTAATGAAAATTTTTCATTCAATACAGAATGAGTGCACTTTCTGCTAGATCCCTATAAATAAGTGATATGTTATTAAAATAGCACATGAGAAATGTAAGTAATGGCCTCTTACAAAACTATTATCTACATGTGAAAGTTTAAAAAGACTTTCTGGTTTTCTCTTGAGAAAAACAGAATGGTAAAACTTCAGCTTAGTTTTGTTAAGAGTAATGGCTTTTGAGATATCAGGGACTTCCACTACCAACATCTGCTCAAAATATTATATGAACAACATATTTTTATATCAAACACCAAACTGAAACTAAAAATACAAAAGTCTCTTCCTAATATTAAAACTACATGTACACACACATACTAAATCTGGCATACATTTTGAATTAAACATTAACAGAGTATACCAATATTCATGTTAAAACCTGTTTATATACCTGAACAGGTATTTACTAGTGTGCAGGCAGGCATTTACAAGTACAATCCCCTCTTCACATATACTCATAGATAAATATGTTGTCTCATGCTGTCACGATTTGAAGAACCTTCTCCATTATGTTTTTTTTTAATTTATTTCTAAAGGCACAGGTTTCTATAAAAAGGAAAAAAATAAAAACATTTCTCTGCAGAAGAGAAGCAAATCTCTGCAAGAGCATTTTCTCTGTTGTCATTCTTTGTGCTATTATCCACATTATACATATCCATGTAATGTATAATATATTCATAATACAAATGAGAAAATCCTCAGCTTTATTTATTAATATGTCAGAGATTGTATCATTGTTCTCACCTGTATGGAAGTGATAGAAGCTGAATGTCCCTGAAGGACAGCAACTGGTGCACAAGTTCGAAGACACCATACTCTCACAACTTTATCACAGCTGCCTGCGGCAATGAGAGTATTTTCATAGTTAACAGCCATGTCGGAAATTTCAGCAGAGTGCCCTCGAAGTGTGGCAAGGAGGCGTCCATCATCCGTAGCCCAGATTTTCACCAAGCAGTCATCTGAACCCTACAGCAACACAAAAGACAGAAGATTTATAATGAAACAGAAGTTTGCCATTTAGAGCCAGAAGGAAAGCAACAATACAAAGCAAACATGTTATTAAGGAAAAAATGTGTGGACCCAGTAGCAAATATAAGCATTGTTTAAATGATAGAACTAAGTATTGTCCAAACCAACAGTGGCATTTAAGATAAAGTCTTTAAAACTAATAATCCTAGAAACCTTTTAAATATTTTATGCATATACTCAAGTGATTAGCTATTAAGCATTTCCGCCATTGCTTCTTTCTATATGCCTAGCAGCCTCTGGCTTAATTATCTTAATATTTTGTTTCTACAAATATTTTAAAATATAAGTCTATAATCTACAATGATTTCTCTGGAGACCCGAGGCCAATAATAACCCCTAGTGAAAATCTTTATGTTGCACTTCCCTTTAAGAATTCCAAATGAGTTTTAAATATAGTAAAATGAATTCTATCCTAATATGGTAAAGTGATTGCCTATTTATTAAAAGAAGACATGCACCATTATTATTTCATCATAGTTAGAGACATAAGGCATCAGCAGAAGAGTCTGTAGTACAATCTAAAGGGTTTTAATTTCTCAAAATATAAAGCACTTCCTTGGTTGTAGGAGACAGAAAGGTGAAATTGTGTTACTTCTCGCACCTCTCACTGCTATAGATTTATCAAAGGCAAAGCCCATGACTTAGCAAAATTTAATAAAATTGAGTTTTTAAAAACAGCTAACGCTAAAAATCAAATATATATATATATATATATATATAATGTAAGTTAAATCCTCATCTTGAAGGTGATATAATTATTAAAACCAAACTTGCAGCAGAATAAAACTGAGTATATTTGTTTCACATAATTTAACCATCTTGAGTTTATATAGACTTCCAAAAGCATAATTTTTAAAATAAATTTTCCAAAAGATAGTGGATATCATAGCTTATCCTTCATTTATAAAAAATTTACAATTTAAACACAACTTTTCCTGCATTAATAAGTCCAAATAAAACAAATTATTTATAAAGTATAATACAATGGATGGCACAGATTCTTGCTTCAGTTGTAACATCACATATCGTAAATTTTTAACTCACTGTAAAAATTCGCCTCCCACTTCGATCAAATGCTACACAGTAGACAGAAGATAAGTGCCCCAGGATTCTCTTATGCATCTTAATGTGCTGGTAAGCAGATGAGGGGAAAACATGGCTGAAGCGACTACATCCGGTTAATTGCCTGGCTGAGGTGATATTCACTGCAAATAAAATGAAATAGGAGAATGCATCTGAAAATCTAAAAGTGAAACTTACTCCGTTAAATTTTGAGTATTAAAATAAGATAAAGTAGGGTATACCTGCCATACAAATTCTGCAATAATGAGAGCTTTAAATTCCCTTATGCATTTCATTATTTTCTATTCTCAATAGACGAACAATACTGTTCTGTTAGGTCTCAGGGGTCTGTTATTCTACTTGGCTTTCTGTAGTTTCTCAAGCACATTCTCTTTTTCCTTTTCTATGACATTACATAGGTGTTCAGCAGCAAAATAAATAGATAGATAGATAGATAGATAGATGAATAAATAAATAAATTAAATATAAAGAAAAGAAAAAATCCCTTTTAGGACTGTCAATCAGTTCTCACCTTCAGGATTCTAGGTAGAGTTTCTTCCACTAGTTTATCATCATTGAACTTTTGAGGCTTTATCTCTCTTCTCTCTCTCTCTCTCTCTCTCTCTCTCTCTCTCTCTCTCTCTCTCTCTCTCTCACACACACACACACACACACACACTAATAATAAATAAAAAATAAATATGTGTAATCTTAAAAATTGCCAAGACTGCAATATAAGCTGAACTATTCAACAAATACCACCTAGATTGTGTTCACTTCTAAAATAGAGATTTTGGTTATAATGTAAGGCTTTACAACCACACATTTTTCTTGTGAAATCTTTCCAATCTTACCTTAGCACACTGAAAAAAAAAAACAAAAAAACAAGTAACTCACAACATGTACTTTATTCATAACATGGAATTGCTGTATGTTCAAAGTCACCTTGGGGCAAACCTTTTGGCATCTTAGCACCCTGCAAAAACTGTGTGGTACAAATAGTAACAATTCTATCTTTAAGCACAGCAAACTTAAGGCAAGAGTTCAGTTCTTGCAAGATTAATATGATTAGACCATAGCACAATACAAATATGAAATCTTTTAGTGTCTTACTGTATAAACAGCTATGAAGTCTACCTTTCAGGAAAAGGTACAACCACTGGCCACTTAAAACTGGCAAAATTACAAAAATATGAATGATGAATGTCGTAATTAGAAAAATTTGAAAGCAAATCATTAGAACGTATTAACGTATTAGAGATATGATTACTTATATATTCTGAGACAATGAGTAAATGAATAATGGTTAAAAATAAAAATGACAGAAAATTTGTAAGAATAAACTCTAGATAAGAGGATTTCTTTTTAGTAGCTATTCCCTATCCAGCCAAATAGAAAATTTTACAATTCTAAGACACGAATAAGTAAGCACGCTCCTTCTCTAGACAAATATTTCTTTTTTTTTTTGAGCTGAGGATGGAACCCAGGGTCTTGAGCTTGCTAGGCGAGAACTCTACCACTGAGCTAAATCCCCAACCTATGCATTTAAGTTTCTTGTATCAACAACTACGTACGTCTGCCTTCCTTTTCTTTTTCCATTTTTTTTTCAGGTACATTGGAGAAAAATTATATTGTTTTAGTGTATGGCATTTCAACTGAGGAACAACTGACAGTTTGGGCTGGATGTTTCTTTGTTACAAGGGCGGATCTGTTCATTGTAAGGTGTTTTCGCAGCAACCTTGGCCTCTACCCACTGGATGCTAACAGCATTACCAGCACTGAGTGTGACAAGCAAAAATAGCTCCCTACATTGCTAAATATGATTTGGGGGTGGGAGAAACACCTTCATTGAAAAATCACTTCTTGCAGGATAAAAACAAGTAAGAAAAAATTAAGAGCAGGAAGAAATAAAAAATAAATAACTTTGAAGAACAGGCAGAGCTAGAATTCTAAGCAATGAGCACAGATATCTTTCCATTTATTCATACAGTCTTTGGTTTATAGCATCAGTGCTGCAGTTTTTAATCAGAGAATTTTCATTTTCTTAGTTAATTTATTCCTATATATTCTATTACTTGATACTGTAAATGAGATTTTTTCATAATTTCTTTTTCAACTAGTTTATCATTAGGGTACAGAAACATCACAGATTTTCATGTGTTGCTTTTGTAACCTGAAAACTTGACTGAAATTGCTTATCAGTTTCAAATGTTTTTTGGTGCAGTCTCTTGAGTTTTCTCGGTATAACATATGCCATCAACAAATATGTCATTTTTCCTTTCATAATCAGATGTATTCTTTTTTTTTTTTTTTTTGGTTTTTCGAGACAGGGTTTCTCTGTGTAGCTTTGCGCCATTCCTGGAACTCGCTTTGGAGACCAGGTTGGCCTCAAACTCACAAAGATCCGCTTAGCTCTGCCTCCCGAGTGCTGAGATTAAAGGCATGCACCACCACCGCCTGGCCACTTGATCATGTTTTATGATTTCAGTGTGCTGTGTTAGTTGCTAACATTTTGTTTTATTTTTGTTACCTATGTCCATCAGGGATACTGGCAGTGACTTTGATCTCATTATCAAGATATTGGTGGTTGGAAGCAGTACCTCCTTCAACTTTCAGAACTTTGAGGAGTAATTAAAATAGTCCCTCTCTAAAAGTATAGTAGAATTCAGCAATGAAGTTATTAGGAGGCTTTTAGTTTTAATTAAGTCTCTTCATGATTTAACTTTGTTTTTTATTTTTGTTGTTGTTTTTTGAGACAGGGTTTCACTGTGTAGCCCTAGCTGCCCTAGAATTTGCTCTGTAGACCAGGTTGGCCTCAAACTCAGAGATTCATCTGCCTCTTCCTCCCAAGTGATAGGATTAAAAAAGCATGTGCCACCACCACCAGGCTCCTGATTGATTTTTTTTAATAGGTTGCATTTTTGAGAAATCTTTGTTTCTTTTAGGCTATTTAATTTTTGCTATATAGTTGTTCACGGTAGTGTAGACTATCCAATTTTTTGACGTATAGTTGCATCTTATGAACTTTGTATTTCTGTGTTATGAGTTTTAATTACTTTCATCTGTTTGAATCTTTCTCTTTTCTTTAAAATGACTCTAAGGCTTTGGCCATATCTTTTCAAACATTTACTTTGAACTCACCAAAGACTTGGCCCATTAACATTCTATCATGGATGGAGAGAGACTCCTGGATCATGAGATCTCAGCCCTCCCAGAGGAGCTATTAGTAGATAAAGGTTGCAAGGGGAGAGGGATTCATTTTCTTCAAGGTCTAGGCATGACACATTTTGAATGCTCCCATAAAGAATGCCTCCTCCTTGCTCATGCAAGCAACCCTAATTGAACTCAGCACGTCAGAAACAAAACCAAGCAAAAGCAAAGTCCAAACACTGCACAAAACATGAAAATAGGAGAGGGACTTGCTGGGAAGAAGGCAGATTGCCAAAAATGCATTATTCCTACAATATACATGGATGAAATCATCAAGGAGTGGAAAAGTTACAGGCATGAGCCACCACTGTTGCTCCTTCATACTGTTCTTGTAGTCGTTCTTTGGTCTATGTATGTTCTTCATTAATTCTTCTTCTAATGAATTTATGGTTCCTTTAGTCTTGTTTTTTCATTAGGCTGTTTCATACAGACATGTATTGCCATAATCTGTTCTCTGGACTACATTTGCAGCATATGATAAGTGTGTACAGATGAAATATTTCTTTTAGAAAAATAAATGTTTACAATTGCAGATTTGGGGGGGTTGGATTACTTGCATATAAATTATGAGATATCCTGGGAATGAGACTCAAGCTTAACAAAAACTTAAGTTGTTTTGGATACATTTTACACATATACACAGAATATTTTCTACAATATTTTTAGTGGTGCTGCATTCCATTTTCTCTTCCTAAAATTTTTAAAGTCTATTTTGTCTAACATTTGTAGTTACTCCTAATTCTGTTTAGGTTTCCATTTGAATGCAATATTTTTTTTACTACATCTCATTAGATGTATAGTGATTCATCTGTACACAGTATGAATTGAGTCTTTTGTTAGGCAGTCATCTATTGGATAACATAAATGAGTGAAGTAATTTATAGAATCAAGTCAATCACTATCAAAATTCCAATGACATTTTTCATAGAAGTAGAAAATACTTCAAATGGAACTACAAAATTTCCAAACAGTCAAAAGGATTTTAGAGCAGAAAGAACAAAGAATAAAGCATCAGATTATCTGTTACTAAATACATTATAACTGGGCATTGGTGACTCACGCCTTTAATTCCAGGACTCGGGAGGCAGAGCCAGGCGGATCCCTGTGAGTTCAAGGCCAGCCTGGGCTACCAAGTGAGTTCTAGGAAAGGTGCAAAGCTACACAGAGAAACCATGTCTCAAAAAATATATATAAAGCTACTATAAACAAAACAGTATGGTTCTAGCAAAGAAACAATATACAATCAACACAAAAGAATAGGATGTCCAATAACAAGGACTTAAAATAAATTGACATTCAATAAATGTTCAAAACACAAGCAATGGGGAGAGGATAAATATATCATTAAATGCTGTTGGGAAAACAGGATATCCACATGCAAAAGAATGACACTGGACATATAAAAATCAATTCAACATGGGTCAAAGACTTATATGAAAGCTCCCAAACCATAAAGCCACTAAAAAGTACTTTGTACAGCATTCTAAACAACACATATAATGAAAAATTAAGAACAAATGAGATTTCAACAAACAAAAAAACTCTATACCACAGGAAACAACAGAAAGATGATATCACCTGCCGATTAAGAGAAAGAATGTGCAAGTCACACATCTGATAAAACACTAGTATCCAAATCACGTAAGGATTACAAGGAATTCGAAGAACTTAACAACAAAACTCTGAAAATGGGCAATGAACCTAAAGAGACATTCCTAAATGAAGATATAAAAAAATAACAAGGAAAAAACAAGTAAAGGGCTGTAGGATCTGAGTTCAATCCCCAAATCCACATATTAAAAAGAAAGCATTGATTCCTGAAAAATGTCCTTTGACTGATACACCTCGTGAAAACACACACACACACACACACACACACACACACACACACACACACAGATACACCTCAAAAAAACAAACACAGCTGGCGGTGGTGACACACACCTTTAATCCCAGTGTTCCAGAAGCAGAGGCAGGCAGATCTCTGTGAGTTCAAGGCTAACTTGGGCTACAGAGTGAGTTCCAAGACAGCCAAGACTGTTTCACAGAGAAACCCTGTCTCGAAAAACCAAAAACAAAAAAAAACAAAAAACAAAACAACAAAAAAAACCACACAATACACAGCCATGATAAATAAGTGTTAAGAATACATGTTAAGAGTGAGAATGTAAATTATATATAAATCACTTTCCAGAATAGTACAGAAGTTCCTCAAAAAAACAGAAGTACCATATAATCCAACAATCTTACTTCTACTAATTAGCCTGATAGAAATGATATTGTAATGACGAAGAAATATCTGAACTACCATGTTAACTTCAGCATCATTCAGAAGAGCCAAGTTCTAGAAGATGCCTAGGCATCAACAGATGAATAGACAAAGGCAATGTATGTATTCACAATGAAATGTCATGTATGGGTGGAACTGAAGGACATTGTGGTAAATGAAGTCACACATAAAACAATAAAGCACGACCGCATTTATGTGTGAAATCTAAAGAATTCGATATAATAGGGACTGGGGGTGGGGCATGGGAAATACTCAAGTATATATATATATATATGAAAGTACCTTTATGAAACCATGTACTATATGCAATGAACATATGCCACTAAGAATAATACTATAGAACCTAGTAACAAAAAAGGAAATAAAACTAGTGTTGATTCTTTCTTAGTAAGTATAATATGAAAGTTTCTAATAATCTCCTCCTGCTTCTAAAAATACAAACCAATCTCTTGTTGGATAGACTTGTCTAAAATTTTGTCTGGAATAAAAGCTAAAGTCACCACTTTATAGTTTTTGAAACTTTTCCTTCCCTCTGCATGCTTGCCCACTGGCTCATGGTGCATTTGTCCTAATTTGGCTTTATAAAGATTATCTGTCATTGAAAATCACTTGAGTAAGGTAGCAGGCTTAGATTCATTTGGGCCTTTTAAAAAACAGCTAGATACTCATATATCACTTCTTGTTGACTGAGAAAATAATAATGCTTATTTCTATTTTTCATATTTTAGACATATTAATCTATTTCCTGATAAATACTCTCTAGGTTTTAAGTCCTGTTAAACTAACCTCAGAAATAAATTAAGACTACCAAATAGTTAAAGTCATAGAAAAAGTGTCATAATTCAAAGTGTGTAACAATCATCACATACATACATCAGACTATTAATAGAGCATTTTACATGCTCAAATCCCTCTTTATATGGCTGAGGATCAAACCCAGGTCTTTACTCATGCTAGGTAAGCACCTGTACCACTAAGACCTATTCCTAGCCCTAGTCCTTAAATTCTGTCTTTGTGTTTGGTAGGTAGGTCAGTGTCTCATAGCCCATACTAGCTTGGAACTTGCTATATAAACAAGACGGTCTTGAAATGCTGATCCTACTGCTTCTTCCAAAAGTGCTGGGATTGTAGGCATGAGCCATCATGCCAAGTGAATTTTAGGCCTCAAGCGTATTAGGCAAGTAAACATTCCTTCAACTGAGCTCCTAGCACCTACTTTCCTTTTCTTTCAAAGTTATTATTTGATATCTTATAATCTAAGTTAATAAAGTTTAAACTTAACTGACTTCAGTCGTGTGTGTGTGTGTGTGTGTGTGTGTGTGTGTGTGTGTGTGTGTGTAGGGTGAGGTATTAAGGGTTAAAACTAGGGCCTCATTTGTTATAGGCCAACACTCTTATCTACCACTTGAGCTATATCACCAACTGCTTTTATTTTCACATTTCATTTTTGGGACAAGATTTCAATACAATGCTTTGACCTTTCTCTGTACCCCAGCAGACCTTGAACTTACAAATCATTTACCTCAGCCTCCAAGTATCTAGGATTACAACAGGCTTATGTCACCCTATAGCACACTAAATTATTCTAAGAATATGAGATTCCTGGAATGAGAATACAGCTCAACTGATTGCCTAGCATTCATGGAGCCCTGGGTTCGATTTCTAATACCAAATAAAACCAGACATTGTAACACATGCCTGTAATCCTAAGAAGGTGGAAGCAGTCAAATCATAGAACAAGGTCATCCTCTGTGACATGAGTTCAAGGACAGCCTGGGGTACATATGACCCTGTCTTGTTAGGAAGAAAGAGAATATGATTCTTTTCTTATTTTACTCCTTGCTTCAGAATATATCTGTTAGCAATCCATCCCACCATTTTCTAAACATTACCAAAAACCTGTTAAGATTCTACTGTTAGAGAACAAGAAGTTTTATCTATTTTAGAACATTTTTACATTGTGGGGTAGTATGTGCTAATTTACTATCTTGTGTTAAATGCTAATGCTTAATAGTATACTCTCAGGTATTGATGGGTAATAAAGCAATGTGAAAAATGGAGGCACAATGACAACAAATCAAAATCTTATTGTTAGGTTGTTACACTAAGAACACCTTAGCAGTACACCAGCTTATTCCCACAACAGTTTAAGACCAGTCTGTTCTCCTAAATCAGTCAATCACATCAGAACACCTAGGTCAGGAAGCAA
The DNA here is from genome assembly GCF_903995425.1 of Onychomys torridus. NCBI lineage: Eukaryota > Metazoa > Chordata > Mammalia > Rodentia > Cricetidae > Onychomys > Onychomys torridus. Next base: position 96,878,395 of record NC_050466.1, read on the forward strand.
GAAATAGAAGGATCATTGAAAATGAATTACTTCCGCCACAAACACCTCAAAGTACATTCTCATCTATTGCCCTTACATAGGAAAGCTAGAATACTATTATATTCCCCAAATGTCAGGAAGCCTATGCTGAAACACACTGAAAATTATAAAACACGTAGAAGGGCCACAATGTTGGAAATTGAAAAGCAGTGGTCAGCCATAAAATATTTGTCACTCTACACTAAATTTTAATGTTTTTGCTTGCTTGGTTTTTGGAACAGTGTCTCATTTCATATCCTGGGTTGAGCTTGAACTTGCAGCAATCTTCCTGTCTAAGCCTCCTGAGTACTGAGATGACAGTGTATGCTCCACACTTGGCTAGTATATTTTATATATTAATAAAAAAATGCAGTTATACATTTTAGATATGTCTTCTTACACCATTTATTAATGTATTGAAAAGTTCTTTTCTGGACAATTAAAGTTAAAGCATACTAAAAAGGTCTTTTTTTTATAGAAAGCCAGACTCAATATGATTCAACCACATGAAGAAATATTTGCCTACAGGTACAATTAGAAATTCGGTATTTTTCTTACTTTCTATGTCCTTACAAAGTTTTCATTGGGATCTGTATTTCAATATAACTAAGTCTAAAGATAGGAAATGAAGAACACAGCTGACTCACAATTTCTGAGACGGTAGGGAATAATTACATAAAGTTCCGTTTTGACTTTCTGTTTGTTTGAAGTAATACAGACTAGAGTGACTAGTGGAATAAAAAAAAAAGCAAATAAACTGGGTGGTAGTGGCGCACGCCTTTAATCCCAGCACTTGGGAGGCAAAGGCAGGCAGATCTCTGTGAGTTCGAGGCCAGCCTGGTCTCCAAAGCAAGTTCCAGGAAAGGCGCAAAGCTACACAGAGAAACCCTGTCTCAAAAAACCAAAAAAAAAAAAAAAGCAAATAAAAAAACCAAGATATAAGCTAAGTGTGGTAGTATGCACTACAACCTTGGTTATTTCGAAGGTAATACAGAAGGACCACTTAAAGTCACATGCCTGAGAACAGCCTGCTCAATATAACCAAATTCTATCTTTAAATCAATTTTATTGAACGATAATCTGCTAAGAAGAAATTTACTTTCCATAGGAGAAAATTATGCATAGACTAAAAATGAAAAGATAGACTAATATATCCATATATCCCACTCAAATGAGATTCAGAAGAAGGAATACTCATTTAAGATATAATACTCTTTAAATGAAAAGCAGTAAAAAAATGATAAAGGCATTATATAACATAAAGGGATCAATTAAACAACAGGAAATAATTCTAAATGCATATGTGTCCAACATCAAACCATTCAAATATATTAACCAAAAACATAACTAATATGACATGGTGGAATAATTAACATCTAAGTGAGTGAAGTAGAAAAATCTCTAACAAGCAATCCATTGTTACACCTGAAAGAAATAGAAAAATGAGAAAATAAATACCTAGAAAGAAAAAAATAGTTAAAAGATCAGAGAAAAGTCACATGAACTAAATACAAGAAAAACAACACACATACGTACACATATACATACATACATACACACAAAAACTTAAATGAAACAAAACACTGTTTCAAAGACTTAAAAGTAGACAAACCCTTAAAGAGAGAAGATTCATGTGAAATTATAGATGAAATGGGACACATTACAACTGACTCTACAGATGTTGTTTATTTATTTATTTATTTATTTACTTACTTATTTATTTATTTTGAGCTGAGGACCGAACCCAGGACCTCTAGCAAGCGCTCTAGCACTGAGCTAAATCCTCAACTGACTCTACAGATTTTAAAAAGGTTTTTAGAAGTTATAAAAAAGGGCATCAGCGCTGGGAGGTAGTGGTGCATGCCTTTAATCCCAGCACTTGGGAGGCAGAGCCAGGCAGGTCTCTGTGAGTTAGAGGCCAGCATGGACTACCAAGTGAGTTCTAGGAAAGGCACAAAGCTACACAGAGAAACCCTGTCTCAAAAAACAAAAACAAACAAACAAAAAAGGGCATCAGCAAATGTGATAGCCTGGAAGAAATGAACAAATTCATTGAAACAGACATGTTTCTATACTGAATTGTGAAGAAATAGAAAACCTCAGCAGATCAAGAATAGATAATAAAATTGAAGCAATAATTAAGTCTCCAGTCAAAGAAAATTTCAGAACCAGCAATCATGTTGATTTAAAGAACAATTAATATCCATTGTTTTTATGGTATGCCCAAGAAATTTGAAAAAGATTTCTTCCAAATGCATTCTAGAAGGCCAGTATCACCTAATATCAAAATAAGAAGGTATTAGGGAAGAAGATTAAGAGTTCCTGGGCTTACCCAGCCTGCAAAGCTTTTCTCAAAACAAAACAACATAAGAGAGAAGAACAACAACAAAACCTGAATGAAATTGGGGGTCACTGTCGCAGAGTAAACACTTGCCAGCATATACCAGGCCCTGGGGTTTGGTCCCAAATACTACAGGGGGAAAATCAAAACTTGTTTTCTAAAAAGAAAATTGCAGCCTGGATGAAGAAGCCGAATGAAAATAGAAGTAAATCACTTCACCAAACGATCAGCAAACCAAATCTAACCAACAGCACACTGAAAAGATCATTCACTATAATCAATTGGAATTTGCCTCAGAGAAGAAAAAAAGTTCAACATATACAATTCAAGAAAATGAAACACAAAATCATGACTATTTCAATAGACACAGAAATCAACAAAATTCAATATTCCTCCCAAGACAAAATCCTGAACAAAGTGAGTACAGAAGGAATAGCTCTGTAATTAATAAAGGCTGTTCAGAACACCAAGTGCTACCATTGGATGCTAAAAAGGGAACAGCAAAAAGTTTTCGCTCTAAAATGTGTAACTCCCTTTATTATTGTCTTAGTCAGATATGGTGGCTCACAAAAGATGCTGAGAAAGGAGTACAGTTTGAGGCCAGCATGAGCTACAGAGCAAATTGCAGGTTAGCCTAGGCTACTGAGTGAGAACTTATCTCAAAGCAGTAAAAAAGAAGACTCCAGAAAACTCTACCAAAAGCTATCAGAACAAATAAATGAGTTAAGCAAAGTTGCAGAATGCAAAATAAACATGTAAAATAAGTAAATTGTAATAGCAAATTATCTTGGAGTGCAACTACCAAAATAACCCTTAGGTTTCTGAGAATTTTGCTTTTTTAAGTCCTAATATAGAACTTTTTAAAAAGGTGGAGGGAGGATAAAAATCAAGAAAGCAATCTATTTGCGATAACTACAAAACACCTGTAAGTAAATTTTAGTAAACCTATGAAAGATGTCTTCAGTGAAAATTACAAAACATGGAAGAAATTTAACAAGATTCCAAAAAGTTATGTTAAATGTCTACAATATACAATCTGTTTACAAATAAAATCTTCTTAAAATAGTAACAATCTTTTTACAACTAGAAGAAAATCACATAATTGTATGAAGCCACAAACCCTAAATAATCAAACACATCTTCAATAAGAGGAACAAGTGTGATTTCAAAATATACTCTAAAACTATAGCATTTAAAACACAGTATTGGCATAAATATAGGCAGAGAGAACAATACAAGAGAATAGTGAGCATTGTCGTGGGCAAGGATTGTGTTAACCCTGAAACCATAGGAAATAAAGTTAAGTATTAATACCCAATTATTATCTCAAATTTAAAATGTTTCTGCACAAAAAAAATTGACAGGCAAAAAACCTATAGAGAAGAAAATATTTAAAAGCTATTCATATGACACAGGATTGATATAGACATATCGACAGCATATATGAGCATCCAAAAGCTCAACAGAAAACCAATGAGCACACAGTGAAAAAAATATGCAACAGATTTTTCTGAAAAGACAACAAACATGTGGTTAAAATACATATAACAAAACTGACAATATTATAAATCATCATTGAAATGCAAATCAAATAATCACCTTATCCCAGTTAGAATGCTGTTATTGAGCCTGGGAGAGAAATCAGCAAATTTAGTGTTTGCTATGCAAGTCTGATGGCCTGAGTTCAACACCCCAACCCATATGAAAAAGCCAGATGCGCTGTGGTGATGCACAGCTATATTCCCAACAACACTCCTTCAGTGAGATAGGAGGCGTGCCTGCCCAGCACGCTCAGGCCCTGGGTTTGAGCCGCTGTATCACAATGAAAGAAGAACTTATTCTGGCTTCAAGCAGTACTCTAACTTCTGCCCATTGTCTTGACTAACTATTCTACACTACTGTACAGAGAGCAGTACAGAAAGTTTCTGAAAAAATTAAAAATAGAATTGTTATATGCTTTAGCAATCTAATTACATAACATACAGTCAATGAAAATAAAATCAACATACAGAAGAAGGAACATCTATACTATACACATATTTACTGTCCTATTTACAAGTGACAACAAACAGAAGCTAAACTGTCTATCAGCTGATAAACAAAGAAAATGTGGCACATATGCACAATTAAATACTATTAAGCTGTAAAATGAATGAAATCCTGCCATCCAAGCAAACACAGAATTAGAATTCATATAATTACGCTAAGTGAAATAAAATAGGCACAGACATACAAGTACTGCATAATGTCATTCATGTGGAATATAAAAACTATGAAAGAAGCCAGGAGTGGTGTCACACACCTTTAGTCCCGGCACTCAGGAGACAGAGGCAAACAGATCTCTATGAGTTTGAGGCCAGTCTGGTCTATGGAATAAATTCCAGGCCAGCCAAGAGCCACATAGTGAGAGAAGGTACATTTAAAGAAGAAAATAGTTTGAGGGTTAGAGAGATGGCTTCAGCAGGTATAAGCACTTGCTACCCAGTCCTGATGACCTCAGTTCAGTCCTTAGAACCTTAGCAACACCATATACAATGACTCACAGTTATAATCCCAGCATTTCTATGGCCAGATAGAAGGCACAGACGGGAGAATGCTGGAAAACTAGCAGGTCAGCTAACCTGGAGTCCACAAAGCAAGAAAATCAAAGAGAATCTTCCTCAACAAGAGTTCAATCCCTAGATCCCACAAAGTGGAAGAACTGACTCCTACAAGCCATCCGCTACCCTCCATATGTACTTCACAGCATGTGAGTGTACACACACACTAAGCAAATGTGAAATAATGGGGTGGGAGGATAACCTAGGGGGAAGGTATTTATCTAGCATGTGAGAAGCCCTGAGTTTAATAACAGCCACAAAAATAAAACTACATCTCCATCAAATAAATACAAATGGCTTTCCTGTCACCATTCCTAATAATAATTATATAGCATTTAAATTATTGTAAGAATTATTAATAATCTAAAGGCAACTTTAAATATATGGAACAAGGTATATAAGCTATTTTCAAAAACTATGTGTTTATTTATTTTATTTTACTTTTTGCAGCGCTGGCAATTAAATCCAGGGCCTTACACACAGTAGTAAAGCTCTCTATCACTAACACATAACCACAGCACCTCTGTGTCATACAAGGACCTTGAACATCCACTAATTTAGTCATCACAAGAGGATGGTCCTAGAACTAATCCTCCATGATACTAAGTGACCGCTGTGTAAGATTAGTAATTGACACAGCTAATTTTGAAGGCAGTCTAAAATCACTTCCCTTTTCATAAAATCTAACTTCAAGGAAATAGAGGGGATGGAGACAAAAAAGAGGAAAGGAAGAAGTCTACAGCTGCACTTTAGACTGGATACATAAAAGACCCTAAAGACTCTACCAGAAATCTGCTAAACCTGATAAACACATTCAGCAACGAAGCTAGACACAAAACTAACACACAAAAATCAGTTACCCTCATATATACAAATGACAAACACATTGAGAAAAAAAAACAAGAAAATAATACCATTCACAACAGCCTAAAAAAATAAATTATCACTGGGTGGTAGTGGTGCATGCCTTTAATCCCAGCACTCGGGAGGCAGAGGCAGACGTATCTCTGTGAGTTTGAGACCAGCCTGGGATACAGAGTGAGTTTCAGGAAAGGCACAAAGCTACACAGAGAAACCCTGTCTCGAAAAAAAAATACAAAACTTAGTATCAGTCTAATCAAAGAACTTTTAAGTCACTGAAAAAAGAAACTGAAGAAGATACCAGAAGATGAAAAGACTTCCTATGTTCATAGATAGACTGGTATTAGGAAGATGTCCATCCTACCGAACATAATCTACAGATTCAAAGCAATTCCCATCAAAATTCCAACACAGTTCTGGATTGAAATTGAAAGCATAATCTTAAATTTCATATGGAAATATGAACACCCAGCACAGCAAAAAAAAAAAAAAATCACAAAAGAAATAAAAAAACTGCTGGCATATTACCACCCCAGATTTCAAGTTATACTACACAAGCTATAGCAACAAAACAGCATGATATGAAAACAAGACACATAATGATCAATAGAATAGACATGAGTATCCAGATATAATCCTATACTCATATAGGTGCCTGAATTTACAGCCACCTGATATTGAGAAATAGGTAAAAAATTTTACACTGGAGAAAGGATAGCATCTTTAATAAATGGTGGTGGTGAAACTAGATAGTTTCATATAAAAAATGAAACTCTATCTCCTCTCTGATCCTGCACAAAACTCAATTCCAGCACTTCAACATAGTCCCTGATACCATGAATGGAACAGAACCCATCTGCCTTTCATTTCCAACAGTATTATTAGAAACTATGATTCAAATCTGTTGTGATTTAAATGAGAAATGTCCTTCACCGGTTCCCATCTGGGGGCTGATTAAGAGACTGTGAAACCTTTAGGACATTGAGCCTCACTGGAGGAAGTGGGTCACTGAAGGTAGGCTTTGGAGTTTTATACCCCCTCTGTCTTCTGTCCATTCTCTGCTTCTTAACAGGGATGTGGGAAGTCCCAGCCACATGCTTCCATGCCTTCATCTCCATGAAGGACTGTATCTCCTGGAAACCATGAGCCAAAATAAAACCCCCTTCCCTTATGTTACTTTTTCTCAGGGTACTTGGTCATAGCAATGGGAAAAATGACTAATATAATATAATTATAAATTATACTTGCGCAGGGCAGTGGTAACACACATCTGTAATCCCAGCACTTGGGAGGCAGAGGCAGGTGGATCTCTGTGAGGCCAGCCTGGTCTACAAAGCAAGTTCCAGAAAAGATGTCAAAGCTACAGAGAAACCTTGTCTCAAAAGAAGAAGAAGAAGAAGAAGAAGAAGAAGAAGAAGAAGAAGAAGAAGAAGAAGAAGAAGAAGAAGAAGAAGAAGAAATTACACTTGCATAACAATTTAAAGTTCAAAATGTAATTCCAAAACATCTCATTTGAATATGCAGTAATTCTGATAGATCTGAAAGCAAGTATTTTCTTCATTTTTTTTAATCTTTTTTTTTTTTTTTTCTGGAGCTGAGGACTGAACCCAGGGCCTTGCGCTTGTTAGGCAAGCGCTCTACCACTGAGCTAAATTTCCAACCCCTTTTTCTTCATTTTTAAATAAGGAAATACAAAATGTTACCTAGTACCGCAGAGCCAATAAATGGCAAGCCTACACTTAACTCAGGTTTCCTGATTTCACTGCAATATTCTTTCCACTTTTTAAAAGCTACCTGTTTAATTAAACATTACAGAATATACAACTAGTGTGAGCCTAAAAAAACCCAATGTTAACAATAAAAAGTCTATATTATAGATCTCAATCTTACTTCCATTTGTGAGACACTTAACACAATCAGCAGGGATTCTGGCTAGACCACTAACTAGTTTATTCATTTATAGTAAAAGAAGTTTATATTTCAACTTTCCCCCACAAGTGCGGAACCTTGAATTGTCAACTACAAAATATTTCTAGCCCTCTCCCCAAAAGATTTCAACTCAACAGATTAAGAACACCCCAAGGAGTCCCTAAGTAACCTTAATGACAAATAACAATCTGCAGATCATGTTCTTTAAAGTTATAAGGCTCTGTTTTAAAGTAGTCCAAAGCTATCCAGGACTGAAAGAGTCAATCAGTGACAACTGAAAACTAAAACAAAAGCCCTAAAATTAATCAAATCCTCGGGAGGACAGATACAGATAAAAGCAGCTGCAAAGTTAACAGGAAACATTGCTTTACCCAAGATTATATAGCAGTTTTAAAATATCATTAATAAACTTCCCACTCACTCCTTGTGAGTTTTCTTACCAATGATATGCACACACTCATTTGCTATTTTCATATACTCCAAGAGAGAATATCTAACCCCTAAAACACCTTTGCTTAATAATAACATCCAATACCTAGATAATTCTCCGTTTTCCTAATGTGCCTCAGAAACGGACACCAATCTAGAACTGATCTGGCTTCCTTTAAACCCTCCTAAGAATTCTTTAGTTTAATCAAAATGTAATAAAGCTGTTTCCATCCCTCAGAGACCTTCCATGCTTCCATGAACTTATTCCCTCACTCTGAAACGCTAAATCTGATTCTGTCAGATTACAGGCTAACACTTGGTTGTCTTTACTGAGTACACTTTAAACAGGGAACATAATTAAATTATCCTATATAAGCTGCAGTTTAGTATTGACAAAACTCCTACCCTGAATAAAACTTGAGCCTAAAACAAAACTGTAAGTATAACTCACTGAATTTTGACATGTATTATTTTGTTAAATGATAATATGATAAATATTGTGATCAATTAACAGTAAAAAAATATGGGATTTAAGCAAAGCTAGGTAAATTTTATATTGACTGGGAGAGAGCATATTATCAAACTAGCACCAAAACTCGCATAAAATCAGAAGTGTACAAAGTGGTGATAATATCTGATTTTTTTTCACATGATTCAGATAACTCTTGAGCAATTTCATCTGCCCTGGACAATAGGTTCTATATACTGTTTATGAAATCCTTCTGTAGTTTTCTAATCTTTAAATATTTTAAAATTATATAAAAATAGAATGCTTCTAATTTTCTTTTTTTTTTTTCCTGTTTTAGGTTTTTTCGAGACAGGGTTTCTCTGTGTAACACTGCTGCCTGTCCTGGGTGTCGCTCTGTAGCCCAGGCTGGCCTCAAGCTCACAGAGATCTGCCTGCCTCTGCCTCTCAAGTGCTGGGATTAAAGGTGTGTGTCACCGCTGCCTGGCAGCTTCTAATTTTCTTAAATGACAGTGAAATACAAACCAATTTTCCCTCTCTTTTATAAAATGTCACTTGGCTAATAATAATATTCATTTTATTATTATTTTAATTAGAGAAGAGTACATATATGCGACCTTAAGCAAACAGTGGCTAAAAATACAAAGGACCGTAACAGACTAAGAAACTGGCCCCTCAAAACCCCTGAAAAGGCTGGTGAGGCATTGCAGCAAGTAAAGGCACTTGCCACCAAGCCAGACTCACTCACTGAATCCAATGCCAGAGACCCATATGGCGGGAGTAATTTTCTGACCTCCTCCTCTACATGTGCCCCGTGATGTGTATGTGTGTGGGTATAGGTGGGTGTACACACACAGGAATCATCACAACCTCTAGGCTACCCTGGGCTACAAAGTGAGTGTCTCTCAAAGTTTAAAATCAAAAGGAAAAACAACATAAAAAAAGACATTCTGGTGCTATAGTTCAGTGGTACAACAAGTATGTTACATGCCCCCAAGTCCCATCTGAAGCACTGTAAAAAACAATCAAACAAAGCAAACTCGTAAAATTCAGCATCAGCTCTACATCTGCAAACGATCGTAGGAAGCCTGAGTAAAACTATTTTTTTTTTTTGAGAAATGCTTTAACAACAAGACAAATTAATATCCACTAAATTTGAAAGGTACTAGAAAAGGAATAAAAGTAAATTGAAATAAAAGCTGGAAAATCTAGTAAATACATAAAACTACAGAATAATTTCTTTCATCAATTCAATGTTACTAAGGATCAAATTATGTCTGTAAAACTTTAATCATTCATACTAAAAGTTTATATGTGGTGGTATTGTGTTCCCCAAAATATTGTGTTCCCCGAAATAAACATATCTGGGGTTAGAGAACATACAGCCACTAGATACAGAGCCACAAATGGTGGCTAGAAAATGGGAAGAGTAAGCCATAACAGAAGTTGGGTGGTGGTGGTACACACCTTTAATCCCAGCACTTGGGAGGCAGAGCCAGGTGGATCTCTGAGTTCAAGGCCACGTTAGAAACAGCTAAGCATGGTGACCCATGCCTTTAATCCCAGAAAGCCAACCTTTAATCCCAGGGAGTGGGGGCAGAAAGAGAAAAGTATATAAGGCGTAAGGACCAGGAACTAGAGGAGTAATGCATGTAGTTAGTTAAGCATTGGGTTGGTTAAGCGTTCAGGCTTTGGAGCAACACAGTTCAGCTGAGATTCATGTGAAGGAGGACACAGAAGCTTCCAGCCTGAGGAAACAGGATCACCTGAGGAACTAGCAAGGTGAGATAGCTGTGGCTTGTTCTGCTTCTCTGATCTTCCAGCAATCACCCCAGTAACTGGCCTCGGGTTTGTTTTTATTAAGAACACTTAAGATTCCTGCTATATTTATAGTTTTCAAAGAGGATGCCAATTCCATCCCACAGTTCTCATCTGCAGCTTAGGCTTACTAGGTAATGGCCATACATTCGATTATTGCTTAGGTAATACTGAGTTACAAAACAAAACAAAACAAACAAAAAAACCTAGTCACCTTTTCCAGTTCTGCTCAGCCTTTCTGTCAGACTCTCTGCAGTTATTTAAATGTAATATAAGTGCAACAACAAACATCGTAATTTTGTTTTGTTTTGAGACAGGGTCTCTATGTAGCCCTGGCTATCCTAGAACTCTCCAAATAGACCGGGCTGCCCTTGAACTTAGAAATCCTCCTGTCTCTGCCTCCTGAGTGCCCCATCACAATGCTTTACATTTGTATTTTTCTTCTTATTCTTTTAATCATCCTCTAAGCCTTTAAACCTGATTTGGTTATTAACCCAGAAGTTTTGGATACACTTTTCTCCAATTTCACAAATTTAACACGTTTTACAACTTCCTTTGATGAACTATAAAGTTATATTTCTGTAAAGCACTTGATCAAATGCATAGTGCAGAAAAAAGACTAAAATATTTTGTATTGTATGAAAAGGAAAAGTTTAGAATAGACTTAGGGGTTGAGGGAAGAAAGAGAAGGGGGAAATGGTGTAATAATATAATCTCAAAGTCTAAAAATCAAAAGCTCCTAAAATTACTAATCCTAATATTACTGCAATACTGATTCCAGAAATGTATGTAAAGGGCTAGAAACTCAGCTGTATAAACAATGCAGTTACCACGGTGTTTCCGTTTCCATGTGGCAGTAATTATAGCACTTCCATCCATTTACTATTTAGTAAGCACTCAATGCAGCATATACAAAGGACTGAGTTTATATTTCAGTTGTAACTACTTGCAGGTGTGACAAACAGCTCTTCCTCCTCTCTAGATACATAAAAGCAAGGACGTTAGAAGCAACTTACTACATGCACAATTACCTAAGTACAACTAGGAGGAAGAGTAAACGGGGAGAGGCAACCAACACAGGAAAAAGTCTGGCAAAAAAAATGACCCGAGATAGGAACTACAGAAAATTAAGGAGGAAGAATAATAAATATTTCTGACAGAACCTCAGTCATCTACTCAAGATAACAGTTTAGCTGAGAGTACTTTCTTCAAATTTATATCTATATATTAAAAAGAGGCAGATTTCCCACCTCCAAGTAAATTCTGGCATTAACTATGACACATGGCCAGTAAGTCAAGAGACAATCAATGCTAAATGGAAGCCTATGTCAACTTGTAAATAATAATTTGACTTTAGAATTAATGCAAGCCTCCTAAAGTGTACACAATGTAAATTAAAGGCATGCTATGTAAATTATAGCATCTAGCTATAAGTTAATTGGACTGGAGATAAAAGTTTAAAAATAGCATCTTAATGCATCACACCTTTGACTCTGCCTACACATACAAAAGCAGGCATATTTCTTCTTGGGAAACAGTGTCAATATGTAACTAAATGAGTTAAGTCATACTCTTGCCCTTCTAAGAGAAACTGTATGACAATTGTTTTGATATAAAAATAGGAGAATTTCTAAACTTTTTGCCATGATGGATAATAATTACTAGTTTTTGAAAGTCACATTGAACTTTTAATATTACTTCCCTAATGACTAACTAGCTCAACAGTAGATCGGTGTGTGCATAAAATTTTAGTCTTAACCACCAGTTCCCATAACAAACATTAATCTTGCCGGGCGGTGGTGGCACACACCTTTAATCCCAGCACTCAGGAGGCAGAGGGCAGACAGATTCTGTGAGTCCAAGGCCAGCCTGGTCTACAAAGGGAGATCCAGGAAAGGCGCAAAGCTACACAGAGAAACCCTGTCTCGAAAAACAAAAAAAATTTAAAAAAATTAATCTTTAAATGGATGACTAAATAATAACATACAGTGGTAATAGGGTAAGACCCCAAGCAACACGACAAATATTACATATGCCCCAGTATTTATTTAAGTTATATTTAGTATTTATAGTATTTGAGGTTGGTTCAAATATTTTCCTGATTTAATCTTGGCACAATGAAATACTCATCTGGATTAGACAAACATCCAACTAATGAAATAGCATGACTGGAGTGTAAATAAAAATGTAAATCTTATAGCCATCTCGTTTTTTAAGATTTCTTTTCATTTGCATGAGTGTTTTTCTGTATGTATGTTTGTGTAACACATGTGTACCTGGTACCTGTGGAGATCAGAGAAGGATGTTGGATCCCCTGAAACTGGAGTTATAATGCTTTGTGAGCCGCAATGGGATAATGGGAACCAAACTCAGGTCTTCTGTAAGCAGAGCAGGTACTCTTAACCACTGGGCCATCTATTCAGCCACTATAGTTATATTTTGTTCTTTCTCTAGAGAAATTTAGAAATTCACCCTTGATCAAGGGAACCACACATATATTTAAAGTGGTATATTAGTTAGTATGGAAAAATGGTATCTGGAATTAAATCCCAAATTCCTTCATCATGCTTCCCTCACCTCATTTCATTACTTTTAATTCTTTGGTAACTTACATAAAGTATATTGTTTTGCCAAATCAATACAATTGTGACCTTGGGGGCTGGAGAGATGTCTCAACGGTCAGAATTGTATTTAGCCAAACACTGCTGTAAAAATTTCCTTTTTAAAAGAGTATGAGAAAAGTAAACTCTTTGAAATTCTCAAAGAATTAAAAAAAGACAAGCACAAAGTCCTGGATCCAGTCTGAAGCACCACATAAAGCAAATCATAGTGGGACATAGCTGGAGTCTCAGCTCATAGGATGGAGGCAGGAGAATCATGTCAGGAGCACATATCATCTGCTATACAGTAAGTACATGCCTAGTCTGGACTACATGAAACCCTGAATCAAAAAAATGTACACTAATGGGAATATAGCTTAATGAGTAAGTATTTGCTTAAAATGTATACATACATTATTGATGAAATTCCAATCATAAAATTAAGAGGGATATATCCATTTTTGATTTTTAAAAAATCTCTTTAAAGTAGGAAAGGTAACATCTTCAAACTGATTCAATTAAAGCATCTATGATGATACTTAGTAATAAGAATTGCCTCGTTTTAATCTTAAAATAAGGAACAAGGCAAAGGATTCCATTCTTACTATTTTAGCCAACTACTTCACAGTGCAAGAAAGAAATTCAAGGGAAAAAGAATGAAAAATGTAAACTATCTTTGTGTGTTTACACTATCCACATAAACAATCTCAAGGTATCTTTTTAAGTCACCAAATGTAAATGAGTATCAGAAGGTCTATATAAAAATAACTGAAAATGTAGTTTTTATCTAGAAATAAATAACTAAAATCTTCCCAAAATTGAGTCATGTAGTCACTGATATTTGAAGGAAAAGCCCCAAAGCTTGTTTGTAGTAATTGAAAATGGATTATAAATTTTATATGAGGGCTAAGGATGAGAAATGTTGAAACAATTTTGAAAATCTTTTGATCTTGTGTTAGGCGACAATTTCTTAGATATGACACACACACAAAAAAACTTTAAAAAAACTGATGAGCAGGGCTTCATCAAAAGCTTCTGTCCTTTTAAAGACTTTAAAAAATGCAAAGATAGTCACAGACTGATCCAAAATAGTAAAGAATTGTAACCAAAATATATTCAGAACTCGTTAAGAAAACGGCAAACCATTTTTAAAACGAACACAGGACAGATACTTTTATAAAGAAATTGGCAAATATGCACATAAAAAAGATACCAAATAATCATACAAGAAACGATGAGGATGAAGCAAGTGCCAATCTCTATATCACTGGTGGAAATAAAGATGGCACTACCACTTTTAAAATTGTTCCATGGTTTCTTATAAAATAAGTTTGTATGTAGCATTCGATCTATCAATTCTACTATGTAGTTGCTTCCCCAAAATCAAACTATATGCAGGAATATACCTATACAAAAAGATTTGAAGTAGCTTTATTCATAATACCCAAAATATGAAAATAATCTAAATATCCAATAACATGGAACTAAATAAAGAGAATGCAATGTATCAATACAATGCAATACTACTGGGCAATAAAAAGGAATGGTACAGATATGACATGACTAAGGTCGCATAAAATGCTCATCTAAAAGAAATCTGCTAGACCTCAGCATTCAGGAGCTACTCAGGAGAATCACTATACTTTAAAGCCAGCCTGGTCTTCATAGCAATTTCTAGGTGAGTCTGAGCTACACGATAAGATCTTGCCTGAAAAATATATCTGTGGGCTAAGTGTGGTGGTTCACTCCTTTAGCCCTAACACTTGAAAGACAAAAGCAGGTTGATCTTTGTGAATTCAAGGTCAAGAACATGATAGGAGAATAAAAACAAGATGAGATGATGAACCTCATCTACATAGTGAGTTCCAGGCCAGCCAGACTTACTTGGTGTTCAAAATAAATCAAATATATAACCACAGAAGAAAAGATAAGTCAATTTCCAGGGTTGTGAGACAGAAATTCAGAAAATGATAGAAGTATTACATCCTTTATTACTCTGGAAGTTACACTAATGCTTACATGTCAAAGTTCAGTAAACTGGACAGTTTAAAAGGGAGAATTTTATTCTATATCAGTATACCTTAACATACTTTACTTTAAAAACAGCCAGGCCTTGTATCAAAGGCCTGTCATCCCAGCCACATGGAACACTGAGGCAGGAAGAGCCAGCAAACTGAAGGCCAGCCTAGCCTGGTGCAAAACACTGTTTCAAAATCAAAATATTAAAACGATAGCTTCAGACAGAGCTAAGTGGTAGAGAGTTTACCTAATATGTATAAGGTCCTAGCTTCATCCCTAGCATCAAAAATAAAAAGATGATTGATTGATAGATATACAGATTCTAAAAAGTCATATAGCTGGGCCGTGGTGGTGTACACCTTTAATCCCAGCACTTGGGAGGCAGAGGGCAAATGGATCTCTGTGAGTTCTAGGACATCCTGGCCTACATCGTGAGTCCCATGATAGCCAGGGCTACATACTGAGACCCTGTGTTAAATAAAAAGTAATATAGGGGTGGGGATTTAGCTCAGTGGTAGAGCACTTGCCTAGCAAGCACAAGGCCCTGGGTTCGGTCCTCAGCTCAGGAGAAAAAAAGTAATATAGCTAATTATCTACTTTTGCAGCTCAGTAAGTGTATTTGAAGTATGAGCACCTGACTATAGCAATAAAAACAAAATAAGAAGAAAAGCAAACTATCTTCAACCAATTATATGACTTCCTTGGATTTTGTTAGGGCTTCTATGCTACAAACAGGGAAGCCAGTTTCCCAGATATATTCTCTAGAAAAGTTTAGAATCTTCCTTCTTTTGTTGAGACAGTCTTACTACACAGCCCTGGCAATCTGTCACTTCCTGAATTTAAGAGACTGGCCTGACTCTGCTGGAAAAGTGCTGGGACTACAGGCTAATATCCTCCCTAATTCCTTTCTTGCCTCTTTTCTCCAAGGTTTAATTACATAAGAAGTACCCATCATTAGGTAAACCACAAAATACTTTACTTATGAAAGGCTCAGAGGGCCAGGCAAGCCTTTAATCCTAGCAGAGCCAGGTGGAGATGGATCTCCGAGAGTTGGAGCCCAGCCTGGTCTACAGAGAGAGAGAGAGAGAGAGAGAGAGAGAGAGAGAGAGAGAGAGAGAGAGAGAGAGAGAGATCAAGGACAGGCATCAAAACTACACAGAGAAACCCTGTCTCGAAAAAACAGAACAAAACAAAACAAAAAAAGGCTCAGAGTAGACCTACAGTTTACAAATTTTCCTTGTTATTGTTTAGATACAACTGCTTTCCATATTCACTAATGTTCAAATTTTCTCTAGTTGTTAGATTTTTTTTATACAGCTTTTAAGACTTACCATCATGTTATAGTTCTGATTATCTGATTATCTGTGAAACACTAATTTCAAACTAACTATGGTGAAGTGGGTATGGTAATACAAGCCTGGAATCTCAACACTTTGGGAGGTGAAGTAAGACAGATCGAAGGAAGATCATGATTCAAATGTCAGCCTTGGCTACAAATCCAATTTGAGGCCAGCTTGTCTCAAGAAACCAAAAATGGAATGAATGAATGAATGAAGTAGGTACAGAGAAATGCTCCCCACAATGAGAAAACTTCCTGAAATTAACAATGTTTTGTTATATGGTATAGTGATATTTTATTTATATTGAAATGTGATTTTATTTGTATGTTAATAAAGTTGCCTTGGGGTCAGAGCAAGCCATAGCAGAAGCTGGATGGTGGTGGTGCATGCCTTTAACCCCACCACCTGGGAGGCAGAGCTAGGCAGATCTCTGTGTGTTCAAGGATACAGGCAGCATGGCGACACATGCCTTTAATCTCAGTACCAACCATAGAAGACCTAGAGGTCTGTACAGACAGGCAGTGATGAGGTCATGTGGCTGGGTTTACAACCAATGAGAAAGCAGAACAGAAAGTCTATAAAAAGAAAACACACACAGAAATAGCTCTCTTGCGGAGAGGAAAGACACCAGAAGCAGTGAAGGGTAAGCTTTTCAGCTCTTGCTCTGACCTCGTGGCTTTTAACTCTGCAATTGGCCTTGTTTCTTATTTAACAAGACAGTTACATCTACAATATGGTTTGTCTGTGTAGACTTGGAACTTGCTATGTCGACCAAGCTGGCATTGAACTCACAGAGATCCACTTGTCTCTGCCTCCTGAGTGCTGAAAATCTTTGTGTAATTTTATTCTCTCACAGAGCTCAGGCAGGCCTCAAACTTGCTAAGAAACCAAAGCTGACCCAGCCTCTGCTTCTCCTCCTGGAACTTCCTAAATCCTGGAGATTACAGTGTTTAGATTACAGGAATGCATCACCACACCTAGTTTTGACATTACAATTTTAAAAGATCTGGCATTCATATTCTTTACTTTCTTTTTTTTTAAAGATTTATTTATTATGTATACAGAAGAGGGTGCCAGATCTCATTACAGATGGTTGTGAGCCACCATGTGGGTGCTGGGAATTGAACTCGGGAACTCTGGAAGAGCAGTCGGTGCTCTTAACCTCTGAGCCATCTCTCCAGCCCTTCTTTGCTTTCTTAGTCAAAGTTTTTTTTATCATGGTCTGAATTCTAAATCTCTTAAGCTTAATCTTAGCTAAATCTTTTAAATTTAAATCTCTTACACTTGACTAGTGTGTTCTATGTGAAAACCAAGTGAATTATATCTAAACTCCTCTCCAAATACAAGGCAGGTTTTAAGATTTTTTTTTGTTTTTGTTTTTCAAGACAGGGTTTCTCTGTAGCTTTGGAGCCTGTCCTAGACTAGCTCTATAGCCCAGGCTGGCCTCGAACTCACAAGAGATCCTCCTGCCTCTGCCTCTGGAGTGCTGGGATTACAGGCGTGCGCCACCACCGCCCGACAGGTTTTAAGATTTTAAAAGGAATACTGGCAAATCTTTCATTACTAAGCAATTATTCAGAGAATACAACCTACCTAGCAGGAGGCGGAAAGACTATGCTTAGTTCAAATAACAGAAGATGCAGAGTGTGTGCATCATCACATTTGTAAACTCGCCACTCAGGCTGAAGAAGGATCCCAACTGTTTAAGGCTAAACTGAGCCACAGAATGAGATTACTTCTCAAAAACTGAAGCAACAACAGTAACATAGCAAAAGGCAAGGAGTGTGGCGTGTGGCTCAGTGCTAGAACACTCACCCAGGAGCACTAAGTTCTGCCCCAATACCACAAAAAGAAAGAAAACAAGCTAAGAGGCAATTGTGACACATGCCAGTAACTGAGGGCTCACCGGGGCTAGACAATAAGATCTTGTCTCAAAAAAAAAGTAAGTGAATAAAGACCTAGCAGTGGTGGAGTGTGACCTTAATCCCAGCACCTGAGAAGCAGAGGCTAGTGGGATCTCTGTGAGTTGAGACCAGCCAAGTCTACCTAGGGAGTTTCACGGCACACATCAGAGCTATCTAGTGAGAAACTGTCTCAAAATACATAAATAAACAAGAAGAGAAACATGACTCTTTTTAGGATACCAGCAAGAGCAGGGGATGGAGAAAGGAGGAAGAACGGTGGAAGAGAGAAAGAATTAGAACAAAGTATAATGATGCCATGCATGTATGAGAATGACAAAATTTATTACTTAGTAATGCTAACAAACTATTTTTTTTTATTTTTCCAGACAGCATTTCTCTCTGTAGTCCTTGCTATTCTGAAACTCACTCTGTAGACCAGGCTGCCCACTAATTCAGAGATTCGCCTCCTCTCCCTCCTGGGTGCTGGGATCAAAGGCATGCGCCCCCACTGATGACTAAACTTATTTAAGAATTTAAAGCAAGGCCTGTCTGGTGACACATGCCTTTAATCCCAGCACTTGGGAAGCAAAGGCAGACAGATCTCTGCGAGTTCAAGGACAGCCTGGTCCACAGATCGAGTTCCAGGACAACCAGGAATATACAGAGAAAAACCCTGTCTCAAAAAACCAAAAAAAAAAAGAATTTAAAGCCTGGCAGGGTGTCACACACCACCATTATTAATCCTAGCACTCTGAAGGTAGAGGTAGCCAAATCTCTGATTTTACATATATCTTTGAACACAAGTAAGTACATGAGGAAAAAGAAACCTTCCTCAATTCAATTCAATATACTATAAATAAAAATACTGGTACATAAACTATCCCTGATAAAGTGAAAAAATGTTATCAGCCAAGTACCATCCAAACTATGAAAGAGTTCGGTTAGCAATGCACTCCTAAGTCACCAACTTCTCTTATGAACATCTATGTTTAATCAATGAGTTTGTCTAATTATCTTTTCAAATAATCTTTACCTCAATTCATTTAACCCCTAGGGGTTAATAAGTTCAATTAACTTACTTATATAATAGTATTCCTTTTGAAAAATTGTTAATAAACGAGGCATATGTCTGTAATCCCAGCACTGAGAGATGTAAACAAAAGGATTACCATGAGGCTACCCTGGGTATGAGACCATGTCTCAAAAAGCCAACAAGAAGCTGGGCAAGGTAGTGCACACCTTTATTCTAAGCACTTGGAAGGCAGAGACAGGCAGATCTCTGTTGCCAGTCAGGGATACATAGTGAGACCTTGTCTAAAATTTTTTTAAAACGGTAACAACAAAAAAAATGCTCTTATCTTTTGAGCTGAAGTTTATCTATTCAAATGTTAAGGCACAGTGTGTAAGCACTAGGAACTATAGAAAAATATGTAATTTTTATGGAAGCAGAATGGCATTCCAGCACCTTAGTTTTACAAGTACTTTGTAAATCCTAATTCTAAATTCTAATCAAAATTGTTTTAGACTGAGATCTGCCACCTTGGTAGACCAGTAACTATTAATTCTTCAAAATGATTTGGCCAGAGATGTCCCAAGAATAACTAGGGATGTGTGAGTTCTTGTAAACTAAAATTAAAAATGGGAATATTTTGCTTAAAAAATAGAGCAAAGTGTAGTGCTTCATGCCTATAATTTCAAGAATCAAGAGACAACAAGTTAGAGGAATGCCTGGTTACACAGTGAATTCCAATCCAGTATGGGAAACAGCAAGACCGTGTCACAAAACAACAAAAAATAAATAGAGATGACTGATATAAAATACATAACATCATTATAAACTTGGCAAAGAAATAGAAACAGAACATACATTTGTTTCCTTCTGTAAAAATTTGTGGAAACTCAATGAAGAGATCTAGAAATAGAAAGCCATATGGCTAAAACCACCCATACTATATGTTCAAAATGTTTCTGAGGCAGGGGACCACCACAATCTCAACATTTGTGAAGTGGAAGCAGAAGTGATCAGGAATTAAAGGGTGCCCTCTGCTACAGTGAATTGGAGGTTAAACTGAACTATGTGGGATCGTGTCTAAGTTTCTGCTAAGAAAGAAATGAAATGTAAAAAATAAGTCATCTTTTACACAGTGACATTAGCTCTAGGTAGGAAATGACTTTAAAAATATAGCCCTGAGGCCCATGACATGGCTCTGTGTGTAAAGGTACCTGCAGCTAAGCCTGCTGACCTGAGACCCAGAAGGCAGAAGAAATCCCAAATCTACAAGTTGTTTTCTGACCTCCAAGCACGCACACATGCACGCACGCACGCACGCACGCACATACAGGCGCACGCAAATAAATATGTTACTTTTAAAGTATATGGTCCCATTAAGAAATTTTGGAGGACTGGAGAGAAAACTTAGTGGTTAGGAGTGCTTGCTCTCTGAGAGGGCTGGATTTTAGTTCCTAGCACCCATATTGGGTGGTTCACAATTGCTTGTAGTTCCACCTTGGCAGGATCCAACTCTCTCTTCAGGCCTCCTCGGGCACCTTCAGGCGTATAGTATACACATACACAGACACATACACATATAAATCAATCTTCACAAAAATTAAGAATCTAAGCAGCGTGCTTATATTTCAAATTCAATTGTGGTGCCTACATTTGGCTACCAAGAGTTCAAGAATGAGTCAAGATCCAGGACAGCCAGAACTATTATAGAGAAACCCTGTCTCAAAAACAACACCAGCAACAACAAAGAATCAAGAATATGTTCATAACTTGCATATTACTTACCCACGTTTGGAGGTTTCACATAATTTACAGGTAGTTCTGGAGGTCTGCCTCTGTGTAGAGCTGCAAAAGCAGACCCATTCCATAGTGTACTCTTACAGTCTATATAAAAAAGACCAAAAGTTAGTTAAGGAAAGAACAAACAATCAAAAAAAAAAAACTTTTTATTTCAAGTACTCGAGACAAAAGGACTTGATTTTATACCTTTAGAAATTTACTTATAGCCAGGTGGTGGCAGAGATAAGTAGATCTCTGTGAGCCTGGTCTACAAAGTAAGTTCTAAGACAACTAGGGTTGTTACCCAGAGAAAACTTGTCTCAAAAAGAGGGGATGAATTCACTTGTACATTTAGAAAATTAATAAAATCCAACAAGTTCATAGAAACTAAAAGAAAGTATTTTTTAAAGGCATGTGAATATTCATTTGAAACTACATTGATCTACTCTTCCTCTGTAACAGTGTTAAATATCTAAAAAAAAAAAATCTTACCTTTGGCATCCCGTAACAGAGACTGCCGACCAACACCTAGTAATGTCTGTACCCCAGGGACACTCTGAGGGATCTCCTTATCTAGTAAGGGACCAATCCTCTCACAAATTTTAAGGAGGTAGTCTGGAGGAATGTGTGCATTGGCTGCCACCTAAAAAACATAAATAGAACACAGGGGAAAAAAACCACTTAGTTCCAAGGTATCAACTTATTGCATCACAGAGCAAAGTATTTTAAAGTTTGAAATCAAGGAAATTAAAGTTAAATATTTAATATGTGAACCAATTTTATGAAACAGACACAACGGGGTTGGAGAGATGGTTCTGCAGCTAAGAGCACATACTTCCTACCTTGCACATGTCCAAGCTTAGTTCTCACATAGGTAGCTCCCAACTCCTGTGATACCAGAAAAACTCCGCCCACCTGACACACACACCCATTAAAACAAATCCTTATAGAAGAAACTGACACAAAATAAGTGTAGCATCTTTAAATGTTGCCATAGTATTTACATAGCACATGCCTGCATTCTACAGATCTTTATGAAATCACTGTAACTTAATTTTATATAAAATGTGGGACAAGATAGAAAAACGCAACCATGTGAAAAATAAAACATACAAAGTAATGTGTAAGCCAGGTGTTAGTGGCACACACCTTTATTCCCAGCACTTGGGAGGCAGAGGCAAGTGGATCTCTGTGAGTTCGAGGCCAGCCTGGTCTACAGAGTGAGATTCAGGAAAGGCACCAAAACTACACGAAGAAACCCTGTCTTGAAAAACAAAAACAAACAAACAAACAAAAAAAGTGATGTGTAAACTCTCTGACCTCATTTATTCATTACTGAGAATTAACTGGTTAAGAAAAGAATCCGGAGCTAGGCGGCGGTGGTGGAGGTGCATGCCTTTAATCCCAGCTCTTGGGAGGCAGAGGCAAGTGAATCTCTGAGTTCAAGGCTAGCCAGGTCTACAAAATGAATTCCAGGACTGCCAGGACTGTTATACAGAGAAATCTTGTCTCAAAAAAACTAAATAAATAAATAAACAAACAAACAAACAAATAAATAAATAAATAAATAGAATAAAAAAGAAAGAAAAAGGAAAAGAAAAATTCAAAGAATCTGAGGTAGAGGCAGGCAGATCTCTGTTCTGTGAGTACAAGGTCAACCTGGTGGTTCCAGGCCCCCTACAGATACATAGTGAGATCTTGTCTCAAAGAAAAAAAGGAGAAAAGAATCTAAACTACTAGTTTCTAGCAAAGTGGCACATGCCTAAAATTCCAGCACTTGGAGGCTGAAGCAAGAAGATTCCAAAAGGTTTAAAGGCAACATGCACTCTAAACTGAGTTACAGGCCAGCCTGAGCCACATAGCAAGACTCTCAAAAGAAAAGTACTAACAAGTGTATATCACCACACCCAGCATTTCAGGTCCATTGTTTTGTAAGCTTTTGCTAAAATTAATGGGAATCTACTCAAATAGGTAGAACTTAGGCAATGATCATGACGCTCAGAAATAATAGCACCCATGCTGTTTCAGGTTTGTATTTAGCAAATTTACCTTTAGGTTTGGGACAAAGGTCAAGGAAACACTTGGTATTATTTTTCATATCTTCAGTTTGCTTTAACAAGCAAATACTTATAAAGAACTATACTTCATTTAAAATATGCAAGTAATACTAAAATCAAAGCACCTGATGATCCAATCTAAAAATATTATCTATAGAAACCAACATCCTAATGTCCCAGCACATGATAGTTACCATTCACATTGGCTTTTTTAGTAAGTACATCTCATGTAAATATATACAGTATGTGAAAGGAAAAAAAGCCTCATGGCACTGTCTATTTACATACATACAAACTATGCAAATTTTCCAACATTCTCAGACAAACTGAGTTCCTTATAGCAAGTAAATGTTATATGCGAGACTCTGTATAGAGTAGTAAGTTGATGCCTTTCTTGGTAAATATTTTTTTTTTGGCCCTTGACAAACTTGTTATAAAACCTTAAATAAGTTAGGCAGTGGCAGCCCACACCTTTAATCCCAGCAGAGGCAGGCAGGTCTCTGTGAGTTCGAGGCCAGCCTGGTTTACAAAGTGAGTTCCAGGACAGCCAGGGCTACAAAGAAAAACCTTGTCTCAGACAAAAATAATCTTACATAACTACCCTAGATGTAGAATATACCTAGAGACACGTGATGATGCCCTCCCACAACCCCCTGTGGAGGGAACAAACTAGTAAATAGAAATAAATCAAAACTCCAAGTGCCAGGCGTTAATACGGAGACCTAAAGAAGCAAAACTATCCAGGCATTGATGTAGACACCTTTAATCCCAGCACTCAGGAAGCAGAGGCAGGCAAATCTCTGAGTTTCAGGCCACTCTGGTCTACAGAGTAAGTTTTAGGATGAGCTAGGGCTACACACAAACATCCCGTCTGGAAAAGCCCAAAACAAACAAACAAAAAAGAACCCAGCAAAAATAAAGTATTTTTTCCCCTAGAGGTAAGAGCTGTGTCTCCTAAGTGTTCTCTAATCAATATTTTAGGTTTACTTAAAAGTCAGGATTGAATCATAAACTCACATCTTAAATCTTGTGGCAACTTTATAGAAATAAAAATGTCTGATTTTCTGATAATTATGTAAAAAATGTTACTAAATATGAGGCGGGGATAGTTGTACAGAAATAAAAATAGCAACAGGTTCTTCTCTAATCAGAACACTTCTTTTCCTTTCTCTCTTTTTAGGGATTTCTCCAGACAGGGTTTCTCTGTGTAACAGCCCTGGCAGTCATGGAATTTGCTTTGTAGACAGGATTCCCCTGCCTCTGCCTCCTAAATTCTGGGACTGAAGGGACTCCAGAGCACTCTTTAGCAGCACAGGTTACAAGGTCTTAAGATAGCCTACAACTCTCCTTTGTGAATTTTCATCAGTATTAATAGCATTTCTTTTTCTTTCTACTACTTTAAAGATTTTCCCTAGGAAAAAGAAGCCTCCCACCCTCCTAGGGTCAAGAATTCTCTAGGTTTCAGCACTTCAAGAAGTGATAAGAGTGGCTGAGCCTGGGGCACAATTCATTAATCCCAGCACTCCAGAGGCGGAAGCAGAAGCAGGCACTCTTGGGACATTCCAGGCCAATCTGGTCTTCACAGCAAGTTCCAGGACAGCCAGAGCCACAATGTAAACTGTCTAAAACAACAAAGAAAGGGGAGGGGGAGGGGAGGAAGCACGCTAAGAGGACTCTTCTTCATTAACCTGAGTGAAGATAAAAATCAAGAAAACAAAAAACAGGAAAGGCAAAGTCCAGAGGCCTGTGGTCCAGAAGTTGCTACTCAGTAGAGAAGATAAAGTAAAGGGAATAAACTCTGTCAGTATCAGCTAACAGCTTAAATAGAGTGTGTGAGTGTGTGTGTGTGTGTGTGTGTGTGTGTGTGTGTGTGTGTACAAATACAGTATTTGCAAACGTACATGAAACAATATACTGCTTTTAAATTGCTTTTTATTACCAAAAAGGTTCCTAAGCAATCAGTAAACAACAGAAAAAAAAAGCACACAAATTATACTACCAGTCATGTGAAAAACATGACAAAGAGGATTTCTGGCAGGCTGGAAAGAGGGCTCAGCAGGTAATGTGCTTGCCACACAATCATGAGGACCTTAGTTGGAATCAGCACCCACGTGCACGGCAACATGGGCTTATAATCCTAGCCTTGAGGAGATGGACACAGGAGAATCTCTGGGGTTTTCTGACCGGCTAGTGTAACTGAATTAAAATTGTAGATTCAGTGAAAGATACTGTCTCAAAAAATAAGGTGTACGGGGTGAATATCACCAAGATACTTTGTTTATATGCACAGAGCAACTGAGGAAGACACCCCATCAACCTCTGGCCTCCACATGTACAGAAAACACACATAAATTCATATACTCACACACATATTCACACACATCTCCCCCCAGCTTCTCTCCCACACACACACAGGAAGAGAGACCAGGATGACTTCAAGACAAAATTCTGTGAGTAGAACTCATGAAACATAAATTCTTACCACCCTATCATCTACTCTCTTCACTTACGATACCACCGCACTTGTACTGAGATACCAGTTTTTCCAGAATTATCAAATAAATCACCAGAAAAATTTTAATCACTAATGTGAGTTTCCTACAGGCAAATCTAGGTAGTCGTAAGACAATAGCAACCCCAGCTTCCAGAGACTGACTGCTCTACCATAATATCAGTTAGTATTATGACACTGCACTGCATTGGATTTGAAGGTTTTGCTCCATTCTATTCTTCGTAACTGAGACTGTGTCACAGAGCAGATTTTAAGTCACACATGTTTAAGTTGCTTCCATGCTTACACATTCAATAACTATGCTACCAGCATTGAAAAATTAGTCTGCTATTCTAGTAGCCAATTTAAGTTAGTGTTAGCAATTAGACAAAAGCTGAGCAAAGTAAGGAAAGAATATAGGTATGTCTGGAATGCCAATAAATTGTTGTAAAGTAGTTGTTATGAATCAAATGACAATGTGAAAACACTCTTAATAGGGTTCGGGCTGTGGCTCAGTCACAGTGTTTGCCTCGAATGCATGATGCACTTGGTTTAATCCCCAATACTGTCAAAAAAGTTTTAAAGCCTGAATGTTTTAATACAAATTCTTAGAATAACAATTATCTTCATAAATGCATATACTCTTTTTACAGACAATAACGAACATATAGTACTTTTTGAACATATAACTTTGATAAATTTAACTTAATATTATCATTGCCTCATGTATTTTGTATATTAAATAAGGGTAATACAACCTATGCCATTCTAATATAATGCTAACTAGTGCCTTCAATTTCATGGATGAAAATTGTGAACAAGGGGGATACAGAAAAAGAACAAGGTATATGATATTAAACATTAAATGAAAAAGCAAGGGTAGATAGTTTATCTGAAATACATATAGTCAAACAGCATAAAAAATCCTCTGCATATAAAAATTTTAAATGTATATAAGAAAGGTTTTGGAATGTAGCTTATAAACAAGACTCATGGTTCCATCCCGTGTGTGTGTGTGTGTGTGTGTGTGTGTGTGTGTTTGTGTATGAAAATGTAGCCAGGCACATGGGCTGGGAAAGACTGTAGAAGAAGGAATGAGTTTGAAGCCACCACAGGATCACAAATTCAAGGCCAGCCTTGGCTAAATTATAAAACCTTGTGTAACAATACCAACTAACTAAATAACTAAATACTGATGAGGTGCGTCATACCTGTAATCCCAGCATTTCTAAGGCTGAAGCAGGGGGTTGCTTCGAGCTGGAGGCAAGCCTGGACTACATAATGAGCTTCAGGTTAGCATACACAACAGGATGTGACCCTGTCTCAAACAAGCTAACAAAACAAATATATGAAAGAATAAAATCAAAACCATATAAACAGATAACTGCATTAACAGTAACTGTAAAAAGTAACTGTTAAGGGTTAATTACGTCTCAGTACAAATAAAAAATGTCTATTTCAGTCAACTTCCGCAGAGTGATCTTCAATATAAGACAAAAGCTACAAAGCTGATGAGCTCCTTTGACCTTATTCATAAATTCAATTTAGAGAACAAATGTGTAAAAAATTGCCTTTACGCCAGGTGGTGGCGGTGCACGCCTGTAATCCTAGCCCCCAGGAGGCAGAGCCAGGCGGATCTCTGTGAGTTTGAGGCCAGCCTTGGCTACCAAGCAAGTTCCAGGAAAGGTGCAAAGCTACACAGAGAAACCCTGTCTAGAGAAACCCTGTCTCGAAAAACCAAAAAAAAAAAAAAAAAAAAAATTGCCTTTACAGTTTAAGTAAAGGACTATTAAATTGGCTTTAAAATTGTATAGTAAGGAGAAAATTTCAATTATTCAATTTTCTATCATGTTAGGTTTTGTTTTTCGAGACAGGGTTTCTCTGTGTAGCTTTGTGCCTGTCCTGGATCTCACTCTGTAGACCAGGCTGGCCTCGAACTCACAGAGATCCGCCTGGCTCTGCCTCCCGAGTGCTGGGATTAAAGGTGTGCGCCACCACTGCCCGGCTTTAAAATATATTTTCCCTTTTCAGTTTCCTTTTGTCATTTGCTCAAAGATGATCTACCTGCACACACATGTATAAACTGGAAAGGGGAAATGTAAACAAAAATATTGTCCATATACTTAGGTATTAAAACTATTTTCAAACATGCATCAGTAAGTTACCTGCTAAAACATGTTACTAGTGATTATTTTGGTTTTACATTCTGTGGTACAAGTAGGACATATCTAACAACAATAGCATAAAACTTCTGGCCAAAATTAAAAGTAGTAACAGGTATTCAGAAATAATTTGTAGCCATGTGAGAAATTGTAACCATTAATAGTAATGGTGGTGGCATTCACTGTTATTACAACTGTACCATTTTTTAATTTGGCTTCACTCCTGTAATATACAAAAATTATAAAAATGAATACCACAGCAATTTAAATGTTTCTTCTTACAAGAATATTTTAAATGATTTTATTTATTCTATTACCCTTCTAACTTTTTTTCCACTTTCTCTGATTTTCCTCATTTGGATCTTATTTGGAGGAAAGAGAGCTGAATTTAAATTTTATCACTCCTTTGATTGCTTACACTGGGGCCAACAGAAGAACCTCCTTCCCAAAATATAAAGGACCACCTTTTTGTTTCAGTGCAGAGGAAAAGGTGCACTTATACTACGAATTGTACTTGCAGTCAATCCAATAGCTTTGCTCCTTAACTAAAGTATATTCTATTTTTTTTAAATGCCTATTGTCTCCTAATCCCCAAATCATGTTCACCTATTCCCAAAAGGTCATAATCCATAGTTTTGATTGAGTGAAAATGTTATTTGTACAAATTCGATTTACTGATGAATTGATAAGCTATTTTCTAAGATCTGAAATATACAACAATGTTTTTATTCAGTAGTCCATTATCTGAAGACGGCAAATCTTGGAATTTACTCAGTGGTCCTTAGTATCTTTATTTATGTCGTTTTTCTCATTTACGAGTCAGCTCCCCTTCTGAGCCCCTTCTCCCCTCCCCTCTAAAAAGAAAAATAAGAAAGAAAGAAAGAAAAAGGAGAAAAAAAGGAGAGAGCGAGAGGAAAAAAAAAAAAAAAACACCCAAGCCTGGCCTCAGTTCCCGTATTTCAAGCCAGGACCAACCAGAAACCAGTTTTCTTCCACTAATCCGGAACTCCGGGCTGTTACCAACGCTGTCATTGGCCAGCGTCAGTCCTTGGTACGTGCCCCAAGATAACCCCCTGGTTTCTGTCCCTTCTCCCCCTACAATGGGCCTTCTCCGATGTTTGTAACATAGTCATAATCCACAACACAGCACCTCCAATAACCAACTCACATTCTTCAAAGTTTTCGGGTGATAATAGGCAAGGCTGGAGGAGGGCAAGGTACCCTTTCCGACACGCTGGGAGGGGGAAGGGGCAGTCGTTCCAACACCAAACAGCAGGCTCCGGGAGCCTTGCGGGCTGAAGGGTCAGGGGCGGGTTGGGGGCACAAGGTGGGGAGGGAGTGGAGAAAGAGTTGGGCTAAGTTGAAATGAAAAGTTTACTAACCAGATCCTCGAAGCTTCTTCGGTGCTCTTTCCCCTCCCAGTCTAAGCGGCGCGGAATCAGCTGGGGGCCAGAGGAAAAGAAAAGGGGGGGGTGGTGAAGGAAAAGCCTCTGCTCCCCATCAGCAGCACCCAGCCCGGAGCCCAGTCCTAGACCCTTTAGTATTTTTATTTCTTCGGTCCCGGTGGCGATTGCCGCCGTGCCGGGGGGGGGGGGGGGGGGGCAGGCCAAAGGGAAGGAAATCCTGAAAATACACCTCCCGCCGGAATAAAAGAGAACGAGTTAAGACCCCTGCGTTGTCCGCCCCTTCTGAGAAAGAGCCCGGCTCACCCCAAGTGACAACAGCCCGGAGTGTCCAGCTCGAAGGCTCCCTCCGGGCCCCTGCCCTCGGCCCGTGACCTACCTTACCCTTCCTCCAGTTTCTCCCCAGCCCTCCCCAGTCCTGCTCAAAGAGGGTCCATACCTGATGCTCCTCGAGCTCTTGCACTAGCACCTGAGGAAGAGGGAAACGCGGATGTGAGGAGCAGATTTGGGGCGCCAACCCATTCCTCCCTCCCCACTTCCAACACAGCCGCTGACTGTAGGACTAATCGAGGCCGGCCTTTCCCTCCCCCTCCACTGCACTGCTCACCCGGTGCCTCAATTTCCCCATTGGGACCATTCCCCAACACTCCCAGATATTCTTCTCCCTCTCACCTGAGCGGATTTGTTACAGGGTCCGGACTGCAAGAACCGAGCGATCAGGTAATACAGCTCTAAAGAAGGGGTGGGGGGGGGGGGGGGGGGGGGGGAGACATTAAGAGAGACGCAAGGAAGAGAAATACAAGCTTTAAAAAAAAAAAAATTCTGACAGCCGTCGCGCAAACCCCCATCCCTTTAGCCCCGACTCAGCTACCCACCGGCTTCGATCTGGGTAGGTGCCGCCGCCATCCTTTTCCCGAGGGGGTTTGGGGGCTTCGCTCCAGAGGGCTGGCTGGGGCGGGTGGGGGCGCTGCCTCTATTGTGGTGAAGCCCCCATGCTTGGGAGTCCCGCCGCTTCCGCCGCACTCCTCGTCCCAGTTTCGGTCTCTCTGGGATTCATCGCATCACGTTTCGACCCATAGATATTCTAGCCCGAGATCTGAGGAGGCGGAGGAGGAAGGAGAGCGAGAGAGAAGGAGAGGGAGGAGCCGAAGTCGCTAAGGGGTGGGCGGGGGCAAAAGGGGTGGAGTCATGGAAAGGGGGGAGAAAGGGGAGGGAGCAGCTTGCAGCACTCACCGCTCGCCGCCAGAGGCACTAAGGCAGCCGCCTAGCTCCGGCAGCTTAAGCCGGCCCGAGGTTGCCTAGCTACTTCCCAGAGAAGGAGGAAGAGGTGCTAAACGCCGGCAGACGCTCTGGCAACCTCGGGGAAACTCTGTGGTGGCGTTGGCGTCCCGGAGCTCCAGAGTTGCTTACCCTTCCTGTGAGGGCGATCGAACCCTTTCCGGTGAGGTGAGGGAACCTTTCATAAGAAACTTGTAAGGGACTAACTTGACCTAACTACCTTAGGTCACCCGAAAGGGTTTGGTCTGTTTATTCTGTTACTACCCCAAGGAAATGGCTCTAGCCACTAAAAGATTTTGTGTCCAAAGGAGGAGCATTGCTCCAAATGAAAGTGCTGTACTTCCCCGATGACCGGAATACACAGATAATATTCTTATAGAAAACTACTTAAAATATCCCTCTTGAGTCTGATAAGTGTTGCATGACAAATTTACACTGTAACCACGAAGCTGTTTCCACTTTCTGAATTGTTCAACAATGCATTTTCCCCATTCCTGTAGGATAAGTTTGAACTCTGTTTTGAAACACTGCCAAAACAGTTTACCAGTTCTTAAATGTCCATTAAAATTTGGATAGAAATGATAGTTCGTTTTGTTTTGCCTTTTAAGTATTTTCGGACATGCTCTCACTATATATCCAAGGCTCACCTGGAATTCAGTGGCAATCCTCCTGTCTAGCTTCCCTGGTGCTCACATCACAGGCGTAAGTCACCACACTCATTTACAAAGTTATTTTCCACAGGTTTGAGACTACAACTGTTCTAATATATAGCCTCAACTCTTAGGACAGTACTGACATTGGTGGTGGGTAGTTAAATCTTCAGTGATCAAAGGATTAGTATAAAAAAATCTTTTTTAAAATTTTTAATTAAGTGTTTTATTATGCAGAATAACATTTTCTATTTCATTGTTTTTTAAGAATGGTATTTCTATTAGACTTTAATAGTATTTAATTTGGTCCAGCTTTTTGAGCTCTTTAATTTGAAAAAATAAATAACTGTTTTTCAGTTCTCTCTTATGTAATAATTTCAAACATAATTCATTGAAATTTCCTCCCTTAACATCAACATATTATATTCTAGTCTCATCCAATTAAGAATATCAATCTCACTTTTTATTTGTTGACTCTTGAATCCTTTAAAAATGGATTATTTAATTACAAAATATGAGTTATCTTTCTCATTATCTTATCGGTATTAACTTCTGATATGTAATTCAATTAGTCATTACTGTAATCAGAGAACATAAACTCTATGTATCTATCATCTACCTTGGGCTTACACAGGGACACTTTGCTCAGCCTGGAAAGAGTGGACTGGACCTGCCTGTACTGAATCCACCAGGTTTAAGTGAATCCCCAGGGAAGTCTTGGCCCTGGAGGAGATGGGAATGGAAGGGAGGGGGTGGGGGGAAGGTGGGGCGGGGACTGGAGAGGGGAGGACAGGGGAACCCATGGCTGATGTGTAAAATTAAAACACAAATATAATAAAAAAGAATAGTCAAAAAAAGAATAATATAAGCCATACTTTCATGATTCTCAAAATTCACTATGAAAAAAAATCTTATAATAAAAAAGACACGGAGTAAACTGGTTCACTTACCCACTTTCTTTTAACATTCTTTTCTCATTCTTTACTTTAAAATCAGAATTCATTGAAGTTAAACCTGATGGAAAAACAAACTCTGAATTCTATACATTATTTACAGTTGAAATACTCAAATTTGATGGTTCACCTTCTAAACTTACGGCAATAGTAGCAGTTTGGTTTTCTCATTTATTGAGCTTAGCCAGTACCACTGTGGGACTAGAATTTCATTAAGTTAACATAAACTTAGTATATCCTCACTAACTCTTTCTGTTTCTTTTATTCAGAAATTAATAACAATGCAAAGTAATTGTGAAATGTTATGTTTATCTTTGGTATGATCATTATTCGAAAAAAGTAGATAAAAATAATATAAAACATCAGAAAATCATTGGAAGGGGTTTACTGAAATAGTAACAATTTTCATAATTCAATATAATATAATCAAGAGTTAACCTTTGTCAAGTCCTTACCACATATGTTACCTGCTGTAGCTCATTTAATTCTTACAGTGACCTAAGAGATAGGTTATTATTGTTTTCTTCATTATACAAATAATAAAAATGACTACTATATGACTTTAGAGCACTCACATTTTATTAATTATATTCCTTATGTGTAAAGTATAAGAATAAATAAGACTTGCCATACTTACTTAACTTACAGAATTTCTGTAGAAGTCATGTGAGAATATATTTGTGTTCTATTTTAAAAGGTATTTAACATAATTATCCCTGTGCTCACTTAACTATTGATTTGGATGCCATTGAGAGATGAAACCCCACAAATTTACAGAAGTTTAAGGTAAGAAATTTTATTTATTTATTGTGTACATGAGTGAGGAAATGTCAGCTGCCCTCCAGGCAAATAATTGTTTTCACAGGAATTTGAAGTGATAATGGATTAGGAATAAAAAAAAATAAAGATTGGCTTTGTGTGGTCTGATAAACTATAATCCCAATGCTAGGGAGGCTGAGGCAGAAAGATCTTTAGTTCAAAAGTAGACCAGGCCAGGCGGTGGTGGCGCATGCCTTTAATCCCAGCACTCGGAAGGCAGATCCTGGTGGATCTCTGTGAGTTCGAGGCCAGCCTGGTCTCCAAAGCCAGTTCCAGGAAAGGCGCAAAGCTACACAGAGAAACCCTGTCTCAAAAGCAGCCTGAGAAACAGTGATACCCTGCTTATAAAGAGAAGGGGACTGAGAGAATGCTCCATGACTTCAGGAACTTCCAAAAGCAAACTTTCTTACATTGCTTCAAATGTTCTCTACTGACAAGTGAACTGAGAAAAGGAAAGATAAAATGTAAAGCCCAAATCCGTTTCCACAGAGCAGTCAGTAAGGGTGACTTTGGAGATGACAATCAAGAAACTGGTGAACTAGCATCAATTTTCTGGGACTCAGTAGGTAAGAAGGAAGTTTTTGAAATGTGTATGTATATTTCCACAAAACGTATTCATTGTTCAGAACTAATGCTAACTAATCAGACACTTTGAAGTATTTCATAATCACCCCTCCCCCCACCCCCCTCTGTGTGTGTGTGTGTGTGTGTGTGTGTGTGTGTGTGTGTGTGTGTGTGTGTGTGTGTAGGTCTGAAAAGTGTTTGTGAGAGTTGGTTTTTTCCCTTCATTATGTGGGTCCCGGGACTGAATCCAGATTGTCAGGCTTGACAGCAAGTACATTTACCCACTGACCCATGTTACTGTCTTTCTTTAAGTTTTTTTTTTTTCAAAGGTTTGATTAGGAGAGGAGGCAAATTTTCATCTGTTACAGTAAGAATGGATTTATGTAGAAAAATATGAAATGTTACCAGGCATTGTGGTGTGTTCTTATAATCCTAGCACTTGAGAATTTGAGGCAGGAGGATTAAGAGTTTAGCACCATCTTTGGCTACTTGCCTGCATGAAAATATCTCAAAAAAAAGAAGAAAACTAAGACAGTTGGCAAATGGCTCCTGGGGGAAGTTGCTTGCCACCAAGCTTGACAACTTGAGTTCAGTCCCCAAGACCAATACAGTGAAGGAGAGAACAGACACTCAAGTTGTTCTCTGACCTCCACACTTTTGCCCTGGCATGCACTCCCCACCCCCACACAAACAGACTAAATAAATGTAAAAAAATGTTAATAAAAAATGTTTACTTAGTAGACGCATTAGTTTCCTGGGGCTACCATAACAACTTCTAATCCAGAGGGCTTAAGAAAGCAGAGGGTTGTCCTTTTACATCTAAGAGCCAGAAATGTAAAATCAGCCTGTGGCAGAGTTCATGCTTCCTCTGAAGACTCTGGAAGAGAATCTCTTTTACCTTTTCCAGCTTCTGATGGATCCTTAGCATTCTTTGACTTGTTGACAGCATCATTCACGTATCTTCCTCCATCTTCACATACCCTTGTCCATTTGTGGCCCAGTGTCAACTCTTACCGTATTTTGTGTGTGTATATATATATATTTGAATCTAGGGACTCACCCAGAGCCTCCCAAATTCTGGACAAGCACTCTACCACTTAATGTGTTTGTTATGAGGACAAAAGTCATTGAATTTCAGGCCCACTGTGAATCTAGAATGATCTCACGTTAATGCCTTAATTATACCTACAAAGACCTATTTCCAAGTAAGGTTATATTCACTGGTACTTAGGGTAGAACATGAACAAATTTGCAGGGGACGCAATTCACTGAAGTATCCTTTACTTTATTATCATTTTTATTTTATTTTGGTTTGATTTTTTTCAAGACAGGGTTCCTCTGTATAGATCTGGCTGTCCTAGAGCTAACTCTGTATACCAGGCTAGCCTCCAAATCAGAGATCCACCTGCCTCCACCTGTTCTGTGTGCTAGGATTAAAGGCATACACCACCACCACCACCACCACCACCACCACCACCACCACCACCCAGCTATCTTCTGTCTTTTTAAGTAAATCTTATTTACCATTATTGTATGCATGAATGGATGTGTGTGCATGAGCCTGTCTGCATGTGGCTGTCAGATGACAACTTTGTGGAGTTGGTTCTCTCTCTCCACTTTTATATGGGTTCCACGGATCGAACTTATTTTCTTCCTTAAATTACATCGAAGGATCATTAAGAGCATGTGGAGCAAACCTCACAACCTGAGTTGGCTCCTCACATTTACAGAGGAGGATAGAACTGACTTGTGAAAGTTGGCCTCTGACTTCAACACATGTGCCATGGTATGTGCTTGTAGGAGTACACATGCACAGAACAATAAATAAAATGTAAACAGAAGTAAAATCACATTTCATGAACCAAGGATATGGCTCAGTTAGTAGATTTCTGGGTTAGCATGCAAAATAATAACTAAAATTTAAAACTCACCAAAGAGAACAATCAAAACTTGTACAAGGAAAGCAAAATAGTAATTATTGATCTAAAGCAGTGGTCTCAACCTATGGGGCATGATCTCTTTGGGGGTTGCATATCAGATATTTATATTATGATTCATAACAGTAGCAAAGGTACAGTTATGAGTTAGCAACAAAATAATTTTATGTTGGGGTCACCACAACATGAGGAACTGTATTAAAAGGTTGCAGCATTAGGAAGGTTGAGAACCACTGATCTAAAGGCTAATAGAGATTATGAATTCTGTAAAACAAAAATAACAATGAAAATTAAAGAGAAAAAATGGAAGGGGATCTTGGGACAAATAGACATTATATTCACCAACACGTAAATACACACACACACACACACACACACACACACACACATATATATATATATATATATATATATATATATTAGTGAAAATATTATCGAGTGAGAGGAAACATAATAGAATATTTTGAAGAGACAATGCACCAATGTCAGAGGCCTTTGTTTAAAAGTAAACTTACATACACAGGAAGCTCGGTGAACTACAAATATAAACATTTAATAGTGTCCACTAGCACAATAAAAATATTGAAAATTAAAAAAAAAAACAAAGTCCTTGGCGCATGCCTTTAATCCCAGCACTCGGGAGGCAGAGCCAGGCGGATCTCTGTGAGTTCGAGGCCAGCCTGGTCTACAAAGCGAGTTCCAGGAAAGGCCCAAAACTACACAGAGAAACCCTGTCTCAAAAAACCAAAAGAAAAAAAAAAGTCTTGAAAACAACTGCATCATTAATAAGAGAAAATTAAGATCCAATTTCTTATTAAAAACAGTGGAGGCCAGACGCAATAGCATAGCATATACATTGTAACCCAAGAATGAACACGTCACACAAGAATCCTATATTCAGCAAAACTAACTTTAAAAACAAAGATGAAGCCTTTAATCCCAGCACTCGGGAGGCAGAGGCAGGTGGATCTCTGTGAATTTGAGGCCAGCCTGGGCTACAGAGTGAGTTCCAGGAAAGGTACAAAGCTATACAGAGAAACCCTGACTTGAAAATAAAATAAAATAAAAAGATGAAATGCAGCTGTTTCCCGATAAATAAAAACGGAAACAGCTTGTCGTTATCAGATCCACATTATGAGAAAGACTAAGTTATTTTTTTCAGGTGAAAAGAAATAAATTCCAGCACCTCCAGTGGATGTCTAAAACCAATTCCTTATCCCTAGATACACAGTTTATTTGCCTTTTCTTTTTCTTTTGGTTTTTTTTCGAGACAGGGTTTCTCTGTGTAGTTTTGGTGCCTTTCTTGGAACTCACTCTGTAGACCAGGCTGGCCTCGAACTCACAGAGATCCACCTGGCTCTTATTTGCCATTTTATTTTGAGCCAGGTTCAAACATTCCATCATTTCGATTCCACCATTTCAGTTCTATAATCATAGACATGTTCCATCTTGAGATACAAATTTTGTGTCCTCTCATAACAAGGCTTTGTTTTTTCTAACTTTTTCAGTCAGAAATATGGTACCAAAAGTAGCACAGATTTCTTGAAGATGAATATAAGATATTTTGTTTTGCTGGGCTGTGGTGGCGCACTCCTTCAATCTGAGCACTGGGGAGGCAGAGGCATGCAGATCTCTGTGAGTTCGAGGCCAGCCTGGTCTACAAAGTGAGTTCCAGGAAAGGCTCCAAAGCTGCAGAGAAATCCTGTCTCAAACAAAAATTTTTTTTAAAGGTAATTGTTTCCTTCTCTTACCTCCTTCTCTTTCAGTACTTGGAATTAAATCTAAATCCAAGCTCCTCTAAATACTAGGCAAGCACTCTAGTATTGATCTACATCTCTGTGTTTTGTTCTATTTTGTTGTTTTTGTTTTGTTGTTGTTGATAAAAGTCTCACTAAGTTGCCTAGGTAGGCCTTGAACTATCAGGGTCTTTTGCTGTTTGTTTGTTTCAGAAAGAGTCCCTTGTATCCCAGGCTGGTCTTGAATTCACTATGTACCTGAAGGTGACCTTGAACTTCTAAGTTTTCTGCCTTTACTTGCCAGAGGCTGAGCAGACAGCGAGGCATGTGCCACCACATCTGGCAAGCTTTGGGATTTCAGTCTTCTACCCCAGCCTGTGTAGTAGCTGGGATTGGAAACTTACACCAACAGGCCCAGCTATAGGACTCATTCTTTTTGCATTACTTTTATCTCTTTGTATTTTTTAGCAAGTAGAGGTCAGAGGACAGCTTTACAGAGTAGGTTCTCTCCACCTTGTTGATTCCAAGAATCAAATTCAGGCCAAGCAGTGGTGGCACACGCCTTTAATCCCAGAACAGAGACAGAGACAGATGGATCTCTAACTTTGAGGCCAGGCAGCCTGGTCCACAGAGTGGGTTCCAGGACAGCCACGGCTACACAGGGAGAAACCCTGTTTTGACAAAAAGAATCAAACTCAGGTGAAGCTTGTAAAGCAAGTGCTTCTACTCACTCAGCCATCTCATCAGCTGTTAACTAAGTTAAGGGGTTCTGCTTCTTTTAACCATGGAGTATTGCCTCCCAAAGAAGGACAAAATTATATTACTTTCAAGGAAACAAATGAAACCAGAGAAAGAAAGCATCATATTAAGGAAAATGTGCCAGACACAGACAGACAAATACCCAATTTTCTCTCTCATGAAGAAT
This sequence comes from Onychomys torridus, assembly GCF_903995425.1. Classification (NCBI taxonomy): domain Eukaryota; kingdom Metazoa; phylum Chordata; class Mammalia; order Rodentia; family Cricetidae; genus Onychomys; species Onychomys torridus. The sequence goes on from NC_050466.1 coordinate 96,916,483, forward strand.
CTCGACTATACACATACATATGTTGGCAGATATATGTGTGTGCAGATGGCATGAAAGTAGAGGTCAGACTGTGGACAAGAAGATTCACAAGGCAAAGAGTACAAGTAAAGTACATAATATGCATACATGAAAATATTAGTAAAATACATGATGTGCATACATTAAAATGTTGCAGGGAAAGCACCATGATTATCCACAACTATAAAAATACATAAATAGATAGGGCCAGGTCAGTGAGGGCATGATCTTGAAGGTATCAGAGCTCAAGACCCTGCTTTTCCTCTCTCTTTGCTTCCTAGTCACATCGAGGTGAACAGGTTTCCTTTGGCATGCACGCTAGCTGTGATTTACAATGCGATTAGAGGCTCATGTCCATGGACCTAAGCAACCATGCACTATAATCTCTCAAAGCCTGAGCCAAAATAAACCTCTTCTTCTTTGATTTGTTTTATTTCATATATTTTTCACAGAGACAGAAAACACATTAGCACAAAACATTTTGCCAAATTCACCACCATTTCTAATAAATATTTCCAGCAAACTAGTTTAAGGTGGGAACTTCATTAAGCTAATAACAGGTGTCTATGAAAAACCTGTAGCTGCTATCAGAGTTAATTGCGAAATACTAAGTCCTACTTTCTTATAATCAGGAGATCCAATTGAAGGGAGAATTTCTTCCCTTTCAGACAGGATCTCATATAGCTCAGACTCTTCTCTAGCTCCCTATGCAGCCAAGGCTGACTTAGGACTTCTCATCCTCCGAATTCCACTTCCCAAGGGCTGGGACTAGTAGCATGTACCAGCACACCTGCTTAATTTGATGCTGGGGGTCAAAGCAAGAGTCTCGTGAAAACTAGGCAAGTACTCAACAAGGTGAGCTGCATCTGCGGCCCTTTATTTCTGTTCACCCTTGTCCCAGAGGTCTTACATGTTCAATTAATTAAGAAAAAGGAAAACAGATCTGGTGTGGGACAGAAAAAAGATCTCTTTTTTAAACTTTATGATCTTACATAGAAAAAACCTTAAGAAACTTCTGAAAAAGGTTATATCGGGGCAAATGAATGAGCAGACCAAGTGTGCATGATACATGACCAGGAGAGAACGTATATTTTTGTACCCCGGAAGTAAAGATTCTGAAGTGAAAACTGTTTCAGTTTACAGCAGCAAAGAGAATAAAGTCCTTAGGAATATGATTAACAAAATAAATGTAATAATAGTGCAGTGAAAACTGTAAACCAGTATTGAATGAAATTAAAGAACACCTACAGAGCCAGGCAGTAGTGGTGCACGCCTGTAATCCCAGCACTCGGTAGGCAGAGGCAGGTGAATCTCTCTGAGTTTGAGGCTAGCCTGGTCTACAAAGCCAGTTCCAGGACAACCAGGACTGTTATGCAGAGAAACCCTATCTCAAAAAAAAATTAATCAATAAATAAAGAACACCTAAAGAAACAAACAAACAAAAAACCATTCCATGTCCATGATTTGGAAGATATAATAGTAAAATAACAATACACCCAGACTGATCTACTTTGCATAAAATCTGTAGCCAAGGGGTTGGGGATTTAGCTCAGTAGTAGAGCGCTTGCCTAGCAAGCACAAGGCCCTGGGTTCGATCCTCAGCTCAAAAAAAAAATCTATAGCCAAATCTCAGCAGGAATTTTGGCAGAAACTACGTGATTCATACAAGGAACCCAGAATAGCCAGATCATCTCTTGGAAAGAAGGATAAATTAGGGAGGCTCACAATTCCCATGCTCAAGCCTTACTAACTAGAAGCAACTATCCGGAGGAGTCTGTGATACTGCCATAAAAGTGCTTATCCACATCATTGGAATAGAATTGAGAATTGAGAAATAAGCCCACAGATTTGTTATCAGTTGTTGACACTGGTACCCAGACAATACAATTTTGGAAAGAAAGCAAGTGCTAGGACAAATGGATATTCACATGCAGAAAAATCAGTTTAGACCACTACAGTATAATAATAGATACAACAATTAACTCATATTTGTTCCAAGCTCTAAGAGTAAAACTAAACAATTTTGAAGAAAATATATATGTCAATATTTGTTACTTTATATAAAACAAGTGTTTCTTAGTTATGATACCTACAACACAAGCTAACAAAAAGGAGATAAGGTAGGCTTTGTTAGAGTGAAACATGTTTGTGCAATAAATAACATTATCAAGAATATTGTGGCCATTAATCAAGCAGCTTTACACTGCCAGCCAGAAAGAACACTCTGAAATCATGAAGCAAAATAAATCAATCCTTCTACCCTTAAAAAAAGAAATAAAGGGCCAGTGTAGTGGCACATACCTTTAATCCCAGCACTCTGGAGGCCGAAGCAGGCAATTCTCTTTGAGTTTGAGGCCAACCTGGTGTACATTTAAAGTTCCAATTCCAGGCCAGCCATGGCTACATGGTGATACCTGTCTCATGAGAGAGAGAGAGAGAGAGAGAGAGAGAGAGAAGGGAAAGAAAGAAAAAGAAAGAGCCCAATGAAAGGGAACACAAACATATCAAATACTCTGGAAAGTGCAAATTGAAACCATAATATGACAATACCTGCTTTCTATCCAGTAGGATGGATATAAAAAAAATAGTGAGCCAGGCAGTGGTGGGGTACAGCTTTAATCCCAGCACTCGGGAGGCAGAGCCAGGCAGACCTCTGTGAATTCGAGGCCAGCCTGGGCTACAGAATGAGTTCCATGAAAGGCGCAAAGGTACACAGAGAAACCTGTCTCGAAAAACCAAAAAAAAAAAAAAAATAGTGGTGAGTATGTAGAGTTACTGGTACTTTTACACGGTGCTCATTGAAACAGCTTGGTAGCTCCTCAAAAACTTAAACTCTCACTGTATACCCCAAAGAATGGAAAAATCAGTACAAGTTGTACACAACAGGCAGGTGGATCTCTGAGTTTAAGACCAGGCTGGTCTACAGAGAGAATTCATGGAAAGACTGGGCTACACAAAGAAACCCTGTCTCAAAAAACTGGGGGTGGGGTGGGGAACTTTATTATACTGGGCACACACCTTTAGTCTCAGCACTCGGGAGGCAGAGGCAGAGGAATCTCTGAGTTCAAGGCCAGCCAGGTCTACAAAATGAGTTCCAAGATGGCCACAGCCATGCAGAGAAACCCAACCTCAAAAAAAAAAAATTGTACACAAAAGTTCATAGTAGCCAGGCGGTAGTGGCACATGCCTGTAATCCCAGTACTCGGGAGGCAGAGCCAGGTGGATCTCTGTGAGTTCGAGGCCAGCCTGGGCTACCAAGTGAGTCCCAGGAAAGGCACAAAGCTACACAGAGAACCCCTGTCTCGAAAAACAGAAACAAAAACAAAAACAAAAATATCATAGTATCCAAAACAACATAAGAAGCTGTTACAGTGGCATATATTTGTAATCAGCATTTAGGAAGTGGAGGCAAGAGAATCATTTCAAGGCTAGGCTCAGCTATACAGAGAATTCAAAACCAGCCTGGCTTTCATGAAAAACTCAGTTCACAGTGCCTTTCTTTCTTTCTTTTTTCTTCTTCCTTCCTTTCTTTCTTTCTTCCTTCCTTCCTTTCTTTCTTTTCCTTCCTTCCTTCCTTCCTTCCTTCCTTCCTTCCTTCCTTCCTTCCTTCCTTCCTTCCTTCCTTTCTTTCTTTTTTTTTGAGACAGGGTTTCTCTGGGTATTTTTAGAGCCTTCCCTGGATGTCGCTCTGTAGACCAGGCTGACCTTGAACTCACAGAGATCCACCTGGCTCTGCCTCCTGAGTGCTAGGATTAAAGGCATGTGCTGTGGCCACTGCTCTGCACAGTGTTATTTCTAATAGTTCCATAATAACACAATGCCCGGCAACTTATGAATGAATAAACAAGATATGCTCTACTTATCAAATTGAGTATTCTAACAAAAAAAGAACAAAGTAATGACATCACACACACACACACACACACACACACACACACACACACACACACACCCTGGATGGATCATAAAAATATGAAAGAAGCTAATCAGAAAAGAGACCACATGCAGTGGGGCTATATGAAATGCGAAGAACATGTGGAACTATGGACGTAAAAAGTAGATTATTGGTTCCATGGATCTAGGGAAATGGAGTAAGGGGATGTGCTTGCATGTATTACATTTATTTGGGAGGGAAGTACCTCTAAAGTTATACACCTAGATATGGTAATGGTTGGGCAACTTTGTAAATATATAGAAAGCCATCTAAGTGAACCTTTTTTATTTTTGGTTTTTCAAGACAGGGTTTCTCTGTAGCTTTGTAGCCTGTCCTGGACTAGCTCTGTAGACCAGGCTGGCCTCGAACTCACAGAGATCCACCTGCCTCTGCCTCCCGAGTGCTAGGATTACAAGCGTGCGCCACCACTGCCCGGCTAAGTGAACCATTTTTTATTAGTGTGTGGGTGCTGTAGGTATGCACATGTATAGGTGTGGATACTCTGATCTGTGTGTGGAGGTCAGAGAACAGCATTGTAGGGTTAGTTCTTTGCTTTCACTTTTACGTGGATTCCAGAGATCAACATCAGATCACCTGGCTTATGTGGCAAGCCTTTTTACCTATTCACTGAACCATCTTTCTGGCCTTAAATTCACACTTTAAAACAGTGAACTTGAGCTGGAGATGTAGCTCAGTGCTTAAAATACTTCTCTAATGGTGAACTTTATGGTATGCAAATTATGTCTCAAGTGGGGTCTTAAAAAATGTGGTGCATTGAATAAAGATAAACTAATAAAATCAGATTTTCTTTAAAATTAATTAAAAGGGTGTTTGGTTAATAAATTTAATTATGATCATAGTATGTTCTTAACATTTTTTCCTTGTGGAGCTGTAATTGAATATTTCAAAACCAAATAGTATTCTGATTGTTTCTTTTAATCTCGGCTTGCATTTTTCTCCTTCATTTTCTTACACATTTTCAAATTGCTACTTTGAAACAGTAAGGGGTTAGGATATATATCAGTGTTAAGGGTTTTGATTATCATGTGCTGGACTCTTGATCACACATATAATATTTATTAAGTATCTTAATATTTGTAGAAATGTCATTGCTTGTGTACATTACATTTGCTTTTACTTAATATTCTACATTTGAATTTTCTCCTCTTTGTTTTCATTAGTAAAGTATCATTTATCACATGAGGTATTATTTTTTTTTGGTTTTTTTTGAGGTATTAATTTTTGTCTGTATTTTTTTTCCCATTCAGCTCTATATTAAACAAGTCAGAAGGTGTCTTGGCAGAGACACATCTTCACAGTGTGCAAAAAGATTCTCCCACAACAGGAGAGTGATAGCACAGATGAGGATATACAGGTCCTAGTTTCTACCAAACTCCAAAAAGCATTCCCTAGGAAGAAAACATGGGTCTCCCCTTTCCCCGACTACAGCCACAGAATGCTAGATTTGTACAGCTAATCAAAACTACTTGCAAGGTACTAATTTTTGTCTGTTTCTCTTTCTTTAAAAAAGTTCTTTGAGACAGGTCTCATTGTGCAGCCCTGCCTAACCTAGAACTCTGTGTATAAATTAGACTGGTTCCCAACTCATAGAGAGCTACCTGCCTCTACCGCCCAAGTGCATTAGGAGTTTTTCCTCCAACTGACTTTTCCATTAATTTTAGCTGGGCATGGTGGTGCATGCCTTTAATCCCAGCACTTAGGAGGCAGAGGCAAGCAGATCTTTGTGAGTCTGAGGCCAGCCTGGTCTACAAAGCAAGTTCCAGGATAGTCAGTGTTGTTACACAGAGAAACCCTGTTTAGAAAAGAAAAAAAAAAACTACTAATTTTTATATTCTGTTCAGCATTGTATAAAATTTCTATATCGGGTTGGGGGTTTAGCTCAGTGGTAGAGCGCTTGACTGGCAAGCACAAGGCTCTGGGTTCGATCTTCAGGTCAAAAAAAATTCTATATCATAAGTCATCATTTATTTATATCTATCTGTCATCTATCTATTATTTTCAGTTGAAACTATTTGGCTGCATGTAAATATGTTTTGTACCTGTTTATTAGCCATTTATTTCATCTGTGAATTGTCAGAATTGCCTACTTCCATCTTATCAATTTGTATGATATATATAAATATATGATTATAAACAGATTTTATGGGTTGGGGATTTAGCTTAGTGGTAGAGCGCTTGCCTAGCAAGCTCAAGGCCCTGGGTTCGATCCTCAGCTCAAAAAACCACCCCATATTTTATGCATGTTTCTGCAAGAACATTTCCAATTTTATTATTCCCTTTGTTATTTGTTTATTATTAATTAATTTACTTTTTTTTTTCCAAAACAGGGTTTCTTTGTGTAGCTTTGCGCCTTTCATGGAACTCACTTGGTAGCCCAGGCTGGCCTCGAACTCACAGAGATCCGCCTGGCTCTGCCTCCCGAGTGCTGGGATTACAGGCGTGCGCCACCACCACCCAGCTTAATTTACTTATTTTTGAGACAGGGTTTTGCAGCTTAAGGGCCAGTCTCTATGTCACCATTCTGTTTTAGTTCTCAAGTACTGAGACTACTGGCACTAATAATAATGCCCAGCTTGTGGGCAGTGGTGGCGCACGCCTGTAATCCCAGCACTCAGGAGGCAGAGGCAGGCGGATCTCTGTGGGTTGGAGGCCAGCCTGGGCTACAGAGTGAGTTCCAGGAAAGGATCCAAAGATAAATAGAGAAAGCTTGTCTCAAAAAACCAAAATAATAATAATAATAATAATAATAATAATAATAATGCCCAGCTTGTTTTGAAAATTGGATTTACTTGGTTTATAGTGGGGGAGAGTTTAAAGTTAATCTTCCCCATTTTTCTTTTGATTTATTTTCCATTTGTGATGACGAATCTTGGTTGTCAACCTGTCTAAAACTGCTGCTGGGTACTAACTACTGTGAGGGATTTTCTAGATCAGATTATTTGAAGCAGGAAGGCACACACTAAATCAGGGTGGCACCTTCTGGTGGCAGCTCAGAAAAAAAGGAACATTGAAAAGGGAAAATTCGTTTTTTGACTGATTGCTCTCACTCTCATTGGCAAGTCCCTCTGCCTTGTTGCTACAGAATTCCTTCACTAGTGTTAAAACCTACTTCTTTGGGATTCCAACAGACTGAAGAGCAGCGGCTGTCCAGGACTCTTCCAGGACTCCAGTGCCACATCGGGACTTCTGAGACATCGAGCCTTGTGTATTGAACAACAACCAGAATCTTGGCCTTTCTATCACAAGCTAGACATTGTTGTTGGATTACCTACAGTTCTGTTTCTTTAGACTACCCGAACACACTATTGTTCTTAAACTTGGAAAGGGATCCTCATCTTGAGATTTCTTGCATAGTCAGTCTTTCTTTCCTAGTAACATGTATATTTATTTCCTTATTTATTTGGAGACAGTCTGGAGCTTCCTATCATCCAGCTTCTTCCTCCTAAGTGATGGCATTTCAAATCTTTATGTAAAAAACATGTGTCACCATGCCTGGTACAGGTGGTTCTGTGGATTGAACTCAGGGATTCATGAATGCTAGGAAAGACTCTACCAACTAAAATACATTTGCAGCCTTCCATTGTCTTTCAAAAATAACTTGAGGGGCTAGAAAGATGGCTCAATGGCTAAAGTACTTGCCATATAAGCACGGAGACCTGAGTTCAGATCCTCAGCACTTATAAAAGCACACACATAGCCCTAGATTAGTGTGCATGTGTGTGAATTTGTGTGTGTGTGTGTGTGTGTGTGTGTGTGTGTGTGTGTGTGTGTATAGTTGTATTCCAGGGTATTACTGGTTTAATTACAGACCATATGTCTAATAATAATTATAATATTGTGAAGAGCAATAGAGGGAGACACCAAACACCAGCCTTTGGACTCTACATGCATACATGGATGTGCACACTCCCACCACACCCACATATGAACACACCAAAAGATGTGAAAATAGAAGATGGACTACTTGGGAAGAGGATATTGGCCAGAGTGTCTTAGTCTGTGTTCCATTTCTATGAAGAGATATCATAACCAAGGCAACTCTTCCAAAAGAAAGCATTTAATTGGGGCTTGCTTACAGTTTCACAGGTTTAATCCATTATGCTGATGGCAGGGCACATGGCAGCATGCAAGCAGACATGGTAGCTGAGAATTCTACATCCAGATCCACAGGCAGCAGAAGAGCAGAGCCACTGGGTTGGACTTGGGCTTTTGAAAACCTCAAAGCCCACTTCCAGTGACACTTCCTCCAACAAGGCCACACCTCCGAATCCTTTCAAATAGTGCCACTACCTAAGCATTTATATATATGAGCCTATGGAGGTCATTCCTATTTAAACCACCACAAGCAGGAATAGCAAAGTGACAAGAGGAAGTAATAGGGTATGGATATAATCAAACTACAATATACACATACATAAAAATGTCATAATAGGGGCTGTAAAGATAACTCAGAGGTGAAGGGTTCTTGCTGCACAATCATGAGATCTCAGCACCTATGGATCAAGCCAGGTAACTCACAAAAGATTATAACTCCAATTCTGATAGATCTAATACCCTCTTATGTCCTCTGCATGTGTGCACTCTTCTTGCCCCCCAACATGCATATATTCTCATGCAAACACAGACATACAAAAAAATAAAGTACACTTTACATGTGTTTATCTAATTTGTAAGAATTTGGTTATATGTAGGTGGTATACTATGCCTATGTAGAGGTCAGAGGACAACTTGCCCGAGTTAGCCCTCTCTATCATGTGAGTTCTGAGAATCAAACGCACATTGTCAGTCTTGGCAGCAAGTGCCTTTACACACTGAGGTATCCTTGTTTATTCTCTGTCTCTGTGTGTGTCTTTGTCTCTATCTCCCCCGTGTGTGTGTGTGTGTGTGTGTGTGTGTGTGTGTGTGTGTGTGTCCATGTCAGTGAGCATGTATCTCATGTGGCTTTGAAGAGATCAGAAGACAGCTTGGGGTAAGTTAACTCCTTTCACCTTGGATTCTGGGGATCAAAGTCATGGCTATAAGCACCTTTATCCATCCCCTGATCAGTCTCATGGGCCCAAATAAAATAAATCTTTTTTAAAACTGGGAGCTTGGCGGTGGTGGTGTATGCCTTTAATTCCAGCACTCAGGAGGCAGAGGCATGCAGATCTCTGTGAGTTCGAGACCAGCCAGGTCTACAGAGTGAGTTCCAGGAAAGGCGCAAATCTACACAGAGAAACCCTGTCGGGGGGGAGGGGGAACTGGGGCCAAAGAGATGACTCAGTGGGGTTAACTGCTAAGTTTGATCCCTAGAAACCATGCACAAGCTAGAAGGAAGAGAACTAACTCCACAAACTTCCTCTGAGTTCCATATACATTCCCTGGCACTCATGTACCCAAAGACACAAATCACACACACACACACACACACACACACGTACACTAATATTAAACTAAGTAATTAAAACTTTGAAAAAGAAAATATCATAATGAAACCATTCTTGTATGTAATTAAAATATCCTCTATAAACAAAAGACAAAGCAATAATTTAATATTTTTCTGTATGACTTCCTATTTTCCAACTGAATTTGTGTATGAGGATTGTGTGAAAAACAGCTATTTTTATGGCAATATTTATTAAATGTTTTTGTTTTCCAGTTGTTACATTATGCAGTCATTGTCATTCATGAATGTGTTCATTAAGATCTATTTCTTTTTGTGTGTTCTTTTCTATTGATCTGTATCCTGGTTTCAAATGCAATGGAGGGGAGAAAGGATTTATTTTAGCTCCCAACTCCAGGTTACACTTCATCATTGTAGGCACTTCAAGGCATCCAGAACTAGTCATAGCCACAGTTATACATGTTTGTACTCAGCTCATTTTTTCTTTTCTTTCTTTCTTTCTTTCTTTCTTTCTTTCTTTCTTTCTTTCTTTTTTTTTTTTTTTTTTGGAGCTGAGGGCCGAACCCAGGGCCTTGTGCTTGCTAGGCAAGTGCTCTACCACTGAGCTAAATCCCCAACCCCCCTTTTTTTTAACAGTCCAGTACGTAGCCCTACAGAACAGAGCTGCCCATTTTTAAGCTTAGTCTTTCTGTAGTTGAAGTTTTCCTATGTCCCACCTGGCCCATGGTCAGGACAAATCTCTCTCAACCAACAATCCTGCAGCTGCTTGGACCCAAGTAAACACAGAGGCTTATATTAATTAAAACTGTATGGCCTAATGTCTCAGGTTTTTGCTGGCTAGATCTTACATCTTAAATCAACCCATTTCTATAAATCTATACCTTACCACATGGCTTGTGGATTACTGATTTCTTTACATCTTGCTTCCTCTGTGTCTTGGCTGGCAACTCCTAACTCAGCCTTCCTGTTTCCAGAATTCTTGTCTCTCTTTGTTCCACCTATACTTCCTGCCTGGCTACTGGCCAATCAGCACTTTATTTATTAACCAATCAGAGCAACACACATTCACAGTATACAGAGCGATATCTATGGCATCCACATCAATTAACATAATCAAAACAAATCCCTACAGACATGCCCATAGGCCAACATAATCTAGGCAATTTTTCATTGAGACTCCATTCTTAAGTGATTCTAAATTGTGTCAAGTTGTCAATTAAAACCAACCATCACTATTTGGTACAAGTACCATGTTGATTTCATTGTTTTAAATTACATTGCATTTGAGCATCTGACAAAACTCGATTGTACACACACCAATGTTTCTGTTTCTCATTCGTTATCTCCTTTTCATGGCTTGTAGAAGTCTCATATAGTAAAGGCTTGCTTCTCCAACATGTATAGTTATTAAGACATAATTAGATCAAGAGGGTACTAAACTCATCAGTGAATTAATGCATTGGTGAATTCTGAGGTAAATGGTCTAGTAGGAGGTGGGACCTCAATGGAGGAAGTGGGTCGCAAGGTACACCTTTGAAAGGTGTATCTTCTCACTGGACCATTTTCACTCCTGTTTCAAGATTGGGTGAGGTATGCACTTTAATTCCACTATACCCTTTTACATGTTTCTACATTGCCAAAGAGCTAAAAGCAGTATAGTCAGCTGACTGGATTTAAACCTCTTGAAACTTTGAGTGAGAATATATTTGTATTGCTTTGAGTTGTTTCACTCAGGTGCTTTGTCTCAGTGAAGACAAGCTAGCATACATCTTTTTATTAAAGCAACTTCAGAAACACTTTGTCTTGTTTCTCCTCCCCTTTTGCTCTTTTTTTGATTTTTTGACACAGGGTCTCATGTAACCTAGCTAGCCTGGAACTCAGTGTGTAGACCAGATTGACCTTGAAGTCACAGAGATCTACCTGCTTCAGCCTTATGAGTGCTGACATTATAAGCAAGCACCATGATGCCCAATTTATAAAGTACTAGGGATTGAACCTAGGCCCTTATGTATGTTAGATAAGCAGTCTACAAACTAAGCTATATCCACAGCTCCACAGTCATAATTCATTATTTTTTTCTTTATAAGAATTCTACACATGCTTTTTTAAGGATTATTATTATTCCATAATTTCAACTTCTTTAGAGTACAGTTAAATAGTACCTATTAGATGCTAGAGCCTAAGCTAGACATTCACATGTATTATTGGTGGTTGTCACAAGAACCCTGTGTAGTATACATTCATTATTCTCTGCTTTAGAAATAAGGAAATCTAATAAACTAAATGTTTTGATCAATGTCACAAAACTAGCAAATTCTTCTATGTAGTCCACTATTTCTCTTTCTCTTCCCCTCCTTCTCAATCTCTTTCTCTCTCTACCTCTGTTTGAGACAAGATACCATCTAGCCCAGGCTTGGACTTGTACTCACTTTATAGTTAGTGCTAAGGTTAGAAATCTGATCCTCCTCCTTCTATCTCCCAAGTGCTGAAATTGTAGGTATGTACCACCATGGTTCTCTTTCTTGTTTAATTGGATGCCATTTATTATTTTATTGGTTTAATTGGAATTTCAAAAGGCTATTTAAATAATAGCATTCAACTGGCTACTTACCTTGTTTGCCTCTCTACTTATTGAGCAGAAAATTCTTCATTATTTCTACCTGTTTGAATGGCTGGGAGAGGGTTCCAGAATGGTTGAAATGATTGTTATTATGGAAGAATGGAGATAAGGGACAGGCACCATGTACTTTGTTGGAAAAATTCTACTTGTTGACAAAGATTGTCAACCAGATGGTTGTGAGCTGCCATGTGAATGCTGGGAATGAACCCGTATCTTCTGGAAGAGCAGCCAGTGCTTTTAACCACTAAACCTTCTCTCCAGATCTCATAAACCATTTTTTAAAAAAAATTCTGAGGCTATATATTAAAAGAAATTAAAGCTGCTTGATACTGTCTATTTTGAATCAAAAATTTTGATTCTAGGCTATGACAACTGATCTAGAAGCAAGTTATTTAATTTCTTTTTTTTTTTTTTTTGGTTTTTGGTTTTTGGTTTTTTGAGACAGGGTTTCCCTATGTAGCTTTGTGCCTTTCTTGGAACTCACTTGGTAGCTCAGGCTGGCCTCAAACTCACAGAGATCCACTTGGCTCTGCCTCCCGATTGCTGGGATTAAAGGCGTGCGCCACCACTGCCCAGCCTTTTATTTAATTTCTAATCCTAAATTCCTTCATCTTTATAAGGGAAAATGATATCTATGGAGGCCTTAGGCATTTAGATATTTGGTCTCCAGATGGTAGCCCTGTTTGGGGAGGCTTAGGAGGTCTGGCCTTGCTAGAAGAAGTATATCACTTTGGCCAAGCTTTGAGGTTTTGAAAACCATCCACAGTTTCCAGTATGTGCTCTCTGCTTCATGTCTGCAATTCAGGGTGTGAGCTCTCAGTTTCTGCTCCATCTGCCTGCTGTCTCTACTCTACCATCATGAACTCTAACCCTCTAGAACCATATACCCCAAATAAACTCTTCTATATGTTACTTTGGCCACATAGTTTTAGCACAGCAGTATAAAAGTAACTAATAATATTTATAATATTTTCAAGATAAAGGAGGTGAAATGAAATATTGATAACTGTACTTACTGTATGGTGAGCATTCAAAAATACTATTACTAATAGTATCCTAGTAATTTTACAAGTGATGAGTTTTAGTAAGTAGATAGCTAAGTCAATTATTTATAGTGATTTAACTTCCATCCCACTCTAATATCTAATTCATACATTACTTCACTGGTGAGAAATTTCAATCTATGTTTAGTAAGAATGAATATAATAATTTAAATGTTCATAACTTTAAAAAATTCATTGTGGGGGTTGGGGATTTGGCTCAGTGGTAGAGCGCTTGCCTAGCAAGTGCAAGGCCCTGGGTTCGGTCCTTAGCTCCAGAAAAAAAAAATTCATTGTGTTAAACTGAGTATGATAGGCGATATGAATTTACAACATGCCCCCACAGTTGGGCATGCCTGGAGGACCTAGACACTTCCGCCTAGTTATTTCCGGTTCAAAACAGCCATTTCTGGGTCAAAACATCTCCTGTTACTAGGACCCCGTGGCTTTGCGTGGTTGCATAAAGCGCACGAAGCCATGTGATCTACATGCATGCATGGAGTAGCCACATGGGTTCCTGTATGCACGCGCACGGCCCACCCTTTATAAGCCGGTGCCATGTTCCTCCGGCCTCACTCTTTCCCTTGACCACGTGTGTTTTCCACAGGCCTGTTCACATCTGTCTCTTTCTCTCCTATCTTAATAAAAACTCTTGTTAGTGGATTTGTCGTGTTTCGGGATGTTTCCTCGAAGGGTAAGAGCGCCGCCAAATAACTAACAGTACTCTGGGGGTGAAGGCAACAGGATTGGGAGTGTAAGGTCATTGTTGGCTATGTAATGAGGTTGAAGCCTACCTGAGCTACATGAGACCTTGGCCCAAAAACAAAAACAAAGTATAATGACACATATATGTGAAAATAACATTATGAAACACATTACTTTGATTGCTAATTTAAAATTGATTCTAAAATCACAAACACATTCTTTTTTGTTTGTTCTTTGTTCTGTTTTATCGAGACAGTGTTTCTCTGTGTAGTCCTTGCTGTCTTGGAACTTGCTTTGTAGACCAGACTGGCCTCAAACTTGAAGATACACCAACCTCTAACTCCTGAGTGCTGGGATTAAAGGTGTATATCACTACTCCTTGCTCCATAAAAATGTTCTTAAAACCTCAAAAATGTCATTGTTTTCATTGGAATATGTCTAGTATTCTATATAATACTGATTGTTTCTTGAAGATTGATCTTTATTATAAGGGATTGAGAGATGACTCAGAGGGTTGGGGATTTAGCTTAGTGGTAGAGTGCTTGCCTAGCAAGCGCAAGGCCCTGGGTTCGATCCCCAGCTCCACAAAAAAAAAAAAAAAAAAAAAAAGAGAGATGACTCAGTTGTTAAGAGCACTTGTTGGTGTTCCAGAGGACCCAGGTTCAGTTCCCAGCACCCACATAGAAGTACATAACTGTCTGTAACTATAGTTCTGTGGAGTCCAGTGCCCTCTTCTGACCTCTGTGGGCCTTGCACACGCATGATGCACATATATACTTGCAGGCAAAACACACATACACACACAAATGAATAAATAAAAGACTAATCTTAATTATGATTAAAAAACAGTTATTCCTAATAGTGTAAGAAAAAATTTTAAATCAGAAATGGCTTTTTGTGCTGACAAGATTTCTCAATGGTAAGTGACCTGAGTTTGATCCCTGGGACCTGCATGGTAGGAGAGGACTGACACCCACAAATTGTCCTCTGACCTACATGTGCTGGCCATAGTTTGCACATGCATGTGTGTGTGATACATACATATAATAAATAAATGAATGTTGAAAAATCATGCTACAGAAAGAGAAAGCAAAGGCTTTCTAAAATATATCAAATACTTTAGTTGGGCATGGTGGCCATGCCTGTCATCTTAACACTTGGGAGTTAAAGGTAAGACAATCAGAAATTCAGAGTCATTATTAGCTATATAGTGAGTGTGAAGTCAGCTTGGGATACATGAGTATTATCTATTAAGGTAACTTTTTATTGGAAACATTTTTGCAGGTGTGTTTCTGTGTGTTTTGTTGCTAAGAATTAAACCCAATTAAACTTGTGCATGCTATGTGTATGTATACAACTCAGTTACACATTCAACCTCAGTGCCATTTGATATTTTTGTTTTCATCTACTTGCTCTTTCATTTATCTTATCAATCCCATTGTATGTATTTTGTTTTTGTTTTGGAAGACAGCATCTTACTGTGTAGCTCAAGTCAGTCTCACCCCACTATGCTGCCCTCTCACAACAATCTTGCCTCATCCTCTGTAGTTCTGGAATTACAGGTGTGCACCATATTAAAATTATTCTATAGCATACTGTATGAATATTATACACATTACAATTCATATTGATGCATATGATTTTGATATAAGGTCTCATATACCTCAGATTGTCTGTAACTTAAGCTGCCTTTGAACTCCTAATCTTCTTGCTTCAACCTCCCCAGTGATGGAATTATTAGTGTGCACTACCATGCCCTGGTAATATACTTCTTGGTATAAAACAGTATTTCCATTCTTGAATAAGTCCTATTTATTGTGCCACACTTTTTATTTCTAGGTCATTTTAAGATACTATTGAATAAGAATATTTTTTGAGGTAGGGTCTCATGTACTCCAGTCTGGACCTGAACTCAGTATTAGCCAAAGATGATCCTTTTTACTTCTGATCCTCCTGACTTTCTATATTCAGAGTGCTAGAGATTTTATTTGTTTGTTTTGTTTATCTTTTACTTGGGAACAAATTATATAGTGTTGTCACACAACTAAATAGTCACAGTTTAAGGATATATTCATTAATATTAAAATTTAAAACTATGACCTTAATGGGCTGTGTATGTGCATATGTGTGTGCAAGTGTACATAAATGCATATGGAGACCAGAGGTTGACATGAGCCTTCTCCATCACTCCCCACTTTATTTATTTTCTTAATTAATGTGTTTTTTTTTTTTAGTTTTTGAAACTAAAATACAATTACATCATTTACCTCTTTTTCTTTCTTGAGCCCTTCCATGTATGCCCCTTGCTCTCTTTCAAATTCTTGGCCTCTTTTCTTTAATTGTTGTTGAGATAGAGATAGATAGATAGATAGATAGATAGATAGATAGAGATTATATATAGTATGTATTTATATATTTATTTATGTATTCCTAAAGTATATAAATACAACCTACTTAGTCCGTACAATTTTATGTATATGATTTCAGAGCTAGCACTTGGTATTTTTTTTGAAGCGAGGTCTGTCATAGAACCTGCAGCTCACAGATTTGGCTAGATAGACAGGACAGTGAGTCCCTGGGATCTGCCTGTTACTACTCATCTCTTTCCCTGATATGCACCACCACACCCGGCTTTTACGTGGGTTCTGAGGATCAAACAAAGAAGGTCTTCATGCCTGAGCAGCAAGCATTTTACCTACTGAGCCATCTCCCACCCCCATATTAATGACTGATTATTGTCTACAAATACAAACAGACCCAGTCTTGATAAAATCATATTTGTATCCAAATAAATTGCTCCCCTTGATTTTTATTAATTGATTTTATGCTATTCAAGAAAGTAAATGAGTTTTTTGTTAAATTTTAGGGAAATCCCTAGGATCAATATATAGAGACACTCAAAATATTATAGAATTCAGTATTCTGTAAAATTAATTATTCTATATGTTCCAATTCATGAAAAAAAATCTATAGTGAATTCTAAGGAATTCTGTCTGGTTAATCATCCAATACATGCCACAATCCATCATTTTCCCATCTCTCTAATTAATACATATTGTACTGTAGTTAACTTTAAAGTTCATCAAAGTCCACATTACTCATTTAGTTTAATTTTGTTTGAGACATGGTCTCATCCTATATCTCATCTCAAATTGGCATGCAATACGCCATAGCTCAGGTAGGCCTTAAACTTATAGCAATCAATCCTCCTGCCTCAGCTTCCCAAGTCCTATGATTAGAAGTGTGAGAGCACCACTCCCAGCTTTTTTTTTTTATTTTTAAACACTGTGGTTGAAGTGAAGTCACCTGCTCCTCAAATACTCACTCTTTCTTAAAATACAAACTTTTTTATTGCCCTAAGAATATCTGATGTGCATTTCTTCCCTGACTAAGCCAGCTTTCCACTTGAGCTAACATCAAAGTACATTTTTACTGCTGTCCTTTGAAATTCTGATGAGCTCACTACTAGTTCTACTTCTCTCAAAACAGCTCTTTCTCAGCATGATACAATAATACTGTGAGAGTCAGAAAAACAACAACAACATTGTTCTAATCTTGGTTCTTTCATTGACTGTGACTTTAGGGGAAAATCACACAATTGTTTAGAGCGTTTATAAAGAGTCTATACAATGGCTAGACTTGCCCTACATCTAAAATTCTATGGCTATAATCTCTACTTTTATGTCATTATTTCTTCAATTTCAAATTTCAATACCTATTCAATAAAGATGCAAGTGTTATGTCTCTGATTTTCTTCAAGACACAAAACCTCATCTAACACCTCCCTATTCCCTTTGGATCTCAGGTCTTCTAGGTACTGTCTTTTTCTCCTTTGTAAGTAGTTTTGCAGAGACTTTGGTTCTTTGGTGACAAAATATACTTCATCTTAAAAATCTGTTTTTCACTAAGCAGTGTCTTGCTCTTGCTT
The DNA here is from genome assembly GCF_903995425.1 of Onychomys torridus. Classification (NCBI taxonomy): domain Eukaryota; kingdom Metazoa; phylum Chordata; class Mammalia; order Rodentia; family Cricetidae; genus Onychomys; species Onychomys torridus. The sequence goes on from NC_050466.1 coordinate 96,934,132, forward strand.
TCACATGCAGGCACCCTTTCTCTGCAGTCTTTCTCACTAACATGTAACTTGTAAATCCTGCAAAACCACTTGGATTCCTCAAGATCCAACTTCTGCAGCATGGGCAGTAGTCCTGGAGAAATCACATGTGGCCTCCCAAACATCTAATCCTGCAACTTTAGGCACTTCTTACCCCCTGAGTCTTCCTTTGATCTCACACCACTTCTTCCCTTTAGATATTCAAGTGAGATACCTCCCACTCCATCTGAACAGCCCTTAGGCACCCACCCTAGGGGGTGATTCTGTGATAAGATGTTACTTTAGTGACTTCAGCATAATCTTCACAATCTTCATTTCAGTCCTGGGCTGTGCTGAAATGGGGACCTTCTTTCTTGGGTGCCTTTGTGCTATTTCTTCATTCTTGAAAAGGTTTTTGTTGTTTTGTTTGGTTTGTTTGTTTGTTGTTTGTTTGTTTTTTGAGACAGGGTTTCTCTGTGTAGTTTTGGTGTCCATCCTGGATCTCGCTCTGTAGACCAGGCTGGCCTTGAAGTCACAGAGATTCGCCTGGCTCTGCCTCCAGAATGCTAGGATTAAAGCTGTGCGCCACCACTGCACGGCTGAAAGATTTTCTTACTTATTTCTTGCCAATCCTTATTATTCCCATTTTCTCATACATAAAATTTTCTTCTGTGCTGGGTATTGTATGTAGAGCCTTGTACATGCTAGGCAACCACTATACCATTGAGCTATATCCCCAGCCCAGAATATTCTTTTCCTTATATTGATTGTCAAATTATTGTGTAGTTTTTATTTCTAAATTCAAGCTCTATTGATATGAATATGTCTACTTTTTTCAGATTAATTCACTCCTTAACTCTGTGCAATCAAACATCTCTCTGTACTACTACTGAAAAAAGCTATGTAATTCAAGAGCTTCCCTACTGTTTTCGTTGCTTGGGGAAAAATGCCTTGAAACTCCCCCACAAGTTTTCATATTTCTATAATGTTTTGTTCATCTTTCAGAAACTCTAAATGTTCTTTATATGTTTCTTCATCTGTAGTTTTTCTCATACTGTTTAAGCTTCATTACTAAAGTCTGAATATTTTCAACTTTGGAGTTTCTGTTTTTCTTCTCTAGGTAATTCATATTCTGTTGGCTTTAGTTCCCTTTGATCTAATGAAATCCAATTTATATTTGCAGTCCTAATACCACTTCTAAACTTAGTTCTATAATATTCTTTGTTTAGATTTATTTTTATTATTTTTAATTATATGTATGTTTATGTGTCTATAAACATATTAGTATGTGCACGTGTGCAGTGTTCACAGTACCCAGAGAAGCTGGATGCCAGTAGAACTGGAGTTATAGGTGGCTGTGATCTTCCAGATGTGGGTGCTTGGAACCAAATTCAGGTCCTATGAAAGAGCAGTAGGTACTTTTAATTCCTGACTTGTCTATCCAGCCCCATCATTCTTTTTTTTATTATTATTATTTCAACACATACTGAATACTTAAAATAGCCAGGCAAGGTGATAATGAAATAAAAAAGGTGAACAAAACACATGTCTTATATATGGCAAATATGGATAATTAAAAACATTGTACATTGTGGTAAGTGCTGTAGTTGAACTAGATTGTATTATAAAAATGCTTAATCTAATTTTGGGAGGAGGGCAGGGAGTCTTCCCAAAGAATGTAAATGAAATGGGAGGACAAGCTTGAAAAGACAGTTCCAGACAAAAGGAGTCAACAAGTTCAAAGGCCTACAAGTCACAGGGAACATTGTGTTTGGGGAAAACTACACTTATTTCAGATCATAAAGTTCCAGATCAGTTAGCCAGAGTTAAGGAAAAGGTGATTAAATAGAAGTTGAAGCAAGGTCTCTAAAGTTTTTTTTGTTTTTAGTCATTTTTATTGGGAAAAATTGTTCATGGATTCTGATTATGGTTTCCCCTCTCTCAGCTCCTCCTTGATTTTCCTTTCCTCACTGCCCACCCAACTCCACACTCTTTTTTTCTCTCTTAAAAAAACTAATAAGCGGCTGGGCAGTGGTGGCGCACACCTGTAATCCCAGCACTCGGGAGGCAGAGGCAGGTGGAACTCTGTGAGTTCCAGGCCAGCCTGGTCTACAGAGTGAGTTCCAGGACAGGCTCCAAAACAACACAGAGAAACCCTGTCTCAAAAAAAAAAAAAAACAACAACAACAACAAAAACAAAAACAAAACCAAAAAAACCTAAAACACAAACAGAAAACACACACACATACACACACACACACACACACACACACACACACACACACACACACCACAAACAACAAAACTCCCTCATAAAATCAGAAACCAAAATATACAAGCAAAAGATAACAAGAGGAAAAAATTGCCCAAACAAAGCTCTATGAGACAAAATGTCTATGAAAATAGCATTGAGTTAGTTTTGTGTTGACCAACAACTCCTGGTCATGGAGCCTACCCTGGATTGTGGTTAATATACCCAGTGACACTCCATTAGAGAAAACTAAATTTACCTTTCCAAGTGGGTACCAGTAGCAGATAGCTTCTAGGTTAGGATGGGAGCCCATGTCCACTCACCTTTCTCAATGCTAGGATCCTGTGTGGCTTGAACCTGTGCAGGCCCTTTACATGCTGCTATAGTCTGTGAGTTCATAAGTACATTGGCCCTGTTGTATCTGGAGGACACTGTTTCCTTGGAGTCATCCATCTGTTCTGGCTCTTACAATCTTTCCACCTCTTCTTCCACATATCTCCTTGAGCGCCAAGAGGAGGGGTTTGATAAGACATCCCATTTAGTACTGAGTGCTCCAAAATTTTTCACTATCTACACATTGTCTAGTTATGGGTCTCTATGTTACTTGGCATCTACTGCAAGAAGAAGGTTTTCTTGTGATGGCTGAATGAGGTAGGTATAACAGAATGTCATTTGGAATCATTTTATTGCTGTTTCTTTGGCAGAAATTTTTTTTTTTAATATTCTTCCAACCTCAAATTTACTATTTACAAGTTAGCAAATAATGATTAAATCTTTTCTCTTGTAAGAGTTGCCATGATCATAGTGTCTCTTCACAGCAGTAGAAACTTTAAGACAAGCAGTATATGCTCTTAACCACTGAGCCATCTCCCAGCCACATGAGTCACATACATTTATGTTCACTTTTTTCCTGATGTCACTACCATTATTAATCCTTTGTCATTGTCTGTGTTGTGCTTACACTGAAACAAAAAACTCTATGCTTTCTAACAACTCAGTTTTGTACTTTATTTCATGTCTGCCCTTTAAGGAAACTTTCCTGACCTCTTTTTAAAATTTTTTTTAAAATTAAGAAATTTTCTACTCACCCTACATACCACCCACAGATCCCACCTCCTCCCTCCTCCCACCTCACAGCCCTCACTCCAAAGCCACCTGGATCCCCATATCCTCCAAAGCCTAGGCAGGTCCAAACCCCTCCCCGCTGCTCCAAGGCTCCTCAAAGTGTCACATGGCAGGCACCAGGCTTCCAAAAGCCTGCCCATGCACCAGGGATGGATCCCAATCCCCCTGCCTGGGGTCCCCCAAACAGTTTGAGCTATCCAGAGGGCCTGGTCTCATCCCATGGGGGCTCCGCAGCCATTAGTCCACAGTTCATGAGTGTCCACCAGTGTGGCTGGTCATATCCGCAGGTCTGGTCTTGACGTTCCCAGTGGAATCCCTCCTCTCTCTCATTGATTGGATTCCTGGAGCTCAGCCTGGTGCCCCGACATACATCCTTGCATCCACCTCCATCAGTCGCTGGATAAAGGATCTATGATGTCAGTTAGGGTATTCACTAGACTGGTCAACAGAGTAGATCAGTCCAAACTATAATCATACTGAATTTTCTTTTTCTTGGTCATATATACCTAGCTGGTCATTGTTTTTTAAAGATTTTGTTATTTTTAACTGTGTGTACATATGTGCATGCACATGGGAGTTTAGGTACCTGTGGAATCCAAAGATAGTGACAGATCCCCATGAGCTGAAGTTATGACGGTTGTGAGTTGCCCAATGTGGGTTTGGGCACAACCCAAGTGCTCTAAAAATAGTGGTTCTCAATCCATGGGTTAATGACTCCCTTGAGCATCAAATGATCCTTTCACAGGGATCACATATCAGATATTCTGTATATTAGATATTACAGTTATAAAGTAGCAATGAAATAATTTTATTGTTGGGGTCACCATTACATGAGGAACTGTATTAAAGGGTGGCAGCATTAGGAAGGTTAAGAACCACTATTCTACAAGAACAACCTGTGCTGAGTCATCTCTGCAGACTAGTCATTAGATTTATTTAGCCATACACCATTGTAAATTGTACAATAATAACAATTCACATGTTAAAATATTTATTCAGTACTTTCTGTTGCCAGATGTTGTACTAGACAAAAGATATTATAGGGGTAAATAAGATAGATAGGATTTATTGTTCATAGGTTTTGTGATGTAGAGGTTCCTGAATGCATTATCATTTCAGATTACACCTAGGGTCTTGTGCATTCTAGATGAGCTTTTTCAGTGAGACTGTAAGCTCTTTCAGGTAAATGATGGAATCTAAAGCTTTATAATATGCTTGCATCAATTGAGAATAACAAGAAATGAGGAAAAATCAAGATGAGCCAGTAGGAAGACTGAGATACCACCAAGATTCTTATAAATGTTCCTATGTGGTATGGACACCTTTTGTAGCAAATGGGACATTTTTCTAGGACATAATATATTTTGATCTGTAATACTTTACAGAACATTTACATTTGTCAATGGTTTACCACCACAAATATTTGACATGTTTATAAAGTAAACATATATTTGACATTTTCTGACAAACTGTAACTTCTGTACATGAATCCAGAGCTTCTCATCACTATTGACACTCTGGGCCACATAATTCTCATAATTGTCATAAATATATATATATATATATATATTGGTTAGGAGCTGTTGAAAGACCCCCGGAGAGATCTCCCTTCAGGAGAGACCCCCGGCTCAATGAGCACGCAGCGACCACCGATCAGATGCAACAGCATGAGGTTTATTAAAACACAGGTACCTGGGGCAACCAAGCCTCTCGGAAGACCAGCGCGCCTCTGGGTTGGTGGGATGGGTTTTTATAGCAAGAAGCGCGGGAAAGCATTAGTCAAAGGGTTCTGATTGGATAGTTTAAACAAGGCGCGAATGGTTACAAAGCTCTGATTGGACAATTCAAGTGAGGCGCGAATAGTCAAAGGGTTCTGATTGGATAGTTTAAACAAGGCGCGAATGGTTCTGATTGGACAATTCAAGTGAGGCGCGAATATATAAGCATAAATCAAATGGGGCGTGGATTCAGGCTCAGGGCGGTTTGTGGGTTTCCTTGGTAACCAGATATGTGTGTCGACTCAACCCCTATCTAGAATTCCAGCTGCTCTGGTTGCCTTCTAGCTGAATTCCTTTGTTCCCCTACGTGCCTCACAAGCTAGGGGGTTTGCACAACAGGGCAATGCTTATCGGCTATCTGGGCTGCGGTGGGGCCATTCTATTTCCTGGAACTGTCTTTTGTTCCCTTATAAGCCTTGCAAACATAGCATTCCTATAGGGGTGCCGGGGGGTCTTTCACTGTCATATGCATAGATGTGTATTTTGTAGCATCTGTGTCCTCTTTACACTAGATGTGAAACAAAACTGTTCCCAGCTTGGGGTCAATAATGTCTTTAGACATTATTAGTGTACTTAAGCAATTTGTCTAAACTTATGCAATTGGTGGTTGTGTGATTTGAAAGAAAGTGAGCCCCAAAGGAAGTGGCACTATTAAGAGGTGTAGCCTTGTTGAAGTATGTGTGTCACTGTGAGGGCGGGCTTTTTTAAATGCTTTTGTTTTATAATTAACTTAATTTCACATATCAGCCACAGATCCCCCCCCCCCCCGTCCTCCGTCCTCCCCCTCCAGACTCCCAATTCCCACCTCCTCCAAAGCAAGGTCTCCCCTGGGGAGTCAGTCCAGCCTGGTAGACTCAGCTGAGGCAGGTCCAGTCCCCTCCTCCCTACACTAAGGCTGAGCAAAGTGACCCAGCATAGGTCCCCAGGCTCCAGAAAGCCAGCCATGCACCAAGGACAGGTCCCCTAACCAGTTCAAGCTAATCAACTGTCTCACTTATCCAGAGGGCCTGGTCCAGTTCCATGGGGGCTCCTCAGCTATTGGTTCATAGTTCATGAGTTTCCACTAGTTTGGCTCTTTGTCCCTGTGCTTTTTCCAATCATGGTCTCATGATCTCTCACTCATACAATCATGAGGGCGGGCTTTGAGTTTTCTTTTGCTCAAGCTTTGCTCAGTGTGACACTCAGACAATTTCCTGTTGCCTTCTGATCAAGATGTAGCCAGCACCATGTATGCCTGCATGCTGCCATGGCCCCTGCCATGATGATAATTGATGGAACCTCTGAACTATAAGCCACCACCTCAATTAAATGTTTCTTCACAGCAATAGAAACCCTAACTAAGACAGTGTTTGTATATGGATTTCAAATTCATTCTGACACCTTTTAATCACACCAACATACCTTTCTTTCTTATCAATAATCCTTAAAGAGGAATCAGTTATAAAGCAAATTTTTATAAAAATTACAAAGATTTATAAATATATAAAGGTAAACATCTTTACATGGTGACCATCTTACCTTGCCATTTGTAGTTAGAGTTTTCCTGCCTGGCTCACAGTCAGGACAAATCTCTCTCACTCGCCAGGCCCATAGACGCTCAGACCCAACCAAGTAAACACATAGAAACTTACATTGTTTACAAACTGTATGGCTGTGGCAGGCTTCTTGTTATCTACTTCTTCTATCTTAAATTAACTCATTTCTATTAATCTGTAAGTTGCCACATGGCTCGTGGCTTGCCGGTACCTTACATCTTCCTTGTCATGGTGGCGGCTGCCAGTGTCTCTCCACCCCAGCCTTCCAACTCCCAGAATTCTCTTCTCTCTTGTCCTGCCTATACTTCCTGCCTGGCCACTGGCCAATCAGCACTTCATTTATTTTAACCAATCAGAGCAACACATTTGATATACAGAACATCCCACAGCACTTACCAGTCCAAACATCAGCTCACTTTTTTATGTTAATAATATAACTGCTCAGAACTCATCAGTTACTGAACACAAATGCATTGATAAATAGTCAAAAGTTGGTTAAGGCATTGCATGCCCTGTGATCCCAGCATTATGGCAGCTGAGGAAGGAGATTCCCACAAATTCTAGGATAGCTTTAAGTTTCAGAATGAGTACCAGCAAAAGTCACATAGCAAAACTCTGTCTGAGTAAACAAAAAGAAGCAAACTATAAACAGAAGAGATTGGTTTCTCTTACCTGCAGATAAACCAATGGTGTGAAGAGGATAAACATGTAGTGACTATATAGTTAACATCTCAGGTTTCATTGACCTTGCAGATCTTTTGTGTAGTCAGAATAAGGTTTGTTATCATGAGACAACCTAAAGGATTGTGTTCTAAAATAGCTCCCATTCTGAGAATCACAAGAGTCCAGAAATTTAACTCCTGATTCTATCATTAATATCATAACACTAAGCAAGTTATCTCTGTACTTTGCCTCATGTTCCCTTCCTAATAATGCAGGGAACAGAACACAGGATTTCTAAGGCCCTTTCCAGCTCTGATATTCTACAGAGATTTGTACTGTAGAAAACCCCTAGGGAAGAATAGAAACCAAAGCTAAGCATAGTAGCATATACCTGTAAGCATAGCATTTGGAGATGAAAGCAGCTGGATCAGGAGTTCAAGTCATCCTCCACTATATAGAGTTAAAGGCTAACCTGGGCTACATGAGAACTTTTATTTAAAAAAGAAATAAAAAAAATTAAACATTGTATATGTGTTATTAAGGCTCCATTTTGTATATGTTTGAGGATTGCTAGGGATCATTCTCAGGGCTATCTACATACCAGATAGGTGCATTGCCAGCTCAATTTGTCTCTATATAAAACCTAAATGATAGTAGAACAAGGAAAGAACTTCAAAATTGTGTATAATCCTACAACTGGTGGTTCTTTAAGGATAGTTGTTTGATCCTTTTTGAATCTTGTTTTGTTTTTTTTCTGTTGGAGGTCAGAGGTTTCACAATATAACACAGGCTTACCTGGAACCCACTGTGTAGCCCAACCTGGCCTGGAACTTGTGATCCTTCTGCTTAGATATCCCAAGAGCTGGGATTGCAGTCATGATACACCACACCTGGATAATTATTTTCAATTTAATTTTTGTTTCATTTCTTTTTTGCTTAGGAATTTTTTGTCTTTCCTCTAGATGGTGCTCCATAATAAAAAATCATTTAGTGATTGAGAAGCTATCAAAAAATATATTGAGCCAAGAGATACACCCACTATATTCCAAAATCTGTATTATATTTCATCTATAGCATAATTTATATGATAATAGGAATATGAAAAATAATTATATTTCCTACATTTTACAAGGTTATTTAATATAGCACAAACCACCGTCTGTATGGACTACTACCATCTGTTACACTGTGCAAAGATTCCATTTCTCATGTCTTTATTATGACATGTAGCCATTAATTGGTATTAGAAATACAGTGCCCTATTGATATGCTATGTGACACTCATAGAATAAAGGTTTTAAAAGCATGGAAAATTCTAAGGAAGGTGTCATGGTTTGAATAGGAATGGTTCCCATAGACACACATGTTTGAATGCTTGGCCTAAGGGAGTGGCACTATTAGGAGGTGTGGCCTTGTTGGAAGAAGTGTGTCATTGTAGGGGCAGGCTTTGAGGTCTCATATGCTCAACATATAGCCAGTGGGACATACTTAGCTTCCTGTTGCCTGCAGATCAAGATGTAGAACTCTCAGCTCCTCTTCTAGCACCATGTCTGCCTGCATGCCATCATGTTTCCTGCTATGATGATAATGGACTAAACCTTTGAAACTGCAAGCCAGCCCCAATTAAATGTTTTTCTTTATAAGAGTTGCCATGGTCTTAGTGTCACTTCACACAAAAGAAACCCTAACTAAGACAGAGGGAAAGGCAGTTTTCTTTAGGGATATGGTCACTGTTTGCTCAACCATGCTTCAGTGGATAGCCTCACATCTATGAGAATATATGAGCAGCACAAGTTGGACAGGGTAGATTAGGGGTATAGAGATAGAAGATGCATCTGGAAGGAGTTCAAGGAGGAAGTAAAGAGGGATCTAATAAAATACATTGTATGCATACATGAAATGCTTAAAGAATTAATAAAAATATTATATTTTAGAATAAATCTACAGAAAAGTGTGGGATGCCTAGAGTTACATCTTATTTATAATTCTGCAACAGCATCATGAATAATATAAAGATAAAATGTTTTATCTATTATATAGTTTATTATTATAACATTTTATTAAATCATGATATTAAAATGCAATTTCAATACCAGATATATCATATATATATATTGTTTGTTTGTTTGTTTGTTTGTTTGTTTTTCGAGACAGGGTTTCCCTATGTAGCTTTGTGCCTTTTCCTGGAGCTCACTTGGTAGCCCAGGCTGGCCTCGAACTCGCAGAGATCTGCCTGGTCCTGCCTCCCGAGTGCTGGCATTAAAGTGTGCACCACCACCATGTGGCTATATCCTATATTGATTTGACTTTTATTAAAAGTAGTAAAGTTAAATCAATTGTAATAATTTTACTGTGGCATTTAATCTCTTTGTTATAGTTTGTATCTTAAATGTTTCCAGAAGGTCCCTTGTGTTGAAAGGTTGGCCTCCATCTGGTAAGTGGTATAACCTTTTGGATATGGGCCCAGTGAAAGAAAGCTAGGCTATTGGAGGCATAGTCTTGTAAGAGATATTGGACTCAAGTAGCCATGGACTGAAATCCTTTCTGTGATTTCTCTTAGGTATTTAGTATAGCATCTTTATTCTTCATTACCTCATTTTATAGTCTTCTTAAGGAACTGACTATATCTACAAGTCTAATCTCCTACCATAGCTCTACTTCTTACTCTAATTCTGTAGAGCAATGTTAACAATTCTTTGAAATCTCAACATTTCACATTTTTAAATTAAATGCCAATTTGAAAGACAAGATGTGCTATCTCTGGATTCTGTGTGTGTCTCTGTGTGTGTGTGTGTGTGTGTGTGTATACACATGTGTGTACTGAAGAAGAACTTGTGATACTAGAGATCAAACCCAGAGTGCCTCATATGTTAAGCATATGTTCTACAGCTGAGTACATCCTACATTTTTTAGTATGGATTCTATCCTATCAGATCTTGAAGCTAGTTGCCATTTTAAAATACTCACCCAATAAATATTTAAATGCAGCCAACATTCCTTATTTTGTTTTCTCTTTGCACCAGCTGTTATTCCTGAGAATTTTTGAAGTAATTAATTAAAAAAAAACACAGGATCCCATGTACCTCATAGTTGGCATGAAACTTCAATATGTAGCCAGCAACAACCATGAATTCCTAATTTTCTTGCTTTACCTCCCAAGTCCTGCAATTAACAGGATACACCATTAGGCCTGACTTAATTATTTTTTTTTGGACAGGATCTCTTGTATCTTAGGGTTGCTGTCCAGTCGCTGTATATTTGAGGATGACCTTTAACTTCTTCACTTCCCCAGTGATAGGATTACAGGCATGCACTACTTTAGTGCTCAGTTTAGTCAGTGCTAGGGCATGAACCTAGGGCTTCAAGCATGGATCCACCCATACCAATTGAGCCATTTCACCAGCCTCTTGAAATGCTTTTGGATCTTCTTTTATCCAACACAGACATATTTTCTTTTCTTTCTTTTCTTTTTGTTTGTTTGTTTGTTTGTTTGTTTGTTTTGTTTTGTTTTTTAAGACAGGGTCTCTTTGTGTACCCCTGGGTGTTCCAGTGCTCTCTCTGAACTATCTCCATAGATAAGGCTAGCCTTGAACCTGAGTTCAACTGCCTCAGCCTCCCTAGTGCTGGGATTAAGTATGTGTACCAACACCACCTGGCAAGAGATGGTATTTCCAAAACCATTTTCTTTTTTAGATGCACAATCAAATACATGTTTTATCCTCAACAACATTTTTTCTTGGAGAGGTTTTTTGTTTTGTTTTGTTTTAATAAAACTTCTTCAAGAACATTTATTCTTTATTGGTAAAAGGTCAAGATTCCCTCTAACATCCAAAATAGAAATAAAAAATCTGGAAAAAAATCATCAATAATCAATAGCCAGGATATTCCTGGACATCTAGAAATGTGCCATTGTTTAGCCAAACAGCTGGAGAGTTGAAAAAGTTCTTCAAATCCTAAAAACATTTCTTTGAGTTCCTTCCATTTAGGATGATGTTAGCTGTGGATTTGTCATATATAGCCATTTGAGGTATGCTCTTTCCAGTCCTACTTTCTCAGGAACTTTTACCAGGAAGGCCTGTTGGATTTTGTCAAAAGCTTTTTGGCAGCTTCTTCTAGTCTATCATGAGATTTTTGTCCTTAAGTCCATTTATATGATTTATTAAATTTATTAGCTTACCTGTATTGACCCCTCCCTGAATCTCTAGGATAAAGCCAACTTGATCCTGTTAGATGATATTTTAAATATATGCCTATATTTAATTTACAAATATTTTATTAAGGATGCTTTCATCTACGTTCATCAGGGACAGTAAGTGGTAGTTCTTCTTTATTGTTCTTGTATTTTTCTCTTGTTTGATATCACTTAATTCTAATCAAAGGAACAGTTAACCAAAAGACGTTATAATCCTAAATATATATGCATGAAACTCTGGTGCACCCAATGTTATAAAAAGTAAGCCAGGCAGTGGTGGCACACGCCTTTAATCCCAGCACTCGGGAGGCAGAGCCAGGCGGATCTCTGTGAGTTCGAGGCCAGCCTGGTCTACCAAGTGAGTTCCAGGAAAGGCGCAAAGCTACACAGAGAAACCCTGTCTTGAAAAACAAAAAACAACAACAACAACAACAAAAAAAAAAATAGTGGTGAGGAAAAATATACGTTCTACCCATGTGCTCTATAGGTTTGATGTCAACTTGACACAAGATAGTCATTTTTAAAGAGGGAACCTTAATTGAGAAAATGTCCCAACCATATTGGCCTGTGATAAAGCCTGTGATACATTTCAATGCTTGATGATTGATGTGGGAGGGCCCAGCTCACTGTTGGCAGTGCCATCTCTGGGCTGATAGACCTGAGTGCTTTAGGAAAGTTGGCTTAGCAAGCCATGGGGAGTGAGCCAGTAAGTAGTCATCCTCCATGCATTCTACTTCAGTTCCTGCCTCTAGGTCCCTGTCCTGACTTCTTTGGATGATGGATTATAAACTCTAAGATGAAATAAACCCTTTCCTCTCCAATTTGCTTATGGCCATGTGTTTTTATCACAGGAGTGGAAACCTTAAGTAAGTCAACTCAGCAGCCCATGAAAACTTCTCTAAAATATACTGTGTACTAAGACACAAAACAAATGTTAGAAAATTCAGAAAAATTAAAGCATCTCTGTGTATCCTTTCTAGCCACAATCTAGTAAAGCTTAAAGTCAGCAGTAAATTGAATCTCTAGAGAGTACACAAACTATTGGAGACTAAATAATATATTACTGAACAATTAGTAAGTCAAAGGAGAAGTAAAGAAAAATTTTTAAAAAGAAATCTTAGAACTAAATGAAAATTAAAATACAACACAGCAAAACCTCTGGGACACATTAAAAGCTGTCCTAAGAGGGAGATTTGTAGCTCTAAGCACCTACATTTGATACTTAGAGCACAAATAAATAACTTAATGATACAACTCAAGAGTTTGAAAAACAAGAACAAACCAAACCCAAATCCAGTAGATGGCAAAAATAATAAGTAAGCAAAAATTAATGTAATAGCAACAAAGAATACAAAGAATCAAAAAAATCTGAGATCTGGTGCTTTGAGAAGATGAACACGATCAACAGACTGACCCTTGGACCAGTTTACAGTAGCACTAGCAATAATAGCAAAAGACTCAATTCAACAGGAACAGAGATAAACAGGGGAACATTACAACAATCACTGAAGAAATTCAGAATAGGGTAATAATTAAAAACCTGTTCTCCATTAAGTTAGAAGAGGTAAAGTACATGAATAAATTTTGGTATTTTTGGAAGACAACATAAAGAGACACATAACAAATTAAGACACTGAAACACTACTGAAAGAGCCCAGGCCCAGATAGATTTACAGCAGAATTCTACAAGACTTCCAGAGATTTAAAACTAATACTTCTGAAGTTATTAAAAAATAAACTGAAACAAAAGACATGCTATCAGATTGTCCCATCCAGTGAGATTGCAGTTCTATACAAATTACCTACAAATTGAAATGAAAAATAAAAATGACTATTGCTCCTATTTTATTTCTTTATTTAATGTTCTATGCATAAAATGTGTTCTTGCTGCTCTTGAAAAGGACCCTGGTTTGGTTTTCAGCATCCATATGGTGGTTCACAACTGTCTGTAACTATAATAGTAAGGGATCCCTCTTCCGGTCTCCACAGGCTCTGCATGCAGATTGTACACATTAGACTAACACACACACACACACACACACACACACACACACACACACACACACACAGAGAGAGAGAGAGAGAGAGAGAGAGTGACAGAGACAGAGAGACAGAGACAGAGAGACAGAGACAGAGAAATAAAATTAAATGAACAAAAAACTTTGATTCTGAAAATAGGGACTGAAACAATCCTTTCTCCCCCTTTCCTTACTTCTTGATACTCAGGACTAAATTCAAGGCCTTAATTTAAGGTTAAGCAAGTATACGCCAGCCAAACCACATTCTAAGCCCCCTTCTCATTTTTTAAAAAATTTGAAGTAGTGTCTCACTAAGTTTCCCAGGATGTCTGAATTTTCCATGTAACTCATGTAGGCCTCAAACTTGGGGTCTTTCTGCCTCAGCCTCCAGGGTAGCTATGATGACAGAGGTGTATGATTATGCCCAGCTTTCCTTTTGTATTATAGTTTACTAGCAGTAACAAAGGGATAAATTGAAGGGAAGAAATATAGAGGAGACTATTAAAATAGGCCAAATGAGAAATGATCAATTATAGCAGTAGCAATGAACACAACAAGGGTGTCCAATGATTGACTTCTTAAACATGATATCCCTTTGTGATGTAACTAATTTGAAAAATATCATTCTTGCTGATATATTATCTTACTGTTTTCAGAAGTTTTAAGGAAATCTAAGTGAATATGAAGGGAAAAGGCAGCAAATTAGAATGGGAAATGCATTGGTGTCAGAGCAAAATTTCTCTATAGTTTTTCCAAGAATTTCATCTGTGGTCTAAGTAACCTAGTTCTGTTTCAAAAATTTGCATTCTTGATTTTGCAAAATAGAATACATTGTTATATTGGCTTAACACCTTTTAAAGCAGTTTAGCAATTACCAGTTGTTTCTCATATATTCCTTGGTGGTGATCACAATCACAGAGATCCAACAATCTCTGCAAAATTCTAATAACCCTATGATTGCTTAAAATGTAATTGTTGTCATCATATTGCATTCCCTGAGTGTTTTAAAAAACCTTTCTGTGGTATAAACACATGGCATAAAATTACTTTCTTAACCATTTTTTAAAATGTTATTGTATTGTATAGGTATTTTGCTTGTATGTATGTCTTTGCACCATGTCTGTGCTGTTGCTCAAGAAGCCAAAAGAAGTCATTAGATCCCCCAGGTCTAGAGCTACAGATGGTTGTGAGCTGCCATCTGGGTGCTGGGAATTAAACCCAGTTCCTCTGGAAGAGCAGCCAGTGCTCTTAATCTCTGAGACATTTCTCCAGGCCTCTTTCTTAATTTTTTTTTTTTTTTCTGTCTTTTCGAGATAGGGTTTCTCTGTGTATCTTTGCGCCTTTTTCCTGGAACTCACTTGGTAGCCCAGGCTGGCCTCAAACTCACAGAGATCCGCCTGGCTCTGCTTCCCAAGTGCTGGGATTAAAGGTGTGTGCCACCACCGCCCGGCCTTAAAAATTTTGAAGTGTAGGAATATTAAGCATATTCACATTATTGTGAAATGATTCTCTGGAATGTTTATGTCAAAATTTGAATCTCTTTACAAAATATACAACTCTCCTTTAATTATTTCTTTCAGGTGGTGGAAATTATCAATCTAACATCATTTCTATGAATTTCCCTACTTTATATATCCTATAAAATGCAATGATATGGGATTTAACTTTCTGTGACTGTCTTATTTCACTTAATGTAAAACCCTCAAGGTTCATCCATGTTAAAACATTTGAAAGGATTTTCTTTTTTAAGATGAGTCATATTGCATTGGACACATATATATCACAGACATGTGAGTGGCTTCCCTACATTTTGGTTACTGTGAATAGTGCTATCATGGCCTATAGATGTGAAAAATATCTGTTCAAAACCCTGCCTTTTCCGTCTACTACAAGAAGAATCTTTGATGATTTATGAGAGCTGCACTTATCTGTGGGTATAAAGATAAATTTTTAGAATGCAGTTAGAAATTATATCTGTTTAGGAAAGGAGGCAGAGGTAGGTTCTTCTCTAGAGTCCACAACCTGTGGGTACCAAAAATGAATCCTCTCCTATTGAGTGGGCCGTAAGTCCACTTAGACAGCTGTTTGTTGCCCCAAGACATAAATGCACTATTGCGCCAGTCAGGGTGTTTTGCCATGCTGATCATTGTTATGGCTCATCAGTTTTATAGCTTAGTAGGCCTCGTGATTGCTTTTCTCCCTTGATAGTTTGCATAGAAACTTTGGATACTATGAAAGCTGGTCCTCAGGGAGGAGACTTCCAAGTCAGTTCCATTTCAGTTACTCCAAGTCTTAGTACAAAGTGTACTAAGTACTAGTACAGCAATGGAGACATAACTTCAACTTCTGGGAGGAAACCAAGTGGAATAGTGAAAGCCTGTATTGTTTTGAGAGTCTCTTGGACCCCTCTGACCAAGAACCGGAAGGGAAATTTCCCATGCCTGGCACTGGAGGGTTTTCTATTACCTAATCTATGGCTCTTGGGTGGGGGGAGTATTATCACCTTGTGTTGCATAACTCAATTTAAACCACACACACACACACACACACACACACACACACACACACACACACACACGTATGTATTTTAAAGTGGGATCCACAACTGGTCAAAATGTAGAGACAGATGACCTTGGGATGCCCAACACCAGCTGGCAAATCTACCATGTATCCTCTACACCTAAGGCTCAGGAAACAATCTTGGGGGAAGAAGCAGAAAGACTGTAAGAGTCAGAGAGCTGGGATCCTGCTGTGAGATAGTGTCTTGTAGACACGACAGGGAAGCTACACCCATGTCACCTCAATAATGGGGTTGCCTAAACAAGAATTGCATATTGACAACACCAACTGATATACCAATGTGCATGGGCAGAATTTCACAAAGCCCATCTCTAGACAAAGAGCTATAGGCAATGAGTGCTGAGAAGGGTCAGTTTGCTGACAATATCTAGCTTTTTTTAATTTTTTGAACAAACTGTTCTAATTGCCATCCTAGTTGTGCCATTTTTAATCCTACTTACAATGAATATGAATTTTGTATTTTCTACACCCTTAACAAATTGCTTACTGTCCTGGTTGTATATTTTCAGCTTCACACAAACCTAGACATATTTGGGAAGAAAAACCTTGCTTGAGAATATATCTTCATCAGATTGTCTGTAGGCGAACCTGTGGGATAGTTTCTTAATTACTGACTGATATGGAAGGGCTCAGCTCACTGTTAATGGGTGCCACCTCTTGGCCAGTGATTCTGGGTTGTATAAGAAAGCAGGTTGAGTGAGCCATAAGGAGCAAGCCAGTAAGCAGTATTCCTTGTACTTCAGTTCCTGCCTTGAGTTCCTGTTCTTATTTCCCTCAGTGATAGAGTGTGACCCAGAGTTGTAAACTGAAATAAACTCTTTCCTCTCCAAGTTGCTTTTTGGTTGTGGTGTTTTACCACAGCAAGAGAAACCTGACTAGGGGTTTCTTACTTTAATTTCTTCTTGTTGTTTGGAGCTGGAGATTCAATCTGGTGAACCTATGCATTTTTTTTAAGTTTGATGTAATCCCATTTGTCTATTTTTGTTTTCTATGTTTCTGTGTTATATAAAGAAATCATCATCAAAATGATTTGTATGTTGTCTTCTCTTATATTTTCTTCTAGGATTTACATAATTTTAGGCTTCATGTTTAGATTTTTAATCTATTTCAAGTTAAGTTTTAGATACTGTATAAGAAAAAGGACCTACTTCACTCTTTTGCACATGAATGTATATATATATATATATATATATATATATATATATATATATATACACACATACATATATATATATAATTTTCCAGTGCCATTTGTCAAAAGTGTACTTTCCTAATTTAGTGGTCTTACTCTATTTGAACATTATTTGGAGATATATATATATATATATATATATATATATATATATATATATATATATATGATGTTTTTAATTAAAACTTATCGGCCATTAACTCAGGCTTCCTACTGACTAGCTCTTTTATTTAAACTCAGCCCATTTCTTTTAATCTATATGTTGCCACATTTTCCATGGCTTTACCTTTGTGCCATTATAAGCTGCTACCTGGACAGGCTGGCATCTCCCAATTCAGCGTTCCTCTTCCCAGCATTCTCCTTGTCTGTTTATCCCACCTATACTTCCTGCCTGGTTACTGGCCAATCAGCATTTTATTTATCAACCAATCAGAGCAATACATATTCACAACATCCCACAGCAGACCTGAGCTCAGTCTCCAGGACCCATATGCTAAAAGGAGAGAACCAGCTTTTGAGGGTTAGAATTTGACCTCCACATATGTATCATGGCATTCTCACCCCCTATAATACAGTTTAAAATTTAATTTTTTTAAGAAATGAAGACTGGTTATTGGAGGCTCCATAATTATTAGAGCATTTTATCACCAAAGAGCTAGACTTTGCCCATTTTTCTTTGCTGCTATCCATAATACACTGATAATTTCTCTCTTTGTGGGCAAAAGCGCAATTTTTATCCCAAGCAACATGACTGCACATGGTGACATTCCAAGAAAAAGAAAGGAGACATGACAAAAGAATGTCTTCCAAATTAAGAAACATTTACAGCAGTGTAAAAATAAAAGCTTGAAGATAAAAGTGAGGAAATCGCTGTAAAACTGTGCAAGAGAAAAGGATGTTGAAAATTGGAATGAAAACTAGAGGCATAATTGAGGAAATCCAACATCCCACAAATCGGAATTTTAGAAAGACAATATATAGAAAATCAATGGCAGGATGTGTTATATAATTCAAGATAACCAAATTAGTCTCAATGACAATCTCCAAGCCATTTAGGAGTAGAATACTACAATTGAATATGATTTAATTAACTAAACTCCAAGGGATCATGGGGAACATGAGGTAGTTCGTGTATGACCTCTGGAGTCTTGTAGGAGGAATGCTATAAAAAGTAAGCCTAGCTCCTCCCACCTTAGTTTTTTCTTTACTTCTGTGTGAGATGTGAGTGCACATGCAATATGCACTCCTGCCTTTGTCATCTGTCATTGGCTATGACATTCTTACTAAAATTAATCCAGTGAAAGTGTCAGATCCTTTAACATTGAAAACTGTAAGCTAAACAAACTGTGTATATTTATAAAGTTACTTACCTCTTAGGCATTTTGTTGTGGTAATGCAAAGCTGACTAGACATTTGGAATTTAATAGGACATGACTATTTTTTCAGTTTTCAGGAATATACAGCGTACTACATGACACCTAATATTCATGATATTCATCTGCTCATTGGCAGTAATATCCAAGACATTGTTACAAGAAACAAAACACTCTCATAACTTTCCAAACAGTTTCTGAGTACTACATTGCATGTCTCCCCCATTTTCACGAAGCAATGATGACTGACCTTTTGGGGATGCTCTTCCAGAAGAGTTACGGTTTTGTTAACAAGAGGAAGGGAGGATGGCTACCAAGAAGTCAACTACATTGGATACCAATTGGTTATAGAGTCTTTAGCTCTTATTTTCAGATCACATAAATTTCTCTCTGCCTTGTCAGGTAAATCAGACACATTTTTAAAAAAGATCATTTTCAATGTGGGCAGGAAAAAATCTATGCATTCAAATTTTTAGCTAGATTCACTGGGTGTTGCTGGATGCTGGATGAGCAACACTTACTATGTAAATACGCATCCCATTTGGCTTTCCCTCATCTGAGAAACAATATGCCAAATATACACACTAATTTTTGGTATATGTAAATCTAATTTTCTGTAAAATAGGAGAGGCAAACAACTAGATATAAGCCTAATGAGGCTGATGCAAAGTTAATTTTCTAAACCTGTGTGTTTATTTATTCGTCTATTCCTCTTTCCCTCAGGAAGATCTCGGAGCTCAGGATCCTTTCCTTATTTGATCTGTGAAGGTTGCAAACTGTTTTGTATATTCTGAAAAACAAAGATTTCATTCTTTACACCCTAATTTGCTTGTTGAAATTATGTACCTAATGTTGCAAAGTGTATGCAAGCATATGAATAATTTTCCTTTCTCATGAACAAGTTATTTTTTCATGAATATAATATTTGCAAATAGAACTTCTTTAATTCAAACAAGTAATCAGGTTTTATGTAATTCCTTGGTTATGTGAAAGGCTAATCATATGTTTAACAGGAACTTTAAGTTTATAGAATACTAGAGCTAGAATATAGCTTTAAGGTAATCTAGTGCATTCTCTCATTTTCATATGGAAAAACGCAAGTCCAAAAGTCTAATTAAATTGTTTTAAAGCATTAAGTGATGACAGAAATCACCTGTTTCAGAGGCTGTGCTTTTTAGAAATTTAATTTCACTGTGTGTGTGTGTGTGTGTGTGTGTGTGTGTGTGTGTGTGTGTACTATTTGTTTATATGAGTATGAACATGCCATAGTGCATATATGTAGGGCAAAGGACAACTTTGTGGAGTTGATTCTCTCCTGCTTTTACATGTTTTTGAGGGATCAAACACAGGTCATCAGGCATACATAACAGGTACATTTGCCCTCTGAGGCATCTTGCAATCCTAGCTTGTGCATTTTTATAATGTCATACATATGCAAAGCAATGGCTAGCTGAAAACCCAGCATTCTTCTGGAAAACATGATTCTAAGTAGCTAAAATGCTAAACCATCTAAATTCTGTGATACAATTAAGCCTTTGAAAGTACTTTTAACATAGGCCTTATGTATTCTAGGCTAGCCTTGAATTTAGTGTGCAGTGACTTCCTGATCCTGTCTTAGCCTCTCAAGTGCTGGTATCACAGGCCTGTGCCATCATGCCTGTGGAGTAGTTTTAATCAAAGTTTGTGTTATCTTTCAAAAATGTTCTATAATATTCTAATACTACAAAACAATCCCAAATTTTGCCTTGTTGCAGGCTGTCTTTGCAATATTAAATTGTAGAAATGGAAGAAATTTCAGGTTTGAGACACAAATGTGCTTCTGTGAGAGGCTTTCTAAAGCTAAGGACACAGTGAAAGATAGAACTTTATAGAATGGCAGAACTTCCTGGTGAAGAAATACTTGGTGCATTTCTTGACTCCTAAGCATAAATCAAGGCCAAAACCCCTACTGTACTGGATGTCATATGATTTCTCACTGGTATGCACTATATGGGGTTAAAAGCCAGTTTATAAGCAGCTTTGGTAAATCTGTAAAAGATTATTAATTATTGAAAATCTCAACCATACTATTTTTCTGTGTGATAAAATGAAAAGAATAGGCATTCTCTCTGTACACACAATTTCTATGGTTGTATCAATCAAAACACTTGTGATTGAGTTGTATGATGAACTACCTATAGCTTCATAGAACACATTGTTATTCATGGAACAGCTGATGGGCAAATCATGGCTATTTTAAATTGGATTTCTGTCAGACATAAAATGATTAAATGTCACCTGCCACTTTAAGAAAAACAACTGTCAATACTTGTTGCTAATGATAAACTTTGAGCTTTCAAGCAAAAGTTGGAATTGGATAAATTTTATATAAGTCTTAGTGTTTCTATTGATCTGATTTTTAAAAAAATGGTCAAAAGCAACTTGAGGAGGAATGGGTTGATTTTATCTTATAACTCTCAAGTCATAATCCATCTCTGAAGTAAGAAAGGGCACAAACTTCAAGGAACTGAAGCACAGACCATGGAGGGGCACTGCTTACTTTCACGTATGGCTTGCTCAGCCCACTTATTTATTTATTTATTTGTTTATCTATCTATCTATCTATCTATCTATCTATCTATCTATCTATCTATCTATCTATCTATTTATCTATCTATCTACCTATTTGTTTATTTATTTATTCATCTATCTACCTACCTATCTATTTATTTATATTTATTCTTTGGTCTTTCACATCATGCCTCCTGATTCCTCACATCCCTCTCTCCTGCAATCTTGCCTCCAGGTAAACTGATGGAGCTATTTTCTCAATTAAGATTCCTTTTCCCATTTGACTCTAGCTTGTGTCAAGTTGACAAAAATTAACCAGGTCATAGTTTAAAATGTACTTCCTACTATAATTTTATTTGGTAAGGTTTACAAGCTACTGTCCTCAGAGGAAGTTACAAACAACTTTTGCAGATGTGGGATTATTTCAAATATTGCATCAATTCTGTGCAATATTCTGGGCAGATTGAATCTAGCTTTCATTAAGAGCCATTCCAAAGTTAAAATATGTGACAAGATCATTCATTTACATACAGAGCATCGAAATAATAGATAAAGCAAGAACAACAATGTGATAAAATTAATTGGCAATTTATTAGGCACTAAGCTCTTCACTAAATTGTATCATATGATCAAATCAACTATCATATTGACTGTATTGTTCATAATTATTCTTATCTTTGAGATAAGAAAATATGTTCCACAAAGTTTAGTGACCTGAAAATCACATAGCTAGTCAGTACTTGAGCTGGAATATGAAACTATCATATTTGAAGTATTGAAATAATCATGTTGAAGTTTTGTAAGTTCAAGTAAAAACAACTCTGCCACTGTTTCTCAAACTGTAGAGCTTAGGTCATTTATTTCTTTGTTGTTGCTAATACTCTAGTGATATATCAAGATATTTTCAATGGTCTAAGAGTGTCTTAGTTAATGTGCTATTGTGAAGAGATACCATGATCATGGCAACTCTTATCAAGGAGAGCATTTAATTGGGGCTGCCTTACAGTTTCAGAGGTTTAGTTCATTATCAGCATTTCAGGAAGCATGACAGCATCCTGGCATACATAGTGTTAGAGAAGGAGCTGAGAGTTCTACATCCAGATCCTCACACAGCAGGAAGAGAGAGCCACTGGACCTGGCTTGGGCTTTTGAAACCTTAAAGCCCACCCCAAGTGACACACTTGGCTACACCTACCCTAACCAGGCCACACCTCCTAATTCTATCAAGTAGAGCCACTCACTAAGCATTTAAGTATATAAACCTATGGGGGCCATTCTTACACCACCACAGAGAGTGTTTTTATTTGAATGATGATTTAGAATATTATGACAAATATATTTTGGATCTTATTTATTTTAATTAAAATATGACATCATAGGGCTGAAGAGCCAATGCTGTTCTTCAAGGGGACCCAGGTTCATTTCTCCACACCTACATGGTGGCTTACAACCATCTGTAACTCTACATCAGAGGATCCAACCCTCTTTCTGACCTCTAGGGACCAGGAACACACATGGTACAGATATACACATGCAGATAAACACACACACACACACACACACACACACACACACACACACACACGTATGTATGTATATTTATAAAAAGCTCTTTTGTGTGTGTGTGTGTGTGTGTGTGTGTGTGTGTGTGTGTGTGTTCATTTCCACCTTCTGTCTCCTCTGTCTAACCCCTCCCATGTCTCATATTCATGGAGGCTTCTTCTTCTTCTTCTTCTTCTTCTTCTTCTTCTTCTTCTTCTTCTTCTTCCTCCTCCTCCTCCTCCTCCTCCTCCTCCTCCTCCTCCTCCTCCTCCTCTTCCTCCTCCTCCTCCTCCTCCTCCTCTTCTTCTCCTTCTCCTTCTCCTCGTCCTCCTCCTCCTTCTTTTCTATGAAAAGAGAACTACATTAGTTGAGACACACTGAACACTGGAAATGAGGCAATTACAGTTAACATACTGAACAGGGTTGTTACTGGGCAGGGGAAGAGAGTCCATACATGTTAAGATGAAGTTCCTGTGTAGATCACAGGTGAGCAGTCCGTCCTTCCACATGGAATCCACTATCATGGCTTCTTTAATTATTGTTTTTACACACACACACACACACACACACACACACACACACACACACACATACACGTAAATAAACATAAAAATACGACCTACAAAGTCAATTTAGTGTTGATTTTATGTGTATAGTTTTAGAGCTGACCATTTGGTGTTTGATAAATAATTAGGAGGTTTGCCCCTGAGGAAGACTAATATTCCCTCTCTCTCCTTTAAGCCATTAATTGCTTGTAGCTCTTCATTTAGGGGTAAGATTCTTTGAGAATTCCCCTATCCAGTAGAAATGTCAACTTGTGTTGGATTTCTTTAGGACTTATTTTAAGAGGTAATACTGTTGAGATTTCATGGGGTAGCCTTCCCATTCTACCAGAAGGCACAATCTTAGAGCAGAGTTCCTTTTCCTCTGGCTATTAAAGTCAGTCTTTCTGCCCACTCTTCAAGGATGTTCCCTGAGTCTTTGGTTTAGTGGCCGTGTTATAGATGTACTGATTGGGACTGGACACCCCATGGTCAGTTCCCTGAATTTTGAGCAGTTGTAGCTTTCCATAGTAGTCTCCACATACTGCAAAAAGACACTTCTTTGATAAGGAATGAGAACTACACATATCTGTGAATATAAGGATAAGTATTTAGGATGTAACTAGAAACTATACTACTTTAGAAAGTGGCAGTAGCAGGTCATTAGTCACATGGGGTTTCTTTTGGGCTTGTTTGTTTTGAAGACAAGATCTCACTGTGTAACCCTGGCTGGCCTGCAACACACTATGTTAATCAGACTGGTCTCAAACACGTAAAGATCTGCCTGCCTCTCCCTCCCTAATTCTGGAATTAAAGATGTGTGCCACTTTGCTCTACCCATTTTGTGCCATTGGAATGGTCATCTTATAAGAGAAACTACTGGGATTTTGCACATGCTGGTTTCTGTGTTTACAGTTGTTTACTAGTGGCATGAGCACTAATATGTCATATGAGTTGATACTATTTATATTTTTCTCCTCTTGCTTTAGTCTCCTAGATACTTTATAGATGGAGGTACTACACCTAGACCATACATTTATTTTTGCTTCTATGGTCTGAGCTTTTTGTGTGATATCCAAAAACTCACTGTCAAGGACAGTGCCCAGGAGCTTCCTCCTGATATTGTTTTTCAGGGGTGTGATGACTATTCTTGTTTGTCAACTTTACTGACTACATCTAGAATTAACTAAAACCCAAGTGGCTGGGTACATTGTGGGGGATTTTTCATAATTAAGTTATCTGAAGTGGGAAGACCCACATTTAATCCAGATCTTTTAGATGGGAAGATCCACTTTTAACCTGGGCCATACCTTCTGCTGGCATCCTATAGAAAGGACATGGAAGAAGCTTGCTCTCTTTGTCTGCTTACCCTCACTCTTGCTGGCAAGTTCACTTCCTTACTGGAATTAGAGCGTTCTTTTTCAGGATTCTGTCATATACGACCAGCTAAGACATGCAGCCTTATGTACTGAACAAGTACTGGATTCTTGTACTTTTTGTTGGTAGACAGCCATTGTTGGACTAGCTGGACCACAGGTAGTGGTCCAGAATGGGTAGTAGAGGAAAGTAGTTATAAATACCAGCTAAGGATACATGACCAGTTGCATAAAATAAAAATAAATAAATCTAAAAAAATAAAATACAAAAGAATGTCATTGAAGTTTTGTCATAGATTGCATTAAATCTTTGTATTGGGGGTTGTATTGGTATTTAAAGTATTAATTAAATTATTCAGATCCAGGAACACCTGACCTTTCTACATATGTGTGTATTTATTTTGTTCTTTCATCAATTCATTCATATTTTCCCCCTTCCTCCTTCCCACCTCTCTGTTTTTTTCTTGAAGATCATCTCCCTGTAAGCTGTCCTGGAATTCACCCCTAGCATAGGGTAGTTTTGTGCTGGCAGCCATCTTCTTGCTTCAACCTCATAAATTCTGGGATTACAGGTGTGAGCAACTATGCCTGAAGAATACTTTATACTTTTTATGGCTCAATGTACAAATCTTTCATTAACTTAATTAGATTCATTTCTAGGTTTTTTTTTCATATTTTGATGGTATTTCTAATAGGACCTTTTTTTTCCTTCTCCCCCTTGACCTTTATTTGTGTATAAAATAGTATCTGGTTTTCTTTTTTTTTTTTTTTTTGAGCTGAGGATCAAACCCAGGGCCTTGTGCTTGCCAGTCAAGTGCTCTATCACTGAGCTAAATCCCCAACCCAGTATCTGATTTTTGTATGTATTTTTTAACTGCAACTTTTCTGGACTCACTGATCAGTTGTAAAATATTTTTGTGTCTTATCAGAGGTTTCAGTGTGTAAGACCATGTAATTTGCAAAAGGAGATAGATTTAACTCTTCCTTTCCAATTTGGATAACTTTGGATTTCTTTTGTTTTTTCTTTTATTGATCTTGTATTTCTAGTACAATGTTGAATAGTGTCATTGGCAAGAATGGGAACCCTTGCTTTGTACTGGCTCTTAATGGTCTTTCCTCATTGCTTATAGTATTAACAATATTTATACATAAATAGCTTCCATTATGTTGGATAATTTTTTTCTTTTATACTGAAATTGTTGAGAGTCTCATTTTTTATCAAAATAAAAAAGAGAAAGATAGCTAGCAGTGTTCAGCCTAATGGTCTTTTCTGATAAATAAAAGAATAAAACTCTCAATATTTTCAATATGAAGAAGAAAGTTCTCCAACATAATAAAATCTATTCATAAAAACTCATAGCTAATATTATAAACGAGAGCAGGCCCCAGTCTCAAAACTAGCAGGGCAACAAACTGAACACCATAGTTAAAGAAGAAAAACGAAATAATCTCAAAGTCTGGTAGGAAAGAATAGGAGAGTGGAAAGCGGAGGAGTTGAGGTGAATATGTTCAAATGCATTGTATAAAATTATTAAAGAATTCATTTTTTTTTTGTTTTTTGAGACAGGGTCTCTCTGTGCAGCTTTGTGCCTTTCCAGGAACTCACTTGGTAGCCCAGGCTGGCCTTGAACTCACAGAGATCAACCTGGCTCTGCCTCCCGAGTGCTGGGATTAAAGGCATGCATCACCACTGCCTGGCGAATTCATAATTTATAAAGACTTTGCATGTGTATGATGTTTCTGAGGCCACGCTAGTGCTTTGGCACATGTGTGGAGGTCACAGAACAACATTGTGGAGTTGGAGCTCTCCTTCTACCTCTCCATGGTATCTTAGTTTTGTTTCCATTGCTGTGACAAAATACACCCACAGAAATAATTTAAGGGAGAAGAGTTTGTCCTGGTTAGATATTTGTGTGTGTGTCAGCTTGACACAAGGCAGGAACATATTCCACAATAGGAATTAGTTACATGGGACTAAAGAGACTGGTGAAGGCTGATTGCAAATCATTAAAGAAGTACTACAGATGATTGGAGTGAGTGTTGGTTGAATAAGTATCAATGAATAGTTGTTATGAGGAATATAATTTGTGGGAGCACTGAAATTCACACTGACACCAGTTCTCTGATGGCTCTTGATGCAGGACTAGGAAGCAAAATTGTTGATTCTAGACTAGGACTTTTGTTCTAGTTGATCTAAGTGGATTACAAAGAATGATTTTTAAGAAAAAAGAAGTTGAAGAAGCTGTTAAAGTTGTTGACCAACATGAACACAGCCCAAGTGGGCTCTGGGTAGAGTTGATTAGAGGGCTTGAGAGAAGCCAACACAGAACCTGTGGCTACTATCACTGATGCCTCTTGATTCCTAGCTGTGAGATGGCACCTGCATGCAGGTCAGCTGGGTGACTGGAGAGCCTCCTGCAATTCATTTTGTGCATGTTCTTTGTGAAAGCCAAAAGACACCTTCATTGGGGGGGTTTAGAAGCTGTATTCAGGAACATTTGGGGATACTGAGCAGGACAAATTGGGCTACTATTATTGGTGAAACTATTAAGGCCACTCCACGTAGTTAAAAGGGAGGTTTATTTTGTGGGGTAACTTACAAATGATGGGATAGGTTGTAGGGTCTGGCAAAGGTATGGCGCAGTCCAGCGGTGTTCTCTGGAGAACTCTGCTCAGTCTACCTCCAGCATCCAGGGTCCCAGAACCAAGAGAGACCTCTCCTCTCCATCCTGGGTCTTCAGCTTCCTCCCTCAGCCCTGCCTTGTGGGTATGACCATTACCGAAGCCTCAGTGGGGTTTGGAACTTCCAGGCCAAGGCTGGGATGGCTACCCACTACACACTATGGTATCAAACAGCTGCAGAAAAGTACCTCATACTCAGATTTGGTGTTTTCCAAATTCCTTGTACTTTTTCTGTTCTGATTTTAGAGCTGTGAGCTCGTTTGTTTGGGATCTTCTCAATTGCTCTTTAAATTGGCACTCTTCCAGTCTTATTAAAGCATTGATTCCTGAAAAATATGTTATAGGTATTTTATTCCTAAAACAAAAGAAAAGAGAAAATAAAATACTAATTGTTGACTTCATATACTGTAAGGTCTACTTTCTTCTATTACCAATCTCCATTCCTGAACCTGATGATTTTGAACCAAATATCAGAATAATATAATATATTTAACCAACATTTCATCACTTATTTTTAAATGACAAGAATTATTTTAATATATCAGGGTAACCATATCACACCTAAAAATTAATAGCCTCTTAAGTCACCGAATTACCACTATGAAACTCACAAAATTATAGTATAATTTTAATACGTGTGCATGTGAATTGACATGCAAATAAAGTTGGTATAGTGACATCTATTAAATATCTAGATCCGCCTGGCTCTGCCACCCCAGTGCTGGGATTAAAGGCATGTGCTACCACTGCCTGGCTATTTTCATTTTTATACTATATTTTATAGTAAATTTATTGAATAACTAAGTCATTTGCCCCATAGAATTTCCTAATGTCTGGATTTGGATAATTGCATCTCAGAGTTATTATTTAATATGTTCCTCTGCCCTCTTCATTTCCAGTAGATATGCAAATCCAAAGACCTTATCAGATTCAGGTTTGATTTACTTAATTAATTAATTAATTCATGTATGCTTCTATGCTCACATGAGGAGGCCAGAGGACATCTTGCTAAAGTTGGTTCCACTCTCTTTCCACCATGTGGGTCCCAGAAATAAAACTCAGGTGTTCAAATTTGGCAGCAAGTTCCTTAACCTGTTGAGCCATCTCACCAAACCCTCAAGATTTTGCTTTTTGTTCTTCTAGAATAGATAAGGGTACTTCATGGGTGGTGCTACTTTCTTTTTGAAGCAGGGTCTCTCTGTGTAGTCCTGGCTCTCCTGGAGTTCACCGTGTAAGCCAGGGTGGCCTTGAACCCACAGAGTTCCTCCTACCTCTGTCACCTGAGTGTACTGGAACTAAAGGTGTGCATCAGGCCCACCTGGTGCTATATTCTTACATTGGGGGCATACATTGTATTTCTGGTTATCATTTGACATGTTAACAGCTGTTGATGTTAAAATGCTCATAGCCACCAATTGACTATAATTAAAAATTTGTGATATTCCAATTGCAATATTTCTTCTTTACTTATTATCTGGATTGATTATATAAAGAGAACCTTCACTTCATCTAGTGTTTGGCTGTACTGAGACACATTTTATTAAGGAAAGGCAGCATGCCAAATCTTATTTTTCTTTTATCATTTTTCAAAATTGGTTTGTATACTAGCAGCTTCCAATTTTGTTCATTTGTACCTTTTTAACTTTTACTATGACCCACTTGATTGATATATTTTGATTCATGACAGTTATTGTCCGTATGGATGCTGAAATTGTCTTTTTCTGACATGTGGAGTTTGTTTAATTTGGCTACCAAGTCCTTTTGAAATATTCTCTAGTCTGCAATTATAGCTTCCTTATTTTTGTTATGACAAGATTCTACAGGCTCATCTTGTACATTTTCTGCCCTAGACCTTGATTTTCAAATAACAGTGTCTCATTTTAGGGAAAACTTTTTTTCAAAACCACAGTCTGGGTACGAGGAGTGCTTCTTGTTCCTCTGTTAGCCATTATTTTTAGGTATTTTCAGTGGACAGAGCTGTGGATCTATTTTAAAGTTGAAATCCCAGACTACAAGTTTTAAATTAACCTCTTTGATCTTCCATGTGTATCTCTTCCCCAATGTTGAAAACCATAATTCTTGGCTACCAGGAATGATAAAAATAAGAAATATTTATTTGCATGAATGATTTTATGAACTGGCAGTTTATTTCTCTACTCTATTTTAAGAGTAATTGGTCTGTGGTTTATTTGTAGAATCAGGTTTATATATTAGGAATATTAAACCTTTCTTTATAGTATAGGCTGAATTTTGTCATTTTTCCTTCTTATGGGACATTTGCAATACAGAATTTTAAATATATAATCAAATTTATCAATTGCTTTCCCCTTCCTAATTCTCTATTTCAAGTCATAATTAGAACAATTGTTACCATTCCCAAATTGTAATATAATTTACCTATATATCTCTTAGTAAACATATGATTTTGGTTTTGCATTTAAATATATGATACATGGAGAGTTTATCTCATTGTACATTTTGAAGAATAGAGTCATGTTTTGTTTACCATATATGACTTTCCAGTGATCCATTTGCCACTTATTAAGGGACCTATCTGGGTGTGGTAGTTCAAACCTGTAATTCCAGTGCTTGAGAGGATCAGTTTCAATTCTTCCTTAGTTACAAACAATCTTAAAGCTAGCCGAGGCTATGTGAGACGTGTCTAAGAAAAGAAAAAGCCTATGTTTTCTATACTAAATTAAGTCAGCTCATGAACTGGAAGCTGACTATGCCCCCTGGCCTTACCACTGTATTTTATGCCTAGAGAAGAATACAGAGCCCTATTACCTTCTATTGGGTAAATGGCCAAACTCCATTTTATCCCTACAAGGCAGACTAAATGAGCTTGTATGTTATCATCTTTTAGAAATAGCTTATGATGACTGGTAAAAGTTGTTGACAAAATAGGCATTAGGAGATGCAACATAGAGGCATATTTTTCTTCCTAGAATTGTGCAGCCAAAAGTTCTGGATATATATTGAGCTTATCTGCTCTATTCCTGGCTTGCAGATGACTAACTCCTTGCTCTTTTCTTACATTGTAATGTATCTCTACTTAAAATGAGACTATTCCTATCATGGAGGATTTATCATGAATTAATTAGCTACACTCCCCCACCCCCAAAAAGCCCTCATATCTACAAATCATCACACTGAGGATTGAGAAATTGTAGCTATAAACTTCATTCTTAGAATTACTTTTGCTAGGCCAGGCTCTGGCGGCCTACACCTTTAATCCCAACACTCAAGAGGCAGAGGCAGGTGAATCTCTGTGAGTTTGAAGCCAGCCTGGTCTTCATAGTGAGTTCCAGGATAGCCAGGGCTACACAGTGAAACCCTTTCTTGAAAAAACATTTTAAAAAAAGAATTACATTTGCTATATTCCAAACGTTCTGGCAAATTGTGTTTTCATTTTTTTTTTTAATTTTAGGAACTTTTGCAATTCCCTCTCTGGTTATTCCAGTGACTAGTTGTTCAAGAGTATATTGTTCAATCACCATATGTTTTTGTGATTTTTCTTGCTATTTACTATTTTGGAAAATGTTTTGGGGGATGTTAGAATTGTTACTTTTCAGTTTTGCATAGAATGCTCAGCTAGGTCCATTTCATTTAAGGTAAAGTTTAGATCCTCAGTCTCTTGATGATTTTGGTCTAGATGCATTATAATACTGATTAGATTTTGATATTGAAATCACTCACTATTTTTGTATCTTGGCCTATCTGTCTATTTTTCCAGTGCTGTTTGTTTTATTGGGTTGTTCTATGTTTATTACATAAATATTTAATATTATTTTATTGGGGGTATTGTTCCCATTATTAATATATTAGAGCTTTATCTTGTTCAGCTGCTTTTGCTTTAAAGTGTAGTTTTTCAGGGAAAATAGTGGCTATTCCTACTTGTTTTCAGCTTCTACTTCCTTCAACTTCTACTTGTTTTCCATCCTTTGTTTCCAGGCACTGTTTCTTTGAACTAGGTGTGTCTCCGGCAGACAACAGCTGGATGGAGGATTTTTATCAGCTAGTTTGTGTCCTTTCATCAGAAAGTCCAGACCATTTACATTTATTACTTGTATTCAGAGGTGTTTGCTGATTCCTGAAATTTTGTTGGCTGTTTTCCTGGTTGGCTAAACTACTATTTGTTCCTTTGCTTTGCTTTTGTTCATATTAGAAGCTTGCTAGCTTGCTAAGTTGAAAATGTCTGATTCTTTCCTAGTTCTCATTTGTTTATTCCTCTCATGAATTTATTAACATCAGGAGGTTGTGTTTTATGTCTGCTAGGGGTCTTAAATGCCTCTGGTTTTCTATGTCCATATGTTTGGGGGAAGTTGCTGCTGCAATATCATTGTGTGGATTTTCTTTGCCTTCAGTTTGAATCTCAGCTCTCTCTACTCTGTGGGTTCTTAGGTTTAGCCTTTTGATCATATCACAGAGTTAATGAAAGCTGTAGTTTGCTTGATGTGTTTTCTTCATTACTATCCAAATATAGCATATCCTTGATCCTATCTTCGATTTCTGATTTTCAGATCTGTTGGTGATCCTTTCCACTACTTTTATTTGATTGCGATATCCATTTACTTCATTTTTGTTAGTTTGCTTATTTTTTTCAGAATCTCAATTTTCTTGCTGAACTTTTCATCACCACAGCTAACACTCTGGTACGTGCTGTGCTATTGACTTTCTTACCCAGGGCTTGAAATGACTTTCTCCACTCATCTGCCTGTGTGAAATGTCTTTGCAATCACTAATCATTTTTTATTTATTATGTTTGTGTTTTAATTTTACACATCAGCCATGGGTTCCCCTGTCCTCCCCCATCCCGCCCCCACCTTCCCCCTAGCCTCTCCCCTCCATTCCCATGTCCTCCAGGACCAAGACTCCCCTGGGGATTCATTTAAACCTGGTGGATTCAGTGCAGGCAGGTCCAGTCCCCTCCTTCCAGGCTGAGCAAAGTGTCCCTGTGTAAGCCCAAGGTTCCAAACAGCCAGCTCATGCACTAAGGACAGGTCCCGGTCCCACAGCCTGGGTGCCTCCCAAACAGTCTCCTTTTTTTATTTATTATATTTGTGTTTTAATTTTACACATCAGCCATAGGTTCCCCTGTCCTCCCCGCTCCTGCCCCCACCCCCACCTTCCCCCCAGCCCCTCCCCTCCATTCCCATCTCCTCTAGGGCCAAGACTCCCCTGGGGATTCATTTCAACCGGGTGGATTCAGTATGGGCAGGTCCAGTTCCCTCCTTCCAGGCTGAGTAAACACTAATCATATTTAAAGTAAATGTTGGTAACTTTTGATTGACATTTCAATGGTTTCAATGTCTTCTGTTTCAGCAATGGAGGAGCTATGATCTTTTAGAGCAGTGGTTCTCAACCTTTCTGATGCTGGGACCCTTTAATATAGTTCCTCATGTGTGGTGACCCCCAACCACAAAATTATTTTTGTTGCTACTTCAGAACTGTAATTTTGCTACTGTTATGAATTTTATTGTCAATAGTTTTGGAGACAGAGGCTTGTCAAAAGGATCTTGACCCACAGGTTGAGAACTGCTGTCTTAGAGGAATTTTATTGGATTGATTTTTCAATTTCTCATGCCACTGTGTTGCAGTTTGTCCATCCGAAGTGAGCACTTCTGAAATAGCTACTAAACTGGTTGGCTTAGCTCAGATGAGCAATCTAGTTTCCATATTCCATCTCTACTCTAAAGTTTTTTTTCTTTTCTTTTTTTTCAGGAGACAGAATTCACGCCTTTTCTCTGTCTTTTCCTGGAACTGCAAAGGTTTTCATGGGGTGATCACTCACCTAGTCCATGGAAGCAGAAGAGGTTTTTACTGGAACCACACATCTGGTGATTTGGTTTAATTATATGGAGACACAGGAGAGCACTGTATGTCCCAAATCCACCATTTACCAGCTCAGTGTGTGTGTGTGTGTGTGTGTGTGTGTGTGTGTGTGTGTGTGTGTGTGTGTTGGCTTCTTTATTAAAACTGTTGTGATATTATTGCTTTTAATAATAATAATTATTATTATATCATTAAATTTATTTACATTTTAAAGTATGATTTTCCTTTTTGAATCCATTGTTCTCATCAGATACTAGAATTTTTTTGTTGAGTCTTTTAAACTTAATTATTATTTGTTTCCATTTAGGTCCTATCGCTTTATTGAGGCTTCTTCCTTGTTTTCTCTTCTTTTTCTGTATCCTTACATTCTTTTAGTTAGGTACTATTACAATGATTGAAATGATGCCATACTTCGCTGATACTTTTTTTGCTCTTAAAGTTTTTTATGCTTCATTTTTTATAGTTTCTATGGCTGTATAATTGTTTCAGTTCATTTTCCTTACCTGAAGTAAAGCTTGAAAACACTATCCAGATTATTCCCTGGGAAATTTTGGAGTCATTTCATTTCATTTCTTTCTTTTTTTTTCCCAAGTACCCCAAATGTTAGTTTGGTTCAACTATTGAATCCAACCTTTTTGCTTCATTTTATTCTATCATGGAAATTCTCCAGGTAAATATTTTTGTGAGTTGATAATTATGAAATCTTAGTGATGCTTTGGTTGATTTTGTTCACTCTAAAGATCTGCTTAGGAAAATGTACCTTTTACTATTATTGAATCTCTTGGTTTGTGAGCATGGTACAGATATCAATTTGTGCAGGCCTTCTTAAGTTTCTTTCAAAATGCATAGTTTTTAATATACATAGTATGTACACATTTTTGAAAGATTTTTATCCAAGTAGTTCAATTTTGGATGACTCTCCACTAACACTGTGTTTAGTGGGAGGAATCAGACTGAGTCTAAATTCTGTATATCTTCCTTTATAAAATATTCTAGATTAATAATTATTGATTGTCAATTCTAAGGGTGGGAGGAGGGTTTGTCTACAAATGTTAGTTTTTTGAAACTAACAAAAACATGAAAATTCTGGATAGTTATAGGACTGTTCTATATTTTAGTTATGGTTGTGGATATTTGTAAAAGTTCAGTGAGGGCATGAAGATTTAGCATAGTGATAGAGTACTTGCCTAGAATGTATGAGGCCCTGAATTAAATTTCCATCTCCTGCCAAAATTATGTTCATAGAACTATAAATCAAAATGAAACATTTTTCTGTATGTACAAAAACAAAACAGAGAAAACAAATAAAAAAAATCTTGTGAATATTGATTTGTTATAACAGACAATGAAGATGATTTGTTAAGTCTACAAATTCTCTCTTACATTCTGTGGAGAGAGGAGTCAATAATCAGTTTAGTTATAAAGACCTCTGCTTGAACTGTGCTGGGCTGCTACCAAACATGTGAAGACATGGGCTAATCTTTAGCTATTGTAAAAGTCACACACAGTATGTATTGGATTTGTCTTCTAATGTCTCTACTCGGTGTAGACGTCTTTTCCTTTTCCAATGGAGGATTTTTTAGTTTTAGTGGCCTGAGTTAGACTGAGTATTTTATAGAAGGGGCTCTCTGTTTGGTTCAAAATAATGGAAAAACGGAAGAGAAGTAACTTATCCTGTATGGATTATTTCTACACTTTGACACCTACAACATGCCTAATTTCCTTTTATTGTCTTTATGTGGATGTTCTTTTTTTTTTTTTTTTTTTTTTTTTGGTTTTTCCAGACAGGGTTTCTCTGTGTAGCTTTGTGCCTTTCCTGGATCTCGCTCTGTAGACCAGGCTGGCCTCAAACTCACAGAGATCCGCCTGGCTCTACCTCCCAAGTGCTGGGATTAAAGGCTTGAGCCACCACTGCCCGGCATGTGTGGATGTTCTTAATTGTTCTGAATTTTTTACTTATAGTCAACAGAAGTGGCTTTATTTGTGCTTATGCATGAATATGTTGATGAATTTTATCTATCATATATGTGTTTAATTTGGTACTTGTCCTTCTATGTCAAAGATTTTTTTTTTCTGTAAACTCTAGTGGGTTCACTAAAGTGTAATAGTGCTTGTAGCATCAAGATATTTCTCCCAACTACATAATATGCCATCAATGCAGTTATTTGCTACATAGTGATATTTGATCAGTGAATGAATACATATACAAGAGTGGTTATAAGATATATCATCTGATAATATCATAACTGTCTTAATCTCTGCAAATGACTATAACAAAAGTACATTCTTTTCCCTACCTTCTCTTTTTTAAAAATAGATTTTTTTCATACAGTATATTTTGATTTGGTTTCCCTCCCCCAACTGCTCCCAGATCCTCTTCACCTCCTCACTGCCCCCCAAATCCATGCCCTTCCCTTTTCTCACTAGAAAATAAGCAGGCATCTAAAAATAATGAAATAAAAATAAACAAACAAATAAGACTAAGACAAAACTGACAAATAGAAAAAGAAGAACAAAGAAAAAGCACAAGAAACACACGTAGACACTGAGACACACACAAAGAAAACCCATTAAAAAAAATCAGGAAACATAATATAAAAGCAATAGATCTAAGGTTAAAAAATACCCAGACAAAGCATTATGAGAAGAACCAAAATCTCCAAAAGCACTTTGAGTTTGTTTTGTGTTGGCCATCTACTGCTGGACATGGTGTCTGCCCTTATGTGTGGTCTGTGTACCCAGTGAGACTCCACTGGAGAAAACTAATTCCTCATTTGCCAGTGGTTATCATTGGAGACAGCTTCTGGCTTAGGGATGGGACTTGTGTCTACTTCCCCTCTCAGTGCTGAGATCCCCATCTGGCTTAGACCTGTGCATGCTGCCATGGTGTCTGTGAGTTCCTATGTGGGTCAGTCCTGTTGTGTTAGAAAGGCACTGTTTCCTTGGTGTCCTTCACCGCCATGGGCTCTTAGAATCTTTCTGCCTCCTCTTCCACAGAGTTCCCTGAACCCTGAGGGGAGGGGTTTGATGAAGACATCCTATTTAGGACTAAGTGTTCCAAGATCTCACATTATCTGTACGTTGTCCAGTTGTGGGTCTCTGTATTTGTTCCCATTTACTGCAGGAGGAAGCTTCTCTGATGATAGCTGGGAAAGACACTGATCTATGAGTATAGCAGAGTGTTGATAGGAGACATTTATTGCTGTATTACTTTAGCAGTATTTGGTTTTCCCCCAGGTTCATGGCATATTGTCTTAGCTAGGGGTTTTATTGCTGGGAAGAGACAAGATGACCACAGCAACTCTTTTTTAAAATAATTCATTTATTTTATATATTTTGGTGTTTTAGTACCCTAGAACTGGAGTTACAGACAGTTGTAAGCCACCATGTGGGTGCTGGGAATTGAACCCAGGTCCTTTGGAAGAGCCATCAGTACTCTTAACTGCTGAGCCCAAACACAGCAACTCTTATAAAGAACACATTTAATTGGGGTGGCTCGCTTATAGTTTCAGAGTTTCAGTCCATTATCATCATGATGGGGAACAGGTAGACACGGTCCTGGAGTTGAGAGTGCTACATCTTGCAAGCAACAGGAAATCATCTCACTCACTCGGTTGTATTCTGAGCATAAGAAACCTCAAAGCCTGCCTCCCACAGTGACACACTTCCTCCGACAGGCCATACCCACTCTAACAAAGCCACACCTCCTTATAGTGCTGCTTCTTATGACCTTATAGGGGTCAATTACATTCATACTACCATTCCTCTCAGGTCTCAGGTTCTTAGCCACCTAGGCAGTGAAGAGCATAGGTTAGATCTCACGGAATGGGCCTTATTTCCAATGAGATAGTTATTGGTTATTCCCACAAGCTTTGTGCCACAATTGCACCAGTATATCTTGCAAGCAGGTTGCCACTATACATTGGAGTATTTGCAGCTTGGTTGGTGTTTATCTTTCTCCTCTGGTAGCATGCAGAGTGCCTTCTAACACCACAAATTCTAATTAGTAGGGGTGAAGACTCTAGGTAGGCACATGACTTCTCTGTGTTCAGTGAATTGTGTAGGTATTGTCTTCAGTAATAGGGCCTTATCATCAGTTTTTGGAGAACAACCAATAGAGTAAGGGACTAGAGGGGAGGAGGATGTCCCTTGGAAGGAAATAAAATAGATAATTATGGAGGGATAAAGGGAGGAAAGTTGGGGAAATGGAGGGAATATGGAGTGGGACAGCTTGAACTAAGGGCCACTTGAGAGGTCATGGAAACCTAATACAGCAGCTTCTTAAAATACATGCATATATGAAAGAAATAGAAATGGACTAAGCAAATAGCAGGGGAGATAAAGCACCAACTAGAGATTTCTTGCTACCCAATAAAACCTCCAGTGCCCAGAATGAGTTACTGGTATTACCAAGGCTATTGGTTGCTCTCCCTACCTACTCTTATAGGAAATAATGACTTCTCTTGTCTTTGAACATTTAAAATACGAATAAATCCATTTTCTCTTCATTTTATGTTTCTCAAAATGACTTTTATGCTTTTTCCCTCTGATTTTGCATTCTTAATTTTTAAAATTTCTGTTTTTTCCTGAATTCTGTTGTTTCATATTTTGAGTAGTCATTCTTGTGATATTTCATATTGTTCATAGTTTCCTTCATTTAGCTTATTTTGAAAAATCCGTTTTTAATTTTCATGTTTTGTGGTAACATTTTCCTAGAATAATTTTTGTTCTATGAAATCTTCTTTCCTCACTTCTTCCTCCTCCACCTTTTTTGTTTGTTTGTTTGTTTGTTTTAGAGACAGAGTGAGACTCTGCTCTGGAATTCCCCATATATCCCAGGCTGGCCTCAAGACATCAATTATCCTTCTTTCCTCTGAGATTACAGCCACATACCACCATACTTGTCTCTCCTTTGCAGTTTTGTATGGGATTCTATAATATCATTTTTCTTTTCTTTTTTTTAACCTTTTTTGAGCTTTATTGGGGGGGAGAGAGAGAGAGAGAGAGAGAGAGAGAGAGAGAGAGAGAGAGAGAGAGAGAGAGAGAACAGAAAGAACAGAGAGACCGCATTGAGGGAAGGGGGGGGGGGAGCCATTTTTCTTTTAATGATTTAAAAATCTTTAGTTTTCTGAATAAGAAGGGTGAGTTAGAGGAGATTTTATAGTTATGTTTGTAGAGTAACTTCTATTTTTTCTCTCAGAGTGATTTTTTTTTTAAGGATGGCCTTTTCTATGAGATCACCTGCTCCCTTTTCTCTAACTAGACTTTTATGTATAGTTTTCTAACTGTTGCTGAATTTGGAGATTCTACATTCTTTTGAAAATCTGCTCTATTTGGGGATTTCGCTTACCATCAGGCATTGTTCCAGAAGGGAGTTTCAGATACTTTCTTTCATAAGGTCAGAAGGCACAGAATGTTCCACCCTTCACCCTTTGGATCCCTTTATTCTCTGCAAATTGGAAGTATTTTCATTCTCAGCTGCTACTCTCAAGTTGATCTAATGATATTTCCAGTGAATTAATGTAAGCTCTTTGGGGGCATTCAAGTACTGATGAGTATTATATGCTTTCCTCTTCGCAGACAATGAATGATACCTTATACATCTGTATACCTGTTCTTGATTTAGTGGTTTTGTCCTCAGATTAAACTTGGGATTTATAAGATACTTGTTCTAAGTATTGTTTCAGGTCATTTGTGTGATTTAGTCTGTTTACATTCCTAATCAGTCTGGTGTTTTATGGAATTTTTATGTGTGTGTTCCTAGGGATTCAATCCACGGCCGAGCACGTACTAGGAAAGCACTGCCACTGAGTTACATAGTGGGTTTTTTTCTCAGAGACAGTCTCACTTTGAGGGGCTTACTGACATTGAATTCACTATGTGAGTGGCCTCAAACTTGCAATGCTTCTGCCTCAGTTTCCCAAGTCCTGGAATAACAAGGATGTGTCAACTGTACCTGCTAATTTTAAAATATAATTTAAATCAGCCAGGCGGTGGTGGTGCACACCTTTAATCCCAGCACTTGGGAGGCAGAGCCAGGCGGATCTCTGTGAGTTCCAGGCCAGCCTGGGCTACCAAGTGAGTCCCAGGAAATACACAAAGCTACACAGAGAAACCTTGTCTCGAAAAACCAATATATATATATATATATATATATATATATATATAATTTAAATCAATAGCTATGGTGCCTCCAATGTGATTATCTTTCTTTGAATTATTAGGGCTCTATGAAATTTTTGAGAGTCCCATAACTATTTCAAGGTTGTTTTTTCTATTCTATAAATAATGTCATTATGGTTTTGCTACATGTAGTATTGAATCTTCATAATTCTTTAGGTAATATACATATTTTAACAATATTAATTCTTCAAATCCAAGAACTCAATATCTCCTTGTATCTTCTTTGTTATTGATTAGCAATACATTATGCTTTTCAGTGTCTAAATATTTCACAATCATAGTAAATATATTTGTTTTATGTTATTATTTCGGGATGTTGTAAAATGGGATTTTTTTCTTTTATTCTTACTTATTTAAAAAGTTGTTATATCATAGATTTGAGGGAATTAAGTAAAATCATATATGTAAATAGTGAACACAGTGCTTGGTCATAGTGA
This sequence comes from Onychomys torridus, assembly GCF_903995425.1. Classification (NCBI taxonomy): domain Eukaryota; kingdom Metazoa; phylum Chordata; class Mammalia; order Rodentia; family Cricetidae; genus Onychomys; species Onychomys torridus. The sequence continues at coordinate 96,973,983 of NC_050466.1, forward strand.
CTACTTAATAATAATTTATATTGTCATAAAATGGCATTTGAGATAGGGCACATTGACAACACAATGTAGTATAAATTGAAGGCACAGAGATGCAGTACTGTGAAATAAGTACAAATGGATCTAAAAATCAATAAATGCTGAAGTAAAGTGAAATTATCAAAACAGTTTATTAAGATGAAATGATAGCTTGTATGGCTATTAATTTTCATTTAGATTAAGATTCTAAAGAACTCATTTATTTATTGGTGATCCTTTCCTTATTTTGTGACAAACAATTACTTTGGAATTCCAGCTTTATTTTATACCTTTCAGGAACTTTTCTTTTTTTCCGATTTTTGAGACAATGTCTCTCTGTGTAGCTTTGGCTAGTTTGGAACTTGTTCTGTAGCCCAGGCTGGCCTCGAACTCACAGAGATCTGCCTGCCTCTGCCTCTTGAGTGTTGGGATTAAAAGCATGCGCTGCCACCTCCACTACCAGGCTGAAACTGGTCCGTGTCCACCATGCCTGTACCCTGTGTTGTCATGTGTCGTGCACCCCATACCCCCCATTACCACCCTTTTTTGAGACACAGTTAGGGTCTCAGATTTATTGGAGCTGAAGCTTGGAGTTCTGACCATTCTGTCTTCTCTTCCCCCGTGCTGGGATTAAGCACAGTCATGCCTAATTTATGGAGTTCTGGGGACCAAACCCAGGGCCTTGTAAATGCTAGGTCAGCACTCTACTGATTGAGCTCGAGTCCCAGCCAACTTTTCTAATGAAAAGGTGTGTCTGAAATGTAATGTCTTGCTTAAAAGGTCGTTTTTGAGTGAATGACAAAAGATGAAATGAAAATAGATCAAGCATTATTTATTATTTTGGTGTTTCCTTTGAATTTGAAATGTTTTTGTATATTAATTCCATGTCAAATGATTAGATAGCAAATATCTTCTTTCATTCTGTATACTCTCTCTTCATTCTGGTGAGCTTTACTGTGTAGAATATTTTTATTACCATATTTTTTCAATTGTATGGAAATCAGGGATAATATTAGGTATCTTGTTTAGGGTTTCTATTGTTGTGAGGAAACAGCATGATCAAAAGCAACTTGGGGAGGAAATGGTTTATTTTGGTTTTATTTCCATATCACAGTTCATCATCAAAAGGCAGGAATTTGGAGGCGAGAGTTGATACAGAGGCCAGGAAAGAGTGCTGCTTACTGACTTACTTTCCCATGGCTTGCTCAGCCTGCTTTCTTACAGAACCCAGGACTACCATGGGCTGGACCCTCCCACATCAATCACTAATTAAGGAAATGCCCTACAAGCTTGCATACACCCCAATTTTATGGAGGCATTTTTGGGTATAATTTGTACAATAATCTGTTTTGACCTCCTCTTCCATTCTGCTGGTTACCTCTACCGTCAAATAGTATCCTTTCTATTGCCATGTCTTTGTACTCTAGAGAGAACACGTATTTGCTACTTCTCCTAATCGGCAACTCTTTGTGTGACTTCTTGTGTTATAAACCCCTCTGGAAAAACAAAGTTTGGGGACATTCATCCCTTTCATTTTGTTTTGTTTACCAGCTGGTCAATCCGAGTGGTTTTTGACCACAGTGTGTACATTTGAACAGCTTTGCTTTGCTGCTCATGGGTACAAGATAAAAGAGAAACAAAGCTCCCTCCACCGGAGTTTAGTCCAAACAGACTAATTCATTGTATCCCCAGGATCACAACAGCACTGAGCTCCACTTCTTCCTACCCCATCTGACGCTTCCGCCACTAAAGCCTAATTCCCATCCCTGGGAAGCCTACAGAGAGGTCAAGGAACAAATTGTTCTATAACTATGTTTTTTATTTTATTCTTTTCTTTTTTAAAGTCCTGGCCTTGTGTCATCAACTTTGTGAGTCCTTTACCTCTTGGAGTGGAAGTCAGATATGATCTAATTCTAAACTGAAGGAAACAGGGAAATTTATTACAGAAAAAAAAAATGTATGGCAGGCTTCCCTATAGGTAGAGCAACCATGAAAAAAAACACAACCAATTGTAGTTTTTTCTGTTGTTGAAGTCTAACTTTAAACCATGGTGGTCTGATAGAACACAGGAGGTTATTCCAATTGTTTTGTATCTGTTGAGATTTGCTTTGTGGCCAAGTATGTGGTCGATTTTAGAGAAGCTTCCATGGGGTGCTGAGAAGAAGGTATATTCTTTTTTGTTCGGGTGGAATGTTCTGTAGATATCGATTAAGTCCATTTGAGCCATAACATCAGTTAAGTCCATTATGTCTCTGTTAAGTTTCAATTTGGCCGATCTGTCCAGAGGTGAAAGTGTGTGGGGTTTTATATGTGATTTAAGCTTTAGTAATGTTTCTTTTACATATGTGGGTGCCCTTGTGTTTGGGGCATAAATGTTCAGAATTTAGAGTTCATCTTGGTGGATCTTTCCTGCGATGAGTATGTAATGTCCTTCATCATCTCTTTTGATTGATTTTAGTTTGAAATCTATTTTGCTGGATATTAGGATGGCTACACCAGCTTGCTTCTTAAGACCATTGGATTGGAAAGTCTTTTCCCAGCCTTTTATTCTTAGGAGGTGTCTGTCTCTGAATTTGAGGTGTGTTTCTTGTATGCAGCAGAAAGATGGGTCCTGTTTTTGTATCCATTCTGTTAGTCTGTGTCTTTTTATAGGTGAATTAAGTCCATTGATATTAAGGGATATTAATGACCAGTGACTGTTCGTTCCTGTTGTTATTTTAATTTTTTGGTGGTAGTGTGTGTATACTTCTCTTCTTTGGGGTTTACTGCTGTGGTGTTATCTATTGCCTGTGTTTTCATGGGTGTATCTGCCTTCCCTAGGTTGGAATTTTCCTTCTAGTGCTTTCTGTAGGGCTGGGTTTGTGGATAAGTATTGTTTAAATCTGGCTTTGTCTTGGAAGGTCTTGTTCACTCCATCTATGATGATTGAAAGTTTTGCTGGTTATATTAGTCTAGGCTGGCATCCATGGTCTCTTAGTGTCTGCATTATATCTGTCCAGGTCCTTCTGGCTTTCAAAGTCTCCATTGAGAAATCGGGTGTTATTCTGATGGGTTTGCCTTTATAAGTCACTTGGCCTTTTTCCTTTGCTGCCCTTAATATTCTTTTTTTATTGTGTACGTTTAGTTGTTTAATTATTATGTGGCGAGGGGTCTTTTTTGGGGGGGTCTAGTCTGTTTGGTGTTCTATAGGCTTCTTGTATCTTCATAGGCATTTCCTTATTTAAGTTGGGAAAATTTTCTTCTATGATCTTGTTAAATATATTTTCTATGCCTTTGAGTTGGTATTCTTCTCCTTCCTCTATCCCTATTATTCGTAGGTTTGGTCTTTTCATGGTGTCCCTAATTTCTTGGACATTTTGGGTCATGACTTTGTTGGTTTTAGTGTTTTCTTTGACTGATGAATCTATTTCTTCTACCCTATCTTCAACACCAGAGATCCTCTCTTCCATCTCTTGCATTCTGTTGGTTATACTTGCCTCTGAAGTTCCTGTTTGTTTACTCAGATTTTCTATTTCTAGCATTCCTCTGCTAGTGTCTTATTCAGTTTTTCTGTTTCCCTCTTCAGGTCTTGGACTGTCTCCCTTGCTTTTTCATGATTTTCTTTCAAGGACTTATTGTTTTCTTCTGCTTTAATTGTCCTTTCCTCTAGTTTTTTTTATAGCATTCTTCCCATTTTTTGTTTGTCTGTTCCTCTACTTTATTTTTGATTTCTTCTATATAAGGCTCTAGCCTCTCCATGATGTTACTTATAAGGTTGTTTTCTTCTTCGTCTTCCTTTTGATGATGTTCAGGTCTAGCTGTTGGAGAAGGGCTAGGTTCTGGTGATGCTGTATTGCTCTTTATTTTGTTGTATGTACTTCTGCCTTGACATCTGCCCATCTCCTCTTGGGTTTGTTCTTGGTCTTATCAGTGTACTTGGTCCAGAGAGAGCTGACAGATTTAGGGAGCATCTCTCTGGTCCAGATGGAAGCTCTGGGCCAGATGGGAGAGCTGGTCCAGATGAGAGTGCTGGCTGGATAGGAGCTGGGGGACTGGACTCTGAGTCTCAGGAAGTCCCTGGGGTCTCCTTATTTTGTCCAGATGGGAGCTCCCCTTGTCCAGATGGGAGTTCCTCTGGTCTCTGGTCCAGATGAGAGTTCCAGAGCAGGATGGAAGCTGGGGGCTGGTCTCTGATTCTCAGGAAGTGGCTGGGGTCTCTGGCAGATGGGTGTGGGGGGGCAGGGTGTGGAGCCTGCAGGGTCTGCCTGTAGTCTTGGAAAAGGGGAACCTTCCCGCAGGGCCTGCCGGTTGGCCGGAAACTGGGGCCAAGGTGGGCAGGTCCTCCCAGGATGGCCTGTGTCCAGCGGTGGGACCCAGGGGCAGTTGTGTCTCTGACTATAACCCCAGGCACTCACCTCTGGTCCAGATGGGAGCTGGGGGTTGGTCTCTGAGTCTCAGGAAGTGGCTGGGGTCTTGGGCAAATGGGTGTGGGGGCAGGGTGTGGAGACTGCAGTGTCTGCCTGCAGTCTTGGAAAAGGGGTGTCTTTTCGCAGGGCCTGCCGGTTGGCCGGAAACTGGGGCCAAGTTGGTCAGGTCCTCCCGGGATGGCCTGTGTCCAGCGGTGGGACCCAGGGGAAATTGCCTCTCTGGCTATAACCCCAGGCACTCACCTCTGGTCCAGGCCCATGTTGGTTCTTGACCCATTCCCAAACACAACTCTTGAGACGTCCAATGATTTTTCTCCATTGATTTCACTTGACTTAAATTTGTCATTTATTTAGTTCTATTGTTTATTATGAAATGTCTCTGACACATTCAGAAAAAAGTAAACCCGACTGTGAGTTAGGAGGCAGAAACTATAAATCTAGGGTAAGGAAAGAACGTTCAGTGTAAAATCAGCATTATGGAAGACATCTTTGGACTTAGGGTTTGGGCTCAAAACATAAACCTACAACTGAAAGGAACGTTTTCTTTTTCTTTCTTTCTTTCTTTCTTTCTTTCTTTCTTTCTTTCTTTCTTTCTTTATTTATTTATTTATTTACTTCTTTTTTGTTGTTTTTTTGTTTTTTTGTTTTTCGAGACAGGGTTTCTATGTGTAGCCTTGAACCTTTCCTCCTGGAACTCACTTGGTAGACCAGGCTGGCCTCGAACTCACAGAGATCCACCTGGCTCTGCCTCCCGAGTGCTGGGATTAAAGGTGTGCACCACCACCACCTGGCTGAATGTTTGCTTAAACAGAAGCAAAACAAAAGAAAAAAAATTATTTAAGGTGAACTGAGAGATGGTGTTCTAAATGAGTGAGATGAAAGAAGGGTACAGGGATGTAGGAGAAGCAAGGTTAAAATAAAAAATGGAGACTGGCCAGGGAAGGGAGGCACCACTAAGATGAACAGGTATGTGGTTGAGATGGAAGAGAAAGAGAAGCAGAGCGTTTGTGCGCGTCGAGAGAAACTGAACTGAAGATACAGCAGCAATGAACTGAACAGGCTGATGGGTGGCTTACACTACCACCTGGGGCCATGATGTCCAGGCCTGTGTTGCTGCTGAGGGCCATGTCTGGATCTGTGGCCCTACTGCAGCTGGGGTCTGTGTAGATGTCCATGGCCCATGGTACCACTGAAGGCCATACGGATGCCCGTGGTCTGGGCCACCACCTGAGGCCATGTTGAAGTCCGAGGGCTGTGCTGCCACCGGGGACATACTAATCTGAGTGGCCTGCACTGCCATGGTGACGTCCAGGCCGAGCTGCAGCCAAGGGGCATGCTTGGGTCCATGGTGGTCTGTGTTGATGTCTATGGCTCACGTTGTCACTGAAAGCTGTGCAGTCTGGGCTGCTGCCTGAGACCATGTTGGTGTCCAAGGGCTACACTGTCACTGGGTTCACACTGATCTGAGTGGCCTGTGCTGCCTCCCAGAGCCATGGTGACATCCAGGTCCAAGCTGAAGCTGAGGGCCATGACTGGGCCCTACCACTGTGCTGATGTCTGTGGCCCATGTTGCTACCAGGGTCCATGGGAGAGTTAGCCCCCGTGGCCTAGGCACCGCCCCCTGCCATCTGCCTCAGCAGGAGAGCTCCTTCCTCCCGATCTGGCCCTAGTAGTGTGGGCACAGGAGAGCTGGCCTTGGAAAAACCGATGCCCCCTCACTGGCAAGTGGCAACAGGAGAGTGGGCCCTGCACAAAGAAAAGTTGGCCCCACCCCTCACCATGAGCGAGGGAGAGCTGGCCCTGACCCTCACCTAAGGTGGACAGTCTCAACGGAGGCCCAGACTGACCAACTCAGCTACCAGTCAGGCCCACATCCAGGGTTTTGAGTTGGGCCACCCCATCTATGACCTGCTGGAGCACATGAAGGTGGCTGGGCCTGTGGAACCATAGCCACAGAATCTTCATGACTCATGGCAACAGCACAACATCCTAGAGGAATTTTGATGAGGGTCCAGTATTGATAGTGTGCCAAAAGCCAGAGGCCTTGAACTTGACCAACACAAGTGAAACTAGTTGGGCAAAAAGGTATGCTGCCTGACACACTGGAGCTCCCAAGGCCACAAAGACCAATGAATATGTGACGGAGAGCTAGAAAGATGGAGGACCAAAGAGCTTTTTTAAAAAAATTTATTTTGGTAGGGGAGGCTACAAGGGTAGAGGGCAGACATAGAAGGATGAGAAAATGAGTGGGATTAGGGTACATGATATGAAATTCCCAAATAATCAATAAAAATTATGTTAATATAAAAATTAAAAATGGAAAAGGAGTGTCAAACAAGACAAAAATAAAAGAATAAAATTAGAAAAATAAGAGAAAATGAAAAAGTTTCCTAATAATGAAGACAATATCCAAATTGGTTAATTTAAGAGGGTAAATAAAAAGTTAAAACATAAAATATATTTGAAAAGGAAAAGTTAAAATACTACTAAGATTATAGTACAAAGAAAGGGGAATGAAACATGACAAAAAAGAAGAGACAAGGGATAAAGGAAGGGGTGCCTAATAAAGAATATAAATATAATATGTAAACAATATGAAGCAAATATTATGAAGGGGAAGAAAAATAAAGTCTATTTTAAAGGAAAATGATGATAATGCCACCATACTACTAAATGTACAGTAAGAAATTACTAGAACACCAGGGACAAAAAGAAGAAAAAAGATAAAAATATGTGAGTGGCTTCTAGGTCCTGAAAAAAATATATGTGTATGTGGTTGGGGTAGTTGAATCTGTAGACCTTTTCTTTTCTTTTTTTTTTGGGGGGGGTCTTGCGCTTGCTAGGCGAGCACTCTACCGCTAAGCTAAATCCCCAACATGTAGACCTATTTTTATAATTTATATTACTACTCTGCATTGGCCAAGTGTCCCATATTACCGAGAGCTGTCTAGACATTAGTAATTTCCCTTCTTTGTATACAAGGGGCCCCTGTTGGCTACAATTAACTTTGCAGTTTATTGTCATGGCAGGTTCTCCCACCTTCCTGAAACTCACATGCTCTGAGATCAGCAATGTTCCATCTGGGATGTATCTCCCTAGTGTTTAGGGCAGGGATGGGGGTGGGGGAGATCAGACTAGATGACAAGTAGTCCAGTCCACTTGAACTCCAGTTCTTTGAGTCTATACCAGTGAACCTCATATCAGGTAGGTGGCTCTATAGGTTCATCTATCCGCTGACCTCAGGCTCAGAGCAATCAAATTCTAGAGTTATTTTCAGTTGATGAAGTTTACTGCCTATTTCTAAGGCATGACTGCATTTCCCTGTACAGTATAAAGGCCTCTTGCCTACAGTACTGTTTGTCTTTTTGTCCCATTATGCCTTCCTTCTTTCCAAAACTGTCTTCCAGGGCTGTCTCTCATCCTGGAGCTGTGGTAGGTTGAGTTAAGATTCCTTGGCATTTCTATATCTAACTCTCTCCCCTCCAATCCCTCTCATGTCTTTTCCCTTCCCTCTTGAATTCATGACCTCTTCTTCTGTAATTATTATTGTTTTACACACACACACACACACACACACACACACACACACACACACTCACACAAGGAGCTATTGAGTCTGTTTGTTTACTACTTATTTACTTTTCTATCTATCTATCTATCTATCTATCTATCTATCTATCTATCTATCCATCCATCCATCCATCCATCCATCCATCCATCCATCCATCCATCTATCTATCTATCTATCTATCTATCTATCTATCTATCTATCTATGTATCTATCTATCTGTTTAAGGTAAGGTCTCTCTATGTAGCTCTGGCTGTCCTGGAACTTGCCTTGTAGACCAGGCTGAAGTCATGCACCACCACACCAGGGATTCCAGGAGTCCATTTTAAACAATAACTTCCTATCAAGATACTGTCTCATCAGAGCCCCCTGTGGTGGGGAAGTCCTTTCTACTGCTGACACCTCTTGTTGAAAAAGATGCTTTCTCAGCAAGATCCCCCGCAGGTGGATTTGATGCCTATGAATGCCATGGGATTATTATGTAGGTGGGACTGACAGTCTTTTCATTAAGGCTTCCAGCCTAACCTTTCCTAGGTGCTGTCACTTACTTTGTGCATTTCTGAAGCACTCCCTCTCTTCCTCTTTGGAATAAAGTATGTTTTTTTCCCCACCCTTCTCCAGTGGGTCATAGGAGGCAACTTCTAGTTTCCCATCTTACCAAGAAGTTAGTTGAAACTCATTAGATTTGGAGTTTAAGAAAAATTGGGGCTAAATTTAAAATTTTTATCTTACAAGATATGATGCATTTGAGAAGAGATTAATGTACCCTAATCAGAAAACCTGTGTATTTTTTTAAGATTGATTTTATTTATTATGTATACAGAAGAGGGTGCCAGATCTCATTGCAGATGGTTGTGAGCCACCATGTGGGTGCTGGGAATTGAACTCAGGACCTCTGGAAGAGCATTCAGTGCTCTTATCCTCTGAGCCATCTCCCCAGCCCCAACCTGTGTATTTTTAAAGGGTCTTTCCACTCAGTTTTATACACGAAGAAACATACAATAATATCTAGTCCTTTTTTTTTTTTTTTGGTTTTTCAAGATAGGGTTTCTCTGTGTAGTTTTGGTGCCTGTCCTGGAGCTCGCTCTGTAGACCAGGCTGGTGTGGAACTCACAGAGGTCCGCCTGCCTCTGCCTCCCGAGTGCTGGGATTAAAGGAGTGTGCCGATCAAGGTCATAGAACTCTCATCCAGTGACATATGGAAGCGGATACAGAGATCCATGGCTGGGTCCCAGGTGGAGCTCCAGGAGTCCAATCAGCAAGAGACAGGAGGGATTGTTTGAGCCAGAGATGTTGAGACCATGGCTGGAGGAAGCACAGGGACAAATAGCCAAATTAGTGGAAACACATGAACTATGAACCAATGGCTGAGGAGCCCCCATGGAACTGGACCAGGCACTCTGGATAAGTGAGACAGTTGATTAGCTTGAGCTGTTTGGGAGGCCCCCAGGCAGTGGAGCCAGGTGCATGGACTGGCTTTTTGGAGTCTGGGGCCTATGCTGGGACTCTTTGATCAGCCTTGGTGTAGGGAGGAGGGGACTGGACCTGCCTGGGCTGAGTCTGCCAGGGTAGGCTGACTCCCCAGGGGAGACCTTGCCTTTGAGGAGGTTGGAGTTGGGGGTGGATTGAGGGGAAGGGCTGGGGGGTGGGAGGAGGGAGGATGGGGGAATCCGTGGCTGATATGTGAAATTCAGTTAATTATAAAGTAAAAATACTATTTTAAAAAAAGGCCTGTGCCACCACCTCCAGGCAATCTAGTCCTTATTTTTAAGTTTGGCATTAGGGATCAAACCTGGACCTTGCCCATGCTAGACAAGTATTCCTTCAATAGTCCCCTGTATCTTTCCATTCTAGTCCTTAATGTCTTCTGAAATTTTTTTTGCCTTATGATATTTTTGCTTTATTCAGTGTGGTAAGAAAAATACTTTCCAAGTGTTTTGATAGAGAAAGTGTTGTTCTGTTAGATTTTGGAATTGCCACAGGAATATGGTATGCTAGGGCAAACATATATGCTTTGATTCAGATATTTTCATATTTAAGGCAATACATCCATTATGATTATGTTCAGGGTGTGTATATATGATAACTGCTATATTTTTATCAGATAGAGTTGTTTTCAAAAGTATACATACTTCATTTTCACTCAAAAAGTAGGGATAGTTCTACAAGAGACTATGTCAAAATCAAGCAATAAATAAATGAGCATAGTTTTTGTCTACATTTTCCTCTTAGAAACATCAGGTTAGAGAGAAAAATAATTGACATCTTATTTAGTTTAAACCATAAATTTATTTATCCATAATTTACATATCTACAAAATTATGTTACTAATATATAATAAACTAATAATATGTGCTTCTTGTGTTTATAAGTTAATGAAAGATAGTCTTGACTGGCAAGGAATATATTACACCCATAAAAATGTAACATTTCTATGTGTTGTAGTCTAGAAAGGGAAGTCGTATATATTACATTATGTGTTTTGTTTTGTTTTGTTTTTTGAGACGGGGTTTCTCTGTAGCTTTGGAGCCTGTCCTGGAATAGCTCTGTAGTCCAGGCTAGCCTCAAACTCACAGAGATCTACCTGCTTCTGCCTCCCGATTGCTAGGATTACAGGCGTGATTGTTACTCTAGGCAATTACCCAACAGTAGGTTCTGCACCTGACCACCAGGGAGACCCTTTGTTCTCCTGCTTAAAATTATCCAATACTTTTTTCAGCTTATTAAGGACACCATTAAAATTCTATATTATAATCTGCAAGGATACAAAAAGCATTTCCTGGATATCTAAAAAATAATTTTGTTCACCTTTTAAGTTACATGTTTTCCAGCAGTAAGTTCATAAAACAGGGGCTTTACCTATTATTCATTTCAGATAAAGACTCAACAAGTGCTTTTAAAAATACATGAATAAATAGCTATAATCATGCAGAGTTGAAAACACATGATCATTTCTTCCAATTTTTGTCAAGAAACTTGGTTTTCTAAAGAAGTTAGAAATTATTGAATTTTATTTCCCTTATATAATATTTTTTGGAACTGTGACCATACTAGATTGATAATGAAAATGATTTTTTGAGAAGACATTCTGCACTGGAAACTGAAGTGATTTGTATGGCTGGCACCATTTCATCCTCACAAAACATTGTGGGTTATAAGATCAAGCCAGTAAACATTCCATCAAGAATGGAGTGAGCTGATGAGACTCTACCCTTAGCTGAGAAGCTACTGGCAATAGATCACTTCTAAAGGAAGGGGAGATATTTTTCTTTGGGGGCGTTGCCACTAGTAGGTTGTTAATGCTCAGGTGGATTGCATCACACTCACACACATGCAGACAGCACTTAACTGGACTTGGTATGTTATTAAAAATAGAAGAAGATGTGAAATCAGGAAAGGGATGTGTTGGGAGAAGTGAGAGGAGGCAGAGGGGTGTGTTGGGGGAGTGAGAGGAGTTGGGGGTGATATGACCAAGATACATTGAATAGACTTGAAATTCTTAAAGAATAAATAAAAATACGATTCTCTAAAAAAGCCACTGTGGGTGAAGGAAGATTGTCTCCAGAGCATATTCTCATAATTGCTCTTCTCCACCTGCCTCCAGCAGTAGACACGATAATGCAGCATGATAAGCAAGGCGACTCTATAGCCAAGCAGACCTAGTCTGAAATTTCAGCTATGGTACCTTATCAGTTGTGTGGCCTCAGGTAATCTGAATTCTTTGTGACTCGATCTTCATATGAAAGATACGGATAATAACATGCTTTGTAAGGTTATTTTGAAGATAGCATCTGTGAAATATCTGAATAATAATAGTGAAAATGTAAAATCTTTTCCTTCTGACTGAATGAGGTAATCATTGATCACTTCTTCTGATTAGTAGGAAAATTATAGAGAGAAAAGCATGATCCAGACTTGTTTGGCAAAGCAGCTAAAAATGACTGTGACTTGTGACAGATAATAGCCTTGCTTCACCTGTGTTCCTAATGTTGTTTCTGGATCCATATGACTTTTTATTTGCTGCTTTGAAAGCTAAGAAAGATTTGGATTAGACAAAGCTCTTTTAGATATATCAAAACTGCATATGATAGAAGAAAAAATAAAGCAATTATATATAATCAGAACTGAAACTTTTGTGTTTCAAAGAGCACCATGTTGATAATGAAAACAGCCCAGTGGATGGTAGAAAATATTTAAAATCATGTATTTGATAAGGGACTTATGTATACAATTAATAAAGAATTACTATGGCTCAACAATTCAAATATATTAACCTAATTTAAAATTGCGTATATAATTTGGATAGAACTTTAAAGAAGTGTATACAGAGAAGATATACAAATGGTTAAATAAGCATATTAAAAATACTTATCATTAGTCATTAGGTGTTCATAAATAGGCATATTAAAATACTCCTTAGTTATTAGATGTTCAAAAATAAAGTCCTTTCACACCTACTTGCATGGCTACAATTAAATTATGTATTTACGAATGAAGTTTTAGAAGGGTAAGTGGAGATTATTTCCACTCAGGTTGTATTTAAACTTGAAGCAATATGAATACTTGGGTGGTTATTTATCAAAACATGGCATATCTTTTCATGTTTAGTCCTGAAAACAAGAACTCATGATTTCTAAAGAAAAATACAGCACATTTAATTACATTTGGTACAGTGGAGAGAAGACTGAGCTGAGTCAAGAACTAACTAGCTGTTTATCTGAAACAAAGCATCAACCCCATCGTTAAAGTGAGACTGGAAAAAACATCTTTAAAGCTTATTAGTTCCAAAATTCTAAGATACCAAGTAAACGGTGTTAGCTCCACACCCATTAGGAGTTCCTGGCCAAAGCTATTCAGAAGTGAACAGCTCCCATTCATTTCAAAGATTTGGCAGTCAACCTACCATTTATTTCTTCACCAAAGCCCTTTCCAGAAGTCAAGGAGGTCTTCAAGACACACCATGTTCTCTCTGTAAGGTAAAGCAAGAGTTGTCCTGTAGGAAGGGGACCTTTAAAGAACATGAAAACTGGAAAGCAAGCGAGCTATCATTGTGATGCCCCATCCGTAAGAATCCTCTTTATCAACAGAAAACTGTTAGAGTCCAACTCTATTGCAGACATCAACTGTAAAGATGCACAAGCCAGTCTCCAGCTGGGCGTACACAGCAGCAGGACGGGGATGGAAAGGAAGGATGAAATGTCACCCAGTGGCTTTTAGGAACAGCAAAAGCAGCAGTCCTGTAACAACCCCAAAACGGGAACAGCAGGTGCCTCTTAGGAAGATAGAAGGAAGTAGCCAAAAGGAAAATACTGTTGGAGACATCTTAAAAAGTTCATATTTATTCCAAACACAGCAGGCTGAAATCTCTGGGTCTAGATTTCAAACATTGGCACTGTTTTTGTTTCTAATTTGCCTTGGCTTTATGGTCAAACACAAGAAGGTATTTTCACTCAGATCCATAGACCTTCAAATATTAATAGCAAAAAAGAGACAAATGCCTAGTCACCCCCCACTCCCCACAAGGGTAAAGGAACTGTCCACAGAATCAGACATTTCAGGAAAGATAGCACCCTCAGAGCACCTGAGGCATTGTATTTAGTTCAACCCTGGCAGGAGCAGATCAGAGCACAGCACAGTACACACACAGCCTTACTTATGAGCCTTGCAGGGTCACTAAATGGAGGCATCGAGCTTGGCTATCTAAGTTTATGTTACGCTCTTTGTTTTATTGAGAATATCTATTTTAAAAAAAATCAACAAATGAAATGACAGGGCCTAGCTGTGTAAATGATCCTTGCTAATAAATGTTAAATGTTTTGTAAGGAAAAAAAAGCTTATTTTCACATTAAACTGAAGGCTCTTTTGCAAGTTTGGAACTCTATGGAAAAGCAGTTTTTAATCATATTTTGTGTTACAAAGAGAATGTAAACAATTTATGATCTGGCCAGTTACATTTTATAGCTCCCAGAGAGTTGGTGGTACTGAGTAAAAAAACATTCAGGCAACTTGAGCGGGCAAGTGTGGCAATGACATTCCTTATGTGTGCCATTGAGCACCTCCAGATGAGTGAGGGACATTCACTTAATTTTTAAATTGTATTTGGAATAATTATTGCTGTGTACTAAGAACTTGGCCCAAATAAAAATCACACGAAGTATAAAAAAAATTATGTAATAGACAAAAAACCCCACAAACTTGGATGTAGAGAAATTGGAATCTAAATAAATTTTGATGGTGCTAAAAATGGTGGAAGTGTTCTAAACCACTTAACTTTCTTCACAGTGTTAAGTAGAATTACCATATGACATAGCAATCCCATGTATATAAACACACAGAGTGTACACACTGTGTCCATGGCATTACTGGCTTTTATATTTATTTTTATTTTATGTGTATGCCTGCATTTATGTCTGTGTGCCATGTGCATGGAGATCAGAGAAGATATTGATTTACATAGAACTGGAGTTATGGAGGATTGTGACCCACCTTGTGGATGCTTGTAAACTGTTAATCCGTTTATAAAGACAGAGCCTTGGGGTTGGGGATTTAGCTCAGTGGTAGAGCATTTGCCTAGCAAGCCCAAGGCTCTGGGTTCGATCCTCAGCTCCAAAAAAAAAAAAAAGACAGAGCCTCACAACCATTTTCCAAACTTCTCACCTCTTAATATCACCAACTGGAGATTAAGTTTCAGGAAGAATTTTAGAGGATCTACATTCAAGCTAAAGTACAGCCTTTAGAAAAGCCATTCAGTTGATAACCCTGGGAGGCCTGCTCTTCTCTAAGGTTAAAGGAGGAGGTGTGAATCTGGGGAAGGAGGTCCGGGACCAAAAGGAGTGCAGGGAGGGGAAATTGTGATCTGGATGTATTGAAAACAAAAACATTTTTTTTTAAATGCCTCTTTAAGCAAGAAGCAAAATAGGGTCAAAGAGGAAAGATAAGATACTGAAACAAATTTCTGTGGGTTTTTTACTTCTGGGTGTACAAGCACAGTGGGTAAGATTTATTCATAATTTGAGTAATTACAGAAGTTATCAGAGAAAGACATTTACATGGGCTTCTGAAAGATTATTACCAATAAATGAATATGACAAATGAATAGGGCAATATTCAGGATATGATTGTGTAGTCATAAAAAGGAGTACTGCTTTGTAAGTTTGGAAAGATAATTTTAAAATGCTTTGGAAATAGCAGCAAAACCAGGAAATATTACAGCTAATACTATATATGATCAGGGTTAAGTATATACCATGTATTTTATCGAGATTCCCAACTGTGAATGTGTTACCCAGCTGTCTCATCTCTTTTCATTTATTTGTAGTTTTGGGTTTTGTGACAGGGTCTCCCTATTTAGCACGGGCTGTCCTGGAACTTGCTATGTGGGTGAGTTACCTGCCTCCTAGATGCTGGAATTCAAGGTGTGCACCACCACCGTGGCTTTTTAAAAAAAACTATATTACATTATCATTTCTTTACTTCCATTCTTTAGGGGAAATTTCATTTGAAAACAGAAGAGCTGAGGACATTGGCATGTGCACACACACACACACACACACACACACACACACACACACACACTGGAATTTACCTATAGAACCCAAGACAAATCAGTGAGAATATGAGTCACATCATTTAAAAAGAAAGTTCATGATTTTTTAGGTTTTAAAAAGTAATATAAGATATATATCTAGCAACATGCAATGTTTGAAATTGTAATTAATGGGGACATAAAGGGAACTCTGCTCCAAAGAATGAATTGCTACTGATAGATATTCAGTGGCCAGGTTTCCTCTAGGAAAATGATTGAATCCTTTGGCTTTTAGTATTAAATTCAGAATCCAAGGACAGCTCCATAAGGAAAGCACTGACTGACCGGAAATTTAGAACATATTTGGCTCCATCTTCAGTTCATGCAGAATGTTTTCTTTTCTTGACTGTTTGCACAAGGCCTTTAGACCAAAGTGCAACCATTCATTTCAACACCGTGTCATAGTGATAGATATCCAAAGGTAAAAATTATTTTCCCATAGTTCATAAAATAAAAGCTGGCATAAGGTCCCCAAATGGAGCAGATAGAGCAGAAATGGAACTCCACTCCTAGGGGAGTTGTTTCAGCTATTTAATTAATCAGTTAAGCTGGAGAGGTGGCTTCGCAGTTAAGAGCACTTGCTGCCCTTCTAGAAGACCTGAATTCGATTCCCAGCACCAACATGGGAGCTGACAACCATCTGTAACTCTTTTCCAGAAGACATCCTCTTCTAGCCTCAGAGAGTACCAAACATGTACTTTGTGCGCAGACCTACATACAGGCAAAACAATCACATGCATAAAATTTAAAACTATTTTTGCTTTTCTTTCTTAATTGTTTTTACATACAAACCATAATTTCACCTCCCTTCTCTCCTCCTGTTCCCTCCCCCCACCTCCCTTCTTTCCCATCCCCCTCTCTCCCCCATTACTACCCCTTCACCCCATCCCCCACCCTCCCACCTCCCACCCCCACAACCCTGGTCCACTCCTCCTCCTTCTTCATTCAGATGGGGTAAGGTCTCCCATGGGCATCTACAAAGCATGACATATCAAGTTACAGCAAGACCAAGCCTCCCCACCAACACACACACACACACACACACACACACACACACACACACACACACACACACACACCAAGGTTGAACAGGCATCCCACCAAAGGGAATAGGTTCCAAAGAGCCAGCTCATGCATCAGAGACAGGTCCTGGTCCCAGTGCTAGAGGCCCCACAAAAGATCAAGCTACACAACTGTCACCCAGATGCAGAGGGCCTAGGTCGGTGCCTTGCTGGCTCCCTAGCTGTCTCTCCAGAGTCTGTTAGCTCCCACATGTTCAGGTCAGCTGTCTCTGTGGATTTCCAGTAATGATCTTGATGCCTTCTTGCTCATCTAATTCCTCCATTCTCTCTTCAGCTGGACTCCTGGAATTTGGCCTAGTGCTTGGATGTGCATCTCTGCATCTGCTTCCATTAGTTACTGGATGAAGATTCTATGATGATAATTAGGGTAGTCACCAATCTGATTACAGGAGAAGGCCAGCTCAGGGACCCTCTCCACTATTGCTAGGAGCCTTAGCTGGGCTCATCTTTGTGGTTTCCTGGGAATTTTGCAGGCACCAGGTTTCTACCTATCCTCATAATGGCCCCTTCTATCAAGATCTCTTTTCTTTATCTCCTCCTCCATCCTTGACCATCCTGATCCTTCATGTTCCCAGTCTTTCATCCCCTCTTCTCTATTCCCTCCTCTCAACCCCAGTTTACCCAGGAGATCTCATCTATTTCCTCTTACCAGGGAGATCCATGTGTCCCTCTCAGGGTCCGTCGTGTTATCTAGCTTCTCCAGGGCTGAGGATTATAGTCTGGTTATCCTGAGTGAGGTAACCCAGACCCAGAAAGACAACATGGTATGTACTTGCTCATAAGTGGATATTACATGTAAAGCAAAGGATAAAAATATTTTCAAATTGGATTGTTTTTTTGATTTCTTTTTCTGATAGATTGCTATTGATATACAGATTAATTTTGCATGTAGATTTTGTAGCCTTCTAATTCATTGAATCTGTTTTTTGGCTTCTAAAATGTTTTATTTCTTTGTAGTCTCATGTAATCTGAGAAGAGTTTGACTTCTTTCTTTATGTTTTAGATTTTTTTCTCCTTACTCTGTACTGATTGCTCTAAGAATGACTGAACTTTATTGAACAAAAGTGGTAAAAGTTGCCATCCTGTCTTATTTTAGATCTCAGGGGAAAATCTTTCAGCCTTTCACATTTGTTATTAACTTAACTGTTGGTTTATCACATGTGACATTTATTGAGTTGAGATAAGTTCCTCTGTACCTAATTTATTGACGATTTTTGTGTTGAAGTTATGTTGGTTTTAAACATCTTTTCAGTAACTGTTGAAGATAAGGTTTTTATAGTGTGTTTAGCTGATGTATCACATTTATTCGTTTGTGTAAGTTGAACCATTTTTATATCCCTTTAATAAAACCAATTGGGTCCCAATATATTACCTTTTGACACACTGTTCAATTCAGTTAGTTCAATTAGTTTTCTAATATTTTGTTGGAGTTTTTGTATCTATTGACTTAGTTTTCTTTTCCTTCCTTTTGTTATTTAATAAAAGTAAAACATTTCTTTCATTATTTTTGTTATGTCCTTGTCTGCTTTGGTTCCAAGATAAAGCTGGCCTTCTAGATTAAGGTTGGAAAGATTCCCTGTCCTTCAAATTTTTGAAATGGTTTGAAAAAATTGGCATTACTTTCTCTTCAAATTTTTGGTCAAATTCAGCAATTAACTTCTTCAATATAGCTTATCTTTGGTAGTAAACTTTTTTTTTCTTTTATGGTTTTTCGAGACAGGGTTTCTCTGTGTAGCTCTGCACCTTTCCTGGATCTTGCTCTGTAGACCAGGCTGGCCTCGAACTCACAAAGATCCGCCTGCCTCTGCCTCCCGAATGCTGGGATTAAAGGTGTGCACCACCACCGCCCAGCGGTAGTAAACTTTTATTCCTGATTCATTTCATTAGTGTTGTCCAGTTGAAATTATTTATATGTTTGTGATTCATAGGTTATATGTGTCCAGGAATGTATCCATATTCAATGTTTTCTAATCTGATGGCACATAATCATTCATAACACTCTTAATTGCCCTTTACATCTTTGTGGTTTAAAATCTCTGATTTTATTAATTTAGTTCTTCATTCTTTTTATTGACTTAGTATGGCTGAAGGTTTTTTAATTTCTTTATATTTTCAAAAGTGTAACTTTTATTTTTATGTATGTTTTAGTCATATTTCATTGACTTCTGCTATACTATTTTCTTCCTACTACTTTTGTGTATACTCCATTATTGATCTTCTAATTCCTTTAACTCTATCATAGGGTTTTTTATTTGCAATTTTCTACTTTTTGTAGTAGACATTTAATGTTATAAACATTCTTCTTAGTACTTCTTTTCCTGCTGTATATATGTTTTGGTAAAATGTTTTAATTTCAACATTGACCCTGTTGTAATTTGAATCTAAAATATTTCCTAAAGCTCCTATGTTAAAGAATACTTAGCAGCCTGTTGCACTATTGGGGGACAGTGATACTTTTTTATGTAAAGCTTCTTTTTCACACACACACACACACACACACACACACACACACACACACACACACACTGTTAGTTTCTTCTGGCTTCCATTTGCATGGAATATCTTTTTCTACCCCCTTATCCTTTGCTCTATGTACTTAGCAATGAGGTGAGTCTCCTCTAGCTAACACATTTACTTTTCATTTTTTTAGCTATTTAGTCTCCATCTTAGCTACTTTTCCATTGCTATGATGGACACCATGGCCAAGGCAACTTATAGGGGAAGAAGTTTATCTGGGGCTTACTGTTCAGAAGATAAGTCCATGACCACTGTGGCTGGGAGCATGGAAGCAGGCAGGCAGGTATGGTCCTAGAGCAATAGCTGAGAGCTTATATCCTGGTCCACAAGCATAAGGCATAGAGAGCTAACTGGCAATGGTGTGGAATGTTGAAACCTCAAAGCCCATCCCTAGTGACATACTTCCTCCAAGAAGACAACACCTGATCCTTTCCAAATAGTTCTTCCAACTGAATACCAAGCATTCAAATATATGAACCTACTGGGGGCAGGAGGAGGCACTCTCATTTGAACTACCACATTCCACTCCCTGGCCTCCATAGGCTTGTTCATAATGAAAACTGCGTTTAGTCCAACTTCAAAAGTCCACATAGGGACCAATAGCTGAGGAGCCCCCATGAGACTGGCCTAGGCCCTCTGGACAGGCAAGACAGTTGTTTATCTTGAACTGTTTGGGGGGGCCACAGGCAGTGGGATTGGGATCTGTCCCTGGTGCATGAGTGGGCTTTCTGGAGCTCAGTGCCTGTGGTGGGACACCTTTCGCAGCCTTGGTGCAGGGGAGAGGGACTTGGACCTGCCTCAACTGATTGTACCAGGCCCTGATGACTCCCTTGACTTGGAGGAGGTGGGAACAGGGGCAGGGGTGGGCTGGAGGAGGAGGCTGAGGGGCAGGAGGAGGGAGGAGAGGGAGATCTGTGTTTGGTATGTAAAATGAATAGAAAAATTCTTTTTTTTTTCAGTTTTTCAAGACAGGATTTCCCTGTGTAGCTTTGTGCCTTTCCTGGAACTCGCTTTGTAGGCCCAGCTTGCCTCGAACTCACAGAGATCCTTTTGGCTCTGCCTCCCGAGTGCTGGGATTAAAGGCTTGTGCCACCACCACCCGGCTTAGAAAAATTCTTAATAATAAAAATGAAAAGAACAAAAAACAAAATACAAAAACCGGGCAGTGTTATTATACTGTATCCTGCCAAATTAAGAAACATTTTAGATCCTCAAAACAAAACAAAACCACATAGTCTTTCAACATAGTATAAATGTTCGAAGTAATTTTTGAGACTCAAGGCAATCTCTTAATGTAACTCCTTGTAAAAAGCAAATGATATACTTTCAGCATGCAATGACACAGAGTATACATTATCATTCTAAAATGGAAGAGTGAGGGAATAATGAGTTAATAATGAATCAAAGCAGGGCTGAAACCTGTGGTGGTATTGTGTTCCCCAATATGTTGTGCACCTTAATAAACTTATCTGGGTTCAGAGAACAGAACAGCCATTAGACATAGAGGCCAGAAAATGGTGGCACACACACCTGTAATCCTAGCATTCCAGAGGCAGAGATCCATCTGGATCTCTGTGAGTTCAAAGCCACACTAGAAACAGCCAGGCATGGTAACAAGAGCCTTTAATCCCAGGAAGTGATGGCAGGAAGCAGAAAGGTATTTAAGGCGTGAAAAGCAGGAACTAGAAGCTTTTGGCCTGGTTAAGCTTTTAGGCTTCTAGCAGCAGTTCAGCTGAGATCCATTTGGATGAGGACACAGAGGCTTCCAGTCTGAGGAAACAAGACCAACTGAGGAATTGGCGAGGTGAGGTTAGCTGTGGCTGGTTCTGCTTCTCTGATCTTTCAGCTTCTCTGATCTTTCAGTGTTCACCCCAATACCTGGCTCTGGGTTTATTTTTATTAATAAGACCTTTTAAGATTCATGCTACAGAAACCCAGCAGAGTAAACTCCAAATCCTATATAGCTTTATCTATGGCCATTGTCAAAGGGCTTAGATGGCTCTTCTGTTCCAGTTATGTGGACTGCAACACACTTCTCTCATGGGCTGGTACCACTCCCTGTCAGCAGCTCTCCTTGGCAAGTAGCACATAGCTCTGGCATCTCCACCATCTTTGGCTCTCCAGTGCAATTCAGTCTTCACTTTCACAGCTTCACACAGCTTTATGCAATGGCCCATCCAGGCTTTCTCTTTTTTTGTTGTTAACCTCACATTGAGTGATTTCCAATGACATGTCTTGAGGTTCACTAAACCTTTTCTCTGGTTGGTGTAGTCTATTATAGAATCCATGTATACAAATTGTACACTTATACTATTTTGTATATCTGTGATTTATTCTTGTAATGTTTGTATTGATTCTTTAAGAATTTTGTGTATAATGTCTTTTGATCCTAGTCATCCCCCATCCACCTCCCTCAACTCCTCCCAGAGTCTCACTAACCTCCCTCCCTACCTAACTTCATTTTTCTCTCTGTCTTGCTCTCCTGCTCTTGCTCTTACTTTCTTTTTAAAACCATCATGTTCAATATGTGTTGGCTATGTACTCCTATATGTAGGGCCTGCCTTGGATGTGGTCAGTATACCAGTTATCACAGTATTTAATAACATTGATTGGATTTCCCTCTCACAGAAGCCATCAAATCCCAATACTTCCTCAGCTAGAGGTAGGATTTCCTACCCACCTTTCTTCCTCCATTCTGGAGTTTTGTACGGCTTGACGCTATGCAGGTCTGGAACACACTGGGACAATCATTGTGAGTTCTTATGCATCTGTCCTGCTGTGTCTGAAAAACAGTTTCTTTAAAGTCATCCGCCACCTTTGCTCTTACAATCTTTCTGCCCTCTCCCTTCTGTATTAATCCCTGAGCCTTGGAGGGAGGGATGTCTCTTAGCTTTTCTATTGCTGGGATGAAACTAAAAGACCAAAAAGCAAACTGGGGAGGATTTATTTGGCTTACAATTTCTATATTGCTGTTCAGCATTGAAGGAAGTCAGGACAAGAACTCAAACAGGACAGGAACCTGGAGGCAGGCACTGATGCAGAGGCCATGAGGGGTACGGCTTACTGCTTGTTTCCTCTAGCTTGCTCACCTGCTAACTTATAGTATCCAGGACTACCAGACTAGGGATGGAACAACACACAATGTGCTGGGCGCTCTTCTATCAATCACTAGTTTAAAAAAATACCTTACAGTTGGATCTTATGGCAGCATTTTCTCAATTGAGGTTCCTTCCTTTCAGATAACTCCAGTTTGTGTGTCAAGTTGACATAAGACTAAACAGCACAAGATGAGATATGGACATCTCATTTAGAACTGCAATACTGCAAAGTCTTTTATTTTCTGCATGTTGATCAGTTCTGTGTATCTGTATTGATTACCATCTACTGCAAAAATAAGCTTCTCTGATGAGGGTTGAGTGATCTATGGATATAGCAATATGTCATTAGGAATCTTTGTATTGCTATGTTCCTTAGTAGAATAGTAATAGTAGATTTTTTTCATCAGGGCTCATTAGTTATCTAGCCAAAAGGTCTTGCCTTATTGACAGTATCAGATATGGGTTGTTGCTGTGGATATTGGTCTGTATGATGTGAATATGTTCCTTAGACTTGGTTGATAATTAAAATGCTGATTGGCCAGTGGCCAGGCAGGAAGTATAGTATAGGTGGGACAAGCAGAGAAGAGAATTCTGAGAATGGGAAGGCTGAGTCAGGGGTTGCCAGGCAGACACAGAGAAAGCAAGATGTAAAAGTACTGGCAATCTACAAGCCACATGGCAACTTATAGATTAATAGAAATGGGTTTAGAAGTAATATAAATCTCTGTGTATTTACTTGAGTCTGAGCAGCTGCAGGAGCCAGATGGGCACAGGAAAACTACAGCTACAAGTTGTATCTCATGGAATAGTCCTTAATATAATCAACAAGTAGGTGGTTACTACCAAAACAGTTATACCATTACTGTATCATTCCAGTCAGGTTACTTCTAGAAAAGATTAATGATTATTTATCTCCTTTAGTATCATGTAAAGTACCAATAGAGATGAAGCATCCAGATCATTACCAGTTGAGTTTTCCATAATTGATGACTGAAGCATGTGGTGTCTTCAGCAATAGGATCTTACTGTGACATTTTAGAGGATAGCCAATAGCACTGGCAATAGTATTTTTATAATGCTTGAGGATTTGTGTGAACCCATTAGCCATCAGTTTGAGAACAGATAACCCATTCTTAAATATTGGGAGTTTAATTTGGTAGTTATATGCTTTTAGTGATAGTTGTGTCACCCTATACTCTCTCCTTTACCATGACTTTCCAGCCCCCACCCAATTTAATATTTCCTGTTCCATCCCTTTATATCACTATATTATATTCCCCCAACTCCTAAAAGATATAATCTTCCCCATGGCCCCTTTCTAGTTACCAAATATAATACACATATCTAAAGTTTAAGAGCTAACATCCACATAGGAGAGAAAGGATGAAACGTTTGACTTTCTGAATCTGAGTTACTTCACCAAGGATGATTGTTTCCTATTCCATCCATTTACCTGCAAATTTCCTAATTCTTTTTTCTTTTGAACTCTCCTGCTGAAGGAGGTGCAATCTGGGTGAGAACAGAAGGCAAAGTGTCAGGAGTAGAGGCCGTTGGACATTTGTGCCAATTGACATAACTTCCTGGGCCACCAGGAATGTGTAAATAGCATTTGTGATGATATGTTGTTTGTGCTGAAATGTGGTGATATTTTATTTGGGCTTTAATAAAGTTTTCCTGGAGATCAGAGGAAATAGCAAGCCATTTTAAGTAAACAAAGAAGTCAAGCAGTGGTAGCATATGCCCTTAATCCTATCACTTAGCCGGCAGGATCTCTCTGTGTTCAAGGCCACACTAGGGAAAGAGAGCCAAGTGTGGTGACACATGCCTTTAATTCCAATACCAACCATAGAGGTCTGGAGGTCTGTACAGACAGACAGAAAGTGACAGAGCCGTGTAGGGAGAGGAAATGATGTGGCTTGGCTAAGAGAGCCAATGAGAGGGCAGAACATCAAGGCAATAAAGGCATGGGTAGACAGGAATTAACTCGCATTTGGGAGCTGGAGAGTTGGTGAGGTAAGGTTGGCTGGTGGCTTTACCTATTTCCCTGATCTCTCTAAGGCTTTCATCCCTATATTTGGCTCTGTGTTTTTTATTTAATAAGACCATTTAGAAATTTAGAATTAATCTACAAGCATTAAATAAAATTTGTTGAAAATTATGTAATGCACTTTTTCTTATTAGATAGATAATATCTTTTGTAAATGTACCCCATTTTTTTTGCCAGAGCTGAGGATCAAACCCAGGGCCTTGTGATGGCTAGGCAAGCACTCAACTACTGAGCCAAATCCCCAACCCCATGTACCCCATTTTTATTATCTGGGAAATGCAAATCAAAAACAACTCTGAGATACCACCTTACACCTGTCAGAATGGCTAAGATCAAAAACACAGAAGACACCTTATGCTGGAGAGGATGTGGAGCAAGGGGAACTCTCCTCCACTGCTTGTGGGAATGCAAGCTTGTACAGCCACTTTGGAAATCAATATGGTACTTCCTTAGAAAATTGGGAATCCATCTCCCCCAAGATCCAGCTGTAGCACTCTTGGGCACATACCCAAGGAATGCTCAATCATACCACAAGGGCATTTGCTCAGCTATGTTCATATCAGCATTGTTTGTAATAGCCAGAACCTGGAAAAAACCTAGATGCCCTTCATCTGAAGAATGGATAAAGAAAATATGGTACATATACACAATGGAGTATTACTCAGCAGAGAAAAACAATGACATCATGAGGTTTGCAGGCAAATCGATGGGTCTAGAAAAAACCATCCTGAGTGAGGTAACCCAGACTCAGCAGGACAAATATGGTATGTACTCACTCATAGGAGGATACTAGATGTAAAACAAAGATGACTAGATTGCTACACAACTCCAGGGAGGCTACCTAGAAAACAGGACCCTAGGAAAGACACAGGAATTTACCAATGACAGAGAAATGGATGAGTTCTACATGAACAACATGGATGACAGTGGGAATAATGAAGGGCAAGGTTTGAGGGAAAGAGAGCTTAGGGGAGCAGGAGATCCCAGCTGGATCAAGAACAGAAAGGGAGAACAAGGAATAACAGACCATGATAAATGAAGACCACATGAGAACAGGAAGAAGCAAAATGCTAGAGAGGTCCCCAGAAATCCACAATGATACATCCACTGTGGACTACTGGCAATGGTCGAGAGAAAGCCCTAACTGACCTAGTCTGGTGATCAGATGGCCAAACACCTTAACTGTCATGCTAGAACTCTCATCCAATAACTGATGGAAGTGGATGCAGAGATCCTCAGACACACACACACACACACACACACACACACACACACACACACACACACACACACAATCATGCAGATACATAGCATACATGCAGATGTACCTAGACTTACACATAAATAAAATTAGACTTTCTTAACTGGGTGAGGTGGCATATGCTTTTAATCCTAGCACTTGGGGGCAGAAGTAGGTGGATCTCTGTAATTTCAAGGCCAGCCTGGGCTACATATATGAAGAAAAAGACATTTTTTCTTTTGTAATGTGTTATCTCCTTTGGGGTGAGTGTAAACTAACTAACTTCAGTACAATTTTAGAAGTAAACTATAGATATCTATTTTTTCAAATGCAGTTATATTGTCTGCAAATAACCAGCTTAATTTTCATTTTGAATCCTGTTTTTAATTAATCTTCTTGTCTGACTTCACTGATTTTTCTATACTATGTTGACTTCCCCCCCCATATATATATATATAAAACCAGCAAATGGCTATGACTAATAAGATTAAACAGCAAGGTGGAGAATATTTATAAGAAGTGTATTTACTGCTTTAAACATTTCCTATGGACTTAGTATGAGAATACTGTAACAAATTGTGAAGTCAACTATAACTCATATCACCATGTTCTACCTTGAGTATTCGTTAATGTTTGAAAATAATTTTTAAGGATACTGCTCTAAATTGAACATAAAAATGTGACTAGTCATTATAAAATAGAACCAAATTGTTGTGTCCTTTATTTTAATTATTGTTTCTTTTTTATTTATTATGTTTTTTATTTATTGTGTTTTAATTTTACATATCAGCCATGGGTTCCCCTGTCCTTTCCCCTCCTGCTCCTGCCCCCCCCTTCCCCCATCCCCTCCCCTCCATTCCCATCTCCTCCAGGGCCAAGACTCCCCTGGGGATTAAATTCAAACTGGTGGATTCAGTACAGGCAGGTCCAGTCCCCTCCTTCCAGGCTGAGCAAAGTGTCCCTGTGTAAGCCCAAGGTTCCAACAGCCAGCTCATGCACTAAAGACAGGTCCTGGTCCCACTGCCTGGGTTCCTCCCAAACAGTTCAAGCTATTCAATTGTCTCACTTATCCAGAGGGCCTGATCCAGTTGGGGGCTCCACAGGTTTGGGTTCATAATTCATGTGTTTCCATTAGTTTGGCTATTTGTCCCTGTGCTTTTCCAATCTTGATCTCAACAATTCACACACTGTAGTTAGAGTTTTCTTGCCTGTCCCAGTCAGGACAAATCTCTCTTACCCGCCAGTCCCACAGTCAGACCCAACCAAGAAAGCACACAAAAACTTACATTGTTTAGAAACTGTATGGCCATGGCAGGCTTCTTGTTATCTGCTTCTTCTATCTTAAATTAACCCATTTCTGTTAGTCTATACTTTGCCACATGGCTTGTGGCTTACCAGTGTCTTTACATGTTGCTTTTCATGGTGGCAGCTGGCGGTGTCTCTCTCCAGCCTTCTACTTCCCAGAATGCTCTTCTCTCTTGTCCCGCCTATACTTCCTGCCTGGCCACTGGCCAATCAGAACTTTATTTACACAGAGCGATATCCACAGCACTTCCCCTTTTCTTTTTTTTTTTAAGGAAGTTTTTAACTTTTACATAGTACAATTACATATAACAAAATAATTATCAAGCAATAATTACAGTTACAATATTAAAGAAGATATCCCATCTATCTTATATTTGTGAGTCTAAGGTTTTATATTTAACTTATCTTTTATCATAATTGAGGAAATTATAACAATCTAGCCTTCAACCACATCAAAGACCTCAGAAGGATATAATATTACCTGAGAACCAGAAGAAGGATGCAAGCAACTTTCAGGAGTCTTGTAAGGTAGACAGAGACAGCTGGAAGCCTGGACAGTCACCTAATGTTCCTTTGTAAAGTTGGGGCATTTGTCTTCAGCCCACAAGGCTAGAGTCTGTCGGTCACTTCTCTCAGTGTCCTGTAGAATGTCTGGCAGTTTCCTCTGCGAAGCAGGAACCTGAAGGACCATTTTGTGAAGCAAAGTTCAGTGGTCATCTTTCTATGGGTCCTGCATGTCCAGTCGATCGAGCAGTCCAGGCAAGAACAGTTTCTTGCCCAAATGGCTATTTTTGTCAAGGTGAAGATAAACTCCATATGAAGTGTCTTCAATGCCCATCCTCCTCTCTGAAGTAAATTGGTGCTGCCAGGAGCAGACATGTCTCACTTTCTAGAAAGTCTAAATTTTAAAAATATTTGAAATGCCATATTCTGTAGACCTTTGAAGTGTTTGAAGATTACCTGTCTATCTGAAATATCTCTGTGTAAATCTAGAAGACTTAACTAACATGGCTATGAGTATGATTATCATAGATGACCAATAATTAATCTATTTTTAATTATCCATTACAATTTTAAATGAGCTATACTAACATAATACCTAAAACACAAGTAGCAATATGCACACAGTATAACAAAATTAACTTTAAGTTTGTATCAATAGACTAAAATCTATACCAATGTAAAACATTTTAAACAAGTTTTTGCTCTTTAGAAGTAAGTTCCTTAATCTACCCTTTTATCCTGTTATATCTATATCATATCCCCTTTTCTTCTTTAGAAAGAGATTGCATTTATAATCAACCTGTTTTAAATAAAATAGTGGTTTTTCTCTGTCCCACACCAGAGGGCTCTTCTGATTTGGGACACAAGAATCTCTAAACCTTTTCTTTTAACAATGTGCTTGGGTTTAGAGAAGGAGTGAGCCAATTCCATCTCCAAAGCCAGCTGGGAATTTAGGCGTAGTTTTTCTTACTACTTCCTGCTGGAGGGGGGCGCTGTATCTTATGGAGACACAAAGAAAATTTTAGGATTATGGAGTAGTCTGTGAGGGTAAACTTCTGAGCCAGTTGCCTTGAAAACATTCTGGATGTCAGATCATCTGAGCCATGGTGTCATCAGAGACCTTTCAGATGGTGGTCTTGGCTGATCAAACCTGATGTATCTTAATCTGGAACAAATCCATAGTCTCTGGCTTTCTGTGGAAATAAAAGAAGAGACTCTTTTCCAAAGCAACATATCCTTATATCCAAATTTTGAAGTCAAGTTACCTTTAAATTTTACATATTTGTTTACCTCAACAGCTTTTACAATCAAATCTTTTTCTGTAGTTAAAAATCCCAAAGACAAGACAAACCAGATTCTCTGTGTAATATCCATCTTTGTAAGACTGAAACGCCGCTGTGGCTGCTGGCTCCGCCCACCTCAGCTTTCCAACATGGTGGTACAGTTTACCGCCAGCTCTGGGTCTGGAGCCATGTGTACCATCAACTCTCAGAAGCAGTTCTATCAAAGCAGCACATAGCCCAGAAACCTTTTTTTTTAAACTAGCAAAGGCTAAATCCACCATGCAGCAGAGTAAAGTGTCACTTGTAGACTCCTCATTCCTGCCATACTGCAGGTCAGACGCACACGCCAGGAACCCGCCATAGTAGCTCAAACTGGCTGGCTGCTGCTAACTTGAGAGAGACAACTAGGAAGCTGTTTTTACCTCTGTTTTAGAAACTTTTTTCTCAGGTTTTAGGTGGAAACTCTTGCCAACACGTTGGGCGCCATTTGTAGTTAGAGTTTTCCTGCCTGTCCCAGTCAGGACAAATCTCTCTTACCTGCCAGTCCCACAGTCGCTCAGACCCAACCAAGA
Source organism: Onychomys torridus (assembly GCF_903995425.1). Taxonomy (NCBI): domain Eukaryota; kingdom Metazoa; phylum Chordata; class Mammalia; order Rodentia; family Cricetidae; genus Onychomys; species Onychomys torridus. Next base: position 97,003,205 of record NC_050466.1, read on the forward strand.
AAGCACACAGAAACTTACATTGTTTAGAAACTGTATGGCCGTGGCAGGCTTCTTGTTATCTGCTTCTTCTATCTTAAATTAACCCATTTCTGTTAGTCTATACTTTGCCACGTGGCTTGTGGCTTACCATTGTCTTTACATGTTGCTTTTCATGGTGGCAGCTGGCGGTGTCTCTCTCCAGCCTTCTACTTCCCAGAATGCTCTTCTCTCTTGTCCCGCCTATACTTCCTGCTGGGCCACTGGCCAATCAGAACTTTATTTACACAGAGCGATATCCACAGCAACACTCTTACAGTACCTCCTCTTTCTTGACAATTGCACTCCTGGAGCTCCACCTGGGGCCTGGCCAAGGATCTCTGCATCCACTTCCATCAGTTATTGGATAAGAGTAACTCAAGAAATTAGACATCAAAATGCCCAATAGTCCAATTAAGAAATGATGCTGAGATACCACCTTACACCTGTCAGAATGGCTAAGATAAAATACACAGAAGACAGCTTATGCTGGAGAGGATGTGGAGCAAGGGAACTCTCCTCCACTGCTGGTGGGAATGCAAGCTTGTACAGCCGCTTTGGAAATCAATATAGCGCTTCCTTAGAAAATTGGGAATCAATTTCCCTCAAGACCCAGCTGTAGGACTCTTGTTTGTTTGTTTGTTTGTTCCAGGCAGGGTTTCTCTGTGTAGCCCTAGCTATCCTGAAACTCATGCTGTAGATCATACTGGCCTTGAACAAAGAGCAATTTGCCCTCCTCTGCCTCCCAGTTGCTGGGGTTGAAGGTGTGTTCCACCACCACGCTGCTCCTTTATTTTAATTCTAAAAATTATTTTAGTGCAGCCTCCAATAGCATTAACTTTTTCTAAATATACAGTCTACTGAAAGTCTTTTTTCCAATGAACTCTAGATAGTAACATATTTCAGTCTTTTATTAAATCATATTCCAATTTATTTTGAAAAACAACTGAAAGATTTTAAACAAAAGAGTAAACTCCAACACAATCTGTCACTTAAAGCAGATATTAGTGGACCAAAAACTACCTGAACAATATTTGTATAATATTCTCACTTCTCATTTGGTTGATTAAAGCAAAACCATTTATGTCACAGTGACACATTCCTGCTATTTAATTTTTATTTTTTAGTTCAAGTCAAAAAAGTTAGTAATTTGTCACTCTAAAAGATTAGGATATTTAATCAAACTGATTTGGCTGATAGTTCACCTGATGAAGTACATTTAAATTATATCATTAATTTTTAATCTTTTTGAAGTTTACTGATTTGAAAACGTGAGAGGACTGTATGGTGTCAAATATTTATATTTACACACTAAATTTATAGTGAAATAATTTTAAATAAATACTTGTAACATAACATGACATTTTATATTTTTACATGTAAAAATGTTGGTTACTTTTACAGACACAATAAAAATAATATCAATAGCAATTCAGAATGACAAACTATGACAGTTAATTTGTGTGCATTATTTCATTAAAATTTTATTGAGTATTTTTATGTTAAAGAAAATCTTTTCTTAACATGTGTTATTGCAGTAAGTGAAGTTGAAGTAGAGGGTGCCAGGGTTGGTTTGCGCTTGCTTTTACAATAATTTAAATTGGGCTGTGTAAAATGGAAGTCAGTAAAGGAAAGGGTAAGCAGGAATGCACTCTGTTCCCAGTCTGTTTTATGGTTTGCAAGTAGGAAAGAAAATTCTTAGTTGTCAATAACTCAATTATTGAAAAAACATAATCAAGATTTATAACTTCTGGAATCTTGCCGAATTCTAGGTACTTCGTTAAAGGTGAAAATATGAGCCATTAAGGTAGTTCTTCCAATGTCTTATTACATTTTAGATGTAAATTGTGTCATCCTAAGAACATGGAATATTATATGTAATATAATGAACCCCACATACCCATCATCCCAAATGAGTAACTTGCATTCAGAGTTGAGTTACTTGACAAATTTGCTATTTCTTCTCCTCATACCTCCACAATTGCACTGAGATATGCTCTTGTATGATTCCTATTTGTCTTGTATTTTCTAAAGATAGTACAGGAAATAAGGGAGGAGATCTTGTTTGGTTTTTTTTTGTTGTTGTTTTTTTCTTTTTGAGCTGAGGATCGAACTCAGGGCCTTGTGCTTGCTAGGCAAGTGCTCTAACACTGAGCTAAATTCTGGATCTTTATGTAGCAGCCTCATAAAAACTTTAGTAATGTTCTAGAAGTTTCAGAATTATAATTTCAGAGATTAGAAATATCATCTAGGTCCCACCCCTGGGCACCATCCTAGGAGGACCTGCCCAACTGGGCCCCACTTTCTGGCTAATCAGCGGGCCCTATTGGAAGGCTCTCCTTTTCTCAAGACTGCAGGCAGACCCTGCAGTCTCCACACCCTGCCCCCACACCCACTTGCCTGAGACCTCAGCCACTTCCTGAGACTCAGAGACCAGCCCCCAGCTCCCATCCAACCCTGAACTCCCATCTGGAACAGAGACCAGAGAGACTCTCCGGTGGACACTACAACCTCAACGCCTTGCCCCCACACCCATCTGCTGGAGACCCCAGCCACTTCCGGAGACTTAGAGACCAGTGTCCAGTATTCCATCCTGGCCCAGATCTTGCATCTGGACCAGAAAGCCCCCAGCTTCCATCTGCCCCAGAACTCCCATCTGGACCAGAGCTTCCATCCTGTCCTGGAACTCCCATCTGGACAAGATACGGAGATCCCAGGGACTTCCTGAGACTCAGAGTCCAGCCCCCCAGCTGCTATCCGGCCAGCACTCTCATCTGGACCAGAGCTCCCATCTGGCCCAGAGCTTCCATCTGGACCAGAGAGAGGCTCCCTAAATCTGTCAGCTCTCTCTGGACCAAGTACACTGATAAGACCGAGAACGAACCCACAAAGAGATGGGTAGACGCCAAGGCAGAAGTACATACAACAAAATGAAGAGCAATACAGTATCACCAGAACCTAGCCCTTCTCGAACAGCTAGACCTGAACATCACAGAATGGAAGAAGAAGAAGAAAACAATCTTATAAGTAAAATCATGAAGAGGCAAGAGCCTTATATAGAAGAAATCAAAAATAAAGTAGAGGAACAGACAAAAAATGGCAAGAACATTATAAAAAACTAGAGGAAAGGACAATTAAAGCAGAAGAAAACAGTAAGTCCCTGAAATGAAATCAGGAAAAAACAAGGGAAACAGTCGAAGACCTGAAGAAGGAAATAGAAAAACTGAATAAGACACTAGCAGAAGGAATGCTAGAAATGGAAAATCTGAGTAAACAAACAAGAACTTCAGATGCAAGTATAACCAACAGAATGCAAGAGATGGAAGAGAGGATCTCTGGTGTTGAAGATAGGGTAGAAGAAATAGATTCATCAGTCAAAGAAAACACTAAAGCCAACAAAGTCAGGACCCAAAATGTCCAAGAAATTAGGGACACCATGAAAAGACCAAACCTATGAATAACAGGGATAGAGGAAGGAGAAGAATACCAACTCAAAGGCACAGAAAATATATTTAACAAGATCATAGAAGAAAACTTTCCCACCTTAAAGAACGAAATGCCTATGAAGATACAAGAAGCCTATAGAACACCAAACAGACTAGACCCCCCAAAAAAGTCCCCTCACCACATAATAATTAAACAACTAAACGTATACAATAAAAAAAGAATATTAAGGGCAACAAAGGAAAAAGGCCAAGTGACTTACAAAGGCAAACCCATCAGAATAACACCCGATTTCTCAATGGAGACTTTGAAAGCCAGAAGGACCTGGACAGATATAATGCAGACACTAAGAGACCATGGATGCCAGCCTAGACTAATATACCCAGCAAAACTTTCAATCATCATAGATGGAGTGAACAAGACCTTCCAAGACAAAACCAGATTTAGACAATACTTATCCACAAACCCAGCCCTACAGAAATCACTAGAAGGAAAATTCCAACCTAAGGAAGGCAGATACACCCATGAAAACACAGGCAATAGATAGCACCACAGCAGTAAACCCCAAAGAAGAGAAGTACACACACACTACCACCAAAAACATAAAAATAACAACAGGAACGAACAATCACTGGTCATTAATATCCCTTAATATCAATGGGCTTAATTCACCTATAAAAAGACACAGACTAACAGAATGGATACAAAAGCAGGACCCATCTTTCTGCTGCATACAAGAAACACACCTCAAACTCAAAGACAGACACCTCCTAAGAATAAAAGGCTGGGAAAAGATTTTCCAATCAAATGGTCTTAAGAAACAAGCTGGTGTAGCCATCTTAATATCCAGCAAAATAGATTTCAAACTAAAATCAATCAAAAGAGATGATGAAGGAAATTACATACTCATCGCAGGAAAGATCCACCAAGATGAAGTCTCAATTCTGAACATTTATGCCCCAAACACAAGGGCACCCACATATGTAAAATAAATATTACTAAAGCTTAAATCACATATAAAACCCCACATATTAATAGTGGAAGACTTCAACACCCCACTTTCACCTCTGGACAGATCGACCAAATTGAAACTTAACAGAGACATAATGGTCTTAACTGATGTTATGGCTCAAATGGACTTAATCGATATCTACAGAACATTCCACCCAAACAAAAAAGAATATACCTTCTTCTCAGCACCCCATGGAACCTTCTCTAAAATCGACCACATACTTGTCCATAAAGCAAATCTCAACAGATACAAAACAATTGGAATAACCACCTGTGTTCTATCAGACCACCATGGTTTAAAGTTAGATTTCAACAACAGAAAAAACTACAGAAATCCTACAATCTCATGGAAACTGAATAATGCTCAATTGAATCACCAATGGGTTAAGGAAGAAATAAAGAAAGAAATTAAAGACTTCCTAGAGATCAATGAAAATGAATACACCACATACCCAAACTCATGGGACACTATGAAAGCAGTGCTAAGAGGGAAATTCATAGCACTGAATGTCCACTTAAAGAAGCTGGAGAAATCTCACCCTAGTGACTTGACAGCATACCTGAAAGCCCTTGAACAGGAAGAAGCAAAGTCTCCCAGGAGGAACAGATGCCAGGAAGTTATCAAATTGAGAGCTGAAATCAATAAAATAGAAATAAAGAGAACAATACAAAGGATTAATGAAACAAAGAGTTGGTTCTTTGAGGAAATCAACAAGATAGACAAGCCCTTATCCAAACTAACCAAAAGACAGAGAGAGAGCATCCAAATTAACAAAATCGGAAATGAAAAGGGGGACATAACAACAGACAATGAGGAAATCCAGAGAATCATCAGGTCATACTTCAAAAACCTCTTCTCCACAAAACTGGAAAATCTAAAAGAAATGAATAATTTTCTGGATAGGTACCACATACCAAAGTTAAATCAATACCAGAGAAACCATTTTAATACTCAAATAACCCCTAAGGAAATAGAATTAGTCATTAAAATCTCCCAACCAAAAAAAGCCCAGGACCAGATGGTTTCAGTACAGAATTCTACCAGATCTTCAAAGAAGACTTAATACCAATACTCTTTAAATTGTTCCACACAATAGAAGCAGAAGGAATATTACCAAACTCCTTCTATGAGGCTACAATTACCCTGATTCCTAAACCAAACAAAGATGCAACAAAGAAAGAGAACTACAGACTGATCTCCCTCATGAACATTGATGCAAAAATACTCAATAAAATTCTGGCAAACAGACTCCAAGAACACATCAAAACAATTACCCACCATGATCAAGTAGGCTTCATCCCAGGGATGCAAGGGTGGTTCAACATACAAAAGTCTGTCAATGTAATACACCATATAAACAAACTCGAAGAAAAAAACCACATGATCATCTCACTAGACACAGAAAAGGCATTTGACAAAATCCAACACCCCTTCATGATAAAGGTCTTGGAGCGATCGGGAATACAGGGAACATACCTAAACATAATAAAGGCAATCTACAGCAAGCCAACAGCCAACATCAAATTAAATAGAGAGAAACTCAAAGCAGTATCACTAAAACCAGGAACAAGGCAAGGCTGTCCCCTCTCCCCATACTTATTCCATATAGTACTTGAAGTTCTAGCCAGAGCAATAAGACAACATAAGGAGATTGAGGGGAAACAAATTGGAAAGGAAGAAGTTAAGCTTTCCCTGTTTGCAGATGACATGATAATATACATGAGTGACCCCACAAATTCAACCAAGGAATTTATACAGCTAATAAACACCTTCAGCAACATAGCAGGATACAAGATCAAATGAAAAAAATCAGTAGCCCTCCTATATACAATAGACACGGTGAGAAGGAAATCAGAGATACATCACCCTTTACAATAGCCACAAATGATGTAAAACACCTTGGGGTTACTCTAACTAAGCATGTGGAGAATCTATATGACAAGAACTTTAAGTCCCTGAAAAAAGAAATTGAAGAAGATGTCAGAAAATGGAAAGACCTCCCATGCTCATGGATAGGCAGGATTAACATAGTAAAAATGGCCATCTTACCAAGAGCAATCTACAGATTCAACGCAATCCCCATTAATTTACCAACACAATTCTTCACAGAAATGGAGAGAATAATACTCAACTTCATATGAAGAAACAAAAAACCCAGGATAGCCAAAAGAATCCTGTACAATAAAACAACCTCTGGAGGCATCACAGTTCCTGACCTCAAGCTCTACTATAGAGCTAGTGTAATAAAAACAGCTTGGTACTGGCATAAAAACTGACATGTGGACCAATGGAATCGAATTGAAGACCCTGACATTAACCCGCACACCTATGAACATATAATTTTTGACAAAGAAGCCAAAAATGTACAATGGAAAAAACAAAGCATCTTCAACAAATGGTGCTGGCATAACTGTATGTCAATGTGTAGAAGGCTGCAAATAGATCCATATCTGTCACCATGCACAACACTTAAATCCATGTGGATCAAAGTCCTCAGCATAAATCCAGTTACTCTGAACCTGATAGAAGAGAAAGTAGGAAGTACTCTTGAACCCATTGGCACCGGAGACCACTTTCTAAATATAACACCAGTAGCACAGATACTGAGAGAAACATTCAATCAATGGGACCTGTTGAAACTGAGAAGCTTTTGTAGAGCAAAGGACACGGTCAGCAAGACAAAGCGACAGCCTATAGAATGGGAAAAGGTCTTCACCAACCCCACATCTGACAGAGGGCTTATATCCAGAATGTATAAAGAATTCATGAAATTAGACATCAAAATGCCCAACAGTCCAATTAAGAAATGGGCTATAGAACTAAACAGAGAATTCTCAAAAGAGGAAGCTCAAATGGCTGAAAGACATTTAAGGGATTGCTCAACATCCCTAATTATCTGGGAAATGCAAATCAAAACGACTCTGAGATACCACCTTACACCTGTCAGAATGTCTAAGATCAAAAACACAGAAGACACCTTATGCTGGAGAGGATGTGGAGCAAGGGAACTCTCCTCCACTGCTGGTGTGAATGCAAGCTTGTACAGCCACTTTGGAAATCAATATGGCGCTTCCTTAGAAAATTGGGAATCCATCTCCCCCAAGATCCAGCTATAGCATTCTTGGGCATATACCCAAGGAATGCTCAATCATACCACAAGGGCATTTGCTTAGGTATGTTCATATCAGCATTGTTTGTAATAGCCAGAACCTGGAAACAACCTAGATGCCCTTCACCTGAAGAATGGATAATGAAAATATGGTACATATACACAATGGAGTACTACTCAGCAGAGAAAAACAATGACATCATGAGGTTTGCAGGCAAATCGATGGGTCTAGAAAAAACCATCCTGAGTGAGGTAACCCAGACTCAGCAGGACAAACATGGTATGTACTCACTCATAGGAGGATACTAGATGTAAAACAAAGATGGCTAGACTGCTACACAACTACAGGGAGGCTACCTAGAAAATGGGACCCTAGGAAATACACAGGGATCACCCAATGACAGAGAAATTGATGAGATCTACATGAACAACCTGGACAAGAGTGGAAGAAATGAAGGGCAAGGTTTGAGGGAAGGGAGGCTTGGGGGAGCAGGAGATCCCAGCTGGATCAGGAACACAAAGGGAGAACAAGGAATGGTAGACCATGATGGATGAGGACTACATGAGAACAGGCGTGGGCAGAGTGCTGGAGAGGTCCCCTGAGGTCCACAGTGATGCATCCTCTGCAGACTGCTGGCAGTGGTCAAGAGAAAGCCTGATCTGACCTAGTCTGTTGATCAGATGGCCCAACACCCTGACGGTTGGGCTTGAACTCTCATCCAATAACTGATGGAAGTGGATACAGAGATCCTCAGCCAGGCTCCAGGTGGAGCTTCGTGTATCCAGTTGTCGAGAAGGAGGAGTTACTGTGGGAGAGTGAATTGTTGAGCCCAGGATTGGAAAAAGCACGGGGATGATAGGCCAGATGAACAGAAGCACATGAATTGTGAACCAAAGGCTGTGGAGCCCCCAACTGGATCAGGCCCTCTGGATAAGTGAGACAGTTGGGTGGCTTGGACTGTTTGGGAGGCATCCAGGCTGTGGGTCTTGGACCTGTCCTTAGTGCATGAGCTGGCTGTTTGGAACCTTGGGCTTACACAGGGACACTTTGCTCAGCCTGGAAGGAGGGGACTGGACCTGCCTGTACTGAATCCACCAAGTTTAAATTAATCCCCATGGGAGTCTTGGCCCTGGAGGAGATGGAAATGGAGGGGAGGGGATGGGGGTAAGGTAGGGGTGGGGTGGGCGGGGGGAGGATGGGAACCCATCGCTGATGTGTGAAATTAACACACAAATATAATAAAAAAGGGGGGAAAAAGAAGTATCATCTAAAAGATGTCAAAGATATATATACTTAAAATTTCATAAAAGAATTACCCAAACACTTAACTGTTTATTACTACTAAATGTAAGGTACAATTCTTCTTTTGTATAGTTCTGAAAATCAAATTTGTGACAATGAATAGTTAATCAAAATTGTTAATATACTTAGAGTAAAAAGCAACGTTAGTCCAGAATGTTTTTGGTTCTTTTTCTTCTAATATGCTTTCATTTAAAATATTGAAAGAGTAGTCCTTTCCTGTATCTATATAAATAACTGTAAAAAACACCCCACACAATACATTCAAGGAAATTTAGAATACTTTTCATTTTAATTCTAATCCATATAAATAATTCTACAAAATACTCAGGCAGCCAAGTAAAAGCTAATGCTATTCTTTTAGCTTTATTTTCTTATATGGGAATACTGAAACTGGAGTACTAAATTACAGAGACTTATTCCTTATGGGTGAGATTAAATAAACATTTAACTAAATATATCCCTGTAATACATTAGTTGCATACAATTTAGAAGTAATGTAAATAAGAAATTGATGTCAAGATTATAAGGCAGCTACAAAAGTCATTGGGACAACAACATAAATAAATTGTTCCTTCCATCTAGAATAATTCAGGAAGGAAAGAAATTTGATCTAGGCTTTGAAGAAAAGGTAGTAATTCAACAGGACATTTAAAATTTTATAGTAATAAACTAATTATAATTAATAATTGATATATGATGATTAATAATAAATGTTAAAATAACAATTAAAAACAGAAGTACCAAAGTGTGATGTATGATAGACTACAGGATGATGAGCTGTACTACTTTATTAGCTAGAGAAAATAGAGTATTTAAAAGAGTATAAAGGGAGAAAGTCTAGAGTGGTAACTTAAAGCTACCTCCCCAAATACTTTGAATTTCGGGTTAAGATGGTTTATAACTTAATATATTCAGACTTATAAACAAGGGAATGATAAACCAGAACTATGTATACCTCAGGAAGAATAATCTATAAAATCTCTTCTTGACCTTTTGAGTAAGATCTAGTGGTAAAATAAATGAATGAATAAGTATTTAAGTTAAGTTTCCAACATGGAGTGATTTGGCGGCAATAATGATAAAGAATATTGTAATAGCTCAGGTAAGAACATATAGGGTCCTCAGAAAAGAAATGGTGTTAGATAAATAGTGATGGATAAGTCCTTTGGGCAAGGAGTGATACAACTGAGTCATATGGTAGATCTACTTTTAACTTTTTGAGATTTTTCCACACTGATTTCCATAATGGCTGCCCCAGTTTGCAATCCCATTAATGGTGAATGAGGATTCCCCTTTCTCCTTCATCCTCTCCATCATTTGCTGTCAGTTATTTTCTTGATCTTGACCATTCTGAGTGAGGTAAGATGATATCTAAAAGCTGTTTTAATTTTCTTGTCTCTAGTTACTAAGGATGTTGGACACTTCGGAAAAAATTCTTAGTCATTTTTCTTTGGAGAACTCTGCTCAGATCCATAGCCTATTTTCCAGTTGCATCTTTGTTTTTACAATTCTTCATTTATACTGTATATTATTCCTCTGTCAGATATACAGCTGGCAAAGTTTCTCTCCTCCTCTGTGGGCTTCATCTTCGCTGAATTTGTGGTTGCTCCTCTTGATGTACAGGAGCATTTAAGTTTTATGATATCCCTTTGAACTGTTAGTCTTAATTCATGAGCAAATGGAGTTTCATTGAGAAAATCCTCTCCTACACTTCTCTCTCTCTCTCTCTCTCTCTCTCTCTCTCTCTCTCTCTCTTTTGGTCTGTTTTTGTTTTTGTTTTAGGTTTTTGGATTTTTGAGACAGGATCTCTCTTTGTGGCTTTGGCTGCCCTGGAACTCACCCTTTAGTCCAGGCTGGCCTCAAACTCAGAGATCCTCCTGCTTCTGCTTCCCAAGTGCTGGGATCAAAGGCTAATGCCACCACTGCCTGGCTACACCTACATCTTAAAAGGTACTGCCATGTTTTCTTCTAGAAATTTCTACGTTTCTCACATTTAGATCTTTGGTCCATTTGGAGTTTTTTGTATGTGCTAGGTGATAAATACAGGCCTAATTTTGTTCTGCTGCATGTTTTTCCAACAACATTTGTTGAAGATGCTTTCTTTTTTTACAGTGTGTATTTTGGCATCTTTGTTAAATATGAAATGGTTATAATTATCTGTACTCATGTTTAGATCTTCCATTTTGTTCCATTGATCTACATATCTGTTCTGTGCCAGTGTCATACTGTTTTTATTAGTATAACTCTGTAATATAGCTTGAAATTTGGTTTGATAATTCTTGTATAATATTAGAGGGACCAGCCTTAATATTATACATCCCAGGGGCTCAGGAGAGAGAACTACTAACGGTGAGGACTATTTTCAGGAAATAGAATCTCAGCATACTGAGCTCTGTAGTCTACTTGCATTAATTCCTCTGGCATAACATCCTTTATACACAGCTTCAGTTCTGTTCTCGTGCCTAGCTCCTTTTTTGTCTGATTTCTCTCTATACTTATCTATTGCTCCCTCCAAGTTCTATCTTAATTCTGCCTCACCTAGGTCCTTTTCAGCTTGTTCTTACCCAGCTAGTACTTCCCCATCTGGCTCTTCCTCATCTTCCATCTTGTTCCTCTAGTACTCTCTTCTAGCCCTTCAATCTAGTTCTTATCCATCTAAGTCTGTTCCTATCAAGTTCTTACCCATCTAGTTCTTTCATTCTCTTTTCTCTTCTCTGTCCTCTATGTGCCCTGGAAGTCCTGGTGTATATACACTAAGAAGCAGTATTCCCTTAGCAGTGCAAAGCCAGGCTTCCAGGGTCAAACGGAGGGGTGATAAGAATCACATAGAGAGGCAATTACTGTTAATTATTATTTACAATCCCAAAGGGAAGTGGGGAAATGAAGTAACTAAAGGCTGAATTCAGGTAATATCTAAGAAGAGGGATCTTATGTGCTCAACTATAATCTTAAACGTGATTGGTAGAAAATGTTAAGAATCTATAAGTTGCTAGGTCAATGGGAGAAAATAAAATTGCCTTCTTTTTTCCTGTGGCTCCTATCTGTCCAAGCTATCTGCCGTTTTTCTGCAGGGTGGGGAAAAGTGTGCTCGGTTGCTAGGCAACCTGTGTACAACTAGATGCCTCTGGTGATAGTTAAAGGGAGATCTGGAACTAGAGGTAAGATATGGGAAAGGAAAAATTAAAGCTTAATTGGCACATCCGCCAGGCCTTCTCAAACAGGTAGCCTGGATGCTTAAGTCTGTTTTTAGAGAGTACAGAGGTATCTCTGATAAGGTTCTTTCCTCTGCCTGGGGATGGACCTGGCCGGATGCTGCTAATGACGATAATTACAGGGAGGCTTGAACTGGGGTTCTGGCTGAGCATAGCTGTCAGCACAGAAGGTTATCTAAATATTCCTAGAAGTGGTTAGGTAATGAGTTAGAGGTCTGTAAAGTTAGTAAGGCTATAAGAAAGGAGGGTCTGAGCTAAATTGTGTAAAGCTATTACTTAAGGTCCATCTGACCTAGGCAGTGTCTCCTTGTGGAATTTACCTTGAATCAGGAGACTTGTTATTACTCTTAGTCCTTGAGAGTGGCTAAGGGAGATAGCTGATTCCAAAGAAAGCCTTTCCTGAGGTTGTTCTCCAAATACCTGGAATGTGTATATCATTCCACACTGTTAGCCCTTCTTAGGGAAAAGTCAATTGGGAAAACTATGAAGGCACACATGATTTTCATAAGAGAATACAGCTGATATATAACAAGCCAAATAACACCAAAAGCTCCTTGGAATTTGGCTTCCTCTGGAGGAAATCCTTGATTTCTCCAGGTAGTGACTTTGGCATAACCAACTAAGTTCTTATGATCTATTCCTGTGGCCCTCAACAGATAATCTCTCAATCATTATCCCTTTTGTTCAAAGAAGAGCTAAATATGTTTGTCCTGATTTAAACATTGTATACATACATATGTATACAAACATTGCATGAAATCCCACTAATATTTATATTTATTAGTTTACATATCAGTTAAAATAAACTTAAAAATCACAAAAGATGATCATAAATATGAGATGAAAGTTGATGAAGAAAATTTTGGGGATGATAGGGAAGAAATTTTGGGATTAGTGAATATGTTCATTATGTTGTGTTTATTGATAGTGTCATGGCTGTAAAATTAATTGTATACTAATTACTCTTAATAAAGCTATTAAAGAAAATAGTATAATCATAATTGAAATGCTGAACATTGATTTTAGTAATTACAGTAAAGAAATTGTTTATATTAAGGGAAATACTAAGCTAAATGTTTCATAAGCAGCTGTTCTTTACAACACTTCTTTCCTTCCAAAATAATTCCCTTGTTTCAAGTTTGAATATTGGTTAAAGTTTATACTCCATTTCAGTAACTGTCTGATGAAGATACTTACCATATTTGTAAAGTTAGGAAACTCAAAAATACCTAAATATGTATTTAATAAAATAAAATGCTTATCACTGAGATGTTTTTGGAAAAAGAACTTTAAAATTAAATACTCTATTCCATAAGTTAACTAACAGAGCCATTTTTGTGTGGCTAGGAGCATTCCATGGATGAAGGGAGAACTTAGAGAAAATCATAATGAGCTTTCCAACATTTCTGTTTTGGTCAAAATAGATTAAAATGTATAGTAAAGGGAAATCTATATGTGCAAAACAAATTTTACAAATTATAATGATGTCTATAAGAGAATGCTAGAGTGGAGAACAGGACAAGGCCACCCCAGCTTAACATGTAGGAAAATATTATTAACAACCCAAACCTCCTGTAAATGATTTTTATACGGTCTCTTACTTGAGTCTCATAAATACCCATGAGTGTTATGTAATTCTTACAACAGTCTTTTGAGTTGATTTATCTTCATATCCCTACATTACAAGGGAGGAAACTGCATCTTACCAACAATAGACTATGTAACTATGGTTTCTCCCATAGTCACCAGCAAGGACAATGAGATGGATATAAACTGTAGCCAGGTGGTGGTGGTGGTGGTGGTGGTGGTGGTGGTGGTGGTGGTGGTGGTGGTGATGGTGGTGATGGTGATGATGATGGTGCACACCTTTAGTCCCAGCACTCAGGAGGCAGAGGCAGGCAGATCTCTGTGAATTCGAGACCAGCATGGTCTACAGAGTGAGTTCCAGGACAGCCAGAGCTACACAGAAAAACCCTATTTCGAAAAACAAAATCAAAATAAAAGGTAAAATTTAATGTGTCACGTTTTATAATTGCTTGTGTTGAATGAAGAGTGAATCTGTAATGTGTTTCAATCAACACAACACGGTAAAGTTTAAGAGATATGGGGCATAGAGCTTAAGCCTCAATCAGTTGATTTTGAGATAATGGAAGATTATTCCCAACAAACTTGATAAAATCAAGGAAATACCCTTGAAAGGAAAACTAGGGCCTTGGATGGGTGTGGGAACTTGCCTGTAGTTCTTTTTTTTAAAAAATATTTCTTTTTTTCCTTTTTAAAAAAATATTTGTGTTTTAATTTTACATATCAGCCCTGGGTTCCCCTGTCCTCCCCGCTCCCGCCCCCACCCCCACCTCCCCCCCCATCCCCTCCCCTCCATTCCCATCTCCTCCAGGGGCAAGACTCCCCTGGGGATTCATTTCAACCTGGTGGATTCAGTACAGGCAGGTCCAGTCCCCTCCTTCCAGGCTGAGCAAAGTGTCCCTGTGTAAGCCCAAGGTTCCAAACAGCCAGCTCATGCACTAAGGACAGATCTGGGTCCCAGTGCCTGGGTTCCTCCCAAACAGTTCAAGCTATTCAGTTGTCTCACTTATCCAGAGGGCCTGATCCAGCTGGGGGCTCCTCAGCCTTTGGTTCATAATTCATGCGCTTCCATTAGTTTTTGCCTGAAGAATGTGGGTGTTTATTTCAGTGTTTGATGAGCAACACCTTGACTGCAGCCTTGTTGGACTTTGACTGAAGGACTTAGTGAACCATGCTTGGATTTCTAATTTATGGAAACTGTGAGATAATATGTGCAATTCAAAATTGTTGGAGCTTTATTGTGAGGAAAGAAAAAACAAATACAACTAGTGCCAGGAATGTGAGTGACAAACATTAAATTGATTTGTTTTATAAACACTAACTGGTAGACATTTGTCCTTTGCCACACTGTGGCCTTCCTTAATTGTTTGCCATGGAATGCTAGCTCAAAAACAAAGTCCATATTCCCAGTACTCTTTTGTTTGTTTGTTTTTCGAGACAGGGTTTCTCTGTGTAGCTTTGCGCCTTTCCTGGATCTTGCTCTGGAGCCCAGGCTGGCCTCGAACTCACAGAGATCCACCTGGCTCTGCCTCCCGAGTGCTGGGATTAAAGGTATGCGCCACCACCGCCAGGCTCCCACTACTCTTAAGGCAGCTTTGGGCAGGGTCACTGAAAAGAATAACCATCAGGCAAAATAAACTCATGCTCTAAAACACTATTATTGAATTTTAAGAAAAAGGCATGTGATGGCTAGGGGGATGAGTCAAAAGCTCAATTATTAAAAGTGCTTGCTACAGAGAAACCCTGTCTTGAAAAACAAAAAATAAAATAAAATAAAATAAATAAAATAAGAGCATGACAACCTGTGTTAAAACCCCAACACATATGTTAACAGTCCAGCATTGTTCCATGTACCTATAACCCCAGAACTGGAGAAGTGGATCCTGAGAGCTCACTGGACAGTCATCATAGTCTAAATGACAAGTTTAGAGGTCAGTGTGTCTCAAGTCAATACAGGGGAGACCAGTGGAGGAGGATACATGATGAACTGTTCTGAACTTTACATAGGCACACATGGATGCATATATCCAAACACCAACATACATGTACCACACGTACATCTCTCTCTCTCTCTCTCTCTCTCTCTCTCTCTCTCACACACACACACACACACACACACACACACACACACACACACACTCATAAAGGAAAAAAAAACCAGCTGAATGTGGCCATGCATACCCAGTGCTTAGAAGGCTGAAGCAGGAGAATTATGAGCTCATAGGAAGATGTCTCAAAATTATAAATATCGTAAGGAAAAAAATTCATTACAGATACTAGAGTTTGGTAGGTAGAAAATAATCAAAATAATCATTGTATTATTATAATAACCAAGATTTTTAAACTGTATTAGAATCACTGAAAAGGATAATGGAATTAATTTTTCCTCAAAAAATATTGAATCTTCCCAATGGAGAAGTGGCTCAGTGGTTAAATGCTCTTGTTCAGGACCAAGATTGGGTTGCTGGCACCCACAGAATGGCTCACAAATATCTGTAACTCCAATTCCAGGTGATCTGGTATCCTCTTCTGGCTTTTCAGGTAACACACACACACACACACACACACACACACACACACACACACACTGCATATACATACATTCAGGCAAACTAAAAATAAATCTTTTTTAAAAAGAATGTTGAGTCTTCTTTGTCCTTCACTGTGCTCAATTTTTTACATCTCAACTTAGGAGTGTTCTGAGTTTAGCATAAACAAGGTGATCAAAGTAAGTAAATCGAAGTCAAATCTGTTTAGAGAATTCCCACAAGTTTCTTTCTTCATACAAACACATTTTCATTTTACATCTTCTCTCCCAATCTAAACACATAATCAGAAGCAGACTATAACTGCAGATGCCTTTTGGCATGGAGTCGTGGGGTCTTTTCCATGTCTGAGAAAAAATTACAAACAAATCCCTTCTTGGCAACATCTTAGGGGAAAAAAAAGAAAGTAATCTGTACAAGAATAACCGTATGTTCTGGCTTATAATTGAGACTGTGGTTCACATTGTAATGTGTTATACCTATGTAGAAATACCATACTAATGAGTCACTAGTTTCTTTTTTATGTTGAATTGTCTTTAGAATAGCAAGAATGAATTCTGCAGAGGCAATAATTGTCTCCAATTTAGGGTCTGAAAGTGCTATGAAACTTTGACCAAATACATCAGCAGACCAGACTACATTAAAATTTCAGTTGTGGCTCAGAATAGAACAAAGTTAACTCATCTACTCATGAATGAAGCCAAAGATTTTGACGCTATTACAATTGTTCTGATTCACTGTGTTAACCATTATATGATTTGATTTTACCATTTTATTGTGATATTAATTGTAAATGCTTTATTTAATTATTTTATTGGTTGTGGGGTTTACTGTATACATTATGAATTTATCACTATCTCTCCAAGTGTTGCACTATTTTATACATAAAAATTTTACAACTGTACATCTTGTTTTTCCTTTTTTTGCCATTTGACTACTATGTCATTGCAAATGTGATATTTACATATAAGCATATTTACACACATGCATATATTATATATACATTTTTATATGTTAAATGTATTTTAGAATATTATTTTTACTTATAGATGAAACTGTGTTTTTAAGTTTTGTTCATATGTCCTGGAACTCGCTCTGTAGACCAGGCTGGCCTCGAACTTACAGAGATCTGCCTGCCTCTGCCTCCCGAGTGCTGGCAGTAAAGGTGTGCACCACCACCGCCCAGCATGAGTATACAGATTTTAAATATGGCTTTTTACATGTAGCAAACTTCTATCTGGTTTCATATACATTTAATGTATATCAGTACTTCATTGTCTTATGGCTAAATGTATTCCTCTATATAGCTATACCACGTTTTGTTTATAAAATAATTAATTCAACTCTACCTGTTTTTTTTAATACTATGTAGATATTGTGAAAGTGCTGTGACATAGGGCTAAAGAGATTGCTCACTGGATAAGAGCATGTTCTGCTCTTGAAGAGGGCCTGAGTTCAGTCCCCAGCATCTGTGTTATGGAGCTCATAACAACTTTCCCAGCTCCTGGGAATCAGAACCCAGGGTATCTGATGCCTCTGGCTTCTGCTGGCACCTGCAGTCATGTGCACACACCCATACAGAAACCCACACATGCACATAATTAATAATAGAAAATCTTTTTATAAGGCCTCTGACAGGACTCCGACAAGGGAAGTAGGTAGACTAGTTCCAGATCTTCACTGCTTCCTCATCTCCTCCAAATCCAATCCCCCAGCCTCATTCCAAGCTTTATAGCATACCACCTGCTACAGTTTCCCCTTCCCCACTGCCCCATCTCCATAGAATCAGCCAGATCTTCCCCTCCAAACTCCCTCCCCCCACTCACCACTTTATCTCAGCCCTCAATCTGCTGCTCTATAGCACGTCAACCTACCAGGGCTATATTCTTACAGAAAATGGTTTCTTCCATTTGTGAATAACTCTATGCCTAGGGGTGGAGTTTTGTGCACAACTCCCATTTCTATTTGGGGATTTGGTCTGGTTTGAACTTGCATAGGTCTTCATTCATATTCATCCCAGTTCTTTCCAGATCCACCTACCTTCCTTATCCACCCAACTTCATGTATTAAAAAAAAAAAAAACCTATCAAGACCAACATGTACTGCCCAAATATTTGTGAATGTATGGTCTTCCACTAGAGCAGTGATTCTCATCCTTCCTAATGCTGCAACCCTTTAATACAGTTCTTCATGTTGTGGTGACCCCCAACCATAAAATGATTTTAGTTATTACTTCATAACTATAATTTTTCTACTATTACAAATCACAATCTAAGTATCTGATATGCAGGATATCCTATATGCAACAGAAAATCTTACAAATGTATTTTCTCTGTTGAGTTTCCTCTTCCCAGGTAATGGTAGCTTGCTTGTGTCAAGTTAAAACAACAACAACAATAAAAAGGATATTTGTTAATAACCAGTAATTAGAAACAATCTACAGTAAATAGAAACTTCTTGGATGAAGGTTGAAGGCTGAGAGATGCACTGATCTATGGCTATAATTAAAAGACACAAGGAGCAGGTTTAATACTATGTTCATTTAGCAAAATAATAAGAGTCTCCCATTGGGCTTATGACCTATTTAGCCATAGGTTCTTACCATATTAATGGTGCCAGGTATAGGTTTCATTTTGTGGAGCTGGACTTAAATTCACTCAGAAAGTGGTTGGTTACTCCTCTAGTTCTCGTGCCACTATTGTATGAATGGACATGTCTTGCCAGGCAAATAAATATTATAGTTCACAGGGCTCACATATAGATATGATTGATAATTACTTTTTCTTTTCATGGCATGCACAGCACCTTCCTAGCACTGTGAAAGCTAGCCAGTAGATATGGATCTTACTGTTGAGTACCAGCTTGATTTCTTCTTGTTATATTACTCAAGTATGTTTTGTCTTCAGCAGTAGGGTCTTATTGTTAAATTCTGGAGGGTAACCCAGAGCAACAGCTTTTGGTTAGTATGAAGACTGATATAGTCACTATGAAAATTGGTGTAGATGTTCCTCAAAAAGTTAAAATAGATCTGCTACATTATTTAGTGGCATCACTCTTAGGTATATACCCAAAAGACTCTGATTACTTTAGACATAGTTGCTTATTCATGTTCATTGCTCATTCATGTTCATTACTCTAATCATAGTTGCTCATTCATCTTCATTGCTGCTCTATTCACAATAGCCAGGAAATGGAAACAACATACATGTCTATCAACTGATAAATGGATAAGGAAAATGTAGTATATTTACACAATGGACTATTGCTGTGGATATCGCTCTGTGTAAATAAAGTTCTGATTGGCCAGTGGCCCGGCAGGAAGTATAGGCGGGACAAGAGAGAAGAGAATTCTGGGAAGTAGAAGACTGGGGAGAGACACCGCCAGCCACTGCCATGAAAAGCAACATGTAAAGACACTGGTAAGCCACAAGCCATGTGGCAAAGTATAGACTAACAGAAATGGGTTAATTTAAGATAGAAGAAGCAGATAACAAGAAGCCTGCCATGGCCATACAGTTTCTAAACAATGTAAGTTTCTGTGTGCTTTCTTGGTTGGGTCTGAGCGACTGTGGGACTGGCGGGTAAGAGAGATTTGTCCTGACTGGGCCAGGCAGGAAAACTCCAACAACAAATGGCGCCCAACATGTTGGCAAGAGTTTCCACCTAAAACCTGAGAAAAAAGATCCTAAGATGGAGCTAAAAACAGCTTCCTAGTTGTCTCCCTCAAGTTAGCGGCAGCCTGCCGGTTTGAGCTACTGTGGCGGGTTCCTGGCTTGTGCGCCTGACCTGCAATGCGGCGGGAATGAGGAATCTACAAGCGGCACTTTACTCTGCTGTGTGGTAGATTTAGCCTTTGCTAGTATAAAAAAAGAAAAAAAGTTTCTGGGCTATGCACTGCATTGATAGAACTGCTTCTGATAGTTGATGGTACACATGGCTCCAGACCCAGAGCTGGCGGTAAACTGTACCACCGCCATGTTGGGAAACTGAGGTGGGCGGAGCCAGCAGCCACAGTGGCGTTTGAGTCTTACAAAGATGGATATTACACAGAGAATCTGGTTTATGTTGTCTTTGGGACTTTTAACTGCAGAAAAAGATTTGATTGTAAAAGCTGTTGAGTTAAACAAATATATAAATTTTAAAGGTACCTTGACTTCAAAATTTGGATATAAGGATATGTTGCTTTGGAAAAGAGTCTCTGCTTTTGTTTCCACAGAAAGCCAGAGGCTGTGGATTTGTTCCAGATTAAGATACATCAGTTTTGATCAGCCAAGACCACCTGAAAGGTCTCTGATGACACCATGACCCAGATGATCCAACATCCAGAATGGTTTCAAGGCAACTGGCTCAGAGGTTCACCCTCACGGACTACTCCATAATCCTAAAATATTCTTTGTGTCCCCATAAGATACAGTGCCCCCCTCCAGCAGGAAGTAGTAAGAGAAACTACGTCCACATTCCCAAAATTATCAAGCTGGCTTTGGAGATGGAATTGGCTCACTCCTTCTCTAAACCCAGACATATTGCTAAAAGAAAAGGGTAAGAGCTTCTTGTGTCCCAAATCAGAAGAGCCTTCTGGTGTGGGACAGAGAAAAACCACTATTTTATTTAAAACAGGTTGATTAAAAATGCAATTACTTTCTAAAGATAAAAAGGGGATATGATATAGATATAATAGGATGAAAGGGTAGATTAAGGAACTTCTAAAGAGCAACAACTTGTTTAAAATGTTTTACATTGGTATAGATTTTAGTCTATTGATACAAACTTAAAGTTAATTTTGTTATACTGTGTGTATATTTCTAATCGTGTTTAAGGTATTATGTTTGTATAGCTCATTTTAAATTGAAATGGATAATTAAAAATAGATTAATAATTAGTCATCTATGATAATCATACTCGTAGCCATGTTAGTTAAGTCTTCTAGATATACATAGACATATTTCAGATAGATAGGTAATCTTCAAATACTTCAAAGACCTACAGAATATAGCATTTAAAACACTTTTAAAATTTAGACTTTCTGGACAGTGAGACATGTCTGCTCCTGGCAGCACCGTTTTACTTCAGAGAGGAGGATGGGCATTGAAGACACTTTATATGGAGTTTATCTTCACCTTGACAAAAATAGCCATTTGGGCGAGAAACTGTTCTTGCCTGTACTGCTTGATCGACTGGACATGCAGGACCCATAAAGGTGACCACTAAACTTTGCTTGACAAAATGGTCCTTCAGGTTCCTGCTTCACAGAGGAAACTGCCAGACATTCTACAGGACACTGAGAGAAGTGACCGACAGACTCTAGCCCTGTGGGCTGAAGACAAATGCCCCAACTCTACAAAGGAACATTAGGTGACTGTCCAGGCTGCCAGCTGTCTCTGTCTACTCTTATAAGGCTCCTGAAAAATGCTTACATCCTTCTCCTGGTTCTCAGGTAATATTATAACCTTCTGAGGTCTTTGATGTGGTTGAAGTCTAGATAGTTATAATTTCCTCAGTTATGATACAAGATAAGTTAGATATAAAACTTTAGACTCACAAATATAAGATAGATAGGATATCTTCTTTAATATTGTAACTATAATTCTTACTTGATAATTGTTTTGTTATATGTAATTGTACTATGTAAAAGTTAAAACCTTCCTTAAAAAAAAAGAAAAGGGGAAGTGCTGTGGATATCGCTCTGTGTAAATAAAGTTCTGATTGGCCAGTGGCCCAGCAGGAAGTATAGGTGGGACAAGAGAGAAGAGAATTCTGGGAAGTAGAAGACTGGGGAGAGACACCGCCAGCCACTGCCATGAAAAGCAACATGTAAAGACACTGGTAAGCCACAAGCCATGTGGCAAAGTATAGACTAACAGAAATGGGTTAATTTAAGATAGAAGAAGCAGATAACAAGAAGCCTGCCATGGCCATACAGTTTCTAAACAATGTAAGTTTCTGTGTGCTTTCTTGGTTGGGTCTGAGCGACTGTGGGACTGGCGGGTAAGAGAGATTTGTCCTGACTCAAACAACAGACTATTATTTACATATTAAGAAAAATGAATTTCATAGGTAAATGGATGGAACTAGAAAGAATCATTCTGAAAGAGGTAACCCTGATCCAGAAAGATAAACAGTAAGTTTTCTCTCATTTGTAGATGTTAGTTTGAATCTTCATATATTTGTGTTTTATTTAGAATTCCTATAGAAGCCAGGAAATCACTAAGGGGCTACAGGAAAGAACTTTCAAAGGAGAGGAGACAGAGTGCCCTTGTATAAAGAATTAAAAGGAAACACTGGAACAGGAAGCGTAAAAATGGGGTTAAGGAGCAGAGTGAAGTATGAGAGGCATAAATAACATCAAAGACCTTTTGAAAAAGCTGTATGGAAATCTACTATCGAAGAAACTTGTGTGTGTATGTGTGTATAGTTTAAATGGAGTTACCTTATAATGTGACATTAGTGTCCCTACTAGACTCTAGAATCTAACACACACACACACACACACACACACACACACACACACATATATATATATATATATATATATATATATATATATATATATATATATATATAAACCTAGTGACAGGAATTGGTTACTTCTTTAGGAGCCGTTGGCCAGTCCCTTAGACTCTCCAAAAAATAAATACGTTTTAAAAACGTGAGCTTATCAAGGAATCAAAACATCATTAAAAATAAATTGTTTTGTATACTAATAATAATCCAAAATAATACTTTAAAATGTGAAATGTAGCATTAAAAATATAATGGAATAGTGTGATATCAATGAGACAAGATGTCTATACATTGAAAATTTTAAAAACTTTTCAGAAAGAACTTAAAATCTTAAATCTAATGAGATTCCACATACTGAAATTAGAAAATTCAACACTGTTAAGATGTCAGATCTTCCCAGTTTAATACAGAAATACAACCCAATCACTATGAAAAAGTCTAGCAGAATTCTTTAAACATGCATACAACAATTTGTTTCAGATGACTGGAGACAGGGGAGGTGCTGGTTTCTCTAATGTACCATCACACTCTATTAATTTCAACAGCTTGTGTTTTAACAGTATGACACAGAGCAATCAAGCATGAAAGAGTGACAGCTGAAAAGTGTGCCATATACATATAGAACAGACCTGTGTCCTACAGAATCATTTGCAACCTCCTGGTCATGAGTTAAAGAATTCTGCTGAACATATCAGTGGGGAAAGGGAGAACCACTACTGTAAAACTTACAAGGTAAAAAATAAATTTACAAATTCACTGGCTGACACTTTGCCAAAACAAAGTTTTAGATGGAATTTCTATATGCCGTCCAATAGGCAAATACCATTATGCTTTAGCTTGCTAACCAGTTCAGCAGAGGGAAAGCACTCTGGGAGAGACTTTTCAAATAAGTCCCTTAGCTAGCAACATCAGAGGACCTCACGCAATCTTACATATCCAACTTGAAAGTTTGTCATCCTCAATGGATTAAGTGAGCACTACTTTGAAGACCTATGTAGTCCTAGGGGACAGAGAAGAATGCAAACAAATATCCTTCAGTGGAGAATATGAACCATAAAGCAGAGTTAAGCCAGAAAGTCAATTATCTGTACCAGAGCTCCAGAAGTCTATTAAGACGATAAAGTCGATACCAAAGAGGGAATTCAGCAGACTCTGCGACACTTGGAGAGCCAGAGTCAGAGATCAGAGTCCTTATTCTGAGAGCTGGAACAATGGAATTTAACCCACCAGGAAAAGTAGACAGCTCCCACTGTAAACAGTCCATTCTGGTCTAACCTGTTTAAATTCCGAAGAGATAAGTGGCTTCTATCCCATCCACCAAATAAGCTGCAAAAGACAAAAACCCTGAGTGAGGATGAAAGTCGCACACTTATATGAGCAGGGAACTTAACTAGTTAATTATTTTTTAATTTTTAAATATTTTGTATTGAATGATTTTGTGCTTTTGGAGCGTGAGTTATTCTACTGATTTGATTTTTGTGATTTCTTTGTTTTATCCATCCTTAGGGTATTGTACTCTTTCCTGTCATCATCTCCTCTAACTTCCTCCTGTGCACTTGTCTTTTCATTACTGTTCTATCTTACTTCCTCTATCCAGTTCTCTTTACTTTGGTTTCTTAATCATTAACAAATTCAGCTTTAATAATTTTTAAACTCCCAATTTCTTATATTAATATTCTAGCTCCATTCTCTATTAAGTTTACTGGGCATGTATATGAACTATCTAATAGATACTTTTTCATTTAAATACATGTTTGTTATAAACTCATTGATTGTTTATTGTTGTTTTCTTTATCCTATGCAAATAGTAGTGGGGAGCCCAAGACCAAGAGAACTCTATTCACTGAGAAGATGCATAGAAAATTAAATAATTAGAGTGGGAAAAGGAAAAAATATTATCAACAAATGTAAAAACCACAGTGTGGAAATATGAGAAACACAAAATTAAGTCAGTATGACTGATCTAAGAGTTCATTATTACTTAGTTACCACAACCAAAGATAATAAAATAGTTACAATGCCAGACAAAATCTTAATTTTGACAGCAATCAATGACCTCAAAGAAGATTCAAACAAGCAAATAAGTAAACTCAGGAAATCAGTTCAGCAACAGAATAAGAAAGTCAATAATATAGATGATAAATTCAGCAACACGTATTGAAAGTTGTTCAGCAGAGTTGAGATTCTGAAAAAAAAGTCTGAAATTTTGAAAATGAAAGATTCAATAAGCATTAAATATTGAAACATCAGAAAGGAATACCAGTTAAGTAAATCTAACTCTAATGGTCCACAAACATGCCACAAAATAGAAAGGAAATGTAGGCTACCAAACTTATTCTATATAACTAGTATTATTATAATGTTAAAATTAGAAAATGACAACAAAGAAAATAAACTGTAGACTAATTTACCTGATGAACACATACATAAAAATTCTCCATACATAATCGTAAGCTGAATTCAGCAATGTGTTGGGAAGATAAGACAGCATAATATAGTTTGTATTCAAGAACAGTTCAACTTATGCTAATCAAAAAGAATAGTGTGGAAAATAAATAGACTCAAGGATGGAAACCATGGGATTTTTCTCAACAGATAGGTGTAGAAAAGGACTCCAACAAATTTCAACATCCCTTTTGTTACAAAAACCCTGAAAAAACTAGAGCAAAAGGAATATACCTCATCACAATATAGGCTTTTTCTGGAAAACTTTTAGCCAACATTCTATTCAAGGAGGACAAAATAAAGCATTTCCTCTAGAATTAGGAAAGGGTGTCTAGTCTCTCCACCATAATACAATGTACAGCTTGAAGTTTTGTCTAGAGCAATCAGGCCAAAGAAAGAACTAAAAGTGATACAAATAGGAAAATATATCAAATTATTGTTGTTTTCAGATGGCATGATCCTTTAATAAAAAACTCCAAAGTACTCACCTGAAAGTTGTCTTAGATCTGAAAAACATTTTAAGAAATGTAGCAGGACGTGAAATCAACATATAAAAAAAATCAATGGCTTTTTGATAGTTTTGTAAACCAATAAAAAACTTGCTGCAAACAAGAAGTAACAAATCCCATTTGCAATAACCTCAAAAAATTACTTAGTAATACACCTAACCAAAGAAATGAAAGACTTTTATAATGAAAACTTTAAAACACCAAAGATATTGAAGAAACAGCAGAAAATGGCAAGACTTCCCATATTTATAGAGTGGCAGAATTAGTATTGTCTAACTACTTTACTACTGAGAGATCTACAAAGTCAGTGCAATATTAGTCGAAACTTCAATGACATCTTTTGCAGAAACAATTTTTAAAAATCCTAAAATTCATATGGCAACAAAAAGGACTTCAAATAGCAAAGCAATTTTGAGTAAAACATGTAAGGTAGAGGTATATCAATACCTAGTTTCAGATACTTTGGTGTAATTGTAGTAAATGGGATAGTACCTGTATAAAATGTATGAATGAACCAGAATACATTTGTGAATGAGTAACTATATAATTCTGATATTGCCAATCACTAGTTATGAAAATTGAGCAGTACTTAAATTATGCCAGCTTCAGTTTCATGTGCAAAGTAGAGCTCTTAGTACTTAGCTAGGATTATGTGAGAGATCATGTACATTAGGTTCACACATATTAAACATGCAATAAATAGTATATAGTTTCCTATCACTCTACTGTAGAATCATGAAATAGGATTGCATATGTAAGGAAAGATAATATGAAGTACCTTTTGTTTGCTAAATAAAGAATCTAGCTACTGTCTTCTAAATAGTATTCTAAGCAAAAATCAATGAGAATGAATCAGTGAGCAAGACTCTTCTGTCACAAAAGAGAAATGATTTTTAAAAAGGTCAATGGAGTTTGTAGGTTATTTTTATATAGATTATACATTAGAGAAAGGAGTCTAGAGTTGCTGCAAGGTTATATCCTAGTAAGTAGGAGACTGCAGTTCCATTCAGAAATCTTAGATTTCAGAAGACAAAAGAGGGGAACAATTTTTAAGTGAAATACTGAAGAAAGCGTCATGTAATTTAATACAAAAATAACAAATATCACAAAATTCAGCCTCATGAGAAGATACTGGAAAGAATGAAGTGGCAGCATATTTTCTTGAAACTGTCTGAATGCCACCATAATAACAGGTAAGTCAAGAAAAACTAAAACCCCATAGATAATACCTACAAGTAATGCCAATAGTAGAGGCTAACACACCAACACTTCTAAGGCTTGGAAGGAGTCACTGCTGGTTTGTGAGAAAGCATAATAAGCTTCAGACCTCTGAGAGATGTGAAACAGGAAAATACCCAAATGACTCACAAGTGTTTATGGGAAAGTACAGTGAGCCAAATTGAGAACAACTGCTGGAAGGCATCATTTCCATTCCAACAGCAAGTAAGTGCAAAAGTCTTTGATAATGTCTAAATTAGTAGTTAAATTCTTGTGAAATCTTGACACTGGATAACTAGGAGTTCCTTCTACCATAGGCCTCCACATCAAGAAAAAAATTGGAAGGAATGGAACCAAATTATAACTGGATAAAATAAAGGAAAGATGAGTTCCAGACAAAAGTAACTAAGGAGCTAGGCAGTGGTGGTGCATGCCTTTATTCCTAGTGTTTGGGAGACAGAGGCAGGCAGGTCTCTGTGAGTTCTAGGCCAGCCTGTTCTAAAAACTGAGTTCCAGCTAAAACGCTGTCTCACTTATCCAGAGGGCCTAGTCCAGTACCATGGGGGCTCCTCAGCTATTGGTCCACAGTTCATGCGTTTCCACTAGTTTGGCTAGTCATCTCTGTACTTTTTCCCATCATGGTCTCCATGTCCCTTGCTCATAGAATCTCTCCTCTTTCTCATTGATTGGACTCCTGGAGCTCAACTCTCTTCTCTCTCATCGATTGGACTCCTGGAGCTCAGCTGGCACCCGGCCATGTTTAGGGGGCCCCCAGGCAGTGGGATTGGAACTGTCCCTAGTGTATGAGCTGGCTTTTTGGAGCCTAGTGCCTATGGTGAGACACTTTGCTCAGCCTTGGTGTAGGGAGGACGGGCTTGGACCTGCCTCAACTGAATGTACCAGGCTCTGCTGATTCCCCATGGGAGACCTTGCCTCGGAGGAGGTGGGAATGGGAGGGGTTGTGGGGAAGGTTGGTTGGTAGGAGGAAGGAGGACAGGGGAATCTATGGTCGGTATGTAAAATGAATAGAAAATCTCGTAATAATTATAAGAAAAGAAAAAAGAAAAAAAAATGAGTTCCAGGACAATCAGGGCTACACAGGGAAACTATGTCTCAAAAAAAGCCGAACCAACCAACCAACCAACCAACCAACCAACAAAAATGTGACGAAGGAGTAAACAGCCACAAAATCTCAGAAAGTAAGCTAATATAATTTTGGATACTACAAAAAAAAAATCCCCAAACAGGAGATGAGGGCTGGGAAATTAGAAAATATATCCTGAAACACATATGCCATAAATGTTCAGAAAGGGGCCCCCTGGCAGTTGAATCAGGGTCCATCCCTGGTGCATGAGCTGGCTTTTTGGAACCCACTGCTTTTCGTGGGACGCCTTGAACAGCCTCAATGCAGGGGAAGGGCTTGGTCCTGCCTCAACTGAATGTACCAGGCTCTGCCGACTCCCCATAAGAGGCCTTATCTTTTCAGAGAAGGGAATAGAGGGTGGGTTGGGGAAAGTTAGGGGCGGACAGAAGGAGGGAAGAGTGGGGGAATCTGTGGTTGGTATGTAAAATGAATAAAAAATTCCTTAGTAAAAATAAATGATAAACAAATATTAAGAAAAACAAATTTCACAGAAAAATCATCCTCAATATTTTTACATAAAATCACTGCAAATATAGGGAAGTAGGGAGGAGATGGGGGAGTTGGGAGAGGGGAAAGGACATGATCAAAGTATATTGAATGAAAAACACATTCATAAAAATATACATTAATCATAAAATGAGCCCATTAAAAAAGAAGGAAAAAGGATACAAGTAACATTTTTGTAGAATGCAAAATTTAGGGTCACAGAACAAATAAAAACTATAGTTGTCCATTTAACAAGAAAAATGACACTGAGAAAGTAGTATAAGACACAAAAATCAATCAATAATCTACATAAATCAGAAGTAGAAAATTATGAGACTTTAAGTGATCAAATCTGGAAAACTTTAAATATTAAAGAAAAATTGTTTTCAGAATATACAATCAAACTAGAAGAAACACAGCACTGAGTAAAAGTAATAGATTATGCTTCGAGAGATGAGGTATAGGAGATAAGATGAGGAAAAACTTTAAAGGAGAAAGCAAGTGAAATTTGATAAGTATTTTGAATGTAATAAAGTCTAAAGATTATCAAAGAGGAACTGGCATTCAGATACCAGGAAACCAGGGATTAAGAGATTAAGAAGCTAAAGAACAGAAAAGAGCAAATCTTAAGAGCTTTGCATAATTCAAGAAAACAGAAATGAAAAGGGTAATAAAATAAAAAAGGTAATAAAAAGAATATTACATACCTGAAATTATCAGCAAAGGTTGAGAAATACTATGGCATATTCTTATAGATTTATTGAACTGTTAAAAAAGAGATAATATTTTACAGGCATGTAGGTGACAGTGGGTCTTTAAAGATTCTGTCTGTGTGTGTGTGTGTGTGTGTGTGTGTGTGTGTGTGTGTGTGTACGCATGTGTGCACATTAAGTGCAGGTTCCCTTGGAGGCTTGAAGAGTCAGATGTTGTATCAGATCCTCAGGAGCTGGAGTTGCCGGAGATTGTGAGCAACCAGTGTAGGTGCTGGGAACCAAACTCACATTCTCTGCAAGAGCAGTAAGCTCTCTTAACTGTTTAGCCATCTCTCCAGTTCTCTAGCCCATTTGACCACACAGATTCTTAACAAATGTTAATATTTTTCCCAAAGGAACATTTGCCATTGTCTAGAGACATTTTGGTCATCACAAATAGCTTGTAAAGACCATAAATTTTATTAAACATTTTTTAAAACACAGGACAGAAACCACACATAAAAAAGTTATTCAGCCAAAAAATATCAATATTGCTAAGATTTAGAACCCCTGACCTAAGCCTGGTCCACTGGTGCACATCTGGAATACCAGCTACTCCAGAGACAAGGGTGGAAGGATCTCTTGAATTCGAGAGTTTGAGAACAGCCTGGGAGATGTACTGAGATATGATATAAAGTGATCTGGACAAAAACAGCAATGACTTATGAAGAAAATCCAATTACCATTATCTTTTTAACAGAAACACTTCAAGCCAGAATAAAAGAAGGAAAATTATATATTTAAGGCATGTAAAAATGTAAGGCCAGATGTAAAAACAGGTGGTGAGCATTAAATATACCGGATAATGTATTTACTTAGAGAAGAACAAAGGTAGCATTAAATGAAAAGAATGTAAACTTTCATCACTGCTCAAGGAATGTAGCTATAACAGCCTTTTTTGTTTTATTCATTTATTTTTGTATTAAAGTGTATTAGAAAGAACCATCATCAAGAATGTAGGAGACAGATACACAGCAGATTATAAATAGAAATATATGCCTTGGGAGAGTTAGGGGGTCTCCTTAGGGACTTCATTCTCTTCCTTGGTTCCCACCATCTGAAACTCCATAGCCTTCTCAAATAGGTGCCATCTTTTTATATACCATTTCTGATGAGATCATGTAGGTTCAGGGTAGTGTGGTGATAGAAGTCAATTTAAAAAATTTCGTTGATGACTCCTGAAGGAAGAATGCTATCTGCCTATGGTTTCTTCTGTTTTACTATCTACTCAAGACAGAGATGCTCTCTGCATGTGCAGGCAGATAGTGGTCCTTGACTTCTGCATCATGAATGAGTCTTCTTAGCATTTTAACTGTTTCACCTCCATCCTGCTTTTGTGAGTTTTCTTCAGCATACTTCTCTGCATTTCACAATGTGGTCTCAATATATTTGCTTAACCAGTCTGGAAGACTGGAATAGCTTCTGTTGCTCACATCGCATATCCTTATCTTTGGCAGAAACAAGTACCGATAGCAAATATGACTTCAGTATGAGGAACTCCACGAGGAGCTGGATGAACAAAATAAACTACACAAAATTTTTAGACTCCCATCTCAGTCTCACTTCCCCTCCCTTTTAATCTTTACTTGAGTCTGCAAAAACAGAGCAGCAGTAAAAACACTTGGCTTTTATGATTTAGAATAATGACATTCCTGTTTACTAAGATTAGTAAACAAACTTGTCAAAGCTTTAAAACTCTATGACACGGAAGTGAATTCTAGAAGCAATCTATATACGACCTGACGGGTTAATATGCCTTCCTGCGTGACAGCTTTAAAGTCTATAGGCTCCTCCACATACATAGCTTTACTTGACACTTGGTCAAAATTATCCTGACTGGTTTGTTAAATCTGTAGAGCTCATGCTGCCTTCTGCTTGTTGCAAAACTTTTGTGCAGAGTCATACACTTCTGATTAGATCAGCAATGATCCTTCCAAAATGAGCCTGGCCAATGTCATATTTAAGTGGGTGCTACTAGAATCCTCTTCTGTAAGACATAGCAAGTTGTTCTGAACAGATGAGGGACTTTCATATTTAACTTTCTCAGCAGCTTTCTGAACCCTTTAAAACACAATGTTTTTGATGTAATTAATCCCTCTCTGTGACTTTCTGCCTAATATGTTATAATCAACATTCATTGAAGTTTTTACTGTCTAAGAAAGTATCCCCATTAGTAGATTTCACTTCAAGTATTTCTGTTTGTTTTTAGGGTAAGAAATATTCAACATATCTGCCACTTAAATTACTATATTCAGCAATGATTTTGTCTTCTTATTTTTCATATACACATATTTATATGTCAGGAGTGTATTTACATGGGTTCTCAGGATCAAACTCAGGTGCTAATCCTCATATTACAAGACATACACCAAAACTGAGCAATTTTTCTAGCTACTGGTATATATGATACCATGTATATTATATAATATTCATATACACATTTATTTATACAAATGACATGGCATAGAAAGTGGACCATGAAGAAGAAGGATCAGTAAGAAGGGAATGGAGACAATGAAAGGTAATCATGACAAATATGAGCAAAGTACAATTACATATATGTTTGAGAATGTCATAAAGAAACCCATGTTTTGAGATTCAGTATATGGCCCTGGCTTTCCTGGAGCTTTGTATGTAGACCAGGATTGCCTCATATTCACCAAGATCCACCTACTTCTGCCTCCGGAATGATGGAATTAAAGACATTATTTTGTATATCTACGTTGCACAACTAGTTCATTCTCTTAATTGGAACATTCCCTTTTGAGAATTAAAGAAGCCTCTTTAATACAAATTAAAAAAAAAAAAAGATACTTCCAAGATTCAGAAAGTAACCAAAATTTACAAGTGTTAGGAAGATCCTGAAATTTACAAGACTCAAAAGCTGGTTCTCAAGGAGAAATAGGAAGCAACAATTTCAGAGGGAAAAGAAATTCTCTGTTTTATTAAGGTGCCTGCAAACTGTGCAGGGATTGCTGGGGATGCAGCTTCCAAGAGTCATCATTTGTAGTGGGGTAGGCTTTTTGGTTATGTAGCTGCCTTTGAATCATCCCTGCTTCTGTTGTTCTTATTTAATAGCTCCTCCTTATACCTCTTCAGTAGCCCCTGGTTCACTAAGCTAGACTTGGGTGGAATTATAACTTTGGTCTGTCGTCAGAGCCTTATGTAGGGTGAATAGACATTTGTTAGTGGCTTCCCAAGAGAATCCATACAATTTACTAAAATAATTATTTTAAGAAAATATATACAAATGAGATTTTTACAAAAAACAGTTTGTCATTATTACGTGTATGTATGAATGTGTATGCTCCTAAATATATACGTACAACCAGCTCAATTCATTTAGTGCTACTAGCATGCATATTATTTCAGGACTGACCACTTGAAATTCAAGATTGCACCTAAAACCCTAAAAACTGATTTTCAACTTCGTATGGGGATGAGGATTCATTTACCTTGAAATCCAGTAAACAAACAGAAGTAATAGAGAGCGTTTCCCCTGTATGTCAGTCAGCTTTCAATTGCTGTGACAAAATACTTGGCTGGAAATTGTAGGAAATATAAAGCATGCCATTTAAAAATGACAGACTTCATTTGACTGAGAAAATGTATGAGTAAAGTAGTCCATGTTATTCAACAGACAAAATGTAAGGAGGAGAAAAGGCTGGACTGAACTTCAAAGATACAGCATTTTTAACTGGCAAAGCTAAATTAGAGTTTAAATTACATATTCATAAGTGCTAGCTGAGCACAATAGCATCCCCTTCAGTAAAAATAATTTAACATCAAATCTCACTAATGACAAATTTTCTCTCATTCATTTAGTGAACATTACATGTGATTTTTCCAAATTCATCTTGAAATGATTTGCTCTTTCAAAAATGTTATGTGTTTATTAATAAGGCAAAGAAACACTTTAAAATAATAAAAACTTTTCAATAAAATGTCAAGGAATAATTTACCTCAAATTCTGAATCTATTAGATACTTTATCAGTGCAAACACATTTTTACTTGATGGTAAAAATTTTGCAAGAATCACAATAGTAATTCTCTGAATTTTTTGTTAGTAACTACCTGTATTTTTACAATAAGATAATAATGTGGGTGGAAATAGTAAATGAGTTTTTAACATTTGAACTACATTCTGTATTTGTAGAAGATGAGCTAATTACTCAAAATGCTTTCCTTGTTAAGCTCAGAAATGTCATATCCATACCCACAATGAAATAATAATCAGTGTGATCTCACACAAAGCATCATTGCAATGGTTTGCTGACCTCTTTGTCGCTGTCATGAATATTCTTCAATCTATGTAGAAATGTAAGAACACAATACTTTAATGAATACTTGTCTTCATATGGAGAACGAGACAATGAAGCATGAGGAATACACCTGTGCTGTCATCTTTGGGTGAGTGTCATTGCTCTAGACTGTACAAGGACCAGTTTTAGGGTTATCTCAAAATTGTGAGGTAGACACAGCTAATGCATCATTCTCAGAAGATACGATTTCTGAGTTTTATAATTTACCTTTAAAAATCATAAATGAAATGGGCCAGTTTCTAGACACAATATGCAATTGATAACTGTTATTTAACTATTATGTTCTTCTGTCCTCACTGTTTCATTCAAACATTTCATTCAGAAACAAACCCCAAACGTTCAACAGATTCTATCAGCTGTCTACAGAGAATGTCTTTCTTTTTTTCCCCACAAAGATACAGAGAAATTGTATTTGCTGAAAAACTGAATTTGATAAACCCACCAAAATAACCTAAGACTACCAGACACCAAGACTCTTTATATCTCCTGAAACTGATAGCAGGAAGAAATTGGATATGTGATGGTAAATTTGATAACTGGGGAAACTGGTTCAGAAGGATCATTTTAATTGTCTTTATATTTTCACTGGTTTTGAACTAAGCGAAGAAAAATATCTGATATATGCCCTTTCAGAGTTGTTGACATGTTATTAGATTTTTGAAATTTTTAAACAGGATTTCATGTAGCCTAAGCTAGCCTTCAGAATTATTAATGTAGCAAGGATAACTTTAATTTTTTTAGATTTATTTATGAATGCTTTGCCTGCATGTCTGTATGTGCTCTACATGTGTGCCTAGTGCTTCTTTTTCCATCAGACATATACTATTATAGAAATGCACAAGTGGTCTAAATGCTGAGAATAAATGACCAGGAGTGCCCATCATCAATTGATAAATCTACAGCATTATTTGTACACCCAAGGCTCAGGAAATATCTTGGGTGTTGAGGGAAGAAAGATTTCAAGAGCCAGAGGACTAGAACATCTGCTCTGAGTTAATGACCTCTATATGTGACAGGGAAGCTACACCATGAAATCTCAACAACCTAGTCACCTATATAAGACCAGAACAGTGACACCAGTTGACATACCAGTGTGGATAGGGGAAGTCTCACAAGGCCTCACTCTTAGATCAAAAGCTATAGTCAACTAATGACTGCTTACAGATGGATAATTAGTCTTCCTTTGGGATGAACTCCTTAATTGATTATCCAATAACAAGTGACCAGCACTAAGAACATATACATATGAGCAACAGTAGATGGACCCAGCATGTTGAATTTTACACATGTGCACCAATAATAATTGAAGATGTCATGTCATGAATTTGAGAGGGAATAGGAGAACAGAGGAGGTTTTGGAGTGGGGAGAGGATAGGGCAATGGTGTAAATACAGCTCATTAAAGTCCCAAAAGATTTAAAATTTTAAATAAACAAAACAAACACTGCTAATGATGAAAATTTTAAAAAAGACACTAATAAAAATGGAAGTCACCAGGTGGTGGTGGTGCATGCCTTTGATCCCAGCACTTGGGAGGCAGAGGCAGGTAGATCTCTGTAAGTTTGAGGCCAGCCTGGTCAACAGAGAGAGTTCTGGGACAGCCAGGACTATTATATAGAGAAATCTTACCTTGGAAAAAAAGAAATAAACAAACAAACAAACAAAGAAAGAAACAAAGAAACAAAGAAAGAAAAAGAAAAGAAAGTCATATCTTCCTTACAGTGATGGTTACAGAAAGTTATCATCAACACGATAAAATTTGGCAGACTTATACATATGCATACATGTGCACTTGTTAACTAGTGAGGTTGGAGGGCCTATGTCAATGTATTGGTTTTGATATTATACCAAGGTTCTATGGAGTCTTGATTTGAGAAGACATGGGACTTCTCTACACATTCACTTGCAACTGTATGGGCATCAATTATTTCAAAAGAGAAGTTTCATGGGTCTGAGGCAACAGCTCAGATAGTCCAAAATCTTCTTGTGCAGGCGTGAGGATCTGAGTTTAGTCCCTAGGACCCACATTAAAAAAGCCAAGTGTAGTAGCACAAACTTGAAACCCAGGGATGAGAAGATGGAAACAGGAGTATCCCCGAGGTTCACTGACCAGCCAGTTTAGCCTGATCTGCAAACTCTAGGACAAATGAGAGACCCTAACTCAAAAAAATCCTAGGTGGACAGCACATGAGGAACGATATCTGAGGTTGACCTCTAGTCTCACATGCATACACACTGGCACACACAAATGCACCTGCAGTACAACCCCCCCACACACACACCATTTCATAATAGGCAATTCACTGAGAACATCAAAAGTTACTAGTTAGAGTCTCACTATCGAAAACCCTCGTTTCAAAACACATAGGAAAGTTCTTTTTTTTAGTTTATTTATTTATTTTTTCCATTTTAAAATTTATTTTATAATCTAATTTAATTTTACGTATCAGCCACAGATTCCGCTGTCCTCCCTCCTCCAGCACCCCCCCTGCCGCCTGCCCCCTAGCCCACTCCCCATTCCCATCTCCTCCAGGATAAGGACTCTCCTGGGGATACAGCTCTGCCTGGTAGACTCAATCCACGCAGGTCTAGTCCCCTCCTCCCTTCGCCCAGGCTGAGCAAAGTGTCCCTGCATAGGCCCTAGGTTCCAAACAGCCAGCTCATGCACTAAGGACAGGTCCCAGTTCCATTGCCTAGGGGCCTCCCAAACCATTCAAGTTAATCAACTGTCTCGCTTATTCAGAGGACCTGATCCAGTTGGGGGCTCCTTAGCTATTGGTTCATAGTTCATGAAAACACATAAGAAAGTTCTTAAAGTTAGCAGATGAAATTTTTGTATACCAGCATTGAATATTATTGAAATAATTAATTGAATGTTTTGTCTCAGTGGTCAAAAATTCTTATGATGAACAGTCTCCTAAGCAAAAAGGGTTTAATAAGTAGGAATAAAAGCATTAACAAAAGAGGACCATATTGCAGAGAATAAATGAGTACAATGTAACTATAAAAACTCACCACAAGGGGCTCCCAAGATGGCTCAGCAGTTAAGAGCACTTGCTGCTCTTTCAGGGGACCTGGATTCAGTTCATGACCTAGCACACAGGTCATGATTCACAACCATCTGTAACTCCTGTTACTGGCATCAGGGATACACACAGTGCACTTATATACATGCAGGGAAAATACTCATACATGTAAAGTAAAATAAATATATATTTTTTTAAACTCACCATGAAAGGAAGTCAAACAAGACTAAAACCAGAATTAGGATAGAAGGACATAGAGAATCTTTGAGCCAATTTAAATACCTGAAGAGAACAGCAAGTCTGAACCCACCATGTTTCTATGGCTTGAATAGTGGCCAGTGTGAAGTAACGGTGACCATAATTACTCTTCCAGGACAAATGATGGATATATAAAATACAAGCTTTCTATCGGGTGACTTGGCATTAGGCATGAGAGAAAAACAATCTTGAAGAGGCACTAAAAAGAATTGTGGTAGGCCAATAACTGCTGTGGGTTTCTTTCTGCGTTGAGGAATTTCAAGTCCAATGAACATTTGAAGAAGAGTGGGAGAGTCCAAAGTAAACCCACAGGGAAGAGGACTGGCCAAGAGAGAATTGTCTAGGTAAAGAACTTAAGAGAGCTACTGCATCCCTCTACATGCAGGTGAGAAAACCATTCTCAGAAAGAACCCCTTGGAGAGAACAAACCAGTGAGTATGCACGAGTACTAACAGTGCCTATTTACTACTTCTATACCAGTAATAATTTGTAACAATTTTACAAGGCGTGACTAGAAAGATGTATTACAAAGTAGACCTATCAGGTAATACACTAGGTCTGCATCTTGAGTTCACTGGTGATTCCCCATATCTATATATGTGATATGAAGCAATTATATGGCCCATGATATGATTTTAACTATTAGTTTTGATAGTGTACTATAGTTACCCAAAATAAAGCTACTGGTAAGCCCTACTAACTTCGTAACTTCATGTGAACCCATATTTCAGAATAAAACATTTGAAAACTAGTGTATCAGTTAGCACTGGGAAGCCCTTATGTGACCAAATATACCTACAATTCAGGAAAACCTGAAAATAAAGTAGGAAAGTATTTGAAGAAAGAATGACTTAACATTTCTCATTTCTCCCATTTTGTAGAAGCTAAAAGTCACAAACCCTCAAATTTCAACAAATCGCAGATTTAAACATGAAAATGGTACCAATATGAATATCAGAATCAAGTTGTTTAAAACCAGCAATTAAAAAGAAATCTTTTATAGTGTCCAGTTAGAAGATATTTCAGATAGAGAGGAACACTGATAAGTGTGACAGAAAATTTCTTTGAAAAAAAAAATGCAATCTAAAAGAAAAAAAAAGTGATTCCCTGGAAACCTGCAGGCTACTTTAACCTGTGAAGCAGGCAGGTTAACTGAAGATTTTCATCTCCCCCTCCCCTCCACAAAATCCAGTCCTCAGCCTCACTCCCAGCTCTGAAGCGGAAAACCTGCTGCAACTTCCCTTCCCTCCCACCCCCATCTCTGGTTCTATCTTCCCCTCCTAACCTCCCTTCCCCCACTCAGTGCATTATTCTCCCAGGCCCCAGCTCCAGCAGGCACTCCCTGGGAACTTGCAGGCCACTCCTGCCAGGGAAACAGATAGACTAATTACACACTTGCACCACTCCTGTTTTTTCTGGTCCTGCAGTCTCATCTCCAGCCTGAGAGCAGAAAACGTGTTGTGGCCTCCCCTTCCTCTCTGCTCCATCCACTGCCCCACACTGATCTCCCCCTCCTCACTTTCTCACTCTCTGCCCTTATTATTTAGACAAAGCAGCAGCCTACCAATTTGAAAAGAGTTTTACTACCTACACATCTGATGGAGGGGTAATAGCTAAAACATATAAAGAACTAGAAAAACTAGATATCAAGAAAATGAACAACCCAAATGAAAAATGGGGGACAGATATAACAGAATTCTCAAACGAGGAAACTCAAATGGCTGAGGAACACTTGAAAGGTCCAATGTCTTTAGTCATCAGGAAAACTGCAAATCAAAGCTACTTTGAGATTTCATTTTACACCTGCCAGAATGGCTAAGACAAATAAAACAAATAACAGTACATGCTGGAGAGGATATGGAATAAGGGGAACACTCATTCATTGCTGGTGAGAGTGAAAACTTGTACAGCCACTGTGGAAATTAGTATGCAGTTCTTCACGAAGATGGGAATCGAGCTACTTCAAGATTCAGCAATGCCACTCTTGGGCATATACCCAAAGGATGCTCAATCATACCACACAAGGACTTTTGCTCAACCATGTTCATTGCTGCTTTAATCACAATAGCCAGAAAGTGAAACAATCTAGATGTCCCTCAACAGAAGAATGGGTAAAGAAAATGTGGTGCATTTACACAATGGAGTATTACTCATTCATTAAGAAATGAAATTATGAAATTAGCAGGTAAGTGGTTGGAACTAGAAAAAAATCATCCTAAGTAAATCCCGACTCAGAAACACAAATATGGTATTATATGTGAGTATCAGCTGTTAAGTCAATGATAACCAAGCTACAATCAGTAGAACCAGTTAGGTTAGGTATAGAGTAAGGGACTGGTGGGGGAGGGAAGGAGAACAGATGATCTCCCCAGGAAAAGGAAATAGAACAGATAGTTATGGATTGTGTGGGGACAGAAGGATCAAGTAGCAAAGGGAAGTGGGAGATAAAGGAGGGAATATGGGCAGAGACAGCTAAAATTAAGGGTCATTTGAGGGCTAATATGGAAACCTAACACAATAGAAGCTTCCTAAAATATGTACATATTATTAAAGGATTTAACTAAAATCATCAAATAATGTGGAAAACAGAGTCACAGCTGGACATCTCTTGTCACCAAGTGAAGCTTCCAGTACCAAGATTGGGTTACTCTGATCTATTGGCCAAAGGGGTCCCATGGGAATCCCCAGACAACACAGGGTATTGCCAAGAATATAGGTGGCTCTCTACAAATTAAAGCAAGGACCCATTGCTGAAGACAATATCTACACAACTCATTGAATATGGAGAAGTCAAGCTAGTACCTACAAAAAGACTTCACCCCTACATGCTAGTATCTTTGGTACCGGAAGGTACTCTGCATGCTACCAAAGGAGAAATGTAAACACCAACCAAGCTACCTTGGTGTCCTTTCTTCAAGATATGCTAGTACAATGGTGCTGCAAACTTGTGGGAGTAATCAACATATGTCTGATTTGACTTAAGGCTCACTCCATGATATAGAACCCATACCTGAGTGTTTCAGTTACCAATAATGTGAAAGTAGATAGTTCAGGGATCTAGGGTAAACTAAATAATACTGTTCTAAAAACAAAATGCAGAAACAGCCAAACAAACAAAAATGTAGCAATACATGACTCCTAACGACATTTTACTATACTCAACTGAAAAATAAAAGCACAACACTCAGAATTAGTCATAGAAGTACTTTTTAAAAAAATGAGTTTAAGCCAGGTGGTGATGGCACATGCCTTTAATCCCAGCACAGGGGAAGCAGAGGCAGGTTGGTCTCTGAGTTGGAGGCCAGCCTGATCTACAGAGTGAGTTCCAAGAACAGCCAGAGCTGTTAAACAAAGAAATAGTGTCTCGAACCCCCCTCCAAAAAAAACCAGTTAAAAAAAGCATAATCTGCGATGTAGACTCTACATCTTTTGCATGATTATTACTTACGAAGTAGAGAAGATGGGGCAGGATAGATAACTCAATGTTTAAGAGCATTTGTTGCTCTTGTAGAGAACTGGAGTTTGATTGTGAGCACCTGTGTTGGGTGGCTCACAACTACCTGTAACTTTAGCTTCAGGAGATTCAACACCCTTTTGTGGTTTCTGTGTGCACTGAGTTCACAGGCACATGTCCACCCACAGACACACACATACAGGCAATTAAAAAATAAATCTTAATAAAAGAAATGGAGAAGAAAATATGTTCTCTTTCCAAGAAGGCTAAATTTAAATATCCCATTGCTTTACTTAAGCATATGGGCAAGTGCAGTAGAGTACAAAATATTTTGAGGAGGCAATTAAAGTACTTAATAGATTATTGGTGATAGGAGAATGGATGGTCCACTAAATACTTTAACTGTCCCTGTATTTTTCAGTAGCTGTGGCCATAAACAGTGCACTATTTACAGCCTGAGAACAGCCTGGAAAGGCAAACACATGACAAGTTAAGTTTCAACAGCCATAACGATATTGCATGAATCAAATGTGTGTTCCAGTTTAGCTTCATGGATTCTTGGAGAACATATAAAATTGCTGGGTTAGAGAAAAAGCAGCAAACATCAATATTACAGTGGAAGATTTGTCCTAATCCCCATATGAGTTTCTTGCATTTGAATGTCATTCAAATAGAAACAATGAGAACTTTTGTTATGGGTAATATTTTTCAAGGACATTTATTTTTATTTTTATTTATTTATCTATCTATCTGTCTATCTATCTATCTATCTATCTATCTATCAATCTATCTATTTATTTATTTGGTTTTATTGGAGTCAGGATTTCTCTGTAGTTTTGGAGGCTGTCCTGGATCTCACTCTGTAGACCAGGCTGGCCTCGAACTCACAGAGATCCGCCTGGCTCTGCCTCCCGAGTGCTGGGATTACAGGCGTGCGCCACCACCGCCCGGCCTCAAGGACATTTGTATAGTGAAAAGCTTTAGAAGATACAAAGCCACCTTGAGGAGCAGAAGGGAGATATTTGAATTGATCATAATGAAGACAGTATCTTCAATGACAAATGTTAGGCATATTTGCCCACAGTTCCTTTGAAAGACTGATACTGGGCTGGCAAGATGGCTCATCCCTGGGGAAGACTGATTCTTCCTCTCTCAGCAGTTACTAATTACTATATCTCTTCATCTAGGAGTGGGACCTTGTGTGATTTCCCCCATCCAGCCTGGCATGTCAACTGGCATCATTGTTCTTGTCTTATTTAGGCGACCATATTTTTTGAGATATGGCTGTAGCTTTCCTGTCCTGGTCCTCTGGCTCTTATACTCTTTCTGCCCCCTCTTTCATTACGTTCCTTAAACCTTAGGTGTAGATACTTTGTTGTAGATGTATCTATTAGGATAGGCACACCACAGTCAGTAGTTCTTAGCATTTTGACTAGTTTTGGGTATCTGTAATGGTCTACTTCTGTTGAAAAAAGAATGGTCCTTGACGAGTGTTGAGAGACACTTGTAGATGGAAATAAGGATAGGTATTTAGAATGCATTTGGGACTTTAATGGCCTGGGAAAATGTCAGTTGTAAGTTGTCCTCTAGGGTCTATGACCTCACCAGTTATGGGTAGTTGGCTAGGTTTACAGTACCAGGCATGTAACTGAGCAGGCCTGCAGTCCAATGAGACGACTTTTGGTTACTCCCAAGGTATAAGTGCTATTGTACCTTTGCGGATATTTTGCCATGCTGGTCATTGTTGTGATTTGTAGGCTTTACATCTGGGTAGGACTATTGATTGATCTTCTTCCTAGGCAGCTTTTTATCATGACCTTTAGGTATTCTGAAACTGTAAACAGTTGTTTAATTAATACTGCCCTTGTAGTCTTGAGTCATTTCTCCATTCTCTGTCTCTGTGTTTCTGTCTCTGTCTCTGTCTCTGTCTCTGTCTCTGTCTCTCTCTCTCTCTCTGTGTGTGTGTGTGTGTGTGTGTGTGTGTGTGTGTGTGTGTGTGCATCTGATCACACTGTTTTAATACATCTGTTTTTAAGTTCAGATCCTAGTTGATCTAGTATGGTGCTGAAGCTTTCAACTCTATTTTTATTTGACTTATTAACTGCCTTCTTCATTTCTGAGATTTTGGATTTGCTCTTTCATTTATATTTGCTGATTTTTTCATTTATATTTTCATTGCCTTCCAAATTTCATGTGGTTATATATTTGCTTTTTATAGTCATTCTTTAAAATTTAAAATTTTGGCATACAGGTCATCCATATCAATTTTTTTGGATCAATCACTACAGGATTATGTTCTCTTGAAGGCAGCACATTTACTAAAATAGTCGTGTACCTTGAAATTTTTTCATTTTGTGGCTGAGTTATCATTACTACCTAAGGGTA
The DNA here is from genome assembly GCF_903995425.1 of Onychomys torridus. Classification (NCBI taxonomy): domain Eukaryota; kingdom Metazoa; phylum Chordata; class Mammalia; order Rodentia; family Cricetidae; genus Onychomys; species Onychomys torridus. The sequence continues at coordinate 97,045,930 of NC_050466.1, forward strand.
TGGAGTGCAGTTGTTAGTAATAGGCTTCCATTTAATATGTGTCTTGGCATCCTAGTACTCTGGTCCTCACAATCTTCTGGACCCCTTCTTCTGTTATGTTCCATGAGCGAAAGTTGCAGGAGCTGTGCTGTAGATATAGATGTAGATGTACATTGCGGTGGGCTCTCCACCATACATTGATCTCTGCAGTGAGTCCACTTGTGGTTTTCTGTGATGGTCTCCATTTGCTGTAACAAGAAGCTTCTTTGATGAGGTGTTGTAGCTACTGCTTATATCTGTGGGCATAATAATAAGACTTTGAATGTAATAAGGCATTATACTGGTCTAGCAAAGTGACCATAGTGCATTATTTTCTTAGGCCGATGACTTTGTTAGCTCTGGGAAGCTGGGTAAGTCTCTAGTAGCAGCGGTTGGCACCCAATATATAAATGCCAGTTCTTGCATCTTTATATATATTTTACCACACTGTAATTGGCACAGTTCATAGGTACTGTAACCATGTAGGACTGTTTAATTGCTTCCCTCCCTTGGAAGCTTGCACAGTATTTTCTGGAACCATTAATCCTAAACCACAGGAAAGAGGCATTCAGGTCAGATTCAGCTCAAGTCATCAAGGAATTGTGACCTAAGTGTTTGTTTGGTGTATTAAGCAGTGGAATACCATGCTTCATCCCTGAGAGGCAATCAAGGGCTAAATAGTTAGTCTATACACATGGTCAATATATGTTTTAGGAGTCAATTGGACTATCCTGACCAATACTCCAAAAGGAGGTTTCTTATGTCTGCTACTAGGGTTTTTGTTAGTCTGTGGTTTTTGCGGAGATCAGTGTCAGTCCAGTGGTTCATCTTTCACACACACACACACACACACACACACACACACACACACACACACACACACACACACACATATATATATATATATATATATATATATATATATACTGGTTTGAATAAGAATGGCTCCCATATGTCATCAGAGAGTGAGTGACACTATTTGAAAAAGATTAGAAGGTATGGCCTTATGGGAGGAAATGTATCACTGGGGTGGTCTTTGAGGTTTCAAATGCCCATACCAGGCCCAGGCAGAGTCTCTCTCTCTCTCTCTCTCTCTCTCTCTCTCTCTCTCTCTCTCTCTCTCTCTCTCACAGCAGATCAGGATGTAGCTCTCAGTCACTTCTCCAGCACTGTGCATGCCACCATTCTCTCTGCCCTGATGATAATGGACTAAACCTCTGGAACTGTGAAAGCCCCCAATTCAAAGCTAACTTTTATAAAAATACAAAAGATGAGCCTTGGGCTGTCATTGCATCGTGCAATGCTGGATTTGCTTCCAGCTAAGCATCATATGTGCATTTTTGGCCGGTGGTAAATGGCTTTGGTCATAAAGAATATCATGGTAAAATTAAAAGGGCCCATTATCTCTATGGACTATGCAAGAGAGAACATTCTAATAGTTTAGATAAATAGAAATGATGTGGGATTCTATGCTTGTGGTATTCTTACAGTAGAGTTAGAGGCCCCTTCCAGGCAATGGGACATTCATCAGGAAATGTGTTATACTAGCTCTGATACTACTGTGGTCCTCTCACACTGGCAACTTTTAAAGTGATGAAGAAACTGCCATATTTGTCTCCCAACCAGTCAGTTGAGTTCATATGTAGCATTATAGAATCCATGTGCGAACTGAAGCAACAAGTCTGTGTTTCTCAAATCCAATAGTTCCAAGACAAGGTGTAGGTATGGGTATGTTGCAGCAATATGAACATCTTAGATGAGATACCAACAGTATTGTAGTATTCCTCACTGCCAATGGCTTTGCACTGGTACTGGTACTATATCACATCAGGAAGATCCTGTTAGCCCTTTTTTAATTATGTATGTCTGAGAACAGGTAAGAGTTTTTCTCCCTTATCCCCATCTCTTTATCTCTTACATGCTTCAGAGACAGGATGACGTCCAGAGCCGTGGAGTTATGCCAGACTCTTTCATGTCCCTGCAGGCCTAGCAGCAGCTAGAGTCATGGTGCTCCTTCACTTCCTTGTTGGTTACATGAGCCTGGGAATGGCAGAGGCAGGAAGAGTATCTTCACTACTGAGACTGCTATGAGTTGACATAAGTTTGATCATGCTCTTAATTTGGTGGGGGGCAAATACCCTTATCTCTTGATTATGCCCTGTGACCGCATTCATTTCCATCCATGTGACAACACCTCTTTAGTGCAAGGCACCCAGCCAGCTTAGGTTACAGTCACTCTCCTAAGGTGAGCTGGCTTTTTCAAGGCATCTGCCTGCTGACCAAATACTGTGGAATGTCTCTGATGCTTCAGAGATGGGAAAATTGACCTCCTATTTAAGTCAAACCCAGACAATAGATAGCATCTCCAGATGGCTCCAGGTTCCATCACCTTAGTTCACTGGAGATGGTGTGATATCCTTTTCCAAAGTAGGACTGCCATACAGATAACCAGACTACTTATCTAAGTGTTCTGGAAACCTGTAAGGATATGAAACTTTACAGTAACTACAGTTGACAGAGTTTGCCCTAATATAGTCTGCTAGGACTCTGTTTTCCACCTTTGCTGCTTTCAAAAGAGACACACCCACTCACCCTAGCTGTGTAGCCACAGTGTCAAATGTCAGGATACTGTGTGTTACTTTATGTTGTTGTCCCAGTTCTCTGAATCTTAAAGACTTTCTTGCTGATATTAACTATAACCCCATGGTTATTAACATAAATAAGTAGTATGTTGTTGTTGCTTTGTTTCTTTGTGAAAGAAATGAGTGCTAGGCATCTCTCTACTCTGTTATTGTGAATACTAGCTATAGACAATTCTTGACTGATTTCTGGAACATTTTCGATGGCTATCACTTGGCTCAGGAAAATTCAGTCCTGTGGCCATTCAGCCTCTGGGATCCTCCTATGTCTCTGACCTCTTTTATGGGACTAAAGTTGCTTTTTTCAATGAGGACAGATAAAGGAATCAAAGTAAGCCAGAAGAGGTTTGGAAAGCAGTTTTAAGGGAGAGATAGATAATAGATGACGTTTACCTTCTGTTTAAACGATTCACACAAGCCTGCCAAAGTAACGACGGAAGCTATGATGAAGAAGACAAAACAAAACAGTGTTCATTTGGTTGCCATTTCCTCTGTAAGTCATCTTCTGGAAGCCTAAATACAATGAATAGACATACAAGATAGCTTTAACCTCAGAAAGCCTAGAATTTGGCATTTCCCTGTTTCTTACATTTTACCGTGAATGTTTTCAAATATCTGAGAATAGAACTAATTGCAGGGAAAAGCCATATAATCATCACTTAATATTCATGCTTTATTAAATATGGATCTATTTTCCTTTTTATTCATCCACTAATTCAAACTGTTTTGATGAATCTCAAAGTAAGTTTCAAATATCAGGATACTATTCTTCAAACACTCCAGCATTCATAAGAATAATACAAAATTTCTTTAGTGTTCTTTTCCTTCTGAGGATTGATTTCTGTTGCTATCTATAAATAATACCAGCTCAGAGATTTTAAGGGGCACTCATTTACTACACCACACCTGTAGGTCAAAAGTTCACCATGTCATAGCTGGAATCAAATTAATAACAGGCTTAAATCAGAGGACCATGTAGACTGAATTCTCATCCAGAAATTTGGGGGAAGAATTTACTGGTCTGTTTACTGTATGGGCTGAATTTAGTTCCTTGTAACTATTGGCATAAGGTACCTGATTTCTTGCTATCTATAAATCAAGGGCTAGTCTCAGCTCATAAAGACCACTTATATTACTTACCATGTGTCCCCATTCATACCTAGGGCTTTCCAATTAGCAATCAAGAATCTCCTTTGTGCTGGATCTCTTGTTCTTTGAATTTGTTTGAGTTCTTAGTCTCTGACATTTACACACAGGTTTAAAGGAATCATGACTGCAGGCTCACCCATATTATCACTCCTCCTTAAAGGCAACTGCATGTAACTTTATCTATTCAGGAGGGTTTTCTATTTCATTTTCCAAGGGATTTATGAGGCACATAACCAAGACTTCAAATTTTGCCTGTGATTGAAAAGATAAATATCTTGGGTGCTACATTCCCTAAGTTTCAGCAAACTCACTTACCCCATGAAGCTACAGAGTCACAGAAAAAACATGTATTTAATTTTGAAAGGAGACTGTCAAAACATTTCCAAAAGTGCTTGTGCCGCTTTATACTCCCACCAAGAAACAGAGTTTGGGTTGAAGTTAATGTTAGCCTTTCTAGGAAATTGTAATCATCTGTTACTGTTTGTTTCTTATTTCTTTGATGATTTTTTTGTAAGCAGTTTCAAACGCTTATTGGTCATTTGTGTGCGTCCTTTGTGAAGTGTCTGTTCAAATATTTTACACATTTTAATTTACGTCTTTTGTAATTGAGTTTAAGGACTTATTTACACATTGTGCATTCCAGTCTTGATTCAATTACACATTTTTGCAAATATTTCTCCTAGGTTTTAGTTTGATTAGTAATTTCCTTAATGATGCATTTTGATGATCAGCTTTAAAATTAGATGAAGTCTGATTTATTTTTAAGCACAATGCCACTATGGGTCAAGAGGAAAAACTGTCCCTTAACAAAACAACAACATGTTACCCACAGGGACAAGAAGTAGCTCCAGGGATGAGGCATCTTTGTGCCCTTTTGCCGTGTATTATTGCTTAAAATTACCAGTTAAAATATTTATTCACAAGTACAGAAATAACAGGGTGGAATTTTAGATTGGAGGAGGAATTGTTGTAGAAACTCGCATCTTTTAATGGTCATATAGAGAAACTTACTAAATAACTGTTGTCTTTTTGTGTAAGTGTATGCTATATGTATGTGTTTGTGTAACTATGTACAAGTAGGTATGCATCCATGTGCATATGTGTGTAGGCCAGAGGTCAATGTCAAGTGTTTTCTTCTATTATTTTATTTATATTATAACATTTAATATAAAACATTTCATTATAAAATTCTCATACATGCACACAACATAACATTTGAATGGAATTCTCAACCGATGCCTGTTAAGTCCACTTGATCTATGATGTCATTTAACTCTGAAACTCTATTTTCTGTCAGGAAATATTGCCTATTGATAAGAGTGAGGTATTAAAGTTACCTACTGTTACTGTGTTGAGTTAACTTGTGATTCTATATCTAGTACTGTTTGTTTTATAAAACTACATTCACAACATATGCATAGAATTGTAGTGTCTTTTTGACAGACTGTTCCATTAATCAGTAATATGTGATCTTCTTTCTGCCTCCTGATGAGTTCAGTTTGAAGTCTGTTTTCTTAGATATTAGAATAGTGATGTCATCTTGAGTACTACTTCCATCTTTTACATAAAATAATACCTTTATGTAAGATAATCTTTGATGATGAGTTGTGTTTCTTGGAGACATAAAATAGATATCTTTTATTTTTGGTCATCTTATTTTTTTCTTTTATCTGTCGTGTGTGTGTGTGTGTGTGTGTGTGTGTGTGTGTGTGTGTGTGTTGAATACATGTGCATGTATGTATGTGCATATGTATGTTCAGCTGTACATGCATCTATGGAGGCCAGAGACTAGCACTGAGTATGTTCCTCTTCTGTGTCCCACCATGGTTTTTTTTAAAGAGGATCTTTGTTTTAGTCAGGGTTTTTATTGCTGTGATAAAACACCATGACCATAAGCAACTTGGGGAAAAAGGGTCTATTTCACCTCGTAGATTACAGTGCATCATGAGAAGAAGTCAGGACAGGAAATCAAACAGGGCAGGAACCTGGAGGCAGGAGCTGATGCAGAGGCCATGGAGGGGTGCTTCTTACTTGTTTGCTCCTCATGGCTTACTCAGACTGCTTTCTTATAGAATCTAGAACCATCAGCCCAGGAATGGCACCACCCACCATGGGCTAGGCCCTCCCCCATCAATCATCAATAAAGAAAATTCACACCAGGCAGTGGTGGCACACACCTTTAATCCCAGTACTCGGGAGGCAGAGGCAGGCATATCTCTGTGAGATTGAGGCCAGCATGGGCTACAGAGCGAGATCCAGGACAGGCACCAAAAACTACACAGAGAAACCCTGGCTTGAAAAACCAAAAAAAAAAAAAAAAAAAAAAAAGAAAGAAAGAGAGAGAGAGAGAGAGAGAGAGAGAAAGGAAGGGAGAGAGAGAGAGAAAAAAGAAGGAAAGAAAGGAAGGAAGGAAGGAAGGAAGGAAGGAAGGAAGGAAGAAAGAAAGAAAGAAAGAAAGAAAGAAAGAGAGAAAAGAAAAGAAAAAATTACAAAGCCTGATGTGGTGGTGCACACCTTTAATCCCAGTACTTGGGGCACAGAAGCAGGTTGATCTCTATGAGTTTGAGGCCAGCCTGGTCTACAGAATGAGTGTCAGGACAGCTAGGGCTGTTACACAGAGAAACCCTGTCGCACCAGAGGCTAGCAACAGGACAGTGCCATGGGGGAATTTTCTCAATTGAGGTTCCCTCTTCCAAACAGGCTGTAGCTTGTGTCAAACTGACAATCTTTCATTCAACACGGGGCTTGCCATTTCAAGCAGATCGTCTGGTCTATGATCCCCTTGGAGACCTGCCTGTCTCTGCCTCCACCTAGCTGAGGGGCACAGATGCATGCCATCACACTGAACTTTTATATGAATGCTAGTGTTAGGAACTCGGGTTCTCACACTTGCATGGCATTTTACCCACTCATTCCTTTCCCTGGTCTTGCTTTTTAAATACAATCTGCAACTCTGTATCTTTTGTTCTCTTTGTTGTTGTTAATGGTTCTCTCCAAGTATCTCTGGCTATCCAGGAATTTGTTAAGTAGTCCAGGCCTGCATTTTACTGACTATCCTATCTCTATAGTCTACATAATTATCCATAATTATAGCCCACAAAATCTTACTCCTTACAAATAAAATGTTTGTCTTTTATATGCCTTTGGGCTACCTCAAGATTCTTTGCTTTCCCTTAATAATGTCAGAGTTAACTAGCCAATTATAAGTACTGCTTTATTTTTATTCAGAAATCTATATTAAGCTAAGCCTTGCTTGTCGCTTGTTTATTTAATTGCTTTTTCTGCTTGTTGAATGAAACTGTACCTGGTCAGTAAAACTATAATTCTTCTGTTTACTATGAACTGATGTTACAAAACAGAAGCAAAATATTCACCCCATAACTTAATAATACCATTATATTTTTGCTATGTATTATGTACATAGACATCAAAATATTTATGTACATAAATGTAAGAAAGCTCCTTTTTACTCAGTTGTAGAAAGATCATTAGGGAACCCAAGATCATCCAAGGTATCTCTAAGATAAAACAGTTCTAAGGTATTATTTGCCATTTTAATTTTAATTATTCTACAATGAATATTTAGAAAAAATACAATATGTTTGGGCTAACAATATATTACATTAAGAAGCACAATGAAAATCCAGTCATTTCCCAAGCCAAACAATGAGATTTGCAAATCTGTACAACTATGCCACTCTTATTATTTTTAGAATATAGTTACTTTTCATTAGTTTGTTATTCCTGTTTTGTAATATACTTACTTAATTGTAAGTGAATTAATATGTATGTTTTAAAATTTTTATCTTTTTAAAACAAAAGCTGTTTAGACACCTCTGTACTTTTTTTTTATAGTATTGAAATGGAAAAACCTTGAAAACTACTAGGTTAAGTTGTCTTACAAGACTTGTTCAGCTAACAAGTTTTACAGCTACCTGACTGGAACAGAATTAAGCATAGTTTGGGGTCCATAAATATGACATTTTTCCCAGTAGTAGCTTTTCCTGCATTGTTCATTGATTTTCCAACAGCTCAACATCACTGACATCTGTTGCATTGGGATGTCACTGACAGTCTTAAAAGGGCCTGGGAGTCAGCACTTCCAAACGCTTCCTCTGACTTGCCCTCCCTTTTCACTCTTCTAGGCTGCGTTTTTGGCTGTTTCTTTATTTAGCATTTAGGGGCTTTGTGTTAGCTACTTTTCCCTTGCAGTGATAAACACTGTAACCACAAACGACTTACAAAAGATGAAAAACTACTTTTGCTTTGATCCCAGAGAGATGAATGCCCATCATGGTGAGGAAGTATAGCAGGAGGCTAGAGGCATGGTGGCCAGAGCAGGAAGCTGATAGACTACATCTTTGTGTGTGAGCATAAAACGAAGAGAGAAGGAACAGATGCAGACCCACAGCCAAACAATAGGTGGAGTTCGGGGAATCCTGCAGCAGCTGGGGAGAAAGGATTGTGGGAGGCAGAGGGGTCAAGGACATCACTAGAAAACTCACAGAATCAACTAACCTGGGCTCATAGGGGCTCACAGAGACTGAACCAGGGAGCCTGCATGGGACTGACCTAGGCCCTCCGCATATATGTTAATGTTGTGTAGCTTGGTCCTTTTGTGGAACTCCTAACAGTGGGGAATTGGGGCTGTCTTCGACTACTTTACTGACTTTGGGACCCTACTCCTCATTCTGGGTCACCTTGCCCAGCCTTAATACATGGGGAGGTGCTTAGTCTTACTGCAACTGGATATGCCATGTTTTGTTGATATCCATGGGAGACCTGCCTTTCCCTGAACAAAAATGGAGGGAGAGTGTGTTCGGGAGTGGGAACAAGAGGGGGGGGGGGGAGGAGGGGCTGGGAGGACAGGAGGGAGGGGAAACTGCAGCTGGGATGTAAAATGAATATATATATTTTAAAAAGCGAAATCTAGAAGTAGACTGAGACTATATAATCTCAAAACCTGCCCCCAGTGACATACCATAATCCTCCAGCAGGGTTACAGCGTATAAGCCTTCCCTAACAGTGCACCAGCTCAAGGACCAAGGGTTTCGGTTACTGAAAACTACATGAAGCATTTCCCATTCAAAACCCCACAGGCTGCATGTCACCTTAGTAAAATTGAAGTAATAGTACTCTAACAGTAAAATATTTTCCAAGCAGAGGACACATCTGAAGAGGAAAGACTTTATAGTCTGCCATCTTTAAAACCTAATCAGAATTAGCAGATTTTTGTATACAAAGAAAAGAGAATTGCAGCCAGGTGTGGTAGCACTTGGGAGGCAGAGGCAGGAGGATCTCTATGAGTTCAAGGCCCTCCTGGTCTACAGAGTGAGTTCCAGGACAGTCAGGGCAATGTAGAAAGACTCTGTATTTCCAAAAAAAAGAGCATTTTGTAGAAAAAAGTATAGGGAAAAATATTTTGAATTTCTTTTATACATAATCAAGAATATTTTATATCAAATATTCGTCATTTTATGATTTAACAGATTAAATAATTTTGTGTATGTTATCTGTGATTTTATACATATTAAGCAGACGTCACTCATGTGGTTACCTATATTCAAGATCTGTGAAATGTAGTGAGATATGTCTATGCATATACAGTACGTGTACAAACTAAATGAATATGAGTGTATATAAATTCAAAAAGATAGTACTGTTGATTTCTCCTAGTATGTTGGCCTTCTCAGGTTTTACTTTATCCTACAAAGTTGTTCCATCATATAAAATGGTAAATTGATTGACATAGTAAACATGTAAGAATACTCAAACATGATCCCCACCTAGAGGTAGCACATTAAAATACAAACTTTAGTTAGAACAAAATAATAAAATGTCTTTGGATATCTCTAAGCCAATAAGTATATAAAGAGATTAAGAAAATAAATGAAAGGGGTACTTTATAGAATTGATATAATGCTATTGTTCTATGATATAATTATCAGAAAAACAAATTATAGTAAACAACCAATCTAACAATTAATCTGTAAATTTCTTTTTTTCAAATTTTATTTTTTTAATATGGATATTTGTGTTTGAATTTTACATATCAGCCATGGGTTCCCCTGTCCTCCCCCTCCCGCCTCCTGCCCTGCCTTCCCCCCAGTGACTCCTCCCCATTCCCATATCCACCAGGGCAAAGACTCCCCTGCGGATTCAGCTTAACTTGGTAGATTCACTCCAGGCAGATCCAGTCTCCTCCTTCCAGGCTGAGCAAAGTGTCCCTGCATAAGCCCCAGGTTCCAACAGCCAGCTCATGCACTAAGGACAGGTCCCAGTCCCACTGCCTGGGTGCCTCCCAAACAGTTCAAGGTATTCAATTGTCTCATTTATCCAGAACACCTGATCCAGTTGGGGGTTCCACAGCTTTTGGTTCATAATTCATGTGCTTCCATTTGTTTGGCTATTTGTCCCTGTTCTTTTTCTAATCTTGGTCTCAACAATTCACGCTCTTACAATCCCTCCTCTTTCTCAAGAATTGGACTCCTGGAGCTCCATCTCGGGCCTGGCTGAGGATCTCTGTATCCATTTCCATCAGTTATCGGATGAGAGTTCCAGCACGACAGTCAGGGTGTTTGGTCATCCAATCACCATACTAGGTCATTTTGGGCTTTCTAGCAACCATTGCCAGTACTGTACAGTGGAGGTATCGTTGTGGATTTCTGGGGGCCTCTCTAGCATTTTGCTTCTTCCTGTTCTCATGTGGTCTTCATTTATCATGGTCTGTTATTCCTTGTTCTCCCTTTCTGTTCTTGCTCTAGCTGGGATCTCCTGCTCCCCTAAGCTCTCTTTCCCTCAAACCTTGCCCTTCATTATCCCCACTCACGTCCAGGTTGTTCATGTAGATCTCATCCATTTCTCTGTCATTGGGCGATCCCTATGTCTTTCCTAGGGTCCCATTTTCTAGGTAGCCTCCCTGGAGTTGTGAATACCTGTCTAGTCATCTTTGTTTTACATCTAGTATCCTCCTATGAGTGAGTACATACCATGTTTGTCTTTTGAGTCTGGGTTACCTCACTCAGAATGATTTTTTCTAGATCCACCCATTTGCCTGCAAACCTCATGATGTCATTGTTTTTTCTCTGCTGAGTAGTACTCCATTGTATATATGTACCACATTTTCTTTATCCATTCTTCAGGTGAAGGGCATCTAGGTTGTTTCCAGGTTTGGGGTAGTACAAATAATGCTGATATGAACATAGCTGAGCAAGTGCCTTTGTGGTATGATTGAGCATTCCTTGGGTATATGCCCAAGAGTGCTACAGCTGGGTCTTGGGGGAGATGGATTCCCAATTTTCTAAGGAAGCGCCATATTGATTTCCAAAGTGACTGTACAAGCTTGCATTCACACCAGCAGTGGAGGAGAGTTCCAATTGCTCCACATCCTCTCCAGCATAAGGTGTCTTCAGTGATTTTGATCTCAGCCATTCTGACAGGTGTAAGGTGGTATCTCAGAGTTGTTTTGATTTGCATTTCCTGGATAATTAGGCATGTTGAGCAATTCCTTAAATGTCTTTCAGCCATTTGAGCCTCCTCTGTTGAGAATTCTCTGTTTAGTTCTATAGCGCATTTTTTAATTGGACTGTTGGGCAATTTGATGTCTAATTTCATGAGTTCTTTATATATTTTGGATATCAACCCGCTGTCAGATGTGCGGTTGGTGAAGACCTTTTCCCATTCTGTAGGCTGTCACTTTGTCTTGCTGACTGTGTCCTTTGCTCTACAAAAGCTTCTCAGTTATAATAGGTCCCATTGATTGATTGTTTCTCTCAGTGTCTGGGCTATTGGTGTTATATTTAGGAAGTGGTCTCCTTTGCCAATGGGTTCAACACTACTTCCTACTTTCTCTTCTATCAGGTTCAGAGTAACTGGATTTATGTTGAGGTCTTTGATCCACTTGGATTTAAGTTTTGTGCAAGGTGACAGATATGGATCTATTTGCAGCCTTCTACACATTGACATCCAGTTATGCCAGCACCATTTGTTGAAGACGCTTTCTTTTTTCCATTGTACATTTTTGGCTTCTTTGTCAAAAATTATATGTTCATAGGTGTGCGGGTTAATGTCAGGGTCTTCAATTCGATTCCATTGGTCCACATGTCAGTTTTTATGCCAGTACCAAGCTGTTTTTATTACACTAGCTCTATAGTAGAGCTTGAGGTCAGGAATTGTGATGCCTCCAGAGGTTGTTCTATTGTACAGGATTCTTTTGACTATCCTGGGTTTTTTGTTTCTCCATATGAAGTTGAGTATTATTCTTTCCAGATCTGTGAAGAACTGTGTTGGTAATTTGATGGGGATTGCGTTGAATCGGCAGATTGCTTTTGGTAAGATCGCCATTTTTACTATGTTAATCCTGCCTATCCATGAGCATGGGAGGTCTTTCCATTTTCTGACATCTTCTTCAAATTCTATTTCAGGGACTTAAAGTTCTTGTCATATAGGTCCTTCACATGCTTAGTTAGAGTAACCCCAAGGTGTTTTACATCATTTGTGGCTATTGTAAAGGGTGATGTATCTCTGATTTCCTTCTCACCGTGTCTATTGTATATAGGAGGGCTACTGAATTTTTTCATTTGATCTTGTATCCAGCTATGTTGCTGAAGGTGTTTATAAGCTGTATCAGTTCCTTGGTTGAATTTGTGGGGTCACTCATGTATATTATCATGTCATCTGCAAACAGGGAAAGCTTAACTTCTCCCTTTCCAATTTGTATCCCCTCAATCTCCTTATGTTGTCTTATTGCTCTGGCTAGAACTTCAAGTACTATATGGAATAAGTATGGGGAGAGGGGACAGCCTTGCCTTGTTCCTGATTTTAGTGGTATTGCTTTGAGTTTCTCTCCATTTAATTTGATGTTGGCTGTTGGCTTGTTGTAGATTGCCTTTATTATGTTTAGGTATGTTCCCTGTATTCCTGATCGCTCCAAAACCTTTATCATGAAGGGGTGTTGGATTTTGTTAAATGCCTTTTCTGCATCTAGTGAGATGATCATGTGGTTTTTTCTTTGAGTTTGTTTATATGGTATATTACATTGACAGACTTTTGTATGTTGAACCACCCTTGCATCCCTGGGATGAAACCTACTTGATTATGGTGGGTAATTGTTTTGATGTGTTCTTGGAGTCTGTTTGCCAGTATTTTATTGAGTATTTTTGCATCAATGTTCATGAGGGAGATCAGTCTGTGGTTCTCTTTCTTTGTTGCATCTTTGTTTGGTTTAGGAATCAGGGTAATTGTAGTCTCATAGAAGGAGTTTGGTAATATTCCTTCTGCTTCTATTGTGTGGAACAATTTAAAGAGTATTGGTATTAAGTCTTCTTTGAAGATCTGGTAGAATTCTGTACTGAAACCATCTGGTCCTGGGCTTTTTTTGGTTGGGAGACTTTTAATTACTAATTCTATTTCCTTAGGGGTTATTGGACTATTTAAATGGTTTATCTGGTGTTGATTTAACTTAGGTATGTGGTACCTATCCAGAAAATTATCCATTTCTTTTAGATTTTCCAGTTTTGTGGAGTAGAGGATTTTGAAGTATGACCTGATGATTCTCTGGATTTCCTCATTGTCTGTTGTTATGTCCCCCTTTTCATTTCTGATTTTGTTAATTTGGATGCTTTCTCTCTGTCTTTTGGTTAGTTTGGATAAAGGCTTGTCTATCTTGTTGATTTTCTCAAAGAACCAACTCTTTGTTTCATTAATCCTTTGTATTGTTCTCTTTATTTCTATTTTATTGATTTCAGCTCTCAATTTGATAATTTCCTGGTGTGTATTCTTCCTGGGAGATTTTGCTTCTTCTTGTTCTAGAGCTTTCAGGTGTGCTGTTAAGTCACTAGCGTGAGATTTCTCCAACTTCTTTATGTGAGCATTTAGTGCTATGAATTTCCCTCTTAGCACAGCTTTCATAGTGTCCCATAAGTTTGGGTATGTGGTGTACTCATTTTCATTGATCTCTAGGAAGTCTTTAATTTCTTTCTTTATTTCTTCCTTAACCCATTGGTGAATCAGTTGAGCATTATTCAGTTTCTATGAGATTGTAGGTTTTCTGTAGATTTTGTTGTTGTTGAAATCTAACTTTAAGGCATGGTGGTCTGATAGAAAGCAAGAGGATATTCCAATTGTTTTGTATCTGTTGAGATTTGCTTTGTGGCCAAGTATGCGGTCGATTTTAGAGAAAGTTCCATGGGGTTCTGAGAAGAAGGTATATTCTTTTTTGTTCGGGTGGAATTTTCTGTAGATATCGATTAAGTCCATTTGAGTCATAACATCAGTTAAGTCCTTTATTTCTCTATTAAGTTTCAATCTGGCAGATCTGATCTGTCCAGAGGTGAAAGTGGGTTGTTGAAGTCTCCCAGTATTAATGTGTGGGGTTTTATATGTGATTTAAGCTTTAATAATGTTTCTTTTACATATGTGGGTGCCCTTGTGTTTGGGGCATAAATGTTCAGAATTGAAACTTCATCTTGGTTGGTCTTTCCTGTGATGAGTATGTAATGTCCTTCACGGTCTCCTCTGATTGATTTTAGTTTGAAGTCTATTTTGCTGGATATTAGGATGGCTACACCAGCTTGTTTCTTAAGACCATTTGATTGGAAAATCTTTTCCCAGCCTTTTATTCTTAGGAGGTGTCTGTGTTTGAATTTGAGGTGTGTTTCTTGTATGCAGCAGAAAGGTGGGTCCTGCTTTTGTATCCATTCTGTTACTCTGTGTCTTTTTATAGGTGAATTAAGCCCATTGATATTAAGGGATATTAATGACCAGTGATTGTTCATTCCTGTTACTACTTTTTTCTTTTTCTTTTTGGTGGTAGTGTGTGTGTACTTCTCTTCTTTGTGGTTTACTGCTGTCGTATTATCTATTGCCTGCGTTTTTGAGGGTGTATCTGACTTCCTTAGGTTAGAATTTTCCTTCTAGTGCTTTCTGTAGGGCTGGGATTGTGGATAAGTATTGTTTGAATCTGTTTTTTTTGTTGGAATGTCTTGTTCACTCCATCTATGATGATTGAAAGTTTTGCTGGGTATATTAGTCTAGGCTGGCATCCATGGTTTCTTAGTATCTGCATTATATCTGTCCAGGTCCTTCTGGCTTTCAAAGTCTCCATTGAGAAATCGGGTGCTATTCTGATGGGTTTGCCTTTATAAGTCACTTGGCCTTTTTCCTTTGCTGCTCTTAATATTGTTTCTTTATTCTTTACATTTTGTTGTTTAATTATTATGTGGCGAGGGTCTTTTTTGGGGCGTCTAGTCTGTTTGGTGTTCTATAGGCTTCTTGTATCTTCATGGGCATTTCGTTCTTTAAGTTGGGAAAGTGTTCTTCTATGATCTTGTTAAATATATTTTCTGTGCCTTTGAGTTGGTATTCTTCTCCTTCCTCTATCCCTGTTATTTGTAGGTTTGGTCTTTTCTTGGTGTCCCAAATTTCTTGGACATTTTGGGTCATGACTTTGTTGGCTTTAGTGTTTTCTTTGACTGATGAATCTATTTCTTCTAACGTATCTTCAACACCAGAGATCCTCTCTTCCACCTCTTGCATTCTGTTGGTTATACTTGCATCTGAAGTTCCTGTTTGTTTACTCAGATTTTCTATTTCTAGCATTCCTTCTGCTAGTGTCTTCTTCATTTTTTCTATTTCTCTCTTCAGGTCTTGGACTGTTTCCCTCATCTGTTTTGTTGCCTTTTCATGATTTTCTTTGAGGGACTTATTGTTTTTTTCTGCTTTATTTGTCCTTTTCTCTAGTTTTTTTATAGTGTTCTTCCCATTTTTTTGTTTGTCTATTCCTCCACTTCATTTTTCATTTCTTCTATATAAGGCTCTAGCCTCTTCATGGTGTTATTTATAAGGTTGTTTTCTTCTTCTTCTTCTTCCATTCCGTGATGTTCACGTCTATTTGTTGGAGGAGCGCTAGGTTCTGGTGATGCTGTATTGCTCTTTATTTTGTTGTATGTACTTCTGCCTTGACATCTGTCCATCTCCTCGAGGATTCGTTTTTGGTCTTATCAGTGCACTTGGTCCAGACAGAGCTGATAGATTTAGGGAGCCTCTCTCTGGTCTAGATGGAAGCTCTGGGCTGGATGGGAGCTCTGGTCTAGATGGGAGTGCTGCCTGGATGGGAGCTGGGGCCTTGTTTCTGAGTCTCAGGAAGTCATTGGGGTCTCCATATCTTGTCCAGATGGGAGTTCCAGGGCAGGATGGAAGCTGGGGTCTGGTTTCTAACTCTCAGGATGTCCTTGGGCTCTCCATATCTTGTCCGGATGTGAGTTATGGGGCAGGATGGAAGCTGGGGGTTGGTTTCCAAGTATCACGAAGTGGCTGGGTTCTCAGGGCACCGATGGGTGTGGGGGCAGGGCATGGAGCTATTAGGGTCTGCCAGGGGTCTTGGGGAAGTGGAACCTTCCTGTAGGGCCCGCCAAATGGCCAGAACCTGGGGCCAAGTTGGTCAGGTCTTCCCTAGACTGGCTGGTGCCCAGGGCTGGGACCTAGGTCCAGGGCCTCTCTGGGTGTGACCCCAGGCATTCACCTCTGTTCCAGATAGAAGTTCCGGCCTGTAAATCTCTTTTAAAGCATCCTCTGTTAATACTGTATAAATAGTCATTATTAATTACACTTTGTAGTCCTCTAAATCCATGAGATAATAGCCTACCTTATCTCTAGACTGTACCATGTGGGAGTCATCACGTTAGAAATTGGCTATTCGGGTTGGGGATTTAGCTCAGTGGTAGAGCGCTTGCCTGGCAAGCACAAGGCCCTGAGTTCAATCCTCAGCTCAAAAAAAAAGAAAGAAATTGTCTACTCAAGGATGTCTGCTATTGTTAGGCAGGCCAGCACGTGTGTATTGAGACTACAGAGAACATGGTAAACCAACTTTCCAGTGCACACTGTGTTTATTCACATTGTAAACAAGAGTGAAGACAGAGGAAATAATATGCTGAGAGGAGACTACTTTCAATTTGGCAAAAACTCACTTCCTGGGGATTTGGTGCATTCATCACTTCTACACAACTTTAAGAAACCCATGAAGAGAGGTTGACAAGGTACCTCAGTGGCTGAGAGTGTGTGCTTCAAGTTTTGTTCCCAGCACCCATGTCCAGCAGTTGACAACCACCTGTAATTTCAGTTCCAGGGACGTGGCTCCTCTACAAGTACCTCCAATCATCATAACTGACCCCCCACATACACATTACTAAACATAATAAAAGTCTTTGAAAAAGAAATAGAAATAAATACAAACATTAACTAGAAACTAGAAGAGTGATTATTAGGGGTACTGGGTGCAGGGGTGAAAAAAGGGGATTGGTATGAAAAATGAATTGTTTTACACATGTGTAGAAATATCCTAGTGTGAAACCAATTATTTTGTATAATTAATAGGTACTAATAAAAAGGTATTAAGAAGCAGGCTAGCAGTACCACATCATTTATTTTTAAAAATCAACATAACAAAGCTTACAAATTTAAACTGTACTTTCTTAATGACTTTCAAGGAATCAGCAAAGGAATATGATTTGAGGAAACAAGATTATCAATATTTTAATAACACCAATTTGAAACATCTTCTGTAAAATACATATATCTGACAAAAATCTGTCAAATTTATGAAAAATGAAGCCATAGGTGGTTATTACAAGTAATTCTGTATGTCACCTGTGATTAAGTTTGAAAGTTGCTATCTCTTGCTGTCTCCTGTGTCAACCAAACACTAGACTTAGAAAGGAGCTTTATCATGAATATACCCACCAAATTCAAGACTACTTCATCAAAAGCAATGCCAACAGTAGTCAGTATAAAATTTTATGAAATAAATCATTCATAAATTGCAGAACTCTTCACTACAAGTGCCCCTTAGGATATTATAAATACAATTGCAATTAAGGGTTCTATGTCTAGTTTTTAATTAGTAATTGTTTTAGGACAAGCTAAGTGAGGAAGACAAAGATGAAACAATCAGTATCTTTGTCTGTAACCTGGGGCACTGAAACAGAGATCTCTCACTACTCATCAAAGAATCCTTATTTCATATGGAATGCTAGGAGAGTAGATTTAATCATCACTGTGAAGACTAACAAAAAGCAGCTGAACCAAAAACAGTTTCATCCCATCTCGTGATTTAAGGGAAGGCATGCCAGCAGCTGAATGGTGGTGGGATAATCAAGTGGCTTGTTTACCTCTCAGTAACTAACCAAAACGCAGAGAAAGGAACAGAAGCAGGGCTAAGTTGTGACCCTCAAGACATGTTTCCCCAAATAATCCTCTTATTTCAATGAGGCCTCACTTCCTAATGGATCCACAAGCTTCGAAAACAGCATAACAGATTTGAGACCAAATATTCAAATACATGGACCTATGGGGGATACTGTATATTCAAACAATAACATTATATCTATGACACTCCCACGGTCATATTATAAGGAAAAATGCATTCAGTCCAATTTCAAAAGCCCCAATAATCTTATTGTGCTAACAGTCTTTAAAAGTCCAAAGTGTTTTCTAAGTCTCCTGCAATGTTTTATTTTATATTATTTTTTTAAAAGCTAGGTTATATATTTCTACTATACAATGATCCAGGGTAACAAATGTTCTTCTAAGATGAAATTTTTATATTATATATTATATATATATTATATATATATATAATATATATATATATATTATACCTTTTTATAGGTAACAACAGGGATGGAGAGATGGATCTGAGGTTAAGAGCACTGACTACTCTTCCAAAGGACCCAAGTTCAATTCCCAGCACCCACATGGCAGCTCACACCTGTCTCTTAACTCCAGTTCCAGAGATCTGACAACCTCACACAGACATAAATGCAGGCGAAATACTAATGTTCATAAAATAAAAATAAATAATAATTTTTAAAAGATTTATGTATTTATTATGTATACAGTGTTCTGCATGTATTCCTGCATGCCAGAAGAGGGCAACAGATCACTTTATAGATGGCTGTGAGCCACCATATGATTGCTGGGAATTGAACTCCGGTCCTCTGGTAGAGCTGCCAGGGTTCTTAACCTCTGAGCCATCTTTCCAGTCCAAAAATAAACAATAAAAAAATTTTTTAAAGGTAACAAAGCACTATTGAAAAATTAACAGGACAAACAGCAAATCATGCCTAGAATCTGGCTTTTGTGATGGCATCATCTGGACTTTAAGAGGTTTGGGTAGCCCTACCACTCAAAGCCCTGTCACATGTGACAACTGTGTGGCCTCTCTTGGGCCAACTCTACTCAGTGCTTGCAGCTTTTCTTGGTAAATGCTCCTCAGTTCTACAACCTCCAATGTCTTGAGGTGTCCACTGCAGCTTAGGTCTTTCCCTTCGCAACTTCCTGTGCATATGGCTCAGGAGCTCCAGGAAGGGAACTAGACCCTGTTAGATGTCAACTGACCTCAGTGGCTTTCTCGAACCTCAGTGCAAGTCTCTTTGTCTCCATCACCTTTGCATCCTACATGCTTGCAAACTCCTTACTACATGGAAGACACCAAGTGCTGCCATCTGAGCATGCAGCCTGAGTTCTATGGATCACATCTGGAGCAGCCTTTGTGTGCTTTCACAGCTCAACCATGTAAAATATTCCCCTATGTGGCAGTGTGCCCTGGAGGCTCTACTTTCTGAAATTTTTTTCAGGGACTTTCCTTCCAAGATGAATTTATAATTTGGCATTCTTAGATCCTACAATAAATGGAATTTTTCTCGCAAGACCTAATTTCTATTGTCACGGTGTAAAGTGCAAGGTGTCTTCCTCCAGTTCCACCTTCCTCTTGTGAGAGGGTTTCATTATGTAGCTCTGGCTGGCCTGGAACTCACAGAGATCTGTCTGCTTCTGCTTCCCGAGTGCTGGAATTAAAGCTTTGCTCCATTATGCCCTGCAGGTTTGTCTTTCGAATGATCTCAATGTTTTCAGTAGTTATAGCCACTTTGTGGTGTACCCGCCTTTCTGCCATGTCTACAACTTTTGCCTTGTTCATGTTCATTCTCCTGACAAACTACACATTTATTACTGCTCTGCTTTCTGTATGAATTCTCACTATAACCATCACAAAATGAATAGACAAAGGTCTGCTATATTGTCTGAATCTAGCATTGTCTGCATGCTGGATTGTCTTTCACTAGCTTCTTCCAAACAGTTTACTCATCACTTTTAAATTCAGTCTCACTCAAAGTTTCATGACGTGAGTGGAATAATCCAGATGTTTTGCCTAAATATAAGATAAATGGCCTTAAACTGAATTTCTCAGAGTTCTTTTTCCTCTCTGGAAACTTGATGTGCCTGGCCTCCACTGTCCACACTTCTATGAACTTTCTATTTTCCTGCACTTCTACCAGAATCTCCCATCAAAACTCTGCTTACAGCATTCTGGGATTTCTTTAGCTTTCAGTTCCAAATTAGTCTACATTCCTCTCATGAATTAGCTCCAAAGGCCTGCAACACACATGGTTAGGTTTGTCAAAACAATAGCTGTGCTTTTTAGAACCAATATTCTGCATTAGTTACCTTTCTCGTCACTGTAACCAAGTATCTAACAAAAAGCAGTTTAAGGGAATCTGGATTTCTTCTGGGTCATATAGTGAAGGGAAACAGTCGATCATGATAGGAAAGGTATGGGCATTGGCAGTTCCATGGAGGGAGAAGTACAAAGAAACTCATGTCTCAGTGGCCAACCAGGAAGCTCCAAATCATTTCTGTTAGAAGACGTTTTGTTATCATTCTTTTTCCCACAGTGTGTAAAGCATGATGCTAGATACGTTTTATGCTTGTGTAATTTACTTCTCACAATAATGCTGAAAGATTAGTTTTCTTGTTAGACGGTTATTAGAGCTATAATTTCGAGAGATTAGATGGCCTCTCCAATGCCATTCAAATAGGAAAGGGCAGAAATAGGATACAAATAAATTTAGTTTAATTAAAAGGAAAAGATTGTCTTCATGTCACTTTGAGTTAGCTTTTTTATCTGTTATCATATATATCAATGTGGACCTGCATTTATACATTCTCTGACACATAAAAACTAACGTTCATTGAATTAATGAATGGATTCATAATTATTTGCTACTCTAATTTTATTTCTTTTGGGAAATATCAAAATGACTTTATTCTATGAGCATAGCAGAAAAATGATGACTAAAAATATTTTAAGACAAAGAATCCTGCTTGAAGATTTAGAATAGCATTTATGCTTCATTTAATTTGCTCACTGAAGCTGGGAATTGGGAGAGTTAGCCTACAATTTCTTTTGCAGCAATTCTATTTGCCTAATCATAATATAATTCTGCTTGGAAACAAACATAGCAACCATAATTAAGCTTTGCTTTTAACTTCTAATTGACTGTAAACCAATAACAGCAGGCTTTCATGGAACAAGTCCCATAGAGTGCGCATAGCATTCCAGAGCCTTCCATTCCCCTTGTCATCCAGTCACCTGTGGCTCTCTCCTTACTCTTCCTGTGAAGCCAATTTTATTCTTATGGGCCTTGCTTGTAGTTTCCCTTTTAGACTGACCTTTTCCCAAATCATATTCCTAAGACACTGCATGAATTTTGTTATTTCCTTTCCCACCTGGCTTACCAGCCTTGAAATTATTAAGTGTACTCTGTTCCTTTTTTTCTTGCCCATGCAGGTGGTCAAGGATTAAAAACAAATTGCCACAGATTTAGCCATATGGGGGATAATTGAAATGTGTCCATACACATTTTTCTCAAAGCCTACCTGTAGTTGGTTGAACAAACAGTAAGAATCATTAGGAGAACTGAGTGGCAGTTCACGAATGCTATATTTATTATTGAAAAACACTGGATTCTAGTCCATACTCAGAAATTTGTTATTTCTGCTATGTTAGACAAGTCTTGTAAGCTCAGTGAGCCTCAGTTCACTTACATAAAAATGAGTAATGAAGTATGGTAGACTTCACATCCCTCTGAGGATGTTTGGTACTAGTGGCAATGGAGATGTTGAGAATGATGTGTGTGTGTGTGTGTGTGTGTGTGTGTGTGTGTGTGTGTGTGTACATGCATGTGTGTGTGTCTCCGTGTGTATACTAACCATGAGTTATTTCCCTAATAGTTGTTTATTCCCTCCCCTACACATCACTTAAGGGCAACACTTGTAACAAGTAGAGCTTTAAGTAATTCACATGTTTTTACATAATTAAAGCTGTAATATAAAAGAAAGCAAACAAAATGAAATCTAAAATAAAGGTAAGAAGTACCCTTGTGTTTTCACTAATCCCTGAGGATGCAAAATACTAGTTAAATGCTGTCAATCACCTATTTTTTAGGAACACTGAAAAAGTTAATATGGCAAAGATCCTGAGGCACTTTAAATACTCAGTAAAATGTCCTTGGGATTCTATAAATACTGTATTTATTTTCATCAAACTACCTTCATTATTTTTGAAGACTTGTAAGGCTGGAAAATTTTAATTTCCTTCTCCATAAAGTTATTAAAATCAGTGAAACCACACTGTTCTCAAATAACACATTACTTCAAATTCAAGGATCAATTTTCTCTTCTTTCAAGCATGAAAGTTCTGTTCAAATTTGTTTGGTTAATGGATTTTTTTTCAATGCTGAAATCATTTCCTCATCTTCATAAAGCATTATGTCACAGTGGCTACCCAGCATGATAACTAATTAAAAATTACTAAGGAAGTCTGTGAAATGTCTTTATGGATAAATAATAAATCTATAACCCAAATTTCAAACTCAGTAGGCAGGTATATGGCAAATGATATAGTTTTCTGATAGGAGAAGATACATTATTTTATTATTGAAACAGATAATAAATAGTTAACAATGTGAAGACCTATATATGTGACATGAAGGTGGAGCACTACAGCAATTGGCCATTTAGTATTTGGAGCAATACTTGCCACAGTTATCTAGTCATTTCAGAGAAAAGGTTTTTCCACTGAATTAGTGAAAAATGGTTTCATTCCTTCACTTCGCATTGAAGGCAGAAAATTAATGTCTCTGAAATTTTAATTTACTTAAGATATGTGGTTGATGATGAATTAACACCTATTATGTTTGTTCTATGAGTATATTAAATTTCAGGATGACCACTCAAGTCTATCTGTCCAGTTATTGAATCAAATGAACTACGTGATGCATCTAATTGTGTGGGAAATTACAGTTTAGATGAATTACCTTAAGATTGGTTTGAAAACTTGCTTAATCATTTATTCATTACAATTATGGTTAACTGTGAGAAGGACTAGACTAAAATGCTTTGGGTTAAAGTGCCCAATTTTGCCACTGAAGAGCTATAGCGTCGTAAATATTCTAAATGATCTCAGAGGACACCAGTTTTCTCACCTGGAAATAAGTGTATTGCACTAAATGCCTCCTGCTTTTCTCTCAGTGCTAAGAACCCTTCCACATTTAAAATGTAATCAAGTGAATTTATTCCAGAATTCATGAAACTTTAAATACCTTTGTGGTGTGTATTCTCATACTCATTTTATTCCTCAAAGCTGTTTAAAATAAGATGCCATAACCAATGAATGAAAATTCACACATAGAATAAATATGTAAGCATAAAGAATTTAGTGACTTTTTGATGTTTTAATATATGTAGCCATTTTTGAATATTTCAAAAATAATTGTCAATAAAAGCTATTAATTTCAAATTTACTCATCAGTGAAAACAAAAGAAGCCCACCCATAATTGTGTTTTGTCAAACAAGTGACTGAAAATATTTTAAAATTAGTTGCTGAACATGAATAGAACATTGATTTTCTTTATGCACATTTAAGCAAATGTGTTGTATGCATAATTAGCTGTGAAGAGGTAAAACGATTTTAGAATATTTAATTCTGTTACCTTCTATCTTATGAAGATGTGAAGTTTCTGAATATGCCTGTAATTTTAACAAGGACAACTTTTCATTTCTTTTCCATTTTCTCTGAATAAAGATTTAGGAAATGTTCACGTAAATGATATAATAAAGCAAAATAATGCAATAGCTTTATAGGTGCCCTCTATGATGAATATATTCCTGACCTCACAGTATATATTACAGTGAACAGACTTCTTATGATTTTTGAAAGCAGTTGATGTACATTATCAACAAGCATATTGACATATGAAATTGAAACTTAGAACAATGTTATTTACATTCACTTCACTTAATATCTAGTTAAAAAAACTAGATACTAATCTAATGAAGCATACAGGTTCTAACCTCTAAAAATTACACACTTCTGATAAAAGAAATTAAATAAAAGATGCTAGCAAAATGTCACAATAGGAAGTCACCTGTGTGTAGCTGCCACAGTACCAATTCTGTATCCATTCACAGACAACTCTCTTTGTTAGATAGAGCCTTGGAATTCAAATAAGAAGTTGTGAAATTCCAGTGAAGCTCAAGACCTGAGGGTATTGTTTTGGGAAAGCAGATCAACATGGAGTTAGTAGATACACTGATTGCCTGTGGATTCAAATACAGAACTAGTCTGTTCCCAGAAGTGCTGGGCTATATCCTTGTCTGGCTCTGAACTCACAAATAAAACAATTTGCTAAGAGATGCAGGAGGAATGACACATAGTAAACATTGGTAAACAGACAAAAGCCAATAACTCTTTAACAAAATGTGAATACCAAGTATTTATTAAGTATTAAGTATAAATGTATTAAAATCTCTAATCAAGCTGGGCAGTGGTGGCGCACGCCTTTAATCCCAGCACTCGGGAGGCAGAGACAGGCAGATCTCTGTGAGTTTGAGGCCAGCCTGGTCTACAGAGTGAGATCCAGGAAAGGCGCAAAGCTACACAGAGATAATAAATAAAATAGTGATCAAAAGAGAACTGTGAGAACTTAAAATGGGGAGAAGAGAAAGAGGAGGAAGAGGAATGATAATGATGATGATGATGATGATGATGATGATGGTGATGATGATGGTGATGATGATGATGATGATGATAATGATGATGATGATGATGGTGATGATGATGATGATGATGATGATGATGATGATGATAATTTTTGGTTTTTTTGAGACAGGGTTTTTCTGTGTAGCTTTGCGCCTGTCCTGGAACTTACTCTGTAGCCCAAGCTGGCCTCGAACTCAGAGATCTGCCTGGCTCTGCCTCCCGAGTGCTGCGATTAAAAGCGTGCCATGCACCACCACCGCCTAGCTAAATAATATTTTTCAAAGTAGAAGATATTCAGGGCTAAAGAGATGGCTCAGTGTTTAAGAACACTTGGTGCTCTTGCAGAGGACCTGAATTCAGTTGCCAGCATCCACATGGTGGTTTACAGTTATTAGTAACTCCAGTTCCAGGGACTTGAACCCCCTTTTCTGACCTCCTCAAGCACTAGACACATATGTGGTGTACATATACACATGCAGCCAAACCACTCATAAATAAATAAGTCTTTAAAATTTTAAAAATAAAGAAGTAGAAGATACACATATAGGAAAAGAAGAGATGAAGTATTTCCTAATCATGTGCTTTTGTGCATAGAAAACTCTAAAAAAACAGCAAGAAGTTAATCAAGTTTCTTTGCAATAACAGTAGACTTTCTGAAACGGGAGTTTAAAAGTGCGTTGGTGTTTTACCTGCATGCATATATGTATGATGGTGTTGGATTCACTGGAACTTGAGTCAGAGAGTTGTCAGTGGCCAAATAGGTGCTGGGAATCGAACTCAGGACCTCTGGAATAGCAGCCAGTACTCTTAACCACTGTGCCATCTCTCCAGCCCCAAATTTATTTATTTTGAGACAGGGTTTCTCCGTGTAGCTCTGGCTATCCTGGAACTCACTGTGTAGACCAGGCCCACCTTGAACTCAGAGATTCACCTCCCTCTGCTTCCTATTGCTAGGATTAAAAGTGTGCACCACTATGCCTGTTAACATCACACATCCTTCTACTAGAATTAGTATTGTTAAAATGTTGTTATATACTTCCTCAAAGATCTACAGATTCAATATAATCCTTATGAAAAACCAAATACCATTTTTATGGTGATAGAAAATAATTCTAAAATACATAAAGAAGTACAAAACAAAAGAAATGTAATCTTGAGCAAAAAAGATTGATACATCATATTGCATGACTAAAAATACTGACTAAGAGGTGTAGTAGTAAGCCAGCTATCCTCACACATGCCCTAAATCCCAACACTCAAGCAGTAGAGGCAAGAGAGCCAGGAATTCAAATATACCCTGACTAACACAGTAATACCCATCGTATCAATGGGGAGTGGGCCTGGAAACCAAAATACAAATGTACTGGCATAAAAACAAACATATTGCCCTGTGTGGTCAGATATACCTGTAATTCCAGTATGTGGTGGGTAGAGGCAGGAGGATTGTGATATTAAAGGATATCTAGACTACAGAGTGAGGTCCTTTCTAAACATTACCTATTTCTCTAAAAGATAAAAAAAAAAGAGTGAAGAGTTGCCAGAAACCAGACTAATTGGGATGAAGAAGGTAGAAAGCTTACACATAACCCTACCTTTACATTCAGTTGATTTGGGACAAATGTTTCCTTAGTGCCCAGTGAACAAAGAGCAACTTATTTAATAAATTATTAAAATAATTAACCAAACCCTTAGTGCACAATCTATTCAGAGTGGTTTCAGAGCAAAAATGTATATCTCTAAAATGTCAAATTACAGGAAGAAAATGTTCCCTTATACACTATTGGTGGAAATGTAAACTAGTACAGTCTGTATGGATATCAGTTGAGGTTCCTGAAAAGAACTTCAAATGGGATTATGATATGATATGATCCAGCTATAACATCCCTTGGTATGTATTCAAAGGGTTCTAACGCAGCACACCCCAGAGATACTTGCCTATATATATTTATTGTTACACTATCACAATACATAGAGTCAGCATAAATGTCAATCAACAGACAAGTAAGTAAAGAAAACAAACAGATGCATGATAGAATTTTATGGAGCCATAAATAAAAATAAAATGAGAACATTTGTGGGAAGTTGTATGGAACACATTCTCTATGCCCCAGTGGATGGCCCCATACCCATGCACATATGGGCAGTACTAATTGGACTCATGGGCTCAGTGATAACAAAAAAGAGGACATGCAGTGGGGAAGGCAACAGGATGGGAGAGAGCAGAGTTGAAGGAAGTTAATGGTACATGGATATGATCAAAATGCACTGTATAAATGCATTAAATGTTCAAAGATTTAGGGGGAGGGGTGGTTCAAGACAGGGTTCTCTGTCTTGACTGTCCTGGAACTCGCTCTGTAGACTAGCCTGGCCTCAAACTCACAGAGACCCACATGCCTCTGTCTCCCAAGTGCTGGGGTTAAAGGTGTGCACCACCACACCTGGCTTAAATTTAAAAACAAAACTATCGTATTTTCTCTCAATTGAGAATCTAAAATTCTAGAGACATGTGTGCACATAGTATGTATGTAAGATATGAAAGTAGAAAAGGGACTCTGAGTAAGGAGGAAGAAGTCTAAATAGGGGTTGTGACAATGTGGCATGGTGAATTATATGTAGCTTCAAAGTAAAAAATGGTACTTTGTATAATAAAACAGTAATCTCAAAATGACAAGAGAGCCACATGTGGTATCTCATACCTTTAATCCTAGCACTGGGGAGGCAGAGGCAGGCAGATCTCTGTGAGTTCCACGCCAGCCTGGTCCACAGAGTGAGTTCCAGGACAGGCTCCAAAGCTACACAGAGAAACCCTGTGTCAAAAATAAATCACAAGAGATATGATTGTCTCATAATTATAAGAACTGATTATTGAAAATAAAACAAGTTTTGTTAGAGATATAGAAAAAGAGAATACTTGTGTAATATTGACAGGATTTTAACTTAATACTACCTAATACAGAAAACAGGCAGAAATTTTGAGAAAATAAAAAAGAGTCACCATACAATCTAGTAAGTCTGTTTCTAGGTGTATGTACCAATGTATCAAAATCGGTATTCTGAAAAGCTATCTGCACTCCATGTTCATTGGAGTAGTAGTCTTAATAGCTAAGATATGTGAGTAAACTAGTTATTTATCATCAATTGAATGGATAAAGAAAAGTTTTATATTACATTATATATATATATGATTAGAAATATTATTCAGCTTTGATGAAGAGGACATGTGCCTTTACAGAGATGTAGATGAACTTGGGGAACACTATACTGAATGAAGTAAGATAGGCCCTGAATGTGTAATCTAAAAATAGTTGAACTCCTTGAGGTGTAATCAGAGGATGGGAGATAGGTTAATTGGGGAAAAGTAAATTGTTTGATACTGCTCTCCTTTTCTCCACTGAAGTCCTTGTGTCTTGAGTATATTAAGAACTCTGTGCATGCCTTTAATGCCAGAACTCTGGAGGCAGAGGCAGGTGAATCTCTGAATTTAAGGCTAGCCGGGTCTACAGAGTGAGTTCCAGGACAGCCAAGGATACACCGAGAAACTCTGTCTCAAAAAGCAAGCAAACAAAAGAATTCTGTAAAACATAAAAACTTATAATAGACAAAAACTTCAAATATCCAATTTAATTGAAAATGGGCAAAAGACACAAAGAGACTTTTTTTAAAAGTCATGTTCAGGTGGTAAAAAAAATACATGAAGTAATAGTCATTATTAGAAGGGAAACATAAAACTACAAATGGCTCACTACATACTAACAGACTAGTTAAAGTAAAGTAAACTTACACTCATTCTAAACTAAGTACATGGTTTTTTATAAAAGCTTGACTAAGGGGTTGGGGATTTAGCTCAGTGGTAGAGCACTTGCCTAGCAAGCACAAGGCCCTGGGTTCGATCCTCAGCTTGAAAAAAGAAAAAAAAAGCTTTACTAAGAACAGGACAAACCTGAAAGCAACCCAGATTTTCTTCCTTGGAAAAATTCTTGCTATGGAATACTATTTGGCAATAAAAAAGTATGAATTACTAATTCAGGCAACAGCTTGAATTATGGTGGTTTATTTTTCAATACCAACTCCAACTTTCTGTTTATTATATAATTGCATGTATGTAACGTTCTTCAAATGACAATAGTATGGAAATAGATAAGAGATTACTGCTAGACAAAGGTTAAAGAGGATATAGAGTTAGGAGGGAAGTGGATGCAGCTATAGAAGAGCAATATGAGTGTGATGGTAGATTCAACTTGGCTGTTGCTTTTATTTGATTGAGAGATACATCAGAGATGCATAGATCACACCTTTGGCTGTGCCTTTTCTGTTATTTCCAAAGATGACTATGCTATGAGGGCTCTGGTGTGATGAATGGATTCGTTTTTGATAGACTGATGAAACTATGGCCTTATTGTGAGACGGTGAAGAGGAGGAAGTAACATCACTAGGAATATGCTCTTGAAGGCTGTATGTCAACCTTGTTACTGTCACATGCATTTATTTTTGATTCTTGTGTGCTGCAATATAAAGAGCATGCCTCTGCCACACACATAGGTCTGTATTAGTCATTGTTGAGAAGAGAATGCATGATCAAGGAAACCAGAAGGAAAGCATTTCATTGGGAGCTTGCTTACAGTTTCAGAGGTTAGTCCATTATCATCATGGTGTGAAAAATGGCAAAAGTATGGTGACACACGTGGCACTAGAGCAGTAGTAGACAGCTACATCCTGATCTGTAAGAAGAGAAAAAGAGACTGGATCTGGCATGGACTTTTGAAACATCAAAACCCTACTCCAGTGACACATTTCCTCCAACAAGGCCACAACCTAATCTTACTAACCTTTTCAAAGAATTCTACTCCCTGTGACTAAGTGTTCAAACATATGAGCCTGTGGGGGCCATTCACCTTCAAACCACAACAGGGTCAAAGGGCCATTGATTGAATCCTCTGAAACTGTGAGCCAAAATAAATAATTACTCCACTAAGTTGTTCTGTTGGTATTTTTTTTTTTTTGCTACAGCTTCACAGCAGTAACTGATATAATAAGGGATCTACCTAATGATGGAAATGTTTTTTAGTTTGGATTCATCAATGTAAATATACTAATTATTACACTGTATTAGATTTTTCCAAGATGTTGTCATTTATGACATTCCTCTGCCATCCAAATACATCATCCAATCTGTTTCCATGATCTTTTCACCTTGTTTTTTTCTAGTCTTGTTTTCCTCTGCTTCCTTCAAATAAGGACACTTTTGTACCTAGACATGTGAAGGTATTCCAAGATAATATCACCATATTATAGTCATCTAGTGAATCATGTTTATGAAAGTTTCTTTTACCATGTAAGGGAATGTTACTAGGTCCCAGGAATTAGAACTTGGACATATTTAAGGGCCAGTCATCAATATGTGGGTATCTAGACTTATCTCAAAGTAATAATTTAATTAATTAAAATACAGTAGAAATCATTTAATCCTGTAATTTCTTACATAGGCCATGTTTAAAAAAACAAGAACAAAAGTATTTCATAGTCCCTTAGTTTTATAATAAATTATGATTAATCAGCTTAAATATAAAGAACAGGGACTCGAGAGATGGCTCAATGGTTAAGAGCACTTGCTGCTCTTGTAGAGGACCTGGATTGAGTTCCCATTATCCATATGGCACCTGACAATTGTCTGTAACTCCAGTTCCACTGAATCTGCTGCCATGTTCTGACCTGCATATACACCACACATGCATGTGGTGCACAGATATACTTGCAGACACACACTCATGCATAAATAAATTAAAAATAAATCTTAAGGGGCTGGAGAAATGGTTCAGCAGTTAAGAGCACTGAGTGTTCTTCCAGAGGACCTGGATTCATTCCCAGCACCCACATGACAGCTCACAATTGTCTGTAACTCCAGTTCCAGGGATCCAACAATCTCACACAGACAAATAAATGTTCAGGCAAAATACCAATGCATAAAGTAAAAATAAATTAATAAAATATTGTTAAAACATCTTAAAATAAAAGTGACTTTTATGTTTATGACTCACACCATCAAATCAAATCATGAAATAAAAATTTTAAAAACAATGGCATTCAAATGAGAAAGCTTCTAATAGTGATGTTTATTTGCTTGAAAATGATGCCATAATGTTGATTTTTCAACCACTTATTTAGAGTGTTGATAACATCAAGTATTTGTAATTGTTTAGGAAAATTAAGAAGTTTGGGGAGAATAGTGAGATATCTCTTCTAGCCAACTCAAACCCCCAATGGGAAGCCAGTTAGTTGGATTTCTAATCAACTGTACTTCCCTCCTTTCTGCCCTGCCCTGCCCTGCCATCACATTTACCAGAACTTGAAATAAAGTAGATATTCGAGAAATGTGATGTCTATTGGTTTTTCATTTATTATAGTTATATTTCCTTTGGAACGTTAATGGTTGATTTGTATATTGACAATATAAATGTATGAATAGTGTTTATTTTAAGATGTGAGAAGATTGTCTTATGAAAGATGCTTTCTGTGTCTTCATAGTAACATATTCCTTATAAAGTAAGAAGAGTAACAACAGGCTTATTAGGACATATTGTCCAGAACTTAGTACATGGCTCCCGTAACTGCAAAATAACTTGTGAATGTTCCTGTTAGCCTTTCTAGCTTCTACATTAGAGGTAAGAAAAGAATAATAGAGTTAAAATGAGTGTTAGGTTACTCACATAGCAGTATCTTGTTATAACTTCTATTTCTCCTTAGACTAATCTTTTTCATTGAGAATTTTAGGTTTATTAACTCAGTACATAGCAATTCAGTTTGGTTCATCTAACATACACTATGACACTTGGAAGTGCAAATTGGCAAAGCCTCTTTAGAAAATTAGTTGGCATGATTTATGCATGATCCACACCCCAGCAATTCCACTCCTTGTTATACACTCAACAGAAACTCATGCCTGTGGTCACCAAAAACATGCACAAAAATATTCATAGAGGCTTTATTCATATGAACTCCAAGCTGTAAAGTACCTATACTATCAACAATTTAATGAATAAATTAGGCATGTTCACACAACTGAATTTTATATGTACGCACAGTGGCCAAACTACCACTTCACAGAAAAATATGATTGAATCTCATAAGCTTGATGCAGAATAAAAGAATTCAGTGCATTATGATAATGTGCATTTAGAAATTGAAAATTAGATCAAATTAAACTATGCTCTGAAAAGTCAGGAGTGGGGTTCCCTTTGTCAGAGAGTGGATAATGATAGAAAAGGGGCCTCAAAAGTGCTTTGTGGATGATTATGATGGTGTTTCTTGATTTAGAATGTGTTCAGTATGGGAAGACTGAAATTCAATTACAACTTCTGTACATTTATACATGTAAGTTGTACTTAAAGGAAACAAATGAAACCAAACCATCCAAAACTATTTCATTGCAAACCATCAATTTCTACTTTGGTGATTACTTACATGAAGGAACATGTGAAAGATTATGGTTTTCATTTTATTTTTATAATTTGATTATTCATGTGATTAGTAAACATATTCACTATGTTTGCATTCAAATGGTTCATTATATTGTTTGTGTCTGATTAGATTTAGCCATTAAAATTTGAATTTGTTTCAGTGTTAACTGTTGGGGGGGGTTATTGAATGATTTATCATCCAGTTTGAGTAAGTGTAACATTCTCTCATTGGATTCTGAAACACCAAGAGACCTTACAACCTAAAGTTTCCATTGCTTGCTTAGTCTTTTTCCAGGTTAATACATGGCACACACACACAAACAGATATTGGGAATCAAATGGCTGTCTCACAATGAGGAATGTTAACTGATAATAAAAGGCAGTGTAATTTCTGGAATCATAAATATGAGCTGACTGCACTTACTTACTCTAGGTTATTCATCTCTTTCTGCCAGTCTTTCGAGATTTTCTCGGTCCTTTCCTGTGTTTCACTAGATGGCTGGAGTTCGCTTCTTCATCTAATATTCTTTTAAATGTGAATAAATTCAGTTTCTTGTAAATACTCCAATATTTTTATATTCTTAAGCCCTCTTCACTACTGCTTCCTCGGGTAATCAGTGTTAATCTGACATTGCGGAAATCCAGATGTAAGACTATTTCCAAGTCGGATTTCACAAATACTTTCTTTAGGACTATTTTTCCTAAATGTTCACTTCACTGTTATCTATAGGGTAGAGTTCCTCACATACTTGTAGAGGGAAAATTTGTTTGTTATATGTTTTCAATGTGAAAATGGGTACAAAATATTTTCTTCCAATCTTAAGATATAGATAAGAAAACATGATCAGAATTGATGATCCTAGGCAACCCATTCTTTAACTTAAAAATTACTCTAAAATGTTTCACTTGTCAAACAACTCATTACAATTCCTCTTAAAAAGTGGCACTATGAAACCATTTTAGCAGATAGAAACTAAAATTTCATAATTTTTACACTAACCTCTCTACACTTGGCATAGTGAAACAACTTTGCTTCATTATCTTTCGGGCAGAGTAGATAGAAGATACATTTTTTTTTGAGACCGTATATGTATAAAAACATTCTAATTGTATTTGATTCATAAATTGTCTTGATATAGAATTCTAGGCTTGAGATCACATTTCATCATAATTTTAAAGGTATGGTTCATTACTTTCAGGTCCCACTTTTGATACTGAAATGTTTTTTTACTATTCACTGTCATTTTCTGTGCTTGCGTGTGTGCATGTGTGTGCATGTGTGCATGTGTGTGCATGTGTGCATGTGTGCGTGTGTGTGCATGTATGAGACAGAATATGGATGTGTCATATTTTCTGCCGACCTTTCAATACTATGATCTAAAATACTAAAATTTCTGCATGATATTATCTGACATATTTATGTTTTCAGCATTCATTGCACTGAGTACTTGATGGATCTTTTTTAAGAAGATTTATTTATTATGTATACAGAAAAGGGCGCCAGATCTCATGACAGATGAGAGCCACCATGTGGTTGCTGGGAATTGAATTCAGGACCTCTGTAAGAGTAGTCAGTGCTCTTAACCTCTGAGCTATCTCTCCAGCCCTTTATGGATCTTTTAAATACAGAATTTTAGATGACCTACATTAAAAATGTTCTTGTTTAATTTCTTTGCTAATTTCTATTTCATTTGCTTACTATTTGTAACTACCTATTCCAAAATTTAATGACTTAAAAATAGAAAAATTGTCATCTTTGAAGATTGCATGAATATCCAGGAATCTGCTAAGGTGGAAGCCACTTGAAAACTCACATGTTATTACAGTCTGATCATGAGAGAAAGTAGTGATATAGCCACCTGAACACATTACTGGCTGATTGATTCTTTAAAAATGTCTTCTTCATTTACATGTCTATCACCTCCTATAGCCTGATTAGAATCACTGATGATCAGCCAGACATTTACCTCCACATGCGAACTTCCCACATGTGATTACCTCGGGGTAACTTGTCACATGGAAGCTGGGTTTCCATTAGAGCACATATACTCATTGTTCCAGGAAATGGGAGCAAAAATCACTAATCCTTTGATGTTTGTTGAGCCTACTATTAAATGGGTCTGAATTGAAGAACACCAACAAAATGGCTTCTGTGAATGAGAGAGGATTTTCCACAAAATTACCTTCAGGTTTCATATGTATCATCAAATATTCTAGGTCTCTATTTGCCACTCTTTGGATTCAAACTGCACAATTAGCTCTTCTGAATCTTGCTGCAGATTTTAACTTAATTCTCTTTATAGTATATGAACCAATTCTTTTAAGCTTGGTTTTGTACACACATATCACTTCGTAGGAATTTCTATGAAGAACACTAACTAATGCAGGAACCTCTACTCCACATCCCTGTTCTTGGTTTTTCAGGATACAGACATGTTAGACAAATTAACTGCACATATGTCTGTTGTGCTATATGATCCTATCACCTAGTGACATCCAAGTCATTGTGGTTTCTACATTCTGTGGTGTGCTCACTAAAAACTTAAGGAAACATTTCTCATACTTTCTCTTCTTCTGTAATGAATATTTGACTGAATATCCAGGCTTACATATTCAGTCAGAAGTTTCGATGATTCATCTTTAGAGAAATTCAGTAGATAAAGAGAAAAGGTTGGGCTGGAGAGATGGCTCAGCAGTTGAGATCTCTGGCTGCTTTTCCAGAAAACCCAGGTTCAATTTCCAGCACCCACAGGGCAGCTCACAACTCTATATAATTCCAGTTTCAAGGGATCTGATACCACCCTCTTCTGGCTTCCTTGAACACTGCATGTAAACGGTGCACAGACATACATGTATCATACACATAAAAAATAGTAAAGTAATTTTTAAAGAGATAGAGATGACAGATGGATGGATGGATGGATGGATGGATGGATGGATGGATGGATGGATGGATGGATGGATGGATGGATGGACAGGTAGATAGGTAGGTATATAGATGATAGATAGATAGATAGATAGATAGATAGATAGATAGGGGGTTCATGTAGTGTAATATTGGTAATTTAATATTGTTCATGAATTGTCCAACTTCCTACAAAATATCCCATGCCCCTAATTGGCAAACTCCACTCACTGTTTTAGCACCTGGTTCTTAAGTTATGAGGCACTTGGGGCTGGAGAGATGGCTCAGCTGTTAAGATCATTTTGTTCTTCCAGAGCAGAGCTTCTCAACCTTCCTAATGCTCAATCCTTTAATACAGTTCCTCATGACCCTCAACAATAAAATTATTTTCATTGCTCCGTCCTAACTGTAATTTTGATACTATTGTGAGTTGTAATGTAATATCTGATATGCAGGATGGTCTTAGATGACCCCTGTGAAAGGGTCGTTCAAAACCCCAAACATATTAAGACCCACAAGTTGAGAACCACTGTTCTAGACAATCCATGTTTTGTTATCAGCATACCTGTGATTCCAACTTCCTTTTCTGGCTTCTGCTGAAACCAAGCCCACAGGTGTTGCCCAGCTATACATGCAGGAGAAATACCCATACACATAAAATTAAATTACATTTATTTTAAAAGTCACAATGTGCTTATGAAAATGATGTTACTATGAAAGCCAGAGGACAAACAGGCAGTAGAAAACTGTTGTAAAATTGATACCAAGAAAAGGAGGAGAAAAAAGTATCAATGAGCAGGAGCAGAATGATGAGAAAAGCAGAAAAATACAGAATAGGAAAGAGTTTAGGATATTAAAATTAAACAGAAATTTGAAAGTAATTTTTACCAATGACCAGGTTGGAAGGAGCAAGTGGTACAATGGATGATACATTTCGTTGTGTATCATCCAGTTTAAAGTGTGTTCTTGGAGGCTGGAGTGATGGCTCAATTGTTTGTTGAGTGCTTTCTCTTCCCCAAGAGGACCCAGGTTTGATTCACAGCACTCACACAGTGGCTCACAACTATCTGTAACTCCAATCTTAGGGCATCCAACATCCTCTTTTGGCCTCACCAATGCACTAAATGCAGGAGGTGCACAAACATACATGTAGGCAAAACACCCATATCCATTTTTAAAAAATGAAAAAAGTATGTCCTTGAAAGAAGAAAAATAAAGAAGCCAAATAAGAGAGAAAATATTATTTTCATTAGGAGTGAATCCAGGAGACTCAACATCTATGCAGTAGGAGTTAGAGCAGAGAAAGTGAACTGTGATAGCTAACGCTCAACGATAATTGCTCAATGATCATGACTTTTCAGATTCTTGTGTTTACCAACTTGCTTTTCTTTGAATTCAGACTGGCATTTTGAGTTGATTTTGACCAATAAATGGAATTAGTGCTTTTTACTCTAGGTCTAGTGTTTGGGTCTCTTGGAATTCTGGAGGAAGTCATCTACCATGGAAAAGTTGGCGTCCTGAAACCCCTTTGCTGTAAAGAAGCCCAAGCTAGTCATATATTATGGTTTGAATCTGAAGTGTTCCCAACAGCCTCATGATTTGAGTGCTTGTCTAGTAGCTGGTAATGCTATTTTGGAAGGCTTTAGAACCTTTAGAAAGTGGACTCTTAGTAGAAGTAGGTCACTGGAGAGGATCTTAGCTGTTTATAAGCCAGCTCCTGGTTCTGGCCTCTTTCTCTTAAACTTGTTCTGATATAGTATAGGAGATTCCTGCACATATACCTACCACCATCAGTATGGCCATGCCTTTTCTACCATGATGGACTGAGACTGTCTAATACTGTAAATCTGAATAATTAATTCCTCCACTAACTTGTTTATGTTAATAATTTTGGTCACAGTGACATGAAAATAACTAATATAGTTTATTTATTATTATATACATTAAAATATTTTAAGTTGTAACACTGACAAGTGACTTACCCTTTCTCATTTCTAAGTTCTTTTTTCTACAAATACCAAATTCCAAAATTCTAATGGCAGGATGGCTTGTGGATTTAATATATTTGAGAGAGAACATAACCTAGTCCAAATCCTAGAAATCGTAGCTTTTCTACTAATTCATTTGATTAAAATTTTCTACTTTAGTTTCCTCATCTATAAAGTGGAAATAATGCTAACATCTGCCTCAAAGGGAAATCCAAACGCTTTTACAAAAAAAAAATGTGTAATCTGTGTAAGCTGCTGAGAAGCGGATCTGACACATGGGAAACAATGAATACTAAACATTCCTTCCCTTACTTGAAAATAGTCTTATAAGCTACTTTTAAAGTATTTCAAATTCACACACCTCCTTACTTCACAATTTCTTCTTTCGATTGTGGAAAACACATATACGCATATCAATTCCCATTATATAATCAGAAACTTGGTTTCTACAAATACCAGAGTTCATTTATGCTCTTTAGTATATTTCAACAAGCCTAGTTTGAGTAATCTAGTTAAAAGGGATTAAAGGCACAGGCTGTCAAGTACACATATAGTAAATCATAATTTTGGTTCCTAGGACTACTTAATTTCAGTGTTTATCTTTATAAAGGAAGGAAAACCACTTTGATCTATACTGCTATGTGATTCTTGACATAATTAGAAAGATGGTATTTTTGAGAAATGTTTTATCTCATTATTTATTTCTATTTTATGTGCAGTGTTTTGCCTGTGTGTATGTCTGTCTGTGTGAAAGTGTCAGATCTTGGAATGATAGACAGTTGTGAGCTGCCATGTGAGTGCTGGGAATTGAACCAAGTCCTATGGAAGAACAGTCAGTGCTCTCAACTTCTGGGCCATTTCTCCAGCCCATATGGGAAACATTTTAAAGCAAAGACATTTACCAATCAGAGTGATCAACTTAAAAGGACAATGTTGGGAAACTATTACTTCATGTAAAATTGGCCTTTCAGCTACTTACTATTTTCTTCTGTAAGAAGTCAATGTAATTTGAAACACTATCATATTTATGAAATCCAATTGATATCATCTAAATATAATATTAATTATTTGAGAATATATATATAGTGTACTTCAATTATATTCATACCCCTTTTTCTCACCCTAACTCTTCCCAGGTCCACTCTAACATCCCTAACCACCCCCCAGATGAATTATTATTAATGACAGGTGATAGGACTAAGACTTTTTCTTTGAGCAGAGGGTCGAACCCAGGGCCTCGTGCTTGCTAGGCAAGCGCTCTACCACTGAGCTAAATCCCCAACCCTTGGATTAAGACTTTTTAAACAGTCAAATAATTCCTTTTTCTTTTTAGTATTTATTCTTTAAAGTATTTTGAACATACACACTTCTCCATTCTCCTCTTTCATCCTCCACCCACTCTTGCCAAACTTCTTTCCACCAAAGTTCACCTCTTTCCTTTCAGTCTCTCTCCTCCTGCCTTCCACCCGTCTCTCTCTCTCTCTCTCTCTCTCTCTCTCTCTCTCTCTCTCTCTCTCTCTCTCTCTCTCTCTCTCTCTGTGTGTGTGTGTGTGTGTGTGTGTGTGTGTGTGTGTGTGTGTCTCACTGTGTTTAATTACAGTGGCTTGCATGAACACAGGACACGGGTGAGAGGTTATTTACTGGATCATGGGCTACAGCACTGAAGAAAATGACTTCTCCTCTTCCAGTCGCCATTATCTGCTAATGGCTCTTGAGGGAAGGGTGTGGCCTCGTGAACTGCTTCCCCATCCTTGATGGAATATGGTAAAGCCCATCTTGTGTAGTTCTTGTACAAGGAAGCACGTGTGCTTTTTACGATAAGAATGAATTTTATCCATCATGTAAATATCATAATAAAAAACCTCTGTATTCTAAAAAAGCAATTCAAATAAGCCATTTACCTGTTTGGTACAGATTTCGTTT
The DNA here is from genome assembly GCF_903995425.1 of Onychomys torridus. Taxonomy (NCBI): domain Eukaryota; kingdom Metazoa; phylum Chordata; class Mammalia; order Rodentia; family Cricetidae; genus Onychomys; species Onychomys torridus. The sequence continues at coordinate 97,084,882 of NC_050466.1, forward strand.
TTAACATAGGTGTGGCTAAGCCACAGCGGATTTGGTGGGCTTTTTCTCCACTTCTGATATTAAATAACTTGTTTTAAAAGGATTGCCTTTTTTTAAATTTTGCAAAAGTGCTTCATTAACATTTTCAAATATTTAATTATTTTAAGACAAAAATATTACTGATTGAGGATTATCAAAAGCTGCTTTTAAATTTTTTCTCAAATTCCTCTGTTGTTACAAAGTCACTAATAACATCCATTTTATTATAGTTTATGATATTAGACTTTAGTTATGACATACATTATTTATCTCCTGTCTCTATCTTCCTAACTACGGTGTTTTAAAAGGATTGATAATTTATCTACTGAGGCTGAGCTCCCCACAATCCATCTATCTTTGCATTGTGTCCAGCTGTGGTTTTCTGTTGTGATCTCCTTTTGATAACTGGCTGTCCAGTACAAAGTACTCAGCCCTGAAGCCACATGAACACCAACAACAAACAAACACAACTCAGTAGGCTATATTTATATAAATACAATTATACATACCTATATAAGGTAGCAGGCACATTCCTAAAAATTATGTATAATTGTTCTGTTTTTCAACTTACTTCAATAAGCTGAATTACAAGTTATTTACTGCTGTGGTATTAATGGGAAATATTCCTAAAAGATTCATGGGTTTGAGTAGGACACCTAGACAATTATCCTGTTGCTGAGATTGTAGAACCTTAAGGAGGTAGAGCCTAGCTGAAGAAGGAGATTGTGGAGGGCAGGTCCTGAGGGTTATAGGCTAGGCTCCTTAGACATGAGCTTTCTGCTTACGGGTGGGTACCATGTGAGCAAGCTCCCACAGTCATAAACTACTCCATTTTAGTCGTAATTGTTTCCCATGCTCATGGACTCCCTCTTCTGAACTGTACATCAAAGAAATCCTTTATTCACTACCTTGTTTCATTTAGGTACTTGGTCATAGGGAGATAAAGTTAGCTTAACACATCTAGTTACAGGGAACCTGGTAATTTTGTTAAGTTTAGTTTTATTGTTTTATATACATATACAATGTTATTCTTTGAGCAATTCATGAATGTATAAAATGTGTTTTGACTATATGCACTCTCATCTACCTCCAACTCCTCCCAGGTCCCCTCCCCCCACACACACAATGCCTTCCTCCTCCCAACTTTATAACCTCTTTATAAATGATCCACTGATTCCAATTAGTGCTGCCCATATGGTCATGGGTGTGTGGCCATCCACTGGAACACGGGCAGTGTAATTTTAATTTTTTTATGCTTCTAAGAAAACTTTGATTCTAGTATGTATTCCTTCCTATATCATACTTATTGGTGGGGAAACTTTAAAGTCATGCTGCAAAATTTTAGATAAAATTTCAGCACTATGTAGTTACCAAATCACTTTTTCTGCTGTTAGTATCTCATGAAAACCTTGTGTTGCTGGTGAAATAAACAAAGATGTCCCCTATTACTAAAGAAACATTAAGTGGTATTCATGAACAACTTTTCTCTATGGGGAGCCCTATAGAATGCCTTTTTATACTTGGGTTATTGCCTCTTTAGATGAGACCATTTTACTACCGATTTGTGTCCTGTTTTACCTCCACCTCCGATGATACTTGCTCTGTGAATCAGCCAGCATTCCTTCTATTCTACTGAGGCTTATGGCAAAATAGATAAAGCAAAATTTTGATAGTGTGGAGAATATGAGATACAATTAAAACATCAATGAACAAAATTAAGACCTCAGGAAGTCAGTTTACTTTAGTATACTAGAATGAAAGAACACCTCTAGTGTTGTAAACCCTGTTCTTGTTATGTAAATGCTTTACACACTTAATATTATAAGGTCAAGCTAGCTGCTTTGCATAGAGCTTAGGGTTTCACATGAAAAGAAAGCTTACTTATTACCATAGTTCTGTCCAGTCACCTGGGGTGTCCTTATAGAGAAAACTGGGAGTGTTACTCTGACAACACAAGGGATTAAGACACCGACTTCTATGTGGGGTGTTCTAGCAGTATGTTTGCTATCATTGTCTAATAATGATGGCCAATGAACTCTTGATCCTCCTGCCTCTACCTTCAACTCTTAAACCTGCAACAAAAAAGCACAGCACTTTTGTAATGTGCTTTGCACATAAGTAACATATCAAAGGAAATCACTGATCATACTGTAACACAAACAGCCATAAGTGTTCATGGCAGATTTGTAGCTGATACAATTTAGAAGCAATATAAATACTCATGAAAAAATAAAATATGCTTTCACTGAATGGGATATCCTTAAGATATAAAAATGAATGATACATAAACCAATGCACTGAATACTTTGAAATGATTAAAATGTTGAATTTTATGCTTTATTAATTGTATTTCAATAAAAAAAACCCTCAAATGTTTTTCTGAACACAAAATGGGAGAAAAATCAAGGATGTTAACATCCCACTGAACTACAGATTTTGAAATATCACAAACCATAATGATCTTTGTGGAACTTTTTTATTATGATAAACCCAGCAAAACTTTGTGCATACACATATAATCAAAACTGCCCTCCTGAAATAAACATTCAAATTTATTCAAAAATGAAATTAAGATTTTATATTCTTTCCAAGCTACTAATACAGTTATATTTGGTAATGGCAATTCTAACTCTTAACATTACCTGAAAATAGTTGACCTTCTTTATAAAAGCAACCTACAGAACTACAGCAAAGTTGTACCAAACTCTTTCTTTTGGAATTCTCCTACTTTGCAAAATTATCACGTATAAGAATAAAATTGAAACTCAAAGATTTAATACATAACTTACACACAGTGAAATTCACAAAGTTGCAAGTATACATTTTAATTTTTGCACTACCATAATCACAAATGTATAAAGGTGTCATGTTAGGTGTTTTGCAACTAATAACCTGTATGATGATGTTCCAAGATTGAATGATGCTAAAGAAAAGCACTGTTTATAAAATATCTGATAAAAATATTTATCTCTATTAACATTACAACAGGAAGGTACATGTTACCGAATGATGATATCACATAGGGCAGTTTTAGACAATGTGCAGAGACCCCTCTTCTTCTTCATCTTGTTGGAAATCTTGGTTTTCAGCTTCTTTTTCAGCCTCCACCTTGTTTTCATTGTTTCCTTCCCCTGCAACCTCTTTTTCTTCTCCTCCTTCCTCCTTTCTATCTTCCTCTTTCCCGTCATCTTTCTCCTTGCCCTCTTCCTCACTCTGGCCTTCCTTCCCATCTTCCTTAGTTTCCTCTTCTTCGTATTTTCCACCTTCCTCCTCCTGTTCTTTCACTTCTTCCTCCACTTCAGCCTCCTCTTCTTTATCATCTTTCTCCTCTTCCTTCTTCCCATCTCCTTCCTCTTTGTTGTCTTCTTCCTTATTGTCTCCTTTCTCTTCAGCATCTTTGTCCTCCTTCGCAGCCTCACATTCTGCTGCATCGGTTTTCTCTTCCAGGACTTCTTCCCTTTCTCCATCTTTCACCTCCTCACCATCATCTTTCACCTCCTCACCATCATCATCTTTGTACTCTTTTCCAGTTTCCTCTTTCTCCATGTTTTGGACATTTTCCTCTAGCTCCTCCTCCTCCTCCTCCTTTCCTTCTGCTGCCTCTGCTTCTTTCTTTTCTCCTCCGTCTTCTTCAGTGTCTTCATTCATCTGTTCCTTTATCTCCTCAGCTTCCATTTTAGGAATGGCTGCCTAGACAGAATGAGGAAAAATAAGACTGGAAATTTAGATCTGTTGTCTCTCACAGGTTGGATCAGATGATCTCTTTTTCATGAAATGCCTAATTAAATTTCTTTTGCCAGAAAGTAGTTTTCCTATGGAAAAACCAGGATATAAGGAAAATATTCTAAACAATATATAAGTATAGTATCTTGATATAAAACACCACAAATAGATGTCTTAACCAATAAACTCAGTAAAGCTTGTCTATATCAACAAGTTTCATTACCAATTTGAGGAAACAAAGTAAATAAACAAATGATGTTTATTTATTCTGTGTCATAAATTTTCAGTAAGTATAACATGTGGAGATAAAGAACTCCTTGTGAAAATAATGCTGTTTTTTCTTTGGAGACAAGGCTGTCCTTGAACTCACAGTGATTCTCCAGCTTGCACCTACCAAATACTGAGTGTGGTGGTTTGAATAAGAATGGCCACCACAGGCTCATATATTTGAACGCTTAGTCATCAGGGAGTGGCACTACTTGAGAAAGAATAGAGGTATTAGCCTTATTGGAGTAGGTGTGGTCTTGTGATGGCCACTAAAGTGGTGGGCTTTGAGGTTTCAGAAGCTCAAGCCACACCCAGTGTCATTCTCTTCCTGCTGCCTGCGTAGAACCCTCAGATACTACCACTACTACTACTTCCTGGTTGTAGAACACTCAGCTATTACTCCAACACCATATCTGCCGGTGTGCTGCCATGCTCCCATCATGATGATAATTGTCTAAACCTCAGAAACCGTAAGCCAGCCCCAATTAAATGCTTTCTTTTACACAAGTTACTGCAGTCATGGTGTCTCTTCAAAGCAATGAAGCCTTAGGGTCCTAGGGTAACAGGCATGAACCACCAAGCACAATGTATATTTGTGCTTTTGTGTGTGTGTATGTTTGAGACAGCATCTCATTATGTAGCTCTGCTGTCTTGCATCTCACCCCTTTCACTCCTGTTGACCAGGCTGACCTCTACATCACAAAGATCCCCCTGCCTCTGCCTACTGGCACATTTGTGCTTTGAAAAAACAAAAAAGTGCTGGGCGGTGGTGGCGCACACCTTTAATCCCAGCACTCAGGAGGAAGAGCCAGGTGAGTCCGAGGCCAGCTTGGTCTACAGAGTGAGATCCAGGACAGGCACCAAAAAAACTACATGGAGGGGTTGGGGATTTAGCTCAGTGGTAGAGCGCTTGCCTAGCAAGCGCAAGGCCCTGGGTTCGGTCCTCAGCTCTGAAAATAAAAGACAAAAAAAAAAAAAAAACTGCATGGAGAAACCCTGTCTCAAAAAACAAAAACTAAAAATAAAAAAATAAAAAACAAAAATTACTAAAAAATCTTATATGATTACTTAGAGTTTACATATATGTAATGTTTGATTTGACATCTTATTTTAGGTATTTTACTAGAATACGTAAAGTGTAGGATACATTAAATATATTAAGCAAAATCTATTAAAAACACAATACGTAGCTGGCCATGTAACACATTGATAGAGTGCTTGCATGCATAAAGCTCTAAGTTGGCTCCCCAGCCTGGTATAAATGAGGTGTGTGTGGTGGTGCAGGCAGGCCTGTAATCATAGCATTTAGGAGGTGGAGGCAAGGAGGATCAGAAGTTCCAGGTCATTCTTGACTATACAATGAGTTTGAGGCCATCCTGGGCTATGAGACTGTGTCTGGAAAAAAAAATCTATGATAGTTTGTTTTACCACCCACAGAGGAAATAAATACATAGTCTTTTTCTGGGAAAAGAAGTTACAAATAGTCCATGTGTTGACAAAAGGAATGGAAGTTTGGCCTATATTTAATAAGAGCGTTATAGCTGTGGGAAGTCCTGTTTGCTGGCATTGGTAAAGCAATAGCCATGCTAAGCAACTCCTTTTGTAACACTTCCTGCAATGCTCATATGTTCAGTTCATTCTCCATTGAGATGCCAGTAGACCACAGAACCACTATTCATTTACTATTTCTGTGTTTAAACTAAATGGCAACGACGATTGCTTTCACTTGCAAGGTTAAGTTTTCAAGAAGATAGAGCTGTTAACGTTTCAAGATACCTCCATCATTTTGGCTTCTCCGTTTTCGGCATTTTCCATGTTGCACTCTTCTTTACCATCTTCTGGCTTGGGTTCAGGAACTGTTATGGCGCCTGCATCCTTGTTTTCTTCCACAACAACATTTGTGGTCTTCGCTTTCTGTCCAGCAACGAAAATAATAAAAATACACACTTTAGCTGCTATGTTAATTAAACCACTAAAGTTACATTAACAGCTGATAAAACAATTTAGGGAGAGCTTTATATACTGTACATAAGTCTGATAATGATAAAATTAACACAGACCTCTTTCAGAGTTACCCCTAAAGCAATATTAAAAATGAATTCTTAGCTGGGCGGTGGTGGCGCACGCCTTTAATCTCAGCACTCGGGAAGCAGAGGCAGGCGGATGTCTGTGAGTTCAAGGCCCCAGCCTGGTCTACAGAGTGAGTTCCAGGACAGGCTGCAAAACTACACTGAGAAACCCTGTCTCGGAAAACAAAATAAACAAACAAACAAACAAACAAATAAATAATTATTTTACCCTGATATAAATTAAAGAAATCTGCTTTTGTGCTGACTGCATTGAGAAATAACAAGTTACTGTTCACTCGTGCCCACCACGTCCAATTCCCAGCATCAAGTTAGACTGATAAATTGAATGTCTCTTACAAAAAGTCAATTTATTGCTGTCTGGTCTAATCATTAGCAATAGGGTTGTGTTAATTATAAAGTCTCCATTGGTAGTAATTAAGAGAAATGTCATGTTGGTGAGAAGATCAATTTAGACACATTTAGAAGAGATCATGGGATGCAGCTATTTATATGTGTAAGCCATACATTTCCTTGAACTTTTTTTGCTATAAGAAAGGTCTTTGCTTAAGTGTATACACAGTAGGAAGATCATTTATTTAAGATGCTGGAGAAATCTATTTAGATTCTAAATCTTCCAATTATCTAGTGTTTTCTTGAGGAAAAGTGTAAATCTCTTTCAGACCATGTTTTCATATATAAAAAGATAATACACACTCACCACAGAGACACATTATAAGAGTCAATTAGGAAAATCCTATGGAATTGTGTTAGAAATTATATACCGCATCATACACAAAAGCTATTATTCTGCTAACAAATGAGAAACAGAGGTCTGAGAAATATAAATAATAATAATAATTTTAAAGTATATGATTACATAATACCCATCCTGATTTATTCCTATGCTTTTCCCTGTCCTTCTCCTCTCAGAGCAACTTGCTGCATCAATATGTAAATCGATTGATCAAGACAGTTAAACAGCATTTAAGAATTTTTAAATTAAAAACTACCAATAGCTTCTTACATAAATGATCATAGTTTGTTGTGTCTTCAGTCAGAAAATGATTAGATGATCTCAAAAATTCTTTTATTTTCCAGGGGAGGGCACAAACGCAGCCTCCCCACTACCATAAATGATGCAGTTACGTTTCCCATGCTGGGGAAATCGCAGGGGTCAGCGCATCCGGAGTGCAATGGATGAGCCTCTCCCTGGGAAAACCACCTTAGTGATCATGGTAGCCCCCCTGCCGGGTAAGTAGTCAAATATTCTTGTGGTGCTTTATTTTATTTTATCTATTTTTTTGGGGGGTAGGGGAAGGATGTATTTATAGTCTATTATCTAGGGAAGTCAGGGCAGGAACCTGGAGACAGGTGCTGAAACAGAAGTCCTGGAAGAACAGTGTTTACTGGCTTGCTCTCATCAAATATTCTTTACAGCTTTAATCTTTTCTGATTTTTGTCATTCGACCAAGTGTTAGAAAAAAAATGTGGAATAAAGCAATTAAGAGTTAACTTGGGTTGGGGATTTAGCTCAGTGGTAGAGCGCTTGCCTAGCAAGTGCAAGGCCCTGGGTTCGATCCTCAGCTAAAAAAAAAAAAAAAAGAGTTAACTTAATATTGACTTTATTTTTCTTTCAGCCTGTCATTAGCTATAACATTCAAGCAAAGACATCTATAGAACATCATTTGACTCCATTTAGAGCAACATACATGAACTCACTTCCTGAAGTACCAAATATTAGTTGCTGCTACTATTATAATAATGCACTATTTGGGTTACTGAAGTTTGCAGCCTTTGTTTTCCCAGGAATATTGGTATTTTAGTGATTAAATCTCAAAGGCACATACATTTAACATGTCTATCCACCAACATTTTTTATTTTACATTTACAATATTATGCTGTAATTACCAAATTAAAATGCTAAGACCCAGCTACCAATCCCCAAACATATACAAATATTCACCACCCAGTAGAGTTATATGTACTGTATGGTACATTATATTTCTGGTTAAGCAGACTATGAAGAAAAGAAAAGGATCAGTTGTGTGCACCCTCACAATTTATTTCTTTAAGAAAAACCACACACACACATTTTCTTCAACCTTAGATTTGAATATTTACCCTTGGAGTCGATGCTCTTTTAGGCTTCAACTCTGGTGGTGTAAAGGGCACAGGCATCTGCAGTATATAAGAAAAGAGGAAGAAATCATAGTTGAAGAAAGAGCACGAGCAATGAAATCTATGGGTATGGTTTAAACTAAGCACTAGGAACAAAAAGAAACCCTTTTCTTTAATGTGTAAAGTTTATCCCATAACCCTTCCAAATAGGCCTCATATTAAAGATAATAGTATGTACGATTCCCTAATTCTAAAACCTCCTTTCCATGATACAGGGGCAGCCTTTTACAGAGACCACTTACAGCAGACAGTCGGGCTGATCTTCTCTTTGGCTGGAAGTGGAAAAAAAAGTCAAAAGAATTATGGATGAAAAAAACAAAACAAAAAAAATAGAATTATGGATGTACAAATCTAGAATTATTTTTATTGAGAAAATATTTGGTGTAACACCGTGAATATTGCTATTAAGGCAGTGATTATAAATTTGATTAAGGAATACCATAGTAGACATATCTGACCCCCCCTTTTCATATGGTAAAGAGAATAAAATCCCATGACAAGCCTCTTTCACTGAGCTAAGTCAGCAAAGTTGCTATTATCAAGGAGCACATTTTAAAATGAAAATATACCTTTTTGCTCACCAACTGACAAAGCAGAATTGAAGCCTAAGAAGGTGCTCCCTGCATGCTATAATAAGCACAGTAGGACCCTAAATTCCAAAAAGTCTGTCATTTTCATTAATGTACTTTGACAGAGCACTGGCACACACAACATTAGTACTCATTTGGTGCAAATATAACCACCAGATTAAATTTTTACCTAGTTATATGTATTTAGTTTCTAAAATGGGTGCATTTCTTTTTTTCAGGGAAACTCACAAACTAAAGACACTCACCTCCTGACTGGCATCACCTGCAGCCTATGTAGAGGGAGAAAAATACAAACGAGAAATAGGGTAATCAATACAAACACGTAGACCAGAAAATATCGCCGATGGATTATAATTACAACTCTAGCCACTTGAGACTTTTTCCCTGGGTTCCCGCTCCAGCAGCCACGTGTTTTTTTCTAGCAGCTATTCTACATCTGCTGTATGGGAAATATGAAACGTACACCAAGACGCAAGTTCATGTTCAAGACCGGTTTTCAAAGAGTCAGCGTAACCTTTTTATGTAAACAATGTCTTTTAAAAACAAACCATTTTTATTTTGAAATCCACCTGCTCTAATGTTAAAGCCAAAACAAGGGTTGGGGCGGGACGAACGAGGGCGGAGCTTCTTGCAGTTTCCCTCTCTTGCCTTACGTTTGCTATGCAATTGTGTCTATCTGACCTGCTCTACTGATTATGGACTATTTTCCTCCCCAAGTTCTACATACAAAACAACAACCCCACCATACTTTCAAGGACGAACGTCTTTGTTCTAACGTCAGCGTTTTATTCGGAGAAGCAGGCGGAGGATTTTAAAACTTCCCGCCACTACCTGCTACTAGGTTGCTGCTGTCAGCTCTGCAAAAAAGCAAGATCCATTGCACAAGCCGAAAAGAGCCTGGCGGGAGCCTGGGGAAAGGGGGTGGTGATTAGAAACAATTGCTTTCGGTATCTGAGTAGCCCTTTACCCTGGGAATTACCAGGCTATTATTTCAACGATTCATACAGCCCAGAGCACTGAGGAATTCAGTGTCGTTTCTATGTTCCAGGAATACGGAAGGCGGACGGATTCACAAGAATATAAAAACAATTATAAGGCTTTTACATTAACACAGTGTTTTACGATTTCACCAAGCAATGAAACAGCGCTCCATTTTAGTTGTAAGAGACTCGGGAGAAAAAAAATAAACACAAATACTGATCGTTAACTTATTTCCTATCTATGCAGAGACAGGAATTTTGAAGTGAAGGTTTACAGAAGACCTGTAGCCCCTGGTAGCTCAGATCAACTCCCCAGTATCTAAAGTGAACAAATCCCACGCCGCCCCACCATCCGACGCTGGTGTTTTTCGGACGCGGCTCTCTAATCACCTTTCCACCTTTAACTAGAGAGTTCCGAGAATGCCAAATCTCTCAGATCTAAAGTTTCTAATTACAGCGGTGAATCTCTCCCTTCTCTAGGACAGTTTGAAGTCTGCGCCGCCTAATGGCACAGGATTACCATTGCATAGCCATCTGGCATGACAAGAAGTGGAGGAGGGAAGAGGGGGAAAAAAGGAAAAAAGAAAACGGAAAGAACAAAGGCAAAAACAAGAGAAAGCCGGGGCTTTCGTTCCCCCAAACGGGACGGTTCCCGGAGAAAAACTGGAGGTAGAGGAGGAAGCTGGTGCTGGAAGTATGGTTGGGAGAAGAGTTCTCCAATAGGGTAAGCGGAGGAAGGGGGGTGGGGTAGGAAGCGACAGCACAGCGCTATGGCTGTTTGTAATTCAGCATGGAGACACCTCTCAAACGATTCTCTCCCTTAAACAAAACAAGCCAAAAGTGAACTACCAGTTGCATACGAGACCTTCCGAAACCAAACACAGATGGCTCGCTACCTTTCCCTCGCCTTCCATTCAGAACATCACAAAAATCAAACTAGAAGCCAAAATGCTCTTTCAAAAAGATAGAAATCTCTGCCGTAGGAAATATGTATTTCGGAAGCTAATCACCCGTCTATCTTCCCATTTCACTTACCTTTCTTTTGGGCATTGTTGCAGCTCTCCGCAGGAGATCCTTAGGCAGGAGGGAAAAATGCCAAGAGGAGTCTCCGTCTGACCGCTCCGCGAGCGACTGAGTTTTCAATGAACTAATTGCAGCACGATATGTTCTCGCGTCCCCCCTCCCCCTAAAAAAAATCTCTCGTTATTGGCAACATTAAACACGCCAAGACGCAACCAAACTACGTGAATGGTTAGCCGAAGTGGGAGCCAGGTTGGAGTGACAGGCCGTCAGGCCAATGAGAGGAGGTGGCCGGCTCGGAAGGCGTGGCCCGCGAACTTGCCCGAAGCTCTCCTACGTTGCCGGCTTTGACTGCCTCTGGGTGCCGGAGTCCATGCACTTAGCAGACGCCTAGGGCTCCAACGTGACCAGCAGGAAATCCAGTTTTCTTGCCTTTTCACCCTTTTATGTTATAACAACAGGCGAAAGCTCAAACAACAGTTGGTTTTTTTCCACGATCTCCGATCCCCCCCCCCTTCTTTCTTCGAGCGGGGTGGCGGGCCCTTTTGAGACTAGATTGAGCCAGAGCTCTGGTCTTTCCCAGTTGGCAAGAGGGTGAGGTTGAAGTGACAGGAGCACCCATTTAGAAATAGGAAAAAGAGTGGGAACGCTTCTGGTCGCGAGAACTTCCCGCCAAAGCTGAACTGTGGTCCTGGCTTTAGAAGGGTGCCGAAACTGCGCGCCTCCCGCAGGTGGAGAGTAGCAATAAATCTGGGACCTGGAAGAGCAGGAGGCTCCTGCAGGCCGCCTACCTTCTAAAAGAGCCATTACGCCAACTGGAGGGAGTTCACCAAGAATTGAATGGGGCCACGCGGGAAGTCTGTAATAGCAGATTTCTACCCAGAGGAGAACCATTGGATTTAATGGTTTCGTAATTCAAAGGTGATGTTTAAGATTATATATAAAACAAAACAAAACCGTTCCTTGTCTTCATTACTGAAACTTGAGGTATCTCCTTATTTTTATTTTTATTTTATTTTGCTCACAGAAGTGCCCTCCTAAACCCATTCTAGTCTCAGGTAGTGTTTAAGTAGCAGCATTCTGTTTTGAGAATCTTCCATTTGTCTTCTGGTGTCAGAGTCTAGGACCTAAACGTTTGGAAAAAGAATAGAATAAGATGCCTAGAAATAGTTATGGATAAAACAGAGTGCTGAGGGCTGCTAATAGGTACTGGAAGGAAGCACGCAGGTCCCTGCAGCCTTTTTTGAGATGTGGTTTGCTTTGCTCGCTGAAAGAGCTATTTGTATTTAAATGTGCTTCTACAACAGTCTACATTCCCTAAACTGAAAGACTAATCAAAAAAGGAAATTAACCTTTTAAACAGTTACTTAAGAATTTAGGCCCTGGCCTGGTGCTGCATGCCTTTAATCCCAGCACTTGGGAGGCAGAAGCCTGTGGATCTCTGTGAGATCAAGGCCAGCCTGGTTTACATATCAAACAAGCCAGAGCTACCTAGTGAAACCCTGTCTATTATTACCTAGTGAGACCTCCAATTCTATTATGTAACTTAAAGAAAAAACAGACTCAGATGACTCATCAGTTAAGAGCACTGGCTGTTCTTCCAAAGGACTCAGGTTCAATTCCCAGCACACACATGGCAGCTCACAATTGTCTGTAACTCCAAGATCTGACACCCTCACACAGATATACATGCAGGCAAAACACCAGCACACATGAAATATATATATTTCCCATTTAAAAGAATTCTAACCAGGATTGGGAGTGGCAATGTGAGATATTGAGATCCAAGCCATTCTAGGCTACATACGCATCCTGCCACAAACAGACAAACATGACTGCTCTCTGATCTACACAATGCCAAATTACCTGTTCAATCTAAACTGCACCCTGACAGAGCCTTTCATTTTGAATCTTGCCCCTTCTTTCCTAGCATTTTGCACGTGGAGTTAAACAAACCACTTACACTAAGACCTACTGAACCTATGGCCCTAACTTCACATTGCATTCTTATTCAAGTAGACAAAGCAGAAAGGCACATTTAAATCTGCTTCCTTCACCTGCAGTTATGTGCCATCTGACCAGGCTCTAGATGTGTTTTTTAGTTACCTTTATGGTGAAAGCTTTGTTGGAAGAACCTAGGTATGTTTCAGTAATTTAATTTTCTGAGAGAAAATTGGTTTCAATATAAGAATTGTCTCATAAGGATAAGGAAAAAATGAAGAGAATGAAAACGTGTTAGCACTGGAATGCATTCATTCAACAAATTCTTATTTACTATTATTTTGTGGGTAGGACTTTTGTTTTTGTAGACTAGCTTATAAAAATGCAAACCCTTGTGGCATGCAAAGTTGCAGTGCACAGTCTCTGCCCTTAAGGATTTTTGTAGCTCTGTAGGATTGAGAAAACAGATGCATACGTATCTGCAAATCAAAGTTGCATGTATTATATGAATGGTGAAGTTTATATTTAATAATCCAGCTCAGGCGATGGTGCCGAGTTGGGGGTGGGAAGGCTCTTTTTTAAACTGAGGTATTTGAAGAAGGCTTTTGTTGGAGCAGTGGTGTCTGGCTCTGAACCCTTGTGGAGATTGTTACACTGTAACAAATGCCGAAGCAGACAAAGTTTGTACTTGTTGAGGGAACAGACTGCTCAGTCCCAGTAAATTGAAACAAGTGGTCATGATGAGCTCAGGGAGGGAAATCTCAAATCGGAGGCAAGGTGAAACGCGCTATCAGAACTGAGCTCTAGCTCCTCACGTGTTTGCCGGCTGGTTTCTGCTTTGGTCAGTCTTTCCTCCTTGGAGCCCAACCTGTTCAAACTGATTTACTCTTCCAGATTGCCCAAGTTCTTTACTCCACCCCCACCTTTCTTTCTAGTAGTCAACAAGGTGGGTGTCCTTTGGACCAGCCAACTTGCTTTAGCTCTTGGCCTTTGTGAAATTTTTATCCGAGTCTGAAGCTCCACATCTTACAGTGTCACCTACAAAATATATAGTCCCAGCCCAGCAAGTGTTTGCTAATCATTTCAGCCCACCAAAGCCTTCCCTTTTGCCCATATTGTATAATTTACATAATTTAGATTGAACCACCATGTTGTATAAGCAAATCAGGTCACACTATATAGCTTGGCTGACCTAGAACTCTACTTACATGAAGCTGGCCTCGAACTCACGGAGATCCACCTGGCTCTGCCTCCCGAGTGCTGAGATTAAAGGCGTGCAACAACCTGCCCGGCCTGCTCAACTTTGACTGGAATTTGACTCAAACTTGTGATGTTGGAGATGGGCCTCATTCATAGAAGGTGAGCACTCTGCCACTATGTTACCCTCCAGCCCTCACACTTGTATATGCTTCTTTTTTTTTCTTTTTCTTTTTCAATTTATTTATTTTATGTGCATTGATGTTTTTGCTTGCTTGTATGTCTGTGTGAGGGTGTCAGATCCCCTGCAACTGGAGTTACAGATAGTTGTTTAGCTGCCGTGTGGGTGCTGGGAATTGAACCCGGGTCCTCTGGAAGAGCAGCCAGTGCTCTTAACTGCTGAGCCATCTCTCCAGCCCCTATACTTGTTTTTCTTGCCTAAATATTTTTCAGTGCATCGGATACCAGGTATCTGCTGCAAACTTTACTATATTTACAAATTATTTTTCTAAAACTGATAAATTATTACAGAGTCAGAATTTTATCTTTATGTAATGGTCAATGTGAGACTTTTTAATGGATCACTTACTTTTAAAATTACACTAGCTTGTTTCTCTTTTTTATTAAAAGCTATGAATACTGATTGCCTGGCAATTATCCCCAGGATAATTTCCCTTGGCTATTTAAGTATGCCTACTATGACTGTTACAATTTAGAGTAACTGTAGCATGTCCATTCAGTAACCAGTGGGAAATGGCACAGGAAGATGTAAATTTTACAGATTAAATATATCAACATTAAAAATGTTTGCCACAGAGAATATAAAATAAAATATTAACATTATGTGCTTATGAGAAAAGGGATGTTAGGGAGTTAAGAGGGACAAAAAGATCTTCAGATGTTCTGCATATTTGGTATATATATATATATATATATATATATATATATATATATATATATATGATGCATAATAAAAATGTTCTCAATGCATGGATATATATGCAAGGGAATCACAAAGGTAGTAAATATTGGTAGTAAATATTGTCTTTTCCATGTTAAAATATCACTAACTTTGGTGATACTTGGCTACCATTAATCATTCCTGCTATATGCTAAAAAGTGAAAAACATTTGAAAATTGCTTAAATTATTACCACATAATAATGTAAATCCTACTATAACCAAAAGAACATTTTGAATATACTGGTTGGTGTTTTTAATGGTAAAATAAACATTAAGCCTAAAATGACTCTAATACATTGAAGCACTCGTGTTTTGAATTCAGTTAGATTACTGGTAGCCCTTTCCTGAGACTGAATCTTGAAACACTATAATCATGAGAACCTAAAGCTTCCTTTCTCCAGATTTAAGACTAAGAAGACACTGATTTCTGAGTGGCCCCCACATGATGGCTTTTGAAGGTGTACTTCTTAGCGGTAGAAAAATGGAAAGAAAATGGTAGAAAAAAAAACGCTTCTAATGTTTAAATAAACAACATTTTAGACTTTCATACATTAAAGTTTCGAAGAGACTAGAGATTTTCTAGTTCAATACTCTGGTAATACAGGTCAGTAAACTCAAGCCCAGACAGCTTAAATGACTTGCCTGAGGTCATCTATTAGAGGTGGAGCAGGGTTTTGTTTTGTTTTGTTTTGTTTCACTTTTGTTTTGAAGATTTTATTTGTAGTTTTGGTGGTCGCAGTTAAACAACTTCAACAGAAATGTTAATGAATTACAGGGCATGTTCAATAAACACAAATTTTGCTAAATCTCAGTGAGTTCAAAACTCATGAAGTACCTCTGCCCACAGGCACTTCTGATATGTTTTTCTGTCTGTCCACTGGATCCCTCATTCATCTATGATCCTGAAATGAAGCCCTCCTACCAGTTTTTAACCATTTAAAAAAAGGAGAATGCGTAGTGATTTTATGTTCTCTCTCTCCTCACTGATAATTTCAATGAATAAAGGTTTTCACCAAGCATCTTCTCATGTCTTCCTCTGTCATTTACCAGCAGAATAGTTTTCAAATAAAATTGCAAATGGCTTTTCTCATTGGCCAGAAGTCATTTGAAGATTTCCAACTTCTAGTAGGTGCTCTCCTTTATTTGAAATGAGCTTTGAACTTTCTTAATTCATCTCTTAGTTTACTTAAACAAACCACTATTTAATTTTTTTAAATAATTATATTTACTGAAAGTGTACAACACAATGCTTATACACACACACACTAAAATGATTATTACAGTCAAACCAGTTAGCACATCTATCAACAGGATAGGTGCCCGATTGTGTGGGAAGAACACCTAAC
Source organism: Onychomys torridus (assembly GCF_903995425.1). NCBI lineage: Eukaryota > Metazoa > Chordata > Mammalia > Rodentia > Cricetidae > Onychomys > Onychomys torridus. The sequence goes on from NC_050466.1 coordinate 97,101,174, forward strand.
GTCTCATCTCTTAGCAATTTTTCAGCAAAGTTACTGAAATTTCCTATTAAGCTTTATGTTCATTTTAGTATAGGCAATATCTATGTTTTCTTGCACAAAATAAGAGATGTTTTAAATCTTTTTACTTTCTGTCTTGTAGACATTAATGCACAGCTTATAAAGTACTAAGATGTTGATTGAAGCACTTCTATAAACTGTATAACTATTATGGGTCACTGAGGTAAGGCTGTCTTTAAAGAAATTATATTTTGGTGTTATATGTTCTAATTTGATTTAATGTTTTGGGCTTCTTCTGGCTCCTTAGAAGCCTCATCAATGCAGGTTACTCTTAAAAAAAAACAAAAACAAAAACAAACCAGCAATTGACAAATGCCCTCAGCTTCCTGTTTGAATATTTGAAAGTAGAGCTTATTTTCAAGGAAGGATCTGTTTCTCAGAGCCTCAGACACCAGTGAGACCTGATTAGAAACAATCTCTCTCCACTGAGAGAACAGTAACCCGTAGAATAGATTGTGTGTGTGAAATCAATGTCTTCTCTAAGAATAAATATTCAATCAAGGAACCTGATGCCATTGTAACTAGAGGCTAAAGTTAAATGTTGTTTTAAAAAGACATTCACAGTAATAGATTTTCTAACTTTGTATCATGTGTGGATTTGTTTTCTGTTTCCAGTTTCTGGCATCACAGCTACTGACTTAACAGATAATTTTTTATTAATTCAAATGTAGCCCTATATATTGTTTTATTTTGTCATAAACTATTAAAAACACAAGAGCCATCATTTGCAGGGATTTTCAGTTTACATATACTTAAAATAGGAGAGGATAAAGGTAAAACTAGGATTTCAAAAGTCCTTCATGTGTAAAGGTACACACTGATGATTTCATATAACTCATGTGGGTTTCTTGGATTTCTAAGGAAGTCTATGCTATTTATAATACTGTGTATTACTTTGATAAGTTGACTGTGTTCCACTGGAAGGCCACACATCCAAGAATATTTGGGCAATACAATTGCCCTTGATGGGGGAAAAAAGGACACAAGGTTGAGAAGGAAATGAAAGTGGGTGAATCTGGGAAGAGTGACGTGAAGGAGGGTGAATATAATGGTTTAATTTATGAGATTCTAAAAAAAACCCAATATATATTCCTAATATATAAACAAGTACTCTAGAGTTTTCAATCAAAGGGGAAATACAGCAAAAGGGAAAGTGATATCTATCAGAGAATAATCACTGAATAAATTTGCCTCCTAAGAGAAACCTGTGGAGAGCAAACATGCCTCATTTAGTACAAAGTGGCTGCTCTGAAAGAATGGGGACTTGGGTTCAGTTCCCCAGCACCCATGTAAAATCCAGGCACATTTGTACTCACTTGTAACCACAACACTCAAGGCAGTGAGTGGTTGGGAGAGGTAGACAGATCCCTGAAACTCATTGGTCAGCTACTAAGCTGCACTGAGGCTCCAGATTCAGCGAGAGAACCTATTCAAAAGGTAAGGTACACATTGCCTTGGCAGGTGGTCCCAGGTTGTAAGAAAGCTAGTTAAGCCTGAACCTGTGAACCAGCATGCAGCATTTCTCCCTAGTTTTCCTTTCAACAGTGGGAACCTGAGTTCCTTCTCTTCTCTCAGCGATGGACTATAACCTGTCAATGGGAATAAACCCTTTCCTCCTCGAAAAGGAAGTAAGGTGCCTACAGGCTAATGAAGATATCCATCATCAGGCGCTGGCCTTTACACACACATTCATAGAGCACACGCGCGCGCACACAAACACACACAGTTTCTCACACAAATAATAAAAATTTCACATTTTGCAGTTCTAACTATTATGGGTTACTGAGGTAAGACTGTCTTTAAAGAAATTATATTTTGGCGTTATGTGGTTTAATGTTTTGGGCTTCCTCTGGCTCCTTAGAAGCCTCATCAATGCAGGTTACTCTTACAAAACAACATCAACAACAACACAAACCACAGCAATTGACAAATGCCCTCAGCTTCCTATTTGAAAGTAGAGTTTATTTTCACTTCTGGCCAATGAGACAGGTCATTTGCAATTTTATTTGAAAATCATTCTGCTGATTGTGTGTGTGTATGTGTGTGTGTGTGTGTGTGTGTGTGTGTGTGTGTGTGTGTGTGTGTAAGACTGTGGACACATACCACAGGGAGCATGAGATCAGAGGGGAACTCGAGAGTCAGGTGTCGTCTCCTTCCACTACAGATTCTGGGGATTGAACTCAGGTCATCAGTCTTACCCAGCAAGTGATTTTTACCCTCTGAGCCATCTCCCTGTTTGTTTAAGCTTGTTTTTATAAGATGGTTTATGCTTGCTCCTTTTGTTTAAAAAAATCATGTTTCCTTTTCTTGGTTACTTAAAAGCTAAGAAATTATATTTTGTATTGAAGTGAATAACTCTACACAAATAGTTATGCCCAGTTCCCACATGTTATAATGACAATACTATCAATTTAGAATTATGTTTTCATTGTTTCAAGGAAATTAAATATATCCTTAGAACTTCTTGTTTTTAGGGTTAAATTGGCTAAGTGGAAATAAGACAATCTTTTAGAGACATGTTCATTAAATATTCTACTTGTTGGATTATATTCTGTTTAGTATACTCGTAATGCAGACGAGTTTCTGCTTCTGATTAAAGGGGAAATCTAATTATTCCCTTGGTCATTTTTGCATTATCATCTAGTTCAGATGAGGTGCCTTTAGGGGCTTAATTTCTCCAGGTTAAGGCCCATGCTGGAGACTTTTTAAAAATGATGAAATGTATTTAGTCTAAGGGTTTGGCTTAATGAAAACTAAGAATGCTTGCTTAACTCTTAAAGTGGAAGCCATTGTTTTGTGATTTTGCCCAAACTTTTGCCCACAATGGGTATACTCTTCTTATATTTTGCCATCTCAATTTCATCTGTAACATGACAGGAAACGGTCCTTAAATTATGACTTTTGCTTTGTTTCCATTTGAAGAATTTCTCTAAATCTTCCCATTTGTTCCCCTCAAGCAGTTGCTCACACAAGTTGTTAGAACTTGTGTAACAAACAAAGAGATTGCAAGGAGAAGAAGGATATGAGCCAAACTGGAAGACTGACCTTTGTTAGGACAAAGGCTGAGGAGGGGCTTGGGATGCTCTCGCCAGGACAGGAGTGTGCCCACTTCCCTTACCATGAGCGGCATTTAATGGATTTGAAAGAATTCTGTTTTGTGACTCGGAGAGATGAGGCTCTCCTTTTGATTTGCAAGTCATTGTATGAAAGGTAACATCTTTTGTATGTTTAGTGGCCATTCCTATTTATTTTGTGAGGGTTGTTTGACCATGTTCTTTACATATTCTTTATTCTTCTGTTGTATTTTTTCTTTCATCTTTGAGTTATTTTGCATTTTTAATTCATACACAGTTATTCTAAGTATTTATGAGGTTCAGCATGATACTTCAAAACATAAATACAATGTGTGTGTATGTGTGTGTGTGTGTGTGTCTGTGTGTGTGGTGTTAGAAAACTTCAAACTCCTTTCTTTTAGGGTTTTGGTGCATATAAAGGCAAGATATTGTAATCTATAGTTACCCTATTACGCTTTTAAACAGTAACACGTATTACTCCTAAGTATAGGTTGGTAACCATTATCAAATCTCTCCCTAGACCAGTTCTCAATCTGTGGGTTTTGACTCCTTTGGGGATCGCATACCAGATATCCTGAATATCAGATATTTACATTTTGATTCATTAACAGGATCAAAATTGGAGTTATGAATTAGCAAAGAAATAATTTTATGGCTGGGGAATCACAACAACTTAAGGAACTGTATTAAAGGGCTGCAGCATTAGGAAGGTTGAGAAGCACTGCTTTAGACCTTCTTAGTCCCTCTTCTCCCCAGAGCTGCTATCTACTATTGTACTTTCAACTTCTGTGAGATTATTTTGTTATTTATTGCCATGGCAAAACACCATGACAAAGGCAACTTATAAAAGAAAGCATTTAATTTGGGGCTCACAGTTCCAGAGGATAGTAGAGTCCATGACCATCATGGTGGGAAGCATGGCAGCAGGCAGACAGGCACTGAAGAAGTAACTGAGAGCTTCATCTGGAGTATTGATTCATAAGCATGTGGGAGAGAGAGAGAGAGAGAGAGAGAGAGAGAGAGAGAGAGAGAGAGAGAGAGAGAGCTGAGAGCTAACTGGGAATAGCATGGGCTTTTGAAACCTTAAAGAAAGTCCCCAGTGACACACCTCCAACATGGCCATACCTCTAATCCTTCTCAAACTATTCCACCAACTGGGGACCAAGCATTCAAATGTATGAGCCCATGGGGGCCATTGTCATTCAATCCACAACAGAAATAAACTTTTTAGTTTCCATATATAAGTAAGATCATGTGGTCTCTTGAACTTTTGGTATTTGTATTTTTTCTAACAAAAGACAGGTTTTACATAGTCTTATTACATTTTCTTCAGGATTTGTTATATTTATTTCTCAAATAATTTCCCTATTCATGTTTTCCTTTAGAACTTATGGGATTTCACTTGTTTGGGAGTGGAAGGAGTGGTCTTTCTTTCTTTCTTTCTTTCTTTCTTTCTTTCTTCTTCTTCTTCTTCTTCTTCTTCTTCTTCTTCTTCTTCTTCTTCTTCTTCTTTTCTCTCTCTCTCTCTCTCTCTCTCTCTCTCTCTCTCTCTCTCTCTCTCTGCTGTTGAGACAGGATAGCTCTGATTGTCACATGCTGGCTTCTAACTCATGATCCTCCTGCCTCACCACAAGTTAGGGAATTACAGATGTGCACTGGCATAATGTAGCTAGTATACCAGTCTTTCTATGGAAATGTTTGTTCAGTTCTCTGAACACCCCATTTGGGTTAATGGAGTAATAGGGTATAGTATTATTTTTCCAAACTTTAAATTTAGTATCTCAGTTTAGAATTTGTGATCCACATGTAGGAAGCTGATGTCCATAGTGATGAAGTCACTTGAGATTTCCACTTGAGTTATTTTCAAAGTTAAGACTTGAAACTGGGTATCTCACTTCAACCTTTGGTCTATATTTTTTCCAACAAAATACACAGACTCATTGTCACCTCTTGAGCTTAATTAAGTGCTTTCCTGGCTTGACAGCATTGTGATTTACTCTAATCCAGAAGAAATTGGATGAAAAAGCTTTTTAATTATAAACAATGATCTGCTTGCCACCAAGAAAGTGTGAATTAGAAAATGATGTATTTCCTCGTGTTAGGAAGATCTATACCAGGGACGAGAGAGAGAGAGAGAGAGAGAGAGAGAGAGAGAGAGAGAGAGAGAAAGCACAGCTGTGCTTTAGACTGGTTCTTGGCATATGTTGGTCAGGTAATAATCACAGTGCTTTCATGAAAGAAAATTAGAATGTGAGTAAGAACAGAGGAAAATCAGAAAATACTACTTTAGTAATTTAGGTTTATAATTCATAAAGTAACTACCAGAAGATTTTTAGTAATGTACTTCCTAGTTTTATTCATATTAAACTAATAATAATAAATAATAGTTTCAATTTCTAATTTCTATGAATTAATTACTATTATAATTATATAATTTATATGAATTATTTCTGATTCTTAATTAACAATGATTCAGTTAGTAATAGAAGAAAACAGAATTCAAGCTAAGATCAGTTTGACTCCAGAGCCTCAACTCTTCCCACTACATTTCAGTTCTTCTCATATTTTTGTTGTTGATTGTTTCTTTGGAAGTTCTGTTTTCAGATTTTTTTTTCAGAAATCTATTGTTATAAGAAAATTCAGTCTATAAATTTTTGCAAATGTAATTAATTTGATAGTGAATTAATTATGTTTGGCTTACTGTCTGACAGTTTTAAACTTTTCATTCTCCCTGGGTTCTAGTACCATCTTGCCTCCAATTGAGAAGTAGTCAGACGATCAATGCTTGCAGAATGTCATTATCCTGACCACTGCTGTAATTCTTGTCTATTCACTGAGCACTTATCAAGGTCTAGCAACTTTAGTAAGCACCAGGAATATAAAGACTTGACTCCAATCCTTAAGAATTTCACAATTTGGTGGAGATCAGAGTGCTTACAAATACAACAAATTACAATATATTCTGATGCTTGATATAATGGGTATATATGCAAAATAATACAGCAATAAGAATAAGAAGCAATTAATACTGTCTAGAAGTGGGCTCAAGAAAGGACTTTTCTGGGAGAAAAGGACAAAATAAAAGAAATGAGCATTCCAAATAAATGAATGGCCAGCATACTTTTTTTTACTAATTATAAGAAAGTGGGCCAGGTGGTGATGGTGGCCGCAGCGCTGCACACCTTTAATCCCAGCACTTGGGAGGCAGAGCCAGACAGATCTCTGTGAGTTCGAGGCCAGCCTGGTCTCCAAAGCAAGTTCCAGGAAAGTCGCAAAAGCTACACAGAGAAACCTTGTCTCGAAAAACAAAACAAAACAAAACAAAAGAAAGTAATATCTGTTAAAACATTTTGATACAATTATCCTTCATGATACACATGAAAACAAGTGTATAGCTATTTTATTTTGCCAATATAGTCTCCCCAATTTTCTTGTAGGCCACCAGTGTTGAAATGGCCATACTATTCAAGCCACCAACATTGCTTCCTGGATTCCATGCAACTGTGTATGATTTTTATATAACTGCACAATTCTAGTATCCACTTAGGATATGAATTTCTCAGTCATTGCCAGCTAGACGGTTTTTTTTTTTTTTTCATTATTCAGCAAAGAGAAAAAAATTTGCCTTGATTGCTGTCAGGTAGATCCTGCACAAGAACTGTTTTGGGTTGAGAAGTATTTTATGAATGCCCAGGAAGAATAGACAATGTGTCCTTGACAGCTACCAGGTTAGGCAAGTAAAGACAGGTGTGGATCAGCCAGCTGATGTGTGGAAAAATTCAGCCTCTTTATATAAGATGTTGACTAGCCAAAACAGGCAAAAATGTGGAATACGCACTTTATATGTATGACACATAATTTCAATGCTATGAAAAATTTAAACTATCAACCTTTGATTTGAGTAGTGCTGGTTTTTTGTTTCTGTTGCCAATTCACTTCAATGTGTCAATTAAAAATTTAAATATAAAAAAATTTGGAATTTTAGTAAACTGATTTTCCATTATAAATTTTATTAAAAGGACCATGAATATATAGTGGATATTTATGAAACACCAAAAATTAGTGAATATATTGACAATGACTCTATAAATAGGTTTCTATCCATCAAAGAGTAAAATCAAAACTAATGTTTATGCATATTCCATAGAAATTGACTAAATAATGAACTTGAGTTTACTAGAAATAATGCTATGTCATGATTCCATTTCCAAGTGTGTTATTCTGCCCATTGGTTAGAAGAATTAATTACAGCCACTTTCAGACCTGCATGAGTTTGGACATTATAGTTGATTTCTGAGTGAACTTGAATGTTACAATGAGTTTTAGATTTAATTTTTTGGTTTATTTGGTAATTTAATTACTTTAAATTTGTAGTAACATTATTTTAAATTTCATCATTAGATGCGGGCAGATCTCTGTGAGGTTGATTCCAGCCTGGTCTATGTAGTGAGTTCCAGGTCAGGCAAGGCTATATAATTAGACTCTGTATCAAAAGATAGAAAGAGAGATGGGTGTTTGGAAGGAAAAAGAAAGGTAAAAAATCATGACAAACTTGGAAACAAAAAAATCTGATTCCATACATGTGAAATCTCAGAAGAAGGAAAAACTACCCCACAGATAATAATAGCAGATGCCTGGGGTAACAAACAGAGGGGATTTATAGGAATGGAAATTATTAATGTTCAAGGGGCCTTTTTCTAGAGGAAAAAATATAAACTTATTGAGGTGACTGTTAGATAACCTTGTTATACTGAGGAACATTAGATGGTACATTTAAAGGAATGGATTACATGGAATCTGAATGACATCATTTTTAAGTCCTATATTGATACTAAGGCCTTATGTATGCTGAGCAAGCACTCTGTGCCCTGTGCCCAAGTTGCACCTCTCTTTCTCACTTCTACTTTTTGGTGCAGAATGTCTTCCAACTTGCTATATAGGGCAGGCTTAATATCAAGATACTACACCTCTGTCTTTCAAGCACTGAGATTAGATTACAGGTGTTCACCACCAGGTCTTGTTTGAATAATGACTTAATGAAATTTTTTAAAAAAGAAGTGTGACCACCCACATCAGAATTGTCTTTCCTGGTATTATTATATTTTTAACTTTATAATATATTAATTATACTTAATGATGGGTTTCATCATGGCATTTGCTTATGTGCATATACTGTAGTTTTTGAGACAGGGTCTCACTATGTAGCTCTTCCTGGCCTGGAGTTTGTTATGTAATACAGGCTAACCCCAAAGTCACATAGATGCACCTGCCTTTGTGTCCCAAGTGCTGGGATTAAAGGATGTGCCATCATACTGATGTATACAATGTATTTTTATCATACTCGCCTCCATTGCCTACTCCTGCTGTTTCCCCATTCCCACTGGTCCCTTCCTCTTCTCAACTAGTCCCTTGTCTACTTTTATGCTCCTTCCTTCCCCTTCTCTCTCGCCTCTCCATCCCTGGCCCCTCTTACTTTCTTCTGAACAAGGAGTTTCATTGGGTTGTGCACAGGATATATGTGAAGGATTACTTACAGGCATAACTTATTGATGGCTATACCATGAAGACAATGTCTCTGGATCCCTTACTTTTTATGAAGTTTATAAACTACAATTGGTGATTGAAACAAAAATTATACAATTGTTTTATGTGCAAGATAATGACATTTTAAAAGTATGGAAAACAAAATAATTTTAATGGAAATATGGTTTTCATGTTTCACTCAAACTGATAAAATGTTGAGAGAAAGTAGACTGTTACTATACACACACACACACACACACACACAATCATACCTATTGAAACCTTTATTAAAATTATACAAAATAAACAAAATATTATAACTCAGGATAGCATACTAAAATTATTCAAATAATCAATAAAGGCAAGAAAAACAAGTAATGAAAAAAGAACCTGAAAAAAAACCAGATTAAATATAATAAAATGGTTGACCTTAGCTCTAACATTTCAATAATGAGCTCAAATGAAAATAGTTTAAATATATAAACGAAAAGTAGAGATTGGCAGAGTGGATCTAAGAAAAATGACTCTATAAGAAATTTATTTCAAATTCAAGGACATGGGTAAGTTGAACATGAAATGATGGAAGAGAACTTTTAAAAATAAATCTTTATTTTAAAAAGCATCTAAAATATTTCATCAAGTTTGGAGCAAAGAAATTACTGAGGATAGAAGGAAGTTTTATATGATAAAGGATCAATTTATTAAGAAGATAATGATTCTAAATATGTATTCAGCAAATAACAGACTCCCAAGATCAAAACAAGAAGCAAGAACAGAGAATAAAGAAGAACTGGAAAAACTTTACTCAAAGCAGAGTTGAGAGAGTCAACTTGCCCTTTTTCCAACTGGCAGAACTATTAGACAAAAAGTCAACAAAGATGGTCATACATGGTGGTGCACATCTTTTAATCCCAGCATCCAGGAGGTAGTGGCACATGGATCTCTGAGTTCAAGGCCAGCCAGTTACATGATGAGATCTTGTCTCAAAAAAACCAAAACCAAAACCAAAACCAAAACCAAAAAAACCAACAGTTAACAAAGATGTAGAAAACCTGATCAGTTCAGCCATGTCCCTTATCTGTTTTTATTCTTTATATCGGTTTTTGTGGTCAATCAAGGTTCAGAAATATTAAATGGTATTTTTTCAGACTTAAACACATTATTCTAATTTTGAGTCTGGGTCACACATGTGTGATCTTCCTAACTCTGCTTCTGCATGTTATGATTAAAAGCTTGAAACAATAAACTTCACACCCAAAATAAACAAGTCTTAAATTTTTAAAATTATATATCATTGTGAGTAGTGAAGTGATGCCTGCCACTGAATCTTCCCATCTAGGCACATATCAAAACATTATCCATGAGCTACTCTCCGAAAACAAGAGAAAGGAAGAGAGGCCTGTTTTTCTACACCTTCCTATAGATAGGGCATCTAGAATGTTCTGTCATTGTTAGTCATGGGGGTGGACATCCATGTACTTAGAAAGTGTTGGCAGGGCTATCAGGAATTCGAGGCCAGGCTTCACTATATAGCAAGTTTGGGGCTATCCCAGGCTATATGAGATCATGTCTCCAATGTGAGGCCTGCATGTCTGTGGGATTACATAAAGAGTTTATCAACTAAGCCATTTAAAATGTTCTTAAAAGGCATTTACTGCCTGGACAAATATCCAAAATTGACACTACTAGATAAAGCAGTAATATGATTGATTTAAAAAAAATACTTCTGTAATCATTTCCTTCTAAAAATAGTTACTTATTTTTTTCTGGCAATGTCTTTTTGTTTGGATAACCTGGGAATTCAGTTTGTCTCCATGCATGCTAATCCTGATGCAGTGCTAATACTGAGCTCCACCCCCCCCCATTCCCCTGTAGGGATGTCTTAGTGAAAGGACTAAGGTATTGCTTCCCAATAAGTTAGTTCTATGTATCCAGTTCCTCTAGAAGTATTGGTTTCAAAATAGGATATCCATGATCCATGCTTTTGACTGTGGAGAGTTAAATAAGAGATTCCCCACAGAGGGTCTCAGCCTGTGATAGGATGAAGCAAAGGTGACTGACACAGAGAAGTCAGGTGATAGCTAACTAACTAAGTAAGCAAAGACTGTAGGATAATTTTATCTCTCCTGGTTACTATTTAACTCACCTATGAGTATTTATCTGTGTGTGTGTGTGTGTGTGTGTGTGTGTGTGTGTGTGTGTGTGTGTGTGTGTGGTGTGGTGTGCATGTTGAGTACTGGGGACAACCTCAGGTATTTGTGCTCAGTTGGTTTTCACTGTTTTGTTTAGGGCCAGAGTACCACATTAGCACAGAGCTTCACCAGGTATTCCTGGCTAACTGGCCCTGGAGTCTCCAAAGACTGACTTTTCTCCACCTGCCATCTTGCCAACACTGGGACTCCAGGCACACACCAATGGGCCAGGCCCTCATACTTGCAAGACAAACACTACCAACTGAACTATCTTTCCAGACACATTTTAAAGAAACTTTTATTCTTCTCTCAGACATTGTATACAACCCTAGCTTCTCCCCCCTCCACTCCTCCCAGTCCCTCCCTGAAGTTTTCTCCGGTCTTGCTCAGCTCCAGCAGCCACAGCACCTCCTTCTTCTTCCTCACTCCCACAGATCAACTCCTCCTGTTTTCCTTCAAAACAAAGAGCAGGCCTCCCACAGTTATCCACCGAATATGCCCTAATAAGATACAGTAAGATTAGGCACAAACCCTCACATCATAGCTGGACATGGCAACCCAGTAGGAGGCAAATGATGCCAAACACAGGCAGAAGTCAGAGATACCACTCACTCCCATTATGGGAGTCCCACCAGAACACCAAGCTGGACAACCTTAAGGTTTATGCACAGGACCTAGCACAGACCCATGCAGGCCCAGTGCTTGCTGCTTCAGTCTCTGTGGGCCTCTACGAGCCCTGCTTAGTGGATGTTGTGGTCGTGTTCTCCTGGTGTCCTCAACCTCTTTTTCTCCTACAAGCCTTTCCTCCCTGTCTTCTGTGTGTTTCCCCTGGCTCTGCCTGGGGTTTGGCTGTGGGACTCTGCATCTGCTCCCATCGGTTGATGGATGAAGCCTCTGTGATGACAACTGGGCTAAGCACTGATCTGAGTAAAACAGAATATCATCAGGAATCATTTCATTGACTTTTTTTCCAGTCATGTTTGATTCCATCCTGGGTCTCTGGGCTATCTTGCCTCTGGTTCCTGGCCCTCCAGGCAGTGTCAGCTGTGGGTTCGCTCTCTGGCATGGGCCACAGTTGGAACACTCAGGGATTGCTCACTAACACAAGTTCTGTGCCTCAGCATGTCTTGCACGCAGGACAGATTGTGTACAATTTTTTAATAGTTAAAAAAATATAACATGGTTATAGCTTTATGGTAGAATATTTGCCTAGAATGTATGAGGCCCTCAGTTCTATTCCCAAGAGAAAAAGTAATGACAAAATACATAAATATACTTGTGATAAAGGCACACTTTAAAAATGCACTCAGGAGGCAGAGGCAGGCAGATCTCTATGAGTTCGAGGCCAACCTGGTCTCCAAAGTGAGTTCCAGAAAAGGCGCAAAGCTACACAGAGAAACCCTGTCTCAAAAAAACAAAACAAAACAAAACAAAACAAAAAAAACAAAACAAAACCCAAAACAAAACATTTTGAAAATCATATGGGAGCTGGGCGGTGGTGGCGCACACCTTTAATCCCAGCACTCGGGAGGCAGAGGCAGGCGGATCTCTGTGAGTTGGAGGCCAGCCTGGTCTCCAAATCGAGTTCCAGGAAAGGCACAAAGCTACATAGAGAAACCCTGTCTCGAAAAAACCAAAAAAAAAAAAAAAAAAAAAAGAAAAGAAAAGAAAAGAAAAAAAAAGAAAGAATCATATGGGTATACGGCTTTCGCCTGCCTGCATGTCTGTGTACCGTGTTAGTGTATGCCTGGTGCCCACAAAGACCAGTTAAGGTTATCAGATACCTTGGGAATGGAGTTACAGACAGTTGTAAGCTGCTGTGTGAGTGCTGGGAATCAAATACAAATACTCTGGAAGTGCTCTTAATCGCTTAACCATCTCTCCAGTCCTAGGCACAACATTTCACATAAGAATTAGTGACTCTTGCATTCATTCAAAATTAATTTATAAATAAACTTCATTTCCTTGGTTTGAAATACATGTTTAATTTGTTAGTATACCTAAATGTTTTGGTTTGTTATTAAAATATGCAAACTAAACCTTAAGGGAATATATTTTAATATTTATTATTATAAGCATAAGGCAATTATGTAAACAATGCCTCTCTCTGTTTTGGTAGTAAGTGGAAAAAGCTTGTTGAAAATTGCTTTTGTCAAGGTGATCTTAGCTCTCGACTATACATTAACTTGGTAATGTATATCAGCAGCTTGCTAGATAGTCTTTAATTCAGGAACATTTATGGTTTTTTAAAGATTATAGTTCCAGATATAAGATCAACAGAAATCTCAGAAAATGTACTATCATTTTCTTCAAAGGCCATATACTAATGTGTAGAGGCAAATAATGGTGTATAGGTTTTCTGAGTACACATTGTCTAATCGTTTATAGACTGGATTGCCAATACATTCTACAGCTTGGGTTTTGTTCAGAATGTCTCATACAAGATTATTTGTAACTACCTGCTAGTCACTAATATCTGATGAATTATTATTTCCAGCCACTGGTGAATGATTATAACATTTTCAGGATACAGGGTCTCTTGAGTTAAAGTGGTGTCTGCCACCCTGTGTCATCCAGATTTGCATGGCAGTGTGTCTATTTAGAGGTGCTGAATTCCCAGTATATGCATATTTTGAAGTTGAATTTTCCCTTAAATTATGCCTATTGCACAAGACTTGAGGTTTTTAACTATTAATTTGATAGTTCCAAGTTGTGACAACAGACTTTGCAGACAGATAACCATAGTCATCTTCTAATCAGTTTCTCTAAATGAAAATATGTCCTTCAATTCCACATGTACGAGTGAGTCATAGTCAGCAACCTCAGTTGAAAGCCCAGAAAATAGCAAGCAACTCTGCCTATATATGCAAATGTATAAGCCTTGAAATGATTATACTCCGGGATTTTGCGTATTTCCAGGTAAGGCCATAGACATTTGAGAACAAATAACAATCAATTCTGGAACTGGAGACATGGCTCAGCAGTTACAAACACTGGCTGTGCTTGCAGAAGACCCCGATTTGGTTTCCAGCACTCACAGGGTGGCTCACAACCTTCTGTAACTCCAGTTCTATGGGACGTTACACCATTTTCTGGCCTCTGCAAGCACTGCACATATGGAGTACATTTACATAAGTGCAACCAAAACATGCACTCATAGAATAAAAATAAATCTCGAAAAAAGCAGTCCTATCATTTCCTTTCTATCGTCTTCATGCACAGAATTATTAGGCATAATCAAATGGTTGTTTTGAGTCTAAGTTGCTATAACAAAGCATGTAAATATATGCCTTTAGCTTTGGGACTGGGCAGTAGCCAGAAGATGGAAGGAAATAGAAGAGAGTAGTAGAAAAATCCTACAAATCTTTGAAAAGGCTGTTTACGAAGGATTCAAGGAAAATGATACGTTAAAAGCAAGGTAGCCTCTGTTACTGCATCAGCAGGAACCACAGCTCTATGCTAACATGGAAAATATGGTATATATCTTGCAAACTTGATGTTGTAGCTATGGAAATAACACAGGTAAAGTATTGGAAGTACCACCTTGATTTTTTTGCCCCATATGATACAATCCAGAAGGAGAGATATCAGATAAAGAATGAAATCTTATTCTAAAGAATCCAGGACATGATGAGTTTGAAAATAATGTTGTTTCTCTTTCTCAACATCTGCAGACAGTGATTTTCAGATAAGAAAGGATCTTAGGGAAAGATTGAAATGAGGATGGTATTGCAGGATCTTTTGTTAAACCTCAGGAAGAGGTGGCCTAGTGTCTCTTAATACCTTTTATGCGGATAAAAGTCCTTCTAAAGATCTTAATGACTTTATAGATCTTTTTTCCTAAACAATGGGATTTCTAAGCAGTCTATGAAGGTATTCCCACAGAAGTCTCACAGGTAACTTGAGTGAACTGATGTTAAAGAAATCTCCTTTGGTTATGACTGTTGTCTAAGTGAGTGGATTATAAACTGTGCATAGAAAGATCACCAAAGTTTTCATGGAATTATTCATCAAGTGTGCTGAAACATAGAGCTATCACAAAATGAGGTGCTCTGAGCTCTCAGACTCTTACAGGAAGAAGCAGTCTGAGAAGATGATTCAATTGAACTAGCTACAAATATGAGGATAGTAATGTTTTGAACCAGGCTTTCATGTATCCCAGGTTGTCCTGGAACTTGCTATATAGCCACCTGAGGATAGCTGTAACTTCTGGTCCTTCTGCCTCTCCATCCTGACTGCTAGAATTACATCTGTGCCTAGTTTATGTAGGAATGGGCATTGAACCCAAGGCTTCCCATCTGTTAAACTAGTACTCTACCAAGGTCAGCCAGACTCTGCAATTGCATGTTGGGTGTGCGGAACAATTATTTTTAGCTTTGTTTTTTCTTGTCAGGAAAGTCTCAAGGAAGTAAACTCAAAGAATCAAAATTGAGAATCTTCATCTCACCTGGCCTCTATTTAGATAAAGAGATCTGGCAGTTGGAGTGCTGCCAAAACGTCAATGGACTTTGGAGTCTTGGAGGAGGGGATCAGTGTATTTTGCGTGGGGGAAGGGTGTTCATTACTGTAGACAGAGAGGAGAGCGTAGACAATTGTATTTCCTACTTTGTTGATATGTAGTCCTCTATGGTCTTTTAAAAGTATGACTTTGAGTATTTACCTTCCCCTTCCTCCTTAAGGAGTACCCCCTTTTTCCGTTTCCATAATAAGATTACTTGTACCCTGCTATCCCTCTCTGTGGTCCTGCTTTACCTTCCTTGTTTCTGCACTTGCTACAGGCTGTGTACTCGCATCTCAAGATTTGGACCTAGGAGCCACCTCCAACAAGAGAGAACATTGGACTTTTGTCTTTCAGGGTTAGAGTTACCTCAATAAATTTGATCTTTTCTAGTTCCTTCCATTTACCTGAAAAGTTCATCATTTCATTTTTTTTCTGTACAGATAAATAGTATTTCATGGTGTATATGTACCACATTTTCATCTAGTAACATCAGAAACTCTACCAATAAAATCTCACAACCATGACTGTCCAAACATGTGCTCAACAAGGATGACACCAGTGGACATGCCAAAGTGGACAAGGAAAAGCCCATGAGGTCTCAACTCCACACAAAGAATTATAAGCAACTGAGGAAAGCTGGGAGCAGGAAATGGTATTCTCCAGGGAAGAGCATGCCAACGGCTAACATAGTTTGAAATGGTCAGCCCTAAAAACGTACACACAGTAACAATAGATGTACTGAAAAGGTTGTACTTAGGAATACATATGTATGTGGAAATGCATATATGCATGCAATAATAATTAGTGAAAAAGGGACCTTGAATTTGAAAGAGAGAGAGGAGGGATATATGGAAGTGTTTGGGGGGAGGAAAAGAAGGGAGAAAATGTGACTTTGAAAAGGGGCATAGTGGTCACAACTGTAACCCCAGTACTTGTGAGGCAGAAGCATGATTCTCATGCATTTGAGGCAAGCTGGACATGCATATTAAGTTCTAGGTCAGCTAAGGCTATATAGTAAGACCATCTCCAAAATCATCATAATAATGACAGCAAAATAATAACACAACATATGGTGTTGACAACTCTTCCATTAAGAGGTGGACAGTCCGAGTTCCTTCTCTTCAGTCTGAGTGGAACTGTGATAGGAGCAAAGGAATGTTCTTGGACTTGTAATTCTGGGACACAAAATATGCTAAAGCTTTTACTTCAAGGCTCTCTATGCTTGTACTTTTAGGACCCAGGGATCAGGCTGTGGTGAAATTGAAGCAGCTACTTGAGAAAGTTTCGAACTTGTATTCCAGCTGAAAGGATAGCTGATAGTGAGCATCAGCTGCCATGCATGCGAGCAGGGCTTCAGATGATTACTAGCCTTGAACCATGGAGTCATGCCAGCTGAGGCCCCAGACACTAGAGCAGAAACACTTCATCTCAGCCCTGTCCTTTACAGATTCCTCACACTAATTCAGAATTGTAAACATAATGAGTGAGTTGGAAATTTGAGTGGTTATGTAGAATAGTAACCAGAATAGCATCTTATAACCCTGTGAAAAACTTCCCCTCATTTCTTTCTGCCTCTGTGTATTGAACTTGAACCTTACATATGTTAAGCAAGGAGTCTACCACTGAGCTATATATCCAGACCTCTGCTTTTTGTTGTTCTTCTTGATGTTGTTAACTGGTAGCTGGCTCTCACTAAGTTGCTTGGGTTAGTCTTGAACTTACTTTATGTGGGTCACATCTTGACTTTCCTGTTCTCATGCTTCAGCCTCCTAAGAAATTGCTAAGATTCTAAGCTTGTTATACTAGGACTTCCTAATACTCCCCATTTCTAAATCAAGTTCTAGTCAAGTATAATGGCTTTGGTTGAGGGTTCTTATTCAGGTTTTTTGAGATTCTTTTTTTAAATATTTATTTAGGTATTTGTTTATTTTATGTCCGTGTGCGTGTGTGTGTGTGTGTGTGTGTGTGTGTGTGCATGTGCGTGCGTGTGTGTGTGTGTGTGTGTGTGTGTGTGTGTGTGTGTGGTGTGTGCATACCACTTGTGTGCAGGAGAGAGTAAGGGTCAGAAGAGGATGTTGAAATCCTAGAAACTGCATTTATAGGCTATTGTGAGTTGCCATGTTGCCATGTATCAACATTCTCAGACCCTCTGTAAGAGCAACAAGTGTGCACAACTCTCCAGTCGTCCATGTTTTTTGTTTGTTTGTTTTTTAATTTTGGAAATAATACTGTTATGAAAAAGTTGCTATTGATTTTACTGGTAGTTTGTTTAGATATATCTGTGGCACAAAGTAAAAATGTTAAACATGTTTATCATTTTCAACCTTTCTAACACACCTAAGTGTTGAAATGCTAATGCGTCTTTGTGTTTTATTACCAGACATTAAGGAAGGATGTATTCTTATTTCAAAATAAAAACCTAATCCTGATATTCTCATGGGACCTTTATTCAAGATTCACTGATTGACACAATAATATTCTTCTGACACTTGAGACAGTACATTGTGCAGGTTTCTAATTTTCAGCATCCAAGAATATCAGCAACAACTAAAGAAATCAATCTTTGGGAACTAAAATTATGTTATAAGTGTCATTGGATTGCTACATAAAGCTCTGGAGTTTCATATTTGTTTAAATTCAGTCTTTGCATTGGTATAAAACATCAGGAATGTACAACAGCAGCAGAAGCCATACATAATTAAAACCATCTTAAGCAACACCAGAAAAGCTGTCTTTAAGGGTTCCCAAGCCCTTCCCACTAGTGATCCTCTTTCTCTCAAAAATGCTGACCAAGGAAGTCTAAAAGTTTATCACCAGATTTTAGTTGAATGCATTTATTATGTAGTCTGACTCCCATAGATTTATTACCTGATGGAAAAAGAAACTAAGTCCGAGTTAACAAGACAAAAGATATAGACTCTAAAAGACTATTGTGTGAGTTTGACTTCCTTCTCTGTTATTTTTCCCTTTCACGACACATGCTGGTCTTATCAAATCAAGGCCACACCGTCTTTGTTACAGCTTGTCAATCTGAGAACTGAGAATTCTTTGTCCACTTATCTGAATTTGGGTCTATAACATTAAATATTTCATTATGAATGCCTTACATTCTGTTTTCTGAGACATCCTTTTACTCTACTTTGTCCCAAGGTTAATGCCTCCAACTTCTGGATTGGGGTATTATTTATTTCAAGATGACTAACAAATGTGTAGAAAAGTAAAATTGCATGCAACACTAAACAAAGAAGCTAGAGTGTGGAAAAGGAGACAATTAGATACCATCCGGGAATTCTTCATAATAAAAAATGGGGGCGACTGAAGTCCAGAGGCTTTTAGCAAAAACGTCCAGAACCCTTGTTTCATACTGTGGCCACTATAGCCCTTTTTGCTACCAGCCAAACTAATAAAAGCTGCCCATGTTCCATTATGAAGAAATTCACGAGACTATAAGTTTTCCTACTGTTTGGAGTTTTGTCAGTTTTGTTTACAATATTGTCTGACAAATAACAGGTGTTTCATTTAAAATTTTATTGAAATACTAAAATCAAGACAGTCTCTGTCTGGGAGACAGCCTGATGTAGTAGTAAGGGCGTTGGATTTTGATTCATCCTTTATCAGACATTGAACAATGATTTCAGTGTGGATCATTTTATTTTTTAAATCTCTGTTTTTCTCTCCCTTAGGCCGATTCCATTTATGTCCATGCCTCAATTACCATATATAAGCTGATGAATCTGATTTTCTATTCTCTCTATTTCTGACTCCAGTTCCATATATTCACAATTACCTACTTGACATCTCTACTTGAATGAGTCACAGACATATCAATCTCATCGTATTCAAAATTGAACTCATTATATTTCCTCCATATAAGCCATTGAGATGAGCTGAATCAACCCTGCTGTGGAGTGTATATCATTGATTATGGATAATTTTTGCCTTTTAAAGTACTAGAGTATTATTCCAGCTGCAGATGGATAATAGATCCTTAACAAAATTCTCATTGTCATATATATACCAGCTCACCAAAAGTTATGAAGACATTCAAACAATTCTCAATCTCGATTTCTTCTCCAGCATCATTTAATAAAATTCAAATTTTAAGATCTCTAAACTTTTTTTACTTTGAATTTGAGGCCTGTCCTATTTTTTTTTCTGTTACTGTTAATAAACAACATGACCAAAAGCATCTTGTGGAGAAATTGGTACCAGAGAGTAGATGATGGTGTGATGGACCTCACTGTGTTGCTTTTATGCCTTGGGATGTTTTGGGGGAGGAAGGTGAAGGATTGTGGAGCTTTATGCTGGAACTGTCATTGAGTGCTCAGAGCTTAATGTGCTGTTGTGGGAACTTGGAAAACTAAGCAAGCCTGGGAGAACAAGTCAGTGTGAAACATTCCTCTTGCAGCCAGGTTCCTGCCTTGAGTTCCCTTCCTTGGCTTCCTTCCTTCGGGAATATAACTTGTAAGCTAAGTAAACCCTTCTGTCCTCAAGATTTTTTGGTCAATACTTTATCTCAGTAACAGAGAGGCAAACTAGAACAAGGTCCTTTCCAAGCTGTACAATGTAGAATATGAGATTGAAAAGGATGATCAGAATTAAGATTATGGAAAGTCTCTTTTTATAAATAGATAGGTATATTAAAGGATTAACTTACTATATTTTTGGGTGACTTAGTGAAAAATGTAAAGATCAGATGACAAACATTACTAGAATTTTTCAGTATCAGCACCATTTACATTTTGGACTAAATAATTCTGTGTATAGGCAGAGGAGGTAGGGACTGCTCATTTATAGTATGATGTTTAACAACAACCTGGGCCTCTAGCTAATAGATGTTAATAGCTGCAGCATCCTAGTTGTGACAAATGACAATGTCTACAAATACTGTTGGAAGCCACTTGAATGTCAAAATTGCCTTCAGTTTCTACCAACTGATTTGAGAGAATTGCTTTATTAGAGATCAAGGATTTGAAAAATCATACTAAAGAATAATAGGCCAATGAGATCATTGCCTATTTTTCTTTGTTCATATTCTTCATCTACTGTGAGGATAAGAACAGATCCTCAAGAAATTATGAATGAGTATGGATATTACTATCAATGGATGGAATATGAATGGGATGCCTTACCAAAAACCAATAATCATTGTATTTATTAGTTACGTGTCTCCAAATTGCATTAACTAAAGAAGATAACAATTTATTTTTATTAGTTAAAAGGATACTTCATAGAAAAGTCACATTTTTTGCTTTTCCAAAATATCTAATGAAAAGGCATTAGGTTACATAACTGCATTAAATAGATCAGTAGTGCTAAATAAAAGCATTGCTTTTACCAGAGCACTAGAAAAATAAGGATGCCGGCTAACCTGTAGCCAATTTCAAAGAGCTATAGAAAAGTACTAGTTCTGGAGCTGAGGTGTGTATCTCAGTCAAGAGAATGCTTGCCTGCAATGTAAGAGAGGCCCTGCGTTTTTTCTCCAGCACTGCAGAAAATAAGGCCCGGGTAAAACCTTTTGGTGCCTGTAATCCCAGCACTTGGGAGATCAAGGCAGGGGAATCAGGAGTTCAAGGTCAACTTCAACAGCATAACAAATGTGAGGCCAGCTTTTGTTGGATATGTAAGACCTAGTCTAAAATAAAAAACAACAACAACAAAAAAAACACAACACAACAAAACAAAACAAAAAAAACCTTACCCCCACACAAAAGAAAGATAGTAGTTTCATGGTATGCTCTTCAAGAAGGACTCTGCAAAAAGCCTCAGAGAAATCCAGGCCCCAGCCAGCCCAAGTACATGACCATCATGATCCCAAATAACCATTTCAATTACCAGTGGCAGCACAACTCTTTGGTCACCGTGTCCTGACTAGGTCTTCACTCTCTCTCATTTCTCGCTTGTCTTGGAGTAGAAACTGAATGCTACTTTTAGAATTACATGTTGCTGGGCATAAATAGGTAGAGATGATGCTGACTGTATTTAATAGACTTAAATCTATGTTACAGTGCTAAGAGTGGTAGCGAAGATGTATATATGCATATCTGGCATCTCAGGTCCTCAACAAACAAGAAAAAGAAACTATCCCCATGAAAGACACTATCTTATTTTAAGAAAATACCATTTGTGGCCCTCTAAGATATCTTGATAGTTTATAATGTATAGTTCAAAATAATGTCCTCCCAGTGTGATTACGATTTTAGTTAAGGTAGGTAGTAGCTGGGAGGAGTTATGGCTGGGGAAACTGTGATCAGAATATAGTGTATGAAAAATTTTCAATAAGGGTTAAAAAATTAGTGAAAGAATGATATAATTTAGAAGTATTGTTACTAAAAGTCCTGTGTTGTGTCAAACTAGAAAATCTGCACAAAGAAACTAGAAAATCTTATATTTTTACACATTTGATTTTTCAGAGAATGTCAGTATGTATTTATTTGTGAGTGCCAAGCAGTTGTATTTTAAAAGAGAAAATACCTTAGAACTAATTTTCTTTTTTTTTGCCAACGATGATTGAGGTCATTAAATCTGCTGTAAAAATTCTGCATGTTGCAAAGGACCTCCAAATTCAGCAGTCTATCTGAAACCAATCTGTAATACCAAGCACACAGAGTTAATGAACAAATACACCATGTTTCAAAAACCAGATAACAGATTTGTGGGAAGAACATACAAGTAAGTGATTATCTCACCTACCATGCTCAAAGTGAAAGGCTCATCTTCCCCATTGCCTAGGTTTTGTTTGGTTTTGGTTTTCTGAGACAGGGTTTCTCTGTGTAGTTTTGGTGCCTGTCCTGGATCTTGCTCTGTAGACCAGGCTGGCCTTGAACTCACAGAGATCCGCCTGGCTCTGCCTTCCTAGTGCTGGGATTAAAGGTGTGCACCACCACTGCCTGGCCATTGCCTAGATTTTTAGGAAGAGCTATATTTTTTATATCCAGTTAAGTGTTTAAGCAAAGTGTTCTAGGTAACCTCTAGGCCGTGTAAACACACAAATTCAAAACTAGACCATCATGATTCTAAGAATTTTAAAATCACAAAAGATTTGATTAGACATTGATGGTATACAGGTAGTGGGACGTCGAGCAAAAATGTTGAGGGAGACAAGACATGGCTAACCTTTTTTAATTCTTCATTTTTTTAGTATTTGTCTGGAGTCTTTGATATCTATATATCTTAAATCTGGGGTGTGATAAGAATAGAGATTCAATAAGCTTGACCTAGCTTGTAATTTTATGAAATGAGAAACTGTAGGAAATTCCCAGATGAAATACCGTTTCAGTCCACAAATACAATTCCAGGAATTTCAAGATGGTTGATGAGTACTCTTCCAGACTTTAGACCTCCTGGTCTTGTAGAAAAGAAATTACAGGTGCATTTTTATATCCAGTTTAATGTGGCAATAATTTAAATCTATCATCTATACTTAAAGACTTGACAGCGATGAAGTATATCTTGTACAGCGAGTTTATTTCTAAGAGTTTATAAATAGAATGACACCTATAAAAGCATGGATAAAATAATTTTATTACTTCTGAGGCCAATTCTTTGGAACTGGGGCTTTTCCTTCCTTATGAAAAGTCTTGTACTGTCTGCATCTTTATTTTTAATACATCTTTATAAGAATGAAGAAAGAGCAATTCCTTATCAGGCCACTGTAAGATTGATTTATTAATGAACCAAAGTTTTTAAACATGTTGCTCCTTTAAAATCATTGGGAAGTTCTCAAAAACTCAAAGGACCCAGAGCTTCTGTTTCTCTCTAGAAAGGAGTAGGAACTGAAGGGAGAATTCTTGTCTTGCAAAAGAGTGCTAATTCCTAGCAGAGGTTAATTCATAGTCTGGAAATTGTGCCAGAGCGGGATGTCACAAAATCTAGGACTATTTGGCATGTGAAACTGTGAAGTGCTCATTTATCCATTCTTACAAAAATTGATTGCTTAGTGAGGTTATGGACATTCTGAATGTAGCATGAACATAAAGATGTCTTACGACAAAGAGAAAATTGGCAGCGGGTGAGGGGTGTCTCCATATTCTCTCAAGTTCTACTCCATTTGAGCTGTCAACATCTGTGAACGCACTAGAAGGATTGTTGGGTAAGTATACCAGGAGCGTAACTACTCAAGGAGCCAAATAACCTCCTGGAAATGAAATCTTGGGGAAGCAAATGATGCAGAATTCAGGATGTGTTCAAAGATAAATAGGTCAGTTCCATTAAAAGAGATGAACCCAACTGCAGCATAGATGTACATTAGCCAGTCAGTGACTCAGCTATTTCATAGTTACTTGTATTTTAGTACTAAAAGGATACCAGGAAAGAAAAAAAATAGTTTAAAATGAAGCAAATGTGATGAGCTGTCTCATATATATTTTCATGATATAGTATTTAAGCCTGAAACTGACTGAACATTAATATCAGAAATCCCGGATGTGAAATGTCACCTTCAGTCCATATAACCCTCTCAGATAAGGACATCAGCCATTGCCATTTAAAAATGTCCAAGAGTACCTATAACAGAAAGAGCCATCAATAGTCATTAGTAACAAGTGGTGCCTTAAGAGGCAGTGGATTCCATAGCTTATTTTGACAGAGCAGGCAATATTACAGCAAGAAGAGGAAGAAAATTGGAGACATTATGTGGAATCCAAGAGAACTGGTTCCTATGGTATCTGAAAAATGTCCCTTTAGCTCTTAAGCCTATTTCTGATGCACTGGGTTCATGAGTGGTGTGAAATAGAAAAGACGCTCAATTTTCTTGAGTAAATATAACCAGAGTAATACAAACAGGTAACTGTTAGCATAACTGTAGTTCAGATTCAAGATTATGTAGCTTGGAAGAGGAAAATCACCTAAGGTTATCTTTCTTCTTTAGTTAAAATTCAGTATGTAAATATGTGAATCTATTAACACAAAGTAAAATTAGACACACTTTAATAATGTGAACTGTCTGACATAATGTTAATCCATTAAAAGCATAAAGAATAAAACCTATGACCTTTCAAAAACTGCCAATTAGAGATTATCAACGTGACACATCAGTGATGAAGTTATTAGCCACTACTAACAATTATCAACTAGTACGTCACTGAAGAATGCAAATATATTTCAAACTACTCAAATTTACCGCTGTGTTGTGTACCACAATAAAATACCACAATTACATTGAGTGTGTGCTTCATATACGCTATCTCACTCAACCCACAACTCTGCACTGTGGATGTCATTATTTTCATTTTGTAGATGAAAATTATTGAGCTCAAGAAAACCTGTGGCTCTGAAGTATACTAAAAAGCTACAATAGAACTGAGTAATTTTCTTCTGATTGATTTCAGTCCTGACATTAAAATATGCTTCTTTCCAAGAAGGATATTTTTTTTAAAAAAAGGAAAGTTTATGTGTTTATGCTTGTGTGTGTGTGTGTGTGTGTGTGTGTGTGTGTGTGTGTGTGTGTGTGTGTAGGCCAAATTTATGGCACGTATGTGGAGGACAAAAACAACTTGAAAGAATCAGGTCTTATTGACCTCACGTCTTTGGGCTTGGTGACAAGCACTTTTAACCACAAGGAAAATTTTAAGAGAAATGCATAAGGAAAATGGATGAAGCATTCACAGTCACAACACACTCTTACTACTGCAACTCAGGTGGATGGACTTTAATTATCTAAGTCACTTTTGTTAATATTTTAAATTTCATTTGGTAGATGGTAAGTTATCGATAAAAATATATCTTGGAGATTTGTATGAGTGGGACTTGAAAAATGCACCAACCACTGGTGGTGAAATTCTAGTTTTCATTTTATCACAGAAAACATGTCTTAGGTAACCAGGAATTAAAATGAATGTCACTGAGTTACAGCTAAAAATATAATGAATCAATGAATTTTCTTTTTCCACAAATACAACGTATTTTCTTTCAAATAGAAAAATTTAAATTCTTGAAAGTTATATTAGTACATACAATTTTAATTCATCTACCTCTGTCTCACATAAACATGAATGAGAACCAAACATTTTACATTTCCTTGTATGTTTTTATGTTGGCTAGTTAATCACACATACAATATTCAGAAGGGTCCTGAGTTGAAGGAATACAACTGTAATTTAAAAGTTTCAATGATGTCCTGTGTTCCTAGTAGAAAATTCTGAAACTCGAACTGCCCAGAAAGTTTTGCTTGTTTTGCAGTCTGCTTTTCTTTTAGCATTTCATCTCAAATCCCTCCAAACCTTGACCACCACACTCCAAGCGCATCAGCACAAGGTCTTTGTACTGTTCCATATCATAGTCCATCCCTGAGATGAGTTCCTCCTCCAGTGAGAAAGCATTTCAAATGGAACAATGTACTTAAACTGAGAAGTGATAAGTATGTTCACAAAGAACCATTTGAAGAATCCTAGATTAGTGCCATGAAGTTCAGATTTAGGAAAAACAAAGTATTGCTAGTAATCACATGCTTGATATTCTGCACAATGCTAAATGCTGGTTATTTAGCTCTTGTATTTCCTTTGAATGTTAGAGTGCTCTAAATCCAGTTTCAAAGACTGACACTGCCCCTTTCTTAGTCTCCTCTCTCTGTCACCAAGAGTACAAATATAACAGGAGGAAAGATGGCAGATGTAAAAGTAAATAATAAAATAAGCATAACAAGGAACCAAATGAGATGATGAAAAGGAATTTGTAAAAAAAAAACCCTTTTACATAATTAGGAATACTTAAACATAATATTGACATTAGAGAGATTATAGAATTGTCCATTTTTGTTAGTGTCATAATGACATGGTGGTTATGTGGAAAAATAAATTCCTTTAGTTAGATACACTGAAGTACTGACATGATACCTGGAATTTTATTTAAATATTATTTTAAAAAATCCAAGGAGGGACTAGATTGTAAGGAGATTGTCACAAGGTACATTGAACACCCATAATAAATACTTAATTTTAAAAAAATAGAAACCTATAAAAGGACAAAGAAAACATCAGTAAATTTCTTTATGCTAGATGGCTAGGAAAGGCTTTTTAACCATAGGATAAAATTCATATAAAAGGAAAACCAAAAATCTTAATTTTATTTGTTTATTTATTTGGGTTTTGTTTTCATATCCCAATCAAAGTTTCCTCTCCCTCTTCTCTTCACAGTTCCTGTCCCCCTCCCCTCACTCCCACCCATCTACTCCTATTCCACTGTTTCTCTTCAGATACAAGCAGGCATCCCATGGTTATCAGCTAGCCATGGTATTTCAAGTTGCAATAAGACTATGCACCTCTTCCTCTTCTATTAAGGCTGGACAAGGCCATCCAGTAGGAGGAAAGGGTCTCAAAATCCAGCAAAAGAGTCAGAGACAGCCCCTGCTTCCACTGTTGGGAGTCCCACAAAAGGACCAAGCTGGACAACTGTAACATATATGCAGAGGACCTAGGTCAGTCCCATGCAGGCTCCTTGGTTGTTGGTTCAGACTCTGTGAGCCCCTGTGAGCCCAGGTTAGCTGGTTCTGTGGGTATTCTTGTAGAATCCTTGACCCTCTGGCTCCAAAAATCCTTCCCCCACCTCTTCCACTGGATTCCCCAGATCCTTTTTTAATGGGAACTGAAAAACTATAGAAAGTATTTGGAACTGATATATAGAATTAATATTCACAATTTATAAAGAAATATCAACCACACTCTAAGTCAGGCTTCATGCTCCAAAGTTGGCCAGCACAAAATGGACTCCACTTTTTTATGTGTGCTTTTGTTGTTTGTTCATTTTGTTTTGGTAACTTTTGTCCTTTTGCTTTATTTCTTTGGAAATTTCCAGAGAGAGAGGGAGGGAGGGAGGGAGGAAGGGAGGGAGGGCGGGAGGGAGGGAGGGAGGGAGAGAGGGAGAGAGGGAGAGAGAGAGAGAGAGAGAGAGAGAGAGAGAGAGAGAGAGAGAGAGAGAGAGAGAACATAAATATGGATGTATTGACAGGTAAATAGGATCTGGGAGTTGCTTCTCAAATAACTGACTTGGAGACTTAATATAAATTATAAATGCTAGGCCAATAGATCATGCTAGTTATTAACCAGCTCTTACAACTTAACCCATTTCTATCAATCTATCTGCTGCTTTTACCTCTATTCCATTATGTGTGTCTGACTTGTTCTTTCTTTGACTGGTAGCTTCCTCATCCCATCATTCTCAGTGTGGCTTTCCTACCTAACTTCATCATGTTCAGCTACTGGCCAGTCAGCTTGTTTCTTAAGCCAATCATAGCGACATATATTCATACAGTGTACAGAAGGATTGTTCCACAGCAAAAAAAAGTTCAATTTCAGTTGTAATGAAATACACACTAGACCACAATGAGAGAATTTTTGCCAGTCACCTTCAGAAAACAAACACTCATATATTTTGGTGGGTGCAATCCTTATGGAAAGTGATTTGGCAGTATTTTAAAAAATACAAATTACTTTTTCCTTTGATTAAATAACTATACTGAAAATTTATGTCTACATGTATAAATTCAAACCTATTTGTGATTGTACTGTTTGAAGTAGAAAGACATTGGGAATAATTGGTTCTTTCACTAGAGAACTGGTTAAATTGTGGCTTATCCTTCCAACAAAGTATGAATCTATATAATAAAGAATGAGGACTCTCTGTCTCTCTATATAAATGACATAGGAAGAGCTCACACTATAAAGCTGGATGGGGAAAAAAGCAAGGAAGGGAACAGTATGCATGTCATACTGCTTTGTATAAAGGAAGGAGGTAAATACTAATGACACATTTCCTTGAAAATATGTAAAGAAATATTCTTAGTATTTACTAATTCAGAGCAGTCAACAGAGGACATAAGGACAGAATTTTTCTCTTTTTTTCTTTGCTAAACCTGGTACTGCCACTTTGATTACTATTTAAAAAATAAAACCAGGAGCTGGAGAGATGGCTCAGCTGTTAAGAGCACTGACTACTCTTTCAGAGGACTCAAGTTCAATTCTGAATAACTACATGGCAGCTCACAACTGTCTATAACTCCAGGGTTGAACACCCTCACACAGGCTTACATGCAGGCAAAACACCAGTGCACAAAAAATAAGAATAAATAAATAAAAACCATATAAATAACATTTTAAATGGATAAAATACTCCATTTCCCTCAAGATTTAAACTCTTCCTTTATTGTACTACCATACTCTTTTAGGTGGGCTGTTTTATATACATTATTTTCTAACACAAGTCCACTGTTTTAGTTTCTCATTACTTATTCCCACAAAGCTTTGATCATCTTAGTCGTGGAAATCCTGTGTTAATACATCTGCATTGGTCTCATGAGCAGCACAGGGCCTGGCATGTGGCACTTGTACAGTAACTTCTGTTTTGAAGAAATGAGCTTTCTCAGAGGCTTCTTGTCTTAATGAGTGCCCACCCACAGCATTTGCTTGATTCCATTTTGTTGGGTTTTTGTTCTCATGTAGTACAATTTTGTACTTAGCATTTTCCTTTTGTCTTAGAGGTTCTAAATCCCTGGATCTATAGTAGGTATTCAATTAAGATGGTGAATTGAGAGATCTTGAGAAACAAGAAATAATTTTTTCATAGTTATTCCTCAGTTAGGAAATGGTGCCAGTACTGTCAACTCTTAACTAACTTTCTAATAGAATGAGACACGCTCATTGGAGGAAAATTATTTCTTTGTTCATTACATATCTTTCGGTTGTTTATTCAAGGACATGTAGAAATCTGCTGGGCTATTTTTTTTGTTTACTTTCCAGAGTTTCAAGGATTAATTTTGAAAGACATTAGTGTTATTTATAGAATGGCAGTAATAAATACAAATCAAGTTCCAAGACTGATAATGATACTTTCTTATAGCACATAAATGCTTGGAAGGCATGTAAGTCATTTAGCTCACCTGAAATGTGTCTATTGATGCAAGTATTCATTCAGCAAAAATTTTATGTATTTGTTTTGTGTGAGGATGGGGGTGGTGCATATGCACAGTTGAAAGTGTGAAAATTGGAAGACAACTCTCTGAAGTTGCTTCTTCCATCATCTGGGTTCTGGGAACTGAACTCAGGTCATCGAGCTTTGATGCAAAGATCTTTACCTTCTGACCATCTATCTCACTGACCCACATTTAGAAAATACCTTAGGAGCAACTGTTATTCTGGGTATGTTGAGATCTTAAGACATAAAATAATTGGGTAGAGTGGTGGTTCAGTAGCAAAGAGCACTGGCTGCTCTCACAGAGGACAAGGGTTCTATCCTCAGCACCCACACAGCAGCTCACCACCATCTGTAACTCCAGTCTCTGGAGATCCAACTCCATTTTCCAGCTTACAAGGGCAGTGCACACAGGTGGTGCATAGATGTATATCCAGGCAAAACGCCCACACACCCCCAACAAAATTAAAGGGAAACATTAGAGAACAAATGAAATAAAATATGGAGCTAGAGAGAGAGCTCAATAGTTATGAGCACTTGCTGCTATGATTAAGACATGGATTTGATTTTGAGTGTTCTCATGGCAGCTCACAACTGTCTGTCCCTCTAGTTTCAGGGATTCTGTCCTGTTCTTCTGGCCTCCACAGGCACCAAGGATACATGTGGTACACAGACATACATTTAGGAAAACACACACATAAAATAAAAATAAACAAATATAAACAAACGATATGATTTTTATCTTTAGGGAAGCACATACTACCATAGTTAAGATATAACATTAAATGAATAAGGCTTTTTTAAGTAGTGCTTTTCTCCTTACTATTTACATAACCTTGAGTGAGTTATTCCCAAAGTGGCTTCAATTTTAGCCTTTGTAACTCTGCCAGTTATAACTGCTTCTTAGGTGGTCATGAAGAGCTAAATGAAATAATGAATGCAGATACAAAGTGCTACACATTGCCTGGAAAATCATAAACATTGTGAAAATTTTCTATTTTCAGTCTCATACTATAGAAATTAGAAGTTTATTTTCAATAAAGTACCTTTTCATAAGAATATCTTTTATCTTCATAGGATGTGTCCCATATGATCCCATTCCATACAGATATAAGTAGCCTTAGTATAAAGTTAACATCAACCATTTTTTCACTACAAAATGTCTTTTAGCCTGACATGGTAGTCTGTACATGTCCATAATTCTAGCACTTGGGAGATGGAAGCAGGGGGATCAGGAATTTAATTCCAGCCTTAGCTATGTAGTGAGTTTTTGGCCAGCCTGAACTCTTATTATCTATCTATCTATCTATCTATCTACCTACCTACCTACCTACCTACCTACGTGTATTGTGATTGTGTGCACCAGGAACTACTCTCTTACTCCTTACTTTACCCCCTGAATCCCATTTTCTTCTTCCCTCTTTCTCTTTCTCTTTCTCTCTCTCTCTCTCTCTCTCTCTCTCTCTCTCTCTCTCTCTCTCTCTCTCTCTCTTTCTCTCTTTAACTTTTATTGATTCTTTGTGGATTTCACATCATGCATTCTGATCCCACTTAACTCCTGTCTCCTCGCATTTGCCCTCTGCCCTTGTAACCTACTCCCCCCCCCACAAAAAAAATTTAAAAGAAAAACCAAAACCTAACAAAACGAAAATAAAAAAGAAGAATCTTGTCCATGACGCTGTAGTTAGTGTGGGCCATGAGTCACACAGTTTACCCTTTAGTCCATTTGTCTTTACTTGCAAATGCTCATTGCCTGGAGTCATTGCTCTGGCTCCAGGCCTCTGGTTTAAGCACCTATAATGGGCTCTCACTGGGGCTCCTGTCTGTTGGATATCCTGTTGTCCTTTGTCACAGAGATCTGCTGTTTGGCTCTGTAGTTCTGTTTCCTTCCCATGCTCCAACGATTCATAGATGGGGTGGATATTGAGGTAGAAGACCAACTCCTAGCCCTGTTTCTGGGCCTAGGTGGTAGCTGGGTTGGTCAGTTTGCTGGCTTTCCCTCTTTGTCAGTACGCCCATGAGCTCTCCAACACTGCCTTGGCTATCTCATCCAATGCTTCCTACAGCAAGGAGCGGGGCCATTCTCCTACTCTCTGGCCCTCAGATTCTGGTCCCCCTCACTCACATTGCTAGGGCCGGCTCTACTGTTTTGCCCAAGCAAGGTTCAGGGTCCTCTTTCCTGATTGTTTTAGGGGTTATATGGAAGGGGGCAGTGGAGGTGGGGTCAGCTCTCCTGCTCTCAGGGCTGGCTCACCTGTGGCGCACCCCCCTCCCACAACAGGGTCAGCTCTAGTGTGCTGCCCAAGCTGGGGTGTAGGGCCCACTCTCCTGTGTACTGTAGCTGTTGTGGGGCAGGACTAGTTCTCTCACTCTGATTGGTGACCCTGGGGCCAGCTCTCTTGCCTGCCACAGGTAGCAAGGGGTGGAGGTGGGAGGGCCACCACATGGCAGATGACAAGTGAATCCCATTTCCTAGTCTCTCCTACTTTCATGTCTCTTTTTGCTATTTTTGACTCAGTGATTTTAATTAGAGTTGGATTAATTGCTTGAATTATTTTTACAAAATCGGCCCCACAAGTGCACAGATGTATTATTAGATATTTGCTATTGTGTTGTTTGCCTTAACACACATGACAAAATATCTGAGACAACCAATTTATAAAGAAAAACAGTTTATTCTACGTCACAGTTTGGCAGGTTTCAGTCCATTATTGTTTGCCTTTGATACTGTTGTGAGATTGTATAATATGGCATGAAACGTGGGACAGAGAAAGTTGCTCATCTCAGGGCATTCAGCAAATAAAGACTATGAGTAGAAGGACTAGGGTTTCAATGGCTCTTTCAAATGTATTCCTCTAATATGCTATCTTCCTTTCCCTTGGCCTTGCTTAGACTCAGTCCTTAACATTAAGACCTTTGAGGCTGGTTTCTTTCATGCAATGGGATATATTGAAGTTTCTCCATGTATTTTCATGTCCTGTTAGCTCATTTATTTTTGGTATTGAATAATGTTCCATTTTTAGATGTATCATAATTAGTCCATTAACCTATTGAAGGACATCTTAGTTGTTTTCTCATGCTAGAAATTATGTACAAAACTGCTCTAAAAATTCATGTGCAGGTCTTGATAGACATGTCAGTAAATACCAAGGAATACAGTTGCTGGATCATATGATAAAAGTGTGCTTAGTTTTCTAAGAAACAAATCATCTTAAGTGCCTGTGCTACATTCTCCCAATGAATGACAGTCTCTTTCTCTTTTTACTGTTTTGTTTTGTAAAACAGGGTTTCTCTGTGTAACAGCTTTGGCTGTCCTGGAAGCCAAGGCTGTAGCCCAGGCTGGCCTCGAACTCACAGAGATCTGCCTGCCTCTGCCTCCCGAGTGCTGGGATTAAAGGCGTGCACCACCACCACCTGGTCTTTAGGCTGGCATGAATGACAGCCTTTATTGCTTGTCATCACCACCTGTATTTGCCTTTGTCACTGTTGTGGATTTTGGTGATTGTAATTGGTGTATCGTGATAACTCGTTTTAATTTTCGTCTGATGACATATTTTTACACATTTAGTTGATATCTGTGTGTCTTCTTTCATAAAGTATCTGGTAAAGTCTTTGGCTTAGCTTTAAATTGGATTGTTGTGCTTCATTGCTCACGTTTGAGTGCTTTTTCCATATATCTCCAATTAAAGTCTTTTAACAAGTATGTCCTTTGCAATATTTTCTCCTGGTCCATGGATTCTTTTTATCTCTTGACAGGATCTTTTAAAATGATACTCGGCTCATCAATTCTTTTGTGGATTCTTCCTTCAGTCCCATGTCTAAAAAGTCATCACCAAATCCTAAAGGGAGTCTTCTAGCACTTTTCCATTTCTCTGTTTATCTACTGATCAGGTAATGATTTGTTGGATGTTGTTTTGTTTTTTAACAGCCACTTCCCAGCCCAAGTAGACTTATTTTTTATTTTATTTGTGTACATGTTTTGTCTGCATGGATGTCATTGCACATGTGTGTGCCTAGTGCTTATGGAGGCAGAAGAGGTGTCAGATCCCCTGGAATTGGAGTTACAGAGGGTTTTGAGCCTCCATGTGGGTGCTGGAAATTGTACCCAGGACCTCTGAAATAGCAGCAAGTGCTCTTAACTGCTGAGCCATCTGTCCAGCTCCAACCCAGGTTGGTTTTGAACTTAAAGCAGTCCTTAAACATCTGCTTCCTAGAAGAGCTAGGATTACAGATGTGAGCTACCACGCCGAGCCTTAGTTTTGCATTTACACTTAAGTTTGTAGGGTATTTTGAGATACTTTTGGTTAAGTGTATGTGATCTGTGTGTAAATTCTTCATTTGTTTGTATGGAGATGTGCAGATGTTCCAGCAGTTGTTGAAACATTGTGTTGCTTTCACTCATGTTGTTCATCTGACAATATTTATTTTTAAGCTCCCTATTTGGCTCCATTGATCTGTTTGTCTATTTTTTTTTTCAGTAATACAATTGTCTCAATTATTTTAGTTTTCTAGTAAGAATAGGATAGTGTCAGTCTTACATTGTTTTAAATGGCATGCATGTCTTCAATTTCTTGAATTGGTTGCAAATGTATCAGAAAGGCCTTCTATTTTTATGTTGATTCTTTAATCAGCTGTCTTCCTACCTTACCATTTAAAGACAGGTTAGGGGGTGGGGATGGAATTCACATGGCAGAATGCTTGTCCAGCATGGACAAAGTTCTTTGTCTTGCTCACCGGTAATCCTAGCATGTAGGAGCTAGAGGCAGGAAGATTAGAAATTCAAGGTCATCCTTAACTACATAGGGAGGCCAACCTAGAAACAAGAGACTCTGTCTCAATAAACAAGCAAGCAAGCAAGCAAACAAACAAATAAATAAACAAGTGGGCCAGCCTGATGGCCCAATGGTAAAAGTGCAACATAAATATGACAAACTGAGTGTCATCCTTGGAGCGTATCAACTCCTGAGGGTTGGCTTCTGACTACAGTCATGCCATGGCATGCACACACATATGCACGTGCGCGAGTGTGTGTGTGTGTGTGTGTGTGTGTGTGTGTGTGTGTGTGTATGTACCACTACCACCACCACCACCAATAATAATGGTGATAATGATGACGATGATAATATGCTTTTTAAAGTATAGCTTGAATTTTTATACTTTGTGTGCATGAATATTATTTATATTTAATGAAATTATATTTACACCCTTTAAGTCATAATACCTCTTTCTTTCTTGTAATCTTAATCTAAAATATTTAGCACAATGTTGGATAAAAAGTTAATAGTAAGTATTCTAGTTCTTTTCAATTACTGTCAGGAGAAAACTTTAATATGCTATTTGGTTTAGGTTTTTTGTTCACATCTTTGAATAGATTAAAGAATCTCTCTTTTATTTATAGTTTGCCATTTGTTTCTAACCGTGAAGGATTGTTGAATTTATTAAATTGCTTACTCTGAGACAAAATGTTCACGTGGACAGTGTCGGGCTTATTACCTTGTGTGGGAATGTATTTCCCTGTTCCATATGCAATGAGTGTTCTTTTGTTCTGATAAGTACATGCATCAGTGGTCCTTAGGCATGCCCTCTGCTTTCAGCATGGGATTTCAAATGGGAGTGAGGGGCAGAGCCCTGCACTGAGGTACAAAGCGGATGTGATTGGTTCAGTTGCCTTGTGTTGACTGGAGAAGATGTAGTAGCTGTGTGTATTTGTGTGTGTGTGTGTGTGTGTGTGTGTGTGTGTGTGTGTGTGTATGGGTGTGTCTGTGTGTGCGCGCGCCTGCAGACATATGCTCACATACACACACTCAAGCAGACACATAACTTTGAAGCAGATTATCCTCTTTTTTGTGTATAAATAAAATGTTGTTCTATTCCTTACTTAATTTCAAAGTCCAGCTGCAATGGGCAGAAGTGACCACAGTCCTCTCTTGGATCAGTCACTGGTGTGCAGTTGTCTGTTTATGAGTTAGAATCACCACTTGCTCATAAAAAAATTACTATTGTGGTGCTAGGGATGCAATTCAGTTGGGAGAGCGCTTGCTGAGCTTTGGTGAAACCTGGAGTCAAACTCCCCAAACCTCTTAAACCTGGCCTGGTAACACTTGGCTGTTCTCCCTGCACTCAGTATATGGAGTCATGAGAATCAGGAAGTTCAAAGCCTCCCTGAACTACATAAGATCCTGTTGCTCTCACTGCAAAAGCCCAAGACAACAAAAACAAAAAAGTACTTTTTGGTGTAGTAATTTATTTCTGCTTTTATTTAAAATTCTTATATATATATATATATATATATATATATATATATATATATATATATATATTTTAAGTAATTTATATTTTACCTTTATTTTATGTGTATTGGTGTGAAGGTATCAGATCTTCTGGGACTGGAGTTACAGACAATGGTGAGCTGCCATGTATGTGGGTGCTGGAACTGAACCTTGGTCCTCTGGAAAAACAGCCAGTGCTCTTAACGGTGGAGCCGTCACTTCAGCGACCAACATGCTTCTGCTTTTTAAGAGTATTATTGCTTTTTGTAACATACCTATTAGGGTTTGGAATGAGCATACAACTCATTTTGAAATGACTGAAAAATACCTCTTTTCCTTTATGATCTTGAAGAATACAGATAAATTGTTATTTCTTACATATTTTGTAGTAATTTCCAATGAAATAATCTAGGCCTGTAGTCATGTAAAGGTTTTTGAAAATTACATATATAATTTTAAAATATAATTAATTTGTTTTATGTGCATGGGTTTTTGTTTTGTTTCATTTCATTTTGTTTTGTTGTTTTTCAAGATGGGGTTTCTCTGTGTTACAGCTCTGGCTGTCCTGGAACTCACTTTGTAGACCAGGCTGGCCTCCAACTCACAGAGATCTGCCTGCCTCTTCATCCTGAGTGCTGGGATTAAAGGATTCTGCCACCACGGCCTGGCTGTGCATGGGTGTTTTGCCTGTGTGTGTATCAGTGTATCACATATGTGCCTGGTGCTAGTAGAGGCCAAAAGAGGGCATCAGATCCCACATAATTGAAGTTCATTACAGATAGTTGAGAGTCAACATGTACCTGCTGGGAACCAAACCCAGGTCCAGTGGAAGAACCATAAATGCTCTTAACTGCGGAGCCATCTTTCCATTCCTACATATATAATTTTTAAATTTTTTGGTATTTTATTTTAGATCTCTATACATTTTAAATCCACAAGACATTATTATAGTGGCTTTTATAGTCATTGGGTCATTTCTGATATTTACTATTTGTATGCTCTTTCCTCCCTATTCAATTTCTCATCGTCTATCTATAATCAGATACTTTTAGAATATATTCCAGTCTTATTTTTCTTGTTTCTGGAGTACAGCTCTTTGAAGAACTGATACTACGTAACTCTTGAGGTGAGGTCATGAAGGCTGACATAGTCTGTGTCTTGTTTGCAGTACTATGAATCCAGGTATAAGGGGTTCAATACTCTGCAGCTTCCATGTCATTAGAAAGCTGAAGTCCTGTAATGAAGACACACATATGCGCCACAGTTGACATTTACAACTGAACTTACTCTTTGAAATATTGTAAGACAAGGATCAGGCACATGAAAAAAGGAGCCTTCAGGTGGTTCCAACTTCCAAGCACTAAGTGACTCCCAGTTACAAGGCTTTCTAGCTGAGGCCCCTGTTACAGTGGTACCAATGTCCCCTGGCTGAATTCCTGCCCATAAAGTATGAAAGTAAAACTGTTACTTTTCGTTACTCAATTTTGGAGTTATTTGATACACAATGGCAAGAGGAAGAATGAGGTGTCACTGTAGCAGGGAAATGAAAACAAATAAAAGGACTAATATTAGAAATAAAAACTAGAAATGTCATTTTTCATGAAAAATATGACTATATAAATAAAAACTATATGTGATAAATTATTAGTATGAGTTTTTAAAAGTGTTAAAAAGTCAGCATGCAAAAGTCAGTTGTTTTTTTTTTTTTTTTTGGTTTTTCAAGACAGGGTTCCTCTGTGTAGCTTTGGAGCTTGTCCTGGAACTTGCTCTGTAGACCAGGTTGGCCTTGACCTCACAGAAACCCACATGCCTCTGTCTCCTGAGTGCTGGAATTAAAGGTGCACTCCACCACTGCCCAGCCATCAATTGTATTTTTATATTGCAGTTTTACATTCTAATTTTGTAAAAGGAAATACAAAGATATGAGACATTTGAAGAGTGATTGAAGTAGGAGAATTTGCTGTATCAGATGTCAAGATATGTAAATTTATAGTATTTAAGATGATATGGTGTGGCACAAGACAAACAGAACGGAACACAGAGGCTTGAAACAGACCTATACATGTATAATCACTTGCTTTTTAAATAAAGCTATTGCAAAAGCAATGGAGGAATGTGTGTGTGTGTGTGCGTGTGTGTGTGTGTGTGTGTGTGTGTGTGTGTGAGAGAGAGAGAGAGAGAGAGAGAGAGAGAGAGAGAGAGAGAGAGAGAACAAACTTAAAATTAAGGACAATAGTTCATAAAAAATGATAGTGTTTTCAAAGTACAGAAGGCAGCCTTGGGCCCCTTTCACAAAGCAGCTGGGTATTCTGAGTCTTCTTTTCTCTGATTCATTCCAACGTCAGGAGTCAAAGCATTATGCATCCTGTACCACGACCAGAGTCGTTCCTGCTACAAACCTGTCAGTTTAGCCAAGTTATTTTACCCTAGCATTGAGAAAAGTAGCTAATACAGGTAGTTACAGATGAACAAAACATTGTTTGGTATTCGGGGACATATGGAAATGTAGATAGTGAAATCTTCTAAACTAATATTTCCCTTGTTCATTCATTCATGTTGTTTTGACACAACTATCATTTATGTGGCCCAGGCTGGCCTTGAACTTCTATGCTGGTCTTGAACCCATGCTCTTCCTGTCTCAGCCTTCCATGCACTGGAATTATAGGTATGTTGCCACCATGCCTGGTTCCTAAAAAAAAGAAAGTATCAGAATGGCAATGGATACATGAAAAAATACATGGTGCTTACAATGATAACTTGAAATGTTTTCTTTATATTCTTTATAGGGGATTATACCTTTTAGCTGTTTCTTGTTTATAATTCTATAAAGTGTTAGCTGTTAAGTCAATGATAACCAAGCTCCAATCATAGAACCACAGAAGTTAGGTGTAGAGTAAGGGACTAGGAGGAACAGATAGATCTCCCTAGGAGAGGGAAATAGACTAGATAGTCATGGATAATTGGGGAGTGTGTGGGGAACAGGAGGACCAAGTAGGGAGGTGGGGAAGGAGATGAGGAGGAAATACTGGGAGAGACAGCTAAACTTAAGGGACATTTGAGAGATAGTACGGAAAAAATACAGTAGAAGCTTCCTAAAATACATGCATATATGAGGGTAATCTAAACGAAATTCTCAAATAATGGGGGAGACAGAGCCCCAACTCGCCATCTCTTGTCACCAAGTGAAGCTTCAAGTCCAGGTATTGGGTTACATCTAATTGAGTTGGCCAAAGGGGTCCCATGGGAATCTCCAGACGACCCAGGCTGTTGCCAAGACTATAGGTAGCTCACCACAAACTGAGAGCAAGGCCTGTTGCTGAAGATAACACCTACTCAATTCCTTGAACTTGGAGTAGTCTAGCTGGAGACTAGCTATGTAGCTGTCGACATAGAGCTCTCACTCCTACGTTCTATCATCTTTGGTACAAGAAGGTACTCTACATGCTACCAAAATAGGAACATAAACACCAACCTAGCCACAAACACTTTGATCTACAATGCTGTCCTGCTCGCAAGATATGCTAGTGCCATGGTGGCACAAAGCTTGTGAGAGTGACCAGACAGTATCTCGGGAAAGACTAAACATGACTTAGGGTTCCCATACATGACACTGCTTGGGTGACCAAGAACCAGAGATTAAATAGCCCAAGGACCAAGGGTAAAATTAAAACCAGGGTTGGGGATTTAGCTCAGTGGTAGAGCGCTTGCCTAGCGCTTGCCTTAGCTTCCAAAAAAAAAAAAAAAAAAGGAAAATTAATACTACTGCTCTAAACAATGCAATCAATCAATGACTCCTAATGACTTTCTGCTCTACTCAGATCAGTGAGTGCCTTTCTCAGCCATCATCAGAGAAGCTTCCTTAAGCAGCAGCTGGAAAAAAAAGTACGGAAACCCACAGCCAGACCCCAACAGCCAGACCCCAAGCAGAGAGTGAAAGACCTTGGAACACTCAGCCCTAAACAGGATGTCTCTATCAAATTCCTCCCCTCAGGGCTGAGGGAAGCCTGGGGAAGAGGAAGCAGAAAGAGTGTAAGAGCCAGAGGGGATGGAGGCCATTAGGAGACAAAAGGCCTTCTGAATCAACTAGATCAAAGTTCATTCGAACTCCCAAAGACTGAGGCAGAGTGCACAGGGCCCGCCTGGGTCTGCACCAGGTCCATATATAGTATGGCTTCTAGTTTAGTGTTTTTATAAGATTCCTGGGTGTGAGAACAAGTGGGTCTTTGTTTCTTGTGCCTTCTGTTTAGTTGTTTTGTCCAATTGTAATGTGTTACTTTTTGCTTGATCTTATTATATTTTATTTTCTTAGTATTCACTAGAAGCTTCTTTTGTCCTGCAGTTGGGAGGGACTGGGAGGAGTAAAGGGGAGGGAAAACTATAATCAGAATATATTATGTGAGAAAAAGTCCATTTTTTTTTTTTAGCTGAGGATCGAACCCAGAGCCTTACACTTGCTAGGCAAGTGCTCTACCACTGAGCTAAATCCCCAACCTGAAAAAGTCTATTTTTAATAAAAGGGAAAAAAGCAAATTGGTTTTAAAAACCTTAGCTCCTCACTCTACTGTGGATTATCTAAAAGATCTTGGGAAAAGAACTCAACATTGAAAGTCTGTTTCCAGAACCCTAACAGTACAGGTATTAATAGTGTCTACCTCATTTAACTGTGGCAATTTGTAAGTAAATGTTTACAAAAGATTTGCGGTTATGAAAATAATTGTCATATGTCTACTCTGTTCTAAAATATAATGGGTACTATATGTTCGATGGAACCTCCAGCTCATCCCTCCTTGATCCAGAAAGCCCCTCTCTCCAAGCCCCACCCCTCTCAGAGAATCTCCAACAAAGACACCAAAAGTCCAGTTCTGCGTTTTTGGCTGCTACAGCAGCTCCTCCCCAGGTTGTTTTTTTTTTTTTTTTTTTTTTTTTGGTTTTTCGAGACAGGGTTTCTTTGTATAACAATGCTCCCTGTACTGGAACTCGATTTGTAGCCCAGGCTGGCCTCAAACTCATTGAGATCCTCCTGCCTCTGCCTCCCAAGTGTTGGGATTAAAGACATGTCACTACCGTCCAGCCCAAGTGCTCAGCTTTTGACCATACTTGGGCACAAACCCAGTTTGAGGTAGATGCGTCATCACCCCTTGCCTACAGGTATGCAAGCTCCCTGCTCTAGTTCTGTTTTCCTTTAGACTTCTTCGGCTGGCTCTAATCTCTGGGGTTGGAGGGCTCGTCTGACACTTGCTTTGCTCAGTTGAACCTGTTCTTTTACTTTTTCAGTTTGCCTTGATCTGGCTTACTGTGTCAATGGAGAAACCTATTACCGCGTTACAGAAAACCTATTACTGTATGTTACAAATACACTCAAATGATTGTACAAATTGGATTATGTGGTTTTTTTTTAGTAAACTTTACTATATCTTTCATTTTGGCCACAAGGTTTATTGCTGAACAGATGATGGAAAATCACATTTAGCAATATAAACAGCTTTTATTTAATGAGATCATATCAATAAATAATAGTGCTACTTACAGAATCATTAAAAAGTAGCTGTGTATTGATTGTATACCACATTACTGTATGTGCTAAAAGTGTTACATACATGATCTTATATCCTTATCATTTTAGGACTTGGGTAATATTATTATGACCAGTCTTCACAAAAAGAAGCTGAACTTCAGAATAATTAAGTCTAGCTCAAGGTCATAAGACAATTGCAAAATCTAAGATTCAGAACCTGATCTCTAGAGTTTATAAACTTGGATCATTACACTAACCATCTGTAAAACTGGGATGTGACTGTCTAGGGAGTTTTGGAAAAGACTAAACATGGATTATTCTATTTAGAAAATAGAATTCCCCCCCAAGGTATAAAAAACCAAGGCATCTAACATCAAGACTCTTAACTAATATTCCTAGAAGAAGAAATCAGTAAAATATAAAAAACAATTAGAACTGAAAATTTACCAACTCACTTCACCAAAAGCCAAAATATATTGTTTTGTTTTTGGAAAATCATAAAATTTTGTAGTAGTAACTTGTTCTGGCTAGTGTCATGTCTACTTGACTCAAGCTAGAATTATCTGAAAGGAGGGAACCTCAATTGAGAAAATGCTTCTATAAGATCCAGCTGTAAGGCATTTTCTCACTTAGTGATCGAAGGGGGAGGGTCCAGCCCATTGAGGGAGGTGCCATGCCTGGATTCTATGAGAAAGCAAGCTGAGCAAGCCATGGGAAGCAAGCTAGCAAGAAGCTCTCTTCCAGGGCCTCTGTATCAGCTCCTGCCTCCAGGTTCCTGCCCTGTTTGAGTTCCTGTCCTGACTTTCTTTGATGATGGACAGTGATGTGGAAGTGTAAGCTGAATAAACCCTTTTCTCCCCAACTCGCCTTTTGGTTCTGGTGTTTTGTCACAGCAATAGAAGCCCTAACTAAGTTATGACCAAATAAAATAAATTAAAAAGTCAAAAAGATTCTATAAAATGTGTGTGATGAGGGGGAGGAGGTGAGTTCAAACCGGACTCTTTGGAAGAAATAAAACCTAAGAAATCATTCTCCAGCATAGTGTTAGGTAATTTGTTCTTATGATAACTGAATTGACCTTTTCCTTTTGTGGAATCAATGGAATTTGATGAAAGAGGATTGGACCAAATATCAGAATGTTTTGAAAACTGTTGTTGATTTTGCCTGAAATCGTGTTGTTTCTTTAGACCCTTCATTGTAACTACTCTGGGACAACAAATGAAACAACATTCTGTCCTGTTGAAATGTTGTGCAGAACTGGTAAAAATTCTCGAAAAGTCTCTGCTTTTCTAAGTGCCAGACAGTTCTCTTCCATAGGCCAGTGGTGCCCTCTAGTGATCGTACCGATGTATCGCAATTTGTATGTGGTCAGAACCCTGAACCCAACACTTTTCTGGAGTGCCCTAAGGCTACCTCATACCAGGTGGGGAATAAAAGCTAAGAATTACTAAGCCAAACATTTTATGTTAATTCACTTGAGCTCCACTGCCAATATTCTCATTATTGACAGTTGGCAAGAACAAGAGGAAGTCCATCAAAATGTAGTGTGTGGGGGTGTGTGTGGAGGTGGGGGTGTGAGTGTGTGTGGAGGAATGGGGAGTGATTTAAATATTTACATTTTGATGTCTGTGTGTCATATTGCTTGCCCTCCTTCTTTCAGGGAAGGCAAGAAGATGGACATCAGTTGTTATGAATGGCATTGTTCATATACATGCAACAATCAAGGATTATTTTTATTTTGAAACAACCAATGTGCATTGAATACATAAAATGTACGTGTACACACAATTGTAGTTAAATACACACCTGAAATATATGTTATTTCTAGTTGTTCATCGGGTGATGAATGGGTCATGAAAATGTGGTATCTATATACAGTGAAATTTTATTCAGCTACAAAGAAAAACAAAGTTTTCAGGTCAATGGATGGAACTAGAAATAATCATTTTGAGTGAGGTAAGATCCCTAGAAAACTTGCCATGTTTCCTCTCAGCTGTGGATTTTAGCACCCAATCTTAGATTTCTGTTCAATTTGACGTAACTGTAGAATCCATGAAGCTAGGAAGAGACCATTGGTGGCAAGGGGAAGAAAGGTTTTGCAGTGGGGTAGAAGAACCTAGGTGGGATGAAGAGGAAAAGGGGGCATAATGGAGGGTGATTACTAATTGTTTTTAAAACTTGACTCAAGCCAGAGTCATCCGGGAAGAAGAAACGTCAACAGAGAAAGTGCATCCTATTAGATTGGCCTGTAGGCAAGTTTGTGGGGAATTTTCTTAATTAACGATGGGTGCGGGAGGGTCTGGCCCACTGTGAGTAATGCCAGCCCTTGGCAGGTAGTATTTCATTGTGTAAGGAAGCAAACTGAGAAAGCCATACAGAGCACACCAGTAAGCAGTTCCTCCATGGTCTCTTCCGTGCTTCCTGCCTTGGCCTCCCTCAGTGCTTTTCATCATGGCGGGTTGTCCTCGCAATAGAAAGCAAACTAAGATCAATGGGGATGGGGATGTGACGGGGTAAAGGAGGGGGAGTGGGAGGAGGGATAACTAACACTAAGGGTATTGTTAAAGTCATTTAGAAATCTACTGTTGTGTGTAGAGCTGGATTGGAGTTACCCTACAGAAGGGATATATGTTCCCAGAAGCCATATGTTGCTAAATTAAAAAGCCTAGTGCCAGGTTTGAGATAACTCCCCTAGAAGTTTTGGTTAAGGGGTGTCCCAGAGGCCTCCCAAATAGCACAACATAGTGCCCTTGCTACTGGTTGCCCACCGGAACTTGATGGGAAGTAAGCCCCTTGTGCTGAAGACACCATACACTTTGGTCAGAGGACATGCACCGTTCAAGCTGGCATGGACCTGGAAGATTCTTCCTTGGCGGATAGCAATCATCCTACCAGAAGGTGCTAGGTAGGCTACTGGGTAGAAGATGTCATCAGCAGTCTCATCCAGATGTGAACCCTGTGGACTGTAGTGACAAGGGATGTCCATGTGTACAGTAGTGGTAGGAGTGTTGTGGTGGTAAATGAACCACTTTCTGACTGGATTTAGGGCCAACTTGACAGGAAGAGACTCACATCTTGTACTGCAAATCTGAGCAAGAATTCATGGCTGGGAGGTTCATCCCCGGGGATGAACCTACTCCTGCTAGTTTGGTGAATGGGGATAGTATCGAACTCCTTTCTAAACCCATGTCTCTGTTCCCATAGATACGTGCAGCTCTCGATCCTCATCACATAAGCTTCCTTTTGTAGTAGACAGCAAGCAGTTAATATAAAAATTGAAAATCTGTCAAACTGCAGAGAATATTCAACCCTCAATAGGAATATTCAACCCTAAATAGGACATCTATCACACCCTCCGGTCCCCAAGGCTCCAGGACCATCCTGGAACAGGGGGTAGGAAGATTATGAGACCAGAGGTCAGAAGACTGTAGTAAGTGAGTGTCTTGTGGATATGACAGGTTCACTGGACTCAGAAACTCACACCAGTTGTGGCTACCTTTGCAAGAGCTGCAAAAGATCAAGCTAGTCACCATTCCAGCACAGAGAGATGTGGTTCACCAGTATCCACATTTAGTTAAGAAGCCGTTGGCAATGAGTGTGTGCCAGGAGTGGGAGCGTTGATTTTCTTTACCAGTGGGGTCCCTACTAGGTCAACTGTGCTCCAGTTGACGACCGTACACCTGAGAGTGTATGGGCAGCACAAATTAGACGCGGTGAGTTATTAAAAAAAGAGGACGTGAAGGTGGGAAGTAGTGGACGGATGAGGAGGGGGAGGATGTGGGAGTTGAGTATGAACAAAGTACACTGTGTGCATGTATGAAATTCTCCAAGAATTAATAAAAATAGTCTATTAAAAATA
The DNA here is from genome assembly GCF_903995425.1 of Onychomys torridus. NCBI lineage: Eukaryota > Metazoa > Chordata > Mammalia > Rodentia > Cricetidae > Onychomys > Onychomys torridus. The sequence goes on from NC_050466.1 coordinate 97,146,066, forward strand.
TTCTTCCAGGTGAACAAGCACGCTATTTCTAGAAGCAGAATTTTTCTGTTTACATTTTTTTAAAAATAGAAATACAATAATATTACAATAAAGATATGTCTAATGTTTTGAATTTCCACAAATATGACTAAGTTAACCTTGTTAAGATATCAAAATTGGTATTCATAAAACTTCACACCAAACCAACTTTTACTAAATATGACTACATGCAAATCAACCAAGCATAGTTTAACAAATTCTTTTTGGATAGATACTGTGTGTGTGTGTGTGTGTGTGTGTGTGTGTGAGAGAGAGAGAGAGAGAGAGAGAGAGAGAGAGAGAGAGAGAGAGAGAAAATACATGTGTGTGATCACAGTGTGCGTGTCTGTGGTGCACACACATGGGGGTCTGCAAACGCCCATGCATACAAGAGGCCAGAGGAAGATGTTGGGTGCCCTAATCTATCACTCCCTGCCTTATTCCTTTGAGGAACAGTCCCTTGCAAATCCTGAAAGTAAACGTGAAGCAAGCAAGCTCTTGAAATCCTCCTGTCCCATCTCCCACAGCACAGAGGCCTCAGAGGAGTGTGGGCCCTCCAGGTTTTTTTTTTTTTTTAATCATAGGTACTTGGATCAGAACTCAGGTCCTCATGTTTGCACAGCAAGTTCTCTTAACCACTGTGTAATCTCTCCAGCCGCCCCCCCCACCAATTTTTTTTCAATTTAAAAACAACATTATGTTATGGGGTACCTGGGGAGAAAAATTCACAAGACACCTGAATAAATCATATTGAGTCTTTATTTAACATAGGCTGAGCTGTCCCAGCCAAAATAGTTGGAAGCAGCCTTGACCTACTGTAGTACCAATTTTAAAAGGTCTTTTAATAAAAAACTTGGAGCCAGATATGGGGGTAAATGCTGAAAGATCAGAGAGACAAAGGAACAAGCCACAGCCACTCCTCACCTCGCTAACACCACAAATCCTCTGTTTGAAAGCCTCTGAGACCTCGGCAGAAAGGGGTCCAGCCAAAAAGGTCTTTAGTTCCTATCTCCTCACACCTTATATGCCTTTCTCTGTCCAGCCATATCACTTCCTTCCTAGTGCTGGGACTAAAGGCATGTGTGCTTCCCAAATACTGGCATTAAAGGTGTATGCCGCCCCTGCCTGGCTCTGTTTCTCTCCTAGACTGAATCAATCTCATGTAGTCCAGGGTGGCTTTGAACTCACAGAGATCCAGAAGGATCTATCTCCTGAGTGCTGGGATTAAAGGTGTGCGCCACCACTGCCTGGCCTCTATGTTTAATCTAGTGGCTTGTTCTGTTCTCTGATCGTCAGACAAATTTTATTAGGGTACACAATGTATCACCACAACCTCCAGTTTGTTCTTGTTTTTAAAGGCAAAAACTATAGTTGTGACACATCCATAAGGGCAGCTCTGGACGTCTGCAGCAAGCACTGTTTACAGAAGCAGAGAGATAGCAGTCTAGTGGCCAGGCTCTTCTCACAACCTTTAGGTCAGGGACGCATGGTATAGGAATTTATGGCTGGTCCAGAGACCAGTTTACTTTAGGAATTTACCGCTTGTCTAAGTGACCAGAGACCAGTTTACCTAAGACAGTTTTAGCACTTTATTCTTAGGAATGCTTTCATGAGATGCGGTAATTATAGTTCAGTAGCCTACTACAGTGACACAATTCTTAAGAACATACATGTTGTTCTGTGTTAAATGGAACGTTTTATTGCTTTTTGAGAATTCCATACAACATACTTGATCATATTCACCTCCTATCCATTTCTCCCACTCACTTCATGACCTCATCCTTTTAAAAAGTAACCTACTGAGTACAATTTGTGCTAAGCATATATACTCCTAAGCATGGGACTGTGTACTGAAATATGATCCAACTACCAGGGACCACACCCCTAAAAAATACTGTCCTTCCCATGGAAGCCATCAACTTGTCCATAGCTCCTCAGAAGTGAAGGTTCACGTGCTCTTCCCCCATTCATGTTAGAATATTGACTAGCTTGATTCTGTGCAGGTCTTGTGTAGGTAAGCACAGCTGCCGTGAGTTGTTCTGTTGTTCTATGGCATGCTCTCCTAATTGTGACATTCTATCCAAATTGAGACATTTGCCCAAGGAAGACAGGGGCAGCTCAGTAGTCTCAGGAGGCAAACAGGAGGTAAACAAAGGGTCCTATGTCCTGTGAGGGATGGAACACAGGTACTTGGAGTGTTCTTCAGGGCTCCTAACTGGTAGTAAATAAGAAGAAAAGCAATTGCTGGCAGTGGAGGAAACAGGGAGACTCTGAGCAACCAAACTGCAGAAAGGAAGAAAGCTGTTGGATGTGGAGCTGCGCACAAGCTCTGCAGACAGCTCCAGGGTTGCAGCTTTGGGAGTTACCATCCTTGTTGAGGTGGTTTCCTGCTAATGCAGCTGCTTTTGAATTATTCCTGCTCCTAATAAGTAACCCTTCACCCCTACCCTTGTTAGTAACTAAAAAAAAAAAAAAAATCATTGGTTCAACAAAGTGGGCATTTGTGCAGTCATTATTCTGAGCAGTTGCAGGCTCCCTTTCTGAGGTAAGTAGACATGTGTGTGCTGCCTCTCCCCAAACAGGGACAGCACTTTAACTTATGGAATTGGGGAAGAGATTTATTCTTTTTATGGGAGTTTGGTCTGCATGTATGTCTGTGCACCACCTGTGTGCAGTGCCCACAGCAGCCAGAAGAGGATGTCAGGTCCCCTGGAACTGGTGTTACAGATAGATGTGAGCTGCCATGTGGGTTCTGGGACTCCAGCCTGGGTCCTCTGGAAGAACAGCCGTCTCTCTTAACCTCTAAGCCATGTCTCCAGTCCCATGGGTGAGAATGAAAGAGCCTGTCACAGCCTGCCTGTGGAATGTGGAAGCAGATAGAATCCATCTAACTTCTGTGGAGGCAGAAAAAAAAAAACCTGAGCACTATTCCTTAAGGCCAAGACTGTGTAAGCTGAGGCTATGTGAGGGAGGTCAGCCATCAGTAACACTTGGTTATCTCATCTGAAGTCCCTACAAAAATCAGGAGCTGGAGAAACACAGAGTAGGAGAGGAGTTACAGAAGGAACTAGGTAAAAGGAAAGCCATGTATGATGTCCCATTCACTGGGCCAGTTAGGATAGTGTTTGCCATAGCCTTGGTGGAGAACAAGGACCTGGGGACTGATATGGAGCTTCAGTGATTTTGCTGAGCCTTTGGTGGGGAGAGCTCTTTATAAAGGAGGAAAGGCTTTGGTGGGTCATGTAAAGAATGTCCAAAAGTGAGAGAGAAAACTAGAAAAGATAAGAAAAAGGTAAAGCTAAGGAAGAGATTTGTCTGGATTACTCAAAGTCAAATGTGGCAAGATTTGCATCAAGCCAGAGTTCCTAAGCAAAGACTACTGGCAGAAAGCCTAATTGTATGCTAAGGAGCTTCTGGAAGGCTTTCAAGCACAAGCAGCAGTTTACATAAGGCATCCATGATAAAACAATGCAGGTAAAAACAAGCTGTCCCAGGGGTGGGTAATTAGCCGCCCCCCCCCAGACTAAGCAAGGTATACTTCCCTCCAGCACAAGTTTATGTTAGAGGTGGAGCTGATTGACCCAACCAGGGCCTCCCCCAGCAGCCAAGGGTGGTGCATGGAGTTGCTACAGCCACAGTGCCTACCCAAAGCCTCTGGGATTCAGGGCGCAAAGACCATAGAGGTTCCTCAAGGAGGACCAATCCAGAAAATGCACCGTTTGTCATCTTGGACATCCTGTCATTGCTCAGAATCAGGGCGATCGTGCAGCTGTCTGGGCAGTGTGTTAGGGGGCCGAGTCAAGTGCAGGCTCCCGGCTGCTTCACGCTGCCCTGTTGGCCCTACTGGGCAAGGACTAGTCCACTATCCACCACAGGCTTCTCTTACACTTATTACTGCCGTCACGTCTCTCTTTCCAACTCTCTCCACCACTCAGTCGCCGCTCTCTTCCTCCATCTTTCCCACCTTTCCGTTGAATATGTATTTGTCCTAGTGGCACTGGAAACTACAGTGCATGCGTGTGTGTGTGTGTGTGTGTGTGTGTGTGTGTGTGTGTGTGTGTGTGTTCATGCCAGACAGTCTTGCATGCAAATATTCCTTGCAATGAGACGTTGGCCTGGTTCAAGGTTTCTGGTCCCTGAAGTACCATAAACACTGGACCATTACTGAGACTGGCTTGTCTTGGATATCCCGCTGTTGCCAGAGTCACGGCCATACTGTAGCTCGTGTTCTGCCAGACCAGCTCCTTCACAAGCTCTAGCAGCTCATAGGTTGGGGTGGACTGACTCGAAGTGCTGGACACCGTGGCTTCCACTACTGCTGCCGCCAGGGTGGAACCAGCTTCAGGGGGCTTTTTAGTACTAAAGCCCAGCCTCCGGTGCAGTCCTCCCTCCAACACAGGGAAACTCCCCAAACGTCACCAACAACTAGGGGCCGCGTGTCCCAGGGACCGAGGAGATGGGGGACATTTATCATTTAGACAACCACAGAAAGAGAGGGTGTAGTATGGACGTCCCACTTAAGGTTAAACATTCCACAGATTCTTATTGTACCTTGACCACTCGTATGTTTGTGTGAGCCACTAACGTGTGCACAAAGAAACTTCTTTGATGATGACTGAGATGCACTGATCTACGGGTGTAGAGACGTGGATTTAGAAGAAAGTTCGATACTATCCCCATTCACCAAACTAGCAGGAGTAGGTTTATCCCTGGGGCCTATGAGCCTCCCAACCATGAATTCTTGCTCAGATTTGCAGTACAAGATGTGAGTCTCTTCCTGTCAAGTTGGCCCTAAATCCAGTCAGAAAGTGGTTCATTTACCACCACTACTGTACACATGGACATCCCTTGTCACTACAGTCCACAGGGTTCACATCTGGATGAGACTGCTGATGACATCTTCTACCCAGTAGCCTACCTAGCACCTTCTGGTAGGATGATTGCTATCCGCCAAGGAGGAATCTTCCAGGTCCATGCCAGCTTGAACGGTGCATGTCCTCTGACCAAAGTGTATGGTGTCTTCAGCACAAGGGGCTTACTTCCCATCAAGTTCCGGTGGGCAACCAGTAGCAAGGGCACTATGTTGTGCTATTTGGGAGGCCTCTGGGACACCCCTTAACCAAAACTTCTAGGGGAGTTATCTCAAACCTGGCACTAGGCTTTTTAAGTTAGCAACATATGGCTTCTGGGAGCATATATGTAGCATTTCCCATAAACTTGTATATATATTCAAATATCCAAATAGACTTTTCAAATGTCCTTAGTGTTAGTTATTTCTTCCCCACTCCAGCATCTGCTCTACCCTTCCATCCACCTCCCCACTTTCTTAAACCTCCTTCCCCAATATTCCCCTTTCTCTTTCATTTTACCTGTATTGCACGTCACCCATGTGTTAAGATTCTCATGCCCCACTGGCTTCTTTCTAATTCCATGGCTTCTACATGTTGAAACAACACTTGCTAAAGGCAATTTCAAATATTAAAGGATGTTTTCAAAAATCTTTAAAATATCAAAGATGGCCAGGCAGCGGTGGCACACGCCTTTAATCCCAGCACCTGGGAGGCAGAGACAGGCAGTTCTCTGTGAGTTCGAGGCCAACCTGGTCTACAGAGTGAGTTCCAGGACAGTTCCCAAAACTACACAGAGAAACCCTGTCTTGAAAAATTAAAGAAAAATGAAAGATAAAGTGGGTGTGGTGGTGCACACCTTCAATTTTAGAATGTTGGAAGTAGAAGTAAGCAAATTTCTGTGAGTTTGATAACAATTCACAATGTGTTCCACACAGTCTATTCCAGGCCATCTAGAACTGCATATTGAGACCCTTTATCAAAACAAACACACAAAAATATCAAAACCTGGTGGCTGGTGAAGTGGCTAAGCTGCCACCAAGCCTGATGACCTGAGTTCCATCCCCAGACCCACATGGTAGAAAGAGAGAACTGACTCCCACAAGTTGTTGCATGCCCACATAATGTAAACACAACACAACAAACACACACACACACACACACACACACACACACACACACACACTAATAAAAGCGTAATAAAAATTAAAAATACTGAAAGCCTAAACAAGAAAGAAGTGGTTTACCTGGATTTCAAAACAAAACAAAACAAAGCAACTGAAGGTAAATTTTCTTCAAGACTGTGGCCTCTAATAGGATTCCTATGCTCCAGTGGACAGCCCTACCCCATCCACACATTAGGAATACTAATTGGACTTAGTAGGTTAAAAAAAGAAGATGGAAAGTTGGGACAGAAATGTGGGGAGGGTTTGTGAGGAGTTAGAAGGGAGAATAGTGGATGGATATGATCAAAATACACTGTATTCATGTATAGAATTCTCAAAGAATAAATACAAATATATATTTTAAATTAGTTATTTTAATGTGTATGGATGTCTTGTCTGCACTTACGTCTATGCATTATGTTCAAGTCTGGTGGCTGTGGGGGCCCAGAAAGTGCACACTCCCTTCTAGAAAGGGAGTATGGGCTGGAGAGTTGGCCCCGTGATTGAGAGCACTGGGTGCTCTGGCAGAAGACCCAGGTTTAATTCCCAGCCTTGACTTGGCTCACAACGGTCTGTGACTCCAGTTCCAGAGTATCGGATCCTCTGTTCTGGACTCTGAAGGCATCTATCTGACATGCAGGTGCTGCACATACAAGCAAACAAACAAGCAGGCAGGCAGGCAAAACACCCATATACTTAAAACGAAAACAACCCCCAAATAAACAAATGCCCCTCCCCGTGTAGTCCAGGTTGCCCTCAAAATAGTTTTGAGATTTTATTATTGTTATTTTATATATATGGGTGTTTTGCATGCACCTCTGGGCACCATGTGTATGCAGTGCTCATGGCAACCAGAAGAGGGCATCAGACCCCCCCCCCTCAATTGGAATTACAGAGCTTTGTGAGCTGGGAATTGAACCTGTGGCCTCTGGAAGAATAGCCAGTGTCTTAATGCAGAGTCGTCTCTCCAGCTCCATCAAAGTAATTTTAAGAAAAGAAGAAAAAAAAGGAAGGAGACAGGGAAGGAAGGAGGGAGGGAGAGAGGGAGGGAGGGAGGGAGGGAGAGAAGGGAAGGGAAGGGAAGGGAAGAGAGGAAGGAAGGGAGGGAGGGAGGGAGGGAGGGAGAGAGAGAGAGAGAGAGAGAGAGAGAGAGAGAGAGAGAGAGAGAGAGAGAGAGAGAGAGAGAGAGAGGAAAGCTGTAGTCACAAGGAGGTCAGAGGGTTTTTAGAGATTCTTCTGCCAAGGAGGTCAAATGTTTGGATTGAGTAAAAAAATAACATTTTCTAGGATCAGCAAGATGGCTCACTGGGTGAAGGGGTTTGTTACCAAGACTGATGACCTGAGCTTGATCCCTGGGATTCCCATGGTGGAAGGAAAGAAGAGACTCCTGACCTCCACTCCCATGGCATGGGACCCCCTTGGCAGAAGAAGCTCTAAATAACTTCTGACCTCCTTTTGACCTCTACTCACAGGAGGTCTTAGGCCTCCACCCTTGCAGCTGGACTTGCTGACATAAGTTTGATTCCTGGATCACACAGTGTAGAAGGAGAGAACTGACTCCCACAGTTTGTCCTAAGACCTCCTGTGAATGCAGGCCAGAATTCAAAAACGCACTTACACAGGCACGTACACACACACACACACACACACACACACACACACACACACACACAATGCAAATAGATAAATATAAAAGGAGGGTAACATTAGCTAGTTCTTCAATTAACATTCTTTCTTCATCCTGCTCACTGGTGATGCTGGGCTTCCATTATATAGCATTGTAAACGTAATCTCCAGTGTCTGTTCAGTTTCCCTGCTGTTCTTCATTAAACAATTCTTTTTTAATATTGTGATTATTATTATGATAATTGTGTGTGAGTGATGTGCATGATGTGTGTGTGTGTGTGTGTGTGTGTGTGTGTGTGTGTGTATGTGTGTGTGCATGGTCACACATGTGCCATGGTACATATGTGGAGATCAAAGGACAATTTTTAGGACTCAGTTCTCTCCTTCCCTTGTGGGTTCTAAGAGCAAACTTTTTACCAGGAGTGAGGCTTTTAACTGGCTGAGCCCTATCACTGTAAAGTTCCTAGAAATTTATTAGAGATGTAGATAAACATTTATTGATACATACTATACCATTACTACATTACAGAATAATTTAAAACAAGCAGTATGTTAAATAATGGACAACTGTTGTATAGGTTTCTGTTGTTGTGATAAAGATTACGACCAAAAGCAGCTTAGGGAGGAAAGAGTTTATTTCACCTTATATTGTCAGGTAACGGTCCATCACTGAGGGAAGCCAAGGCAGGAACCTGGGAGCAGCAGCTGATGCAGAAACCATGGAGGAGTGCTGCTTACTGGCTTGCTCCCCATGGCTTGTTCAGCCTGCTTTCTTATAGTACCTGGGGTCACCAGCCCAGGGGTGGCACTGTCCCCCAGTGAACTGGGCCTTCCCCTAGCAATTGTTAATCAAGAAAACACTCCATAGACTTTTCTCCAGGCAATCTGATGAAGGCATTTTTTCACTTGAGGTACCTCTTCCCAAATAAATCTAGCTTGGGTCAAGCTGGCAAAAAACTAGCCAGGATAACTGTTTATATAACTTTTGGTATGCCTATACATTTGAAACACATAAGACCATTGAAATTATTACTTTCTAACATGGGAGATTAAATTTATTTTATTTTTGTAGGTAAAACTTTACAAAATAGCATTTCATAGTAAATAAATTTTAAAATCTCTACCATTACATTCAACTTGCCCTTCCCTTTTTCCTCTTCCTGGAAAGGCTGATGTGTCACACAGTAGAAATTATCTTTAGGTACTGAGGCTGTGCTCAATTACAAGACGAGATCTCATTATGTTGCCTGTGCTGGCTTAGAACTCCTGAACACAAATAATCTTTTTAGTTGAGTACCAGGGACTATCCGCACATGCCACGGTGTACAATGTTTTCTAAACTTTTGCACACGGTATGGATTTATTTTTAATTTTTGAAATGCACTGATAATTGGCTGTCATGATTTTCTATGAGAATAGATTACACAAGCTATTTGCAAACTCTTTGATCCACCCCAGTTTATTCAGACTGACTGTAACCTTTCCAGCCAAATAATAAAAGCAAGTGATCTAGGATGATTTCTCAATGGAAAAATTAAATTAAGCAGAAATGACCATTCTAGAAAGAGCATTCCAGAATACCCATCCTAAGGATAAGTGAATGTAGTGAGGAAAAAGTCTAAGATTATAATAATATCCATTATCTTTACCTTACAAATATTGGTAGCAGTCTTCCTTAAAAATGTACCAGCAGATTTGGGGTTGGGGATTTAGCTTAGTGGTAGAGTGCTTGCCTAGCAAGCGCAATGCCCTGGGTTCGATCCTCAGCTTAAAAAAAAAAAAACACAAGAATCAGCAGATTTTATTTATAAAACAATTTTTGGTTCATTTTCACTAAGACAAAGATATAATCTATTACACTGTGGTGTGTGTGTGTGTGTGTGTGTGTGTTTCTCTGTGTGTGTGTCTGTGTGTCTAGGGTCCTTGTGTGATTTATAAGGAAGCTACATGTCCAGCCACATTTCTCTAAGGTATAGGTAAGGCCTACCATATTCTCTGCTAATGCCACTACACACTTTTCTGGGAATAATTAATTGCATTCAATAGTTTATAGATTAAATAGAAATATTTTGTTCTTTCTGTTCCTTTTTTTCATTAGTTTAAGAGCCCAATGTAGAATTCCAAAAGGAGAGAAGTCTTATAGTGATAATGTAAAAGAAACTATATAGATTTTTCCATCATCATGATTATGACTTAGTTACAAAATTTTTCTTTGTCATGTGATCTGGGAAGTAAAAATAACAGCACCATGATGTTGATAATGAGGATGGTGGCTAGTTTACGCTAATTTACTGTACTTGGCTTTTTGTTTGTTTGTTTGTTTTTGTTTTTCAAGACAGGGTTTCTCTGTGTAGTTTTGGAGCCTGTCCTGGATCTCACTGTGTAGACCAGGCTGGCCTCGAACTCACAGACATCCGCCTGGCTCTGTCTCCTGAGCACTGGGATTAGAGGTGTGCGCCACCACCACCCAGCGGCAATTTGTACTAAGTCTTTTTTGTTTGTTTGGTTTTGGTTTCGAATAGTCTCACCCTGTAGCATAATTCTTGGCAGTCATGTGACACCCTTCCAAGTGTAGAGATTACAGGTACGAGACACCAAGGGCACAAAGTTCTTTCCAAGTATTTTCAGATGATTTTTTTCTCTGCAATTTTCTCCTTTCTTTTCTAGAGTTGTTGATTAAATTTTCTCTGCAATTTCCTTCTTCATTCTAGTGATGTCGGTTGTATCTCCTGCAAATTCCCACTAAAGGATTGTTCCCTATTTTAACAAAATCCCCAGACAAAAAGAAAACCTATTCTGCCCTTTTCCGGTTTAGGGAAACTTGAAACTTCTCTCCAGCCCTCCTTCACATCGCGCAGCATTTCAGAATACACTGAATTCCTGCAACCAACTAAGGTTAAAAAAAAATCACTCACTTCATTACAGATGTCCTAAAATACACAAGGCTTTGATAACTTGGGTTAAAAAAAATTTAAACCCGTGTCTGGATTCAACACAAAGCTGGCTTTCAGCTATGTTATTTGCATACATTTCTGAGCAGGAAGTAACACGCAAAACTTCTGGTGTCCATGGGAAAGCATGCTTTATTCTAAATGAGTGCAATTCAGGGATCCCTTCCTCCCCGCCCCTTATTTTATTTCTCTCTCGCCCCCGTCCAGGAGAGGGAATAGTCAAAAAGAATTGTTTCAACAGATCTCGCGGTGCTGTTCGAGATCCTGTGTTTTAAAAAAAACAATTTAGAAATGATGCAAATGAGCCTGAGCCTTCCGGGGTTTGGGGCCGGGACTGCAGTGCTGGAAGCTCATTGAAAGCAGCCACTGGTGGAGGCGGGGCTCCGGCCAGTTTCCCTTCCACCTTCCCCCACCCTCCTCTTCCAACCTCTGTTTGGCCCCTTGCTGTGTTCCAGTCGTCGCTGCAGCTGGTTCTCAGCCCTTTTCAAGACTCCAGCGACCGACCACAAGCTCTTGTTTCCAGGATGGTGATCCGTGTATACATTGCATCTTCTTCTGGCTCTACGGCGGTAAGGAGAGTGGGAGCCCACCTTTGTTGTTTTCCAACACACTAGTCCTCCTCTGTCCCAGAACCGTTAAATTGTACAAGTTACACTGGAAGCTTCTCCTTAGAAGACGCAAGCATCGCCCACTACACCCCCCTTCTTTCCTTTCTTCCTTTGTTGCGTCGATTTCATTTTTTTTTTCCCGTGGAGTTAGCTTTGTTTGCCTTGAGACATTAGTTCCATATTTCCTTTAGGTAGATGAGAGGAGAGAACTGGTTTATGGGTTTCAAGGTTAGGTGAAGTCAAGTAAAATTAAAAACAGTGGCTTTCAGGCTTCCAAGAGTGAGGCATTTAACAAATATGCTCTAAGTACCGAGTGCAGGGAAGTACTGCATTTCTGTGAAGGATGAGGGTACTGATGGGAAGCGAGTGGAAGACTCCTGAGGTACTGAGATTATTGTGAAACCACTGTAATGGAGTTATTTTGAGAGCGTGTAGGCAGGGCATAGAACATTAAAAAGAAAATAGGAGAAAGTCAGGAACAATGACACAAATGGTTTTTGTTTCTTCTTCTCCTTCTTCTTCTTCTTCTTCTTCTTCTTCTTCTTCTTCTTCTTCTTCTTCTCTTTTGTCTCTTCTCTCTTCTTTCTTGTTCTCCTTCTTCCTTCTTTTGGTGTATGTGTGTGTATGTTTTTATGTAATGTAGTATGAGACATGTTCCCACTCCCCATATTGGCTCTTATTTTGACTTTTTCTTTTCCTTCAAAAGATTTTCCTTCTAGAATCTACTACTTTAAGACTGGGGAAAGAACATCTGGCAGCTGAGTTGCGGCCTCTTCATAGGACAGGATTTTCTTCCTTGACTCATTTGCCAGTTGTTCTTAGAATAACAGTTTTTAGCATATCTGAGGAGGACTGGGTAAACTGAGGTGAAAGCTGAATGCATACTCATGCTAAATGAAAGAGCCTCTGTTCTTGCCACCCCAGGAGGTAAAAAAAAAGGGGGGGCAGCAGTGGCAAGAGTAGATGTGTGGGCTCAGGAATTGGAATGTAGAAACCTCCTTCTCTAGCTTGAGAGCGCTGGAGAGCCTGGATTGTTGGGTTGTTTATATTTACATGGAAGAGGATTTGGACCAGAACTGAGGGCTACATGAAATCACCAGAGCCTCGAACCTTGAACTTTGTCTCTTGCCAATGTGCGTGGGTGTGGATAGACTGTATTTTAAAATATAAGAAAACTTACTCTTAGAGTTATTGGACATTTTGTTTGAAAAAATAGAAATGTTTATTATTTCCTTGGGACCCAACTTTAGAAGCCTCTTGGCCTCCATATGTAACATTCTGATATTTCAAAGTAAAACATGGGTTACTGAATATTAATCTACTATAACTGCATTCTCAAAACCCAGACTAATGCCTTAATCCTTATTTTGAACCTCTCAAGCATGCAGGTTTTTTTTTCTTTTTTTAGTTTGATGGCATGCAGTTTCAACACTGCTATTTGTTGTTTGCTTTCTTTTTCTTTCAGAAGTAAACTCAAGGAGAAACTGCTTTAAGAATTTCATCACGTAATAGAGTTACACCCCCCTCTTTTTTGTTAAGACTTAAATTTCTAAGTGCCCTAGAAGGGATTAAGACTTTTATTAGATTATTTACATGACAGATATTTATGGTATTTGTGTTTAGTTTCTACTTTTTTGTGGATAAGGATAAGTAAGAATTTGTCTACTTTCACTAATTCCATTTTTATGAAAATGTCAAAATTTTCTATTTCATAGTGCCAAAATAAATGATTGCTCCATTATAATCTTGCAATTTTTAAAATAATTCTAAAATTGTACAAAGAGAGTATCTTTAAGGAGAACTGCTTTACACAAATGGGTGGTGGCTATTTGAGAAAGGAAATTTCAGGGTACCATACCAAAATTTTCCTTTAAGATAGCAAAATCATTGTCCTTTTAACAAATGATTGATAAATTTGGAGGCAAATGAGCTGATGGAGCCTAAAAAATGTGAAAAGATACATCTCTGTAAGTTATGTGTCTGATGAGTATTTAAGTTTTTTGGCTTTGGATTGACAACGTGTATTGAATGTTTTGCCTGCATATGTGTATACTGTGTCCATGCCTGTTACTCATGGAGACCAGAAGATGGTGTTGGATCCAATGGAATTGGAGTTTCAGATATTATTTTTTAGCCACCATGTGGGTGCTGGGAACTGAACCCAGGTCCTCTGCAAGAGCAACAAGTGCTTTTGGCCACTGAGCCATCTCTCCAGCCTTGAACCTGTTTTCATGTTTTTCCTGAATATTATAAAAATCAGTAATATTATGTGGTTAATTGTTCTTCTAGTGATCTAGAAAAACAATAATGAGCAATGTTATAGCCCAAGACTTCCTGTATTTCTCAGCTTTATTGAAAAAACAAATTGTAACAAATGTGTACTCATCTCTGCCCCAATACACAGGAGTAGCACTTGCCTCTCAAGTTTGGAAATAAAATCAAATGTGCTAGACTTTGCAGAGGATTCTTTTTTTGTTTCTTTGTTTTTTGGGACAGGGTTTCTCTGTTTACCTCTGGCCGTCCTAGAACTCACTCTGTAGATCAGGCTGGTCTTGAACTCAGAGCTTTGCCTTCCTCTGCCTCCCAAGTGCTGGGATTAAAGATTTATGCCGCTACCACCTGGTTGCAATGGATTCGTGATTGTAACTACAAAAAGGATAGCTAATAGGAATGCTTAAGTTGTCTTAGGCAATACCTTACATTTTCTTCATAATAATTTCATCATTATGTTTCTTTCAGAGATGGAAATGCAGATATGGATAGTTAAGCAACTTCTCCAGTGTCACAAAGCTCCTAAGCCACAGAGTTTTAATGCAGTGAAAGCTGCTTATATTTCAACTCGTGTGTAAAAAAATACATGCTGGCAATAATTCAAAGCAGTTAGTAGGCATGAAGACATAAATTTTAACATGACCTTAGATGTTAGGAGAATGAGTAAGTCCTACAGGTTGGAAGAACTCCCTGGGCATGCCCTATGTATGAATAGCAAAATGGGGAGCTAGACTAGAGGAGGGGTGCGTGTCTATAAGTGAATGTAAGTAAGTGGGGTATGGGGCTTATTTATTCAAGGCTAGGGAAGTACACAGGTACATTTGGGAAAGCCTAATCTGATTTTTTTTTTAGGTGAAGCTGTGACAATTCAGGCCTTAATTCTGTTTTTCTTGGTGGAACCATCTAGCAAGGTTGTAGTTGCCAGTTGTCAACAGAAAGGGAATTCTGCATGTTCATATTTTATTTCTTAACACTTCCTAATTGAGCTTAACATCTGTTCTTAATTTTTTTTTTTTGAGACAGGGACTCATCACATAGCCCAGGCAAGGCTCAAACTCATGATCCTTCTACTTCAGCTGCCAAATGCCGGGACTACTGTAGGTTTGTGCCACCACATCTGGCTTTGTACTCTGTGCCCATTATTGCTATGATGTCATATAGGAGAATTTTCCACTTAACCCTTTCTCCAACATCCTTACTTGGATTGCATTTTATGTCTTCTATGCATTCTGTGTGTGTTGGTGCAGACACTTTAAGGTTATGGTATATAGGTGGTTTCTGAGGATTTCATTAGGGGATGGCGTATGCAATGATTACTTTCTCTTTCTCTCTGTTCCTGGCATAGCTACTAAAATGAAGCTAGTTTTATGGTGGTACTTACAATTAATAAAAGCAAGTGAATAAACTGAATACTCCGATCACCAGATCACGACTCACTAGTCATTATTTCTTCATTTATAATAGGTATGTAGAGCAGCAAGCCACTGTTCTTTGTCATGTGGTTCTTAAGTAATTTTATCTTGCTGCTCCATCTTTGTATGTATAAATTGAACATTGACTTGAAATATGCTTTGGTGCTGTCAAGCTCTGTCGGAGTGGTATTTAATTAAAGTTATTCATAAACTAATTAGAAGGTCAAAATCAGAAACCATCAAATGAATAGGAGTACTTTTTGGAAACTTCAAGCAGTGAAGAATCAGGACTTTCAAGTGTTAAAGGCAAAGGCTGAGTGAAGATCAGTACCTTCAATCTGGTACCTAGTACTTGAAAGCTGATAGCCCTGTAACAGTAGTAAAGCTGTTGGAATAATTTGGCACAGCTTAAAATATAGCACAAATATTTTCTGTCCAAGTAGTAATCAGGTCCCATCCTACTTAGCTTCCGAGATCAGATGAGATTGGATGCGTTCAGGGTTGTATGGCCATAGACAGGAAACATAGCAATGGTGGTGGCCTTTGTGCATTTGAAAGTCTCACAGTTATTCTGTGGCAGAATGTGTTATGAAGGTTAAGAGTCACAACCTCATAGATGAAAAGGATAATGTGGATTTATCTTTAGCATAAAGACTTGTTATTCTGTTGAGGAAGAATAATAATCTTAAGGTCAATCCTCCTCTTAGCATGGCTTAAGTTAAAGTCTAGACACGGTCAGGCTGAGTGTTCTAATTCTTTGTGGTTGCTCTCAGGTATCTTTTTCTAAAATATGTATTGCACAATTAACTATATCTTTAGAATACGTATTTTTAAGAAGTTCATATATGCATGCAATGTATTTTGATCATATTAGTTTCCTTCTATTCCATCCCTTAGTTCCTTCTAGATCTCACTCCCAACCCCTCCCAACCTATCAAGTACAGTTTGCGTTGCTTTTATATGAATGGGTGTGGGCTATCCATTGCAACATGGTAAATTTACCTGCAACCACACCTTTAAAGGTAATTGACTCACCCTCTGCCGGCAACCACCAACCATCAGTAGCTCCTCTGCTAGGGGGAGGGGCCATATGAGCTCCTCTCATCCATGGGATAATGTTGTTTGGCTTGATCTTGTGCAGGCAACCACAGCTGCTGACGACTATGTGTCTTTACAGAATATGGTTTGCTTTAACGAAATTGTCAAGGGTTAATGTCGTATTGTGTTTTACTGGTAAAATTAAATAGCTTAGAGGGGATCTGTGAGTGACATTTGACAATCTTTTGGCCTTCAATTCTACCTTGCTACCTACCTAGAGACCTTTTAAAATTACAACTTAATTGCTTCCTCCAATCTAGACCAAGACAAAACAAGCATACTCTTAGACAAAAAAGTCAGCTCTTTTTTGATGACAGCTTTTGTTAGTATGGGAGACAAAGGTGACATTTAACACTTGGCCAGCCCAGAAGGGTTTTAAACAAAGGAATTATTTCCTAGCCCAATGCATGGATGGGTATTTAAAGGTACAGACTTGCAGAACATAATACAAATTCAAATAAACGTTTAAAAATACCACAGCAAATTCAAACTCTGTATATTTTAAGTGTTCAGCACTGTTGGATTTTTGTTGTCCTTGTACTACCTTTTTGTTAGCACGGCTGTTGACGATTTGGCTGCAGTAACAGTAAAAACTGGCATGTGTTCTTTATGCACATACCAGGCACTGTGCCTAGTGCTTTCCATACATTATCACATTTAATTTAACTCTTAAAGTAACTGTGGCGTGCTATAATTAGACCCATTTATGTATTTGAAAAGACTCTCGCTGAGATTCAAAAGAAATATTAGTTATATATTGATCAAGACCAAAAAGCTAGAGACGGCAGAGCTGGGACTAGAATGAATACAGGATGTTGCCTTCGGAGCTCTCAGCATTGTTATCTACATATCCTCCATGTGTACATATTGCATAGAAATTTTGATTTATGATTGGAAGTATGATTACCTTCGAGGTCAGCCTGGTGTACAGAGCGAGATCCAGGGCTACACAGGATAAATCGTGTCTCAAAAAACAAACCATTTAAGTAGGAAGTGTGGGTATCTCAGTGGGTAAAAGTGGTAATGCTGTCTATGCTGATAACCTGAGTTTCATTTGTAGAATTCTCACACAGGTGGAAGGAGAAAACCAACTCCTGATAGTTGTCCTCCAAACACTCACTGTAAGGTGCCTGCATTTATACACATCATATGGGCACATGGGCACATGCAATAAAAAATACTTAGAAGATCATCTTACTAGGTAAATGTGTTCATATCTATGACCTGTACTTGAGAATGAGATGGGAAGGAGACAGATGACTAAGAGGGAGGCCAGCCATTGCATTTTCTTTTACAACTTAGTATGCATGCATACACACATAGGCCTTACCAGAGTTTGACTTTAAGTAGTCTTTACCCCCCCCTTTTCTTCTCTTCTTTAACATTTATTTTTATTTTTTAAAAAGATTTATTTATTATGTATACAAAGAGGGCACCAGATCTCATTACAGATGGTTGTGAGCCACCATGTGGTTGCTGGGAATTGAACTCGGAACCTCTGGAAGAGCAGTCAGTGCTCTTAACCTCTGAGCCAACTCTCCAGCCCTAGCCCTTTTTGTAGGGGCTTGTGCTGCGTATTGAACTTCTATGACTTTCTCATTTTTAAAACTATCTTTTTTGCTTAGCATGGCTGTGCAAACTGATAATCATAGCACTCTGGAAGTTTGACATACAAGTATAGTAATTTTGAGGCCAGACTAGCCTCCTATCCTCCATGGTCAGACCCTGGGACAGAAAAGAATAAAAAGAAGGAAAAAGGATAAAAGAAAAAGAAAGAACATAAAACCGTACTCACCCAGCCCCCAAACACAGGAACCAGCACAAAAACATGTATTTTGTGGCTCTACACACTAGCATGGTAAAAAAAGAAAGGTAGGTTTTTATGGGTCTGTGACTAAATTGGAAAGCAGTACTGCTATGATTTATAAACTCTGGCTTTGGATTCTCGTCTTTGAATTATATTCTTTGGTTTAGCTTTTCTGGAAATAAGAACCTATCACACACTTGGGTTGGAGCCAAACATTTATGCTTGGGAGATTTCCAAGAGTGAGTCAAGACTAATTAAACGTCGCTTTTGAAGAGCCAGACAGTATTCACCTCAGGTAACCACTACTACTACATGAGACGAGTGGGCCTGTTCATTAAACCATCACTTCTCACACAATTGCTTCATCTCAAGTGTGACATATTTCTTATTGTTAAAATTGGAACAGTATCTATTTAATCGAGTTGTATGGTTTGAGAAGCCATTGTCTCCGGGATAACATTTGAAAGCTGATTTAGAAGGAAGACATGAGTAGATAGTTATTTATTGTTCAAAAGAATGATAAACTATCTTGCTTTAATTTCTAGTGCAATTAGTCAGCTTTAGTTGACAGTACTATGAAGAGTCATGGTCCAGCTCAGTGGTGGGATGCTGTCCTGTATGGGTGAAGTATTGGGTTCGATCCCTAGCACCGTATTTAAAAAAGTCTAGAACCTAATTTGAAGAGCTGTCTTGCTGTCTCTCATGGACTCCTTAAATATACCTGCGATAGCAGCAACAAGTTTACATGCAACTTGTCATTTAATTCTGTAACAACTAAGTGAAACCAGTATTAAAATCTCTTTTTCTTTTTTGAGATAAGGTTTCACAATGTGGCCTAGTATGGGCCTATGATTGGACATTTTCTATCTTTAGCCCCTTTATTGCAGAGATGACAGTCCTGTCCCACACAAGGGTCTAGTATCCACCTTTTTATTTGAGGTCACTGTCTATCTCTAATTGTCCTGGAATTCATTATAAAACAGAGCTGGCCTTGAACTCACAGAGATCCATCTGCCTTTGTCTTTCACATGCTAGAATTAAAGGCATGCACTATGATGCCTGGTCCCTGACCTTAAGAAGCAAAATCAGGCTAAAACAGTAAGCAAGGCCACAGAACTAGGAAACTACCTCCTAGATTTGTCTGATCTAAAGCCAGTGGCTTTAACCTATATGCTAATCTATCTACAGATTTGATATTTAATCTTACTCACTTTGTTTCTGAATTTATAAGTCACTACAATATTACCTTTCTGCTAACTGCTAATCTAGGAAGAATCATGAAAATATTTCATAACTAATTGGCTTACAGCAGTATCAGACAAATAATTCTATGGGTCTATTATGTCAGGTAGAGAACTTACAATTCTTTCTTTTTGTTTGTTTTTTGTTTTTGTTTTTCGAGACAGAGTTTCTCTGTGTAGCTTTGCCCCTTTCCTGGATCTCGCTCTGTAGACCAGTCTGGCCTCGAACTCACAAAGATCCTCCTGCCCCTGCCTCCCGAGTGCTGGGATTAAAAGCATGCGCCACTGCCCGGCGAGAACTTAGAATTCTTCAGAGCAGGAAAACAAAGTAATGATCTCTCAAGACTGATCTTCATTAGTTAGAATAAAAAATACATTTTTTAGGTCAACATAATAAAATCACCTTGTGTAAGCTATCCTAACAACAATAAGATAAAACAAATTTATTTTAGAATGGATTTTATATTCTTGTTTATTTGACATGAGTAGGCCACTACACCTTTCTTTGTTATCCTCACAGCCTGAATATGGGTAATGTAAAATGAAGGGTACCATGGAAGACAGGTTCTCTAAGTGTTATAAGGAATTCATTACTGAAAACTACTGAATCTGATCTCATTATTTCAGAAACTTATATATAACCTATTTGTGTTAACTAAACTTTTTGAACTTCCTAAAACAGGTAGTTGTCATGAAGCTTTCCTAGTGAGCATCTACTGAAAAATGAATAAGGAGGTTCAAATGAAAATTTCTAAGCAATTATGAGGGAACCGAGTTTCTGGTGGCTGGGGGAGGAGAGTTGCTGCTGGTGTGAGTTTACGAAATGATAAACACTTAGTAAGTTTTAAAGGGAGTAAGGAAACAGTGTGACAAGACCCAGAATAAGGCCAAACACTTGAATTTATGGGTCATTATTTTTAAAAGGCTGCTGAAAGACATGTATGAAAAGAATATGAAACAACTGATACAATATCTAGTTATTATCTAGACAAATAAGGAATTTGATCTAATTTTGAAGTTGAAATTGCCAAATGGACTATTTAGTATTTTTGTAAATACTGTTAATATTCATAATTTACTGTTTTATATTTTATTATACTGTTATATGATTATATTATATGGTGAGTTTTCATTTATTGTTATATATTACATTATACTGTTATATGTTTATATTATGTGGGGAGTGTAAGAGAAGATTGTGTATCACATTGAGAATTTAATGTGATGCTACCAAAAAAATGTGAACACCAAACTTGGTACGCCAAGGGATCCTGGCATTACCCCAATGCCGGAGACTCCAGGTGAAAGGCGCGCCCTGCCAGCCACATAGCATGCATCTACTTTAAAGTCAGTGTTCCTACATTTTGTAAAAAGCAAAAGTAACACAAGCTTGCCTAAATAATTTATGCCTAGATGTTCAAGTAGATTTACTACAAATCTATATATAATACATTTTGAAAGTCATTCATTTACAGAGGTAGATGTTTCCCATGGTTGGGCATGAAGTTTTAAGAGTTTCACTTTAAGATTAATTAAAGCAAAGTCATTCATAACCACACTACGTACAGTATAGAGGAAACATCTAAAGAGCAACTATTGGCAAAAATGAGATACTATATCATGTAAAAGCACAACCTAAGAGATTCAGAAGAAATAAACAAAATTGGCCTCCTTGGATTCTTCAAACGTGGATTGGTCTGAAACCAATTAGAAGTAAAAGTTCTTAGATGATTTCTTAATATGTGAAGTAACTGGAACTGACACTCACTTGAGGAAAGGATCACCATTTTCTTTCTTCCTTCCTTCCTTCCTTCCTTCCTTCCTTCCTTCCTTCCTTCCTTCATTTCTTTCTTTCTATTTTATGTGTATGTGTGTGTTTTGCCTGCATGTATGTCTGTGTAGCACATGCATGCAGGGTCCACAGAGACCAGAAGAGGACATCGGATCCTCTGGAACTGGGGTTACACAAGGTTGTGAGTTGCTGGGTGCTGGAAACCAAAATGGATCCTCTGTAAGAGCAAAAAGCACTCATGTTTGTTTGTGTGTTTGTTTTTCGAGACAGAGTTTCTCTGTGTGGCTTTGGAGCTTGTCCTGGAACTCACTCTGTAGACCAGGCTGGCTTCGAACTTACAGAGATCTGCCTGCCTCTGCCTCAGGAGTGCTAGGACTAAAGGCATGCACTGCTGCCACCACCACCAGGTTGCAAAAAGCACTCTTAACCACTGAGCCATCTCTCCATCAACAGGGACTACCATTTGATGTCATATGATTTCTTAGAAATATTTGAAACTGGAATGCTAGGTTTTTTTTGTTGTTTTTGTTTTTGTTCTATGACAGAGTCAGCTGAAGTTCCCCCCGCTGCCCCCTCCATCTACCTACGTAACTGAAACTGATGGTGACCTTGAGCCAATGATAATTGAAAGTGCTCAGATTACAATATATGCACCACTGTGAATGGCTTGTATGTGTGAGTCATTTTATGTGAAAGCATATGATAGAAAAGACAAGTGGCATATTATATATGATAACTTTAAATGTGTTTTTCTAAAAATTTCCTCAAGCTGTAGAAATTCCTTCTGTCATAATAACTGTTTCAAACCATAGAAGGAAGATTCCTGTATCTAAGAGAACAGATTTTGAGACTAGGTCAGTGTTTTTATTTCTTAGCTTTTTTTCTATTGATGTCCTGTTGAGTGTTAGTAGTAGTTTGTTGGGTCCTAATTTAGAACTATTATAAAATGAAGCAGAGGCATGAATAATAATTTTTTCACTTTCTCTACTTCTTACTACCCAGAATATAATTATAATGGAGTAGGATTCTAAATATTTGCTGATGCATCAGTAGATGGCATGTTGCAGTTCAAATGCCATAGGCTACCAATTGGAAATTTGTGGTCAGTATTCAGAAGTGCATGGTTAGAGTTGGTCAAAGATGGTGGCTAGAAAGTTAAAAGCGTTGGAGTCATTCACATGGTGTAAGAGGAAGGAATTACAAAATGAGGTGAGGCTAGAAACTTGCTGAAAATTTACACATAGGAGGCGGTGAAGGGAACAGAAAAAAGAGGGATATTCATTAGGGAAGATGAGAGAGGTCTAGAATGGAAGCTAGAATAGAGGCAAGTGTTCAGGGAGCTTAAGCATTGTTTGGTAGTGCCATACAAGAATTGTGAAAATTTATAAAATGCCATTGAATTTAAATTATTAGTGATCTTGGACATTGTAGTTTCAGTGCTATGCTGAAAGCAATAACCTGCTTGGAAGGAATAAGGAATAGAGTACATAAAGAAGAAGAGATACATGTTGTCTAGTTTTTCTCTAGTGTGGTAAAAGGAAAGGCTAGCCTAGGCTAGATATCGAGTAACATATCAGCTAGGGCTGTACAATGGGACCCTTTCTCAAGTAATAACAATAATAATAAATAATTATCCTTACTGATGTAAGTTTCCTATGAAGTATGTATTGACCATGAAGAGAGTTCTTTTATTTTTACTGGCCAGATTTAAATTGCTTTGGTAAGAGCATAAACAGGAAAGTCACAGCTCTTACATAAAGCATGAATGGCTGGACAATTGCCACCACCCTCACTTGCCAAACCAATTTAAAAAATTGGCTCTTTAGAAAATAATAGGTTGCTGGCACTGCTTCCCTAGTATGTGTAAGGGCCTGGACTTGATCCCAAGCCCTGGAAATCAAAATAAATACATAAATACTTGTGTATGCATGTGTTTTACACTTTAAATTATTTTGGGGAGATGGATTATTTTAGTCTTAATAAAGTGCAACTAATGTAATGTTTCTTTCAGTTGAATTGTTTATACTTGGCCAGTTTCAGTCCTAATGTTACTGAGTCCACTGAAGGCTGCAGGTTGGGAGATCAGTAAACAGATGTTTCTGTAACCTTAAGATCTGTAGGCTGACTTGGACTCTTGTGAACTAAATTCAAAGAAGATAAAGAGATTAATGCCATTCTTTGGGAATCCATATAAACAAAATTGTTGCAATCTAGATGTGAGCATTTATAGAGCCTTGGCTCTCTATTTGTACATGGAACTAACTTGATAGCATGTGGATATCTGTGAAATCATATAAAAACTGAAAGACTTGAATATAGAACCTTCTTAAAGAGTGGACATTTTGAATAGATTTAGCTAGGTCAGGTTTTCCCTATTCTTGGTCTATGATTTGTGCTGTGGACTTTTTTCCTTTCATGCTCTAATTCACACGTTCACTAAGAAAGCATTTATGCCAGTCACTGGAGTAGATTATGTACCTTAGTTCTCAAGGACAAGAAAGAACCTGGAACAAATGTCTCTCACACCTTTATGTGACTCAGAAGGAGAAACTATGAGGATGTCCTTTTAGAGGACTAAGTTATGTGGACTGTAAATAAGGAGAATGCATGAGATTGTCATAGGCTGACATACTTTTGGGCCGTCTCTGCTGATATAAACTCCCACAGGACTCAGTGTCTTCAACAGATGTTCAGATACATTTTTGGTCTACTCTCCAGTCATATCTTCTTGAATAGTTATTCTAAAAATGGTAATAATTTAGTATTTCAGTTGAACTTTTCCCCTGTTTTCTTGCCATTTCCTTAGAAGGGTGTGGGAATCAGACCCCAAGTACAATACACTATTTCAGTTTTTTTCTGGAGTTGAACATGCAGCAGAGGTGTGGTTAAGGGCAGTTCTGATTAAGGTCAAATGCAGCTGTGATGATAAGCTGAAAGATTTGCAGGTTTTCTGCCCCAACTATTTCTATCAGTTGTTTTGGAATTTCAGGGGAAATACTAAAGCATTCTTATATTATATGACAAATCCTATCCAGGCTTACCTAGATTCCCTTCACCTCAGGATCAACCTGGCTGGGACATTTTGTATACATAATTATGCCTTAGAAAAACTTGAGCTGCATCCATTAAGTACTTAAAAAAGCCTAGCTACCCTAGCTTAGTCTCATCCTGCCCACTCTCCCTGGCTCTTTCCTTTTCTTTTCTAAAGCTTGTAGGATTCCCAAGTATTTGGCTGAGGTTTGGTTTAGGTTTTGCACACAGTTTGCTTTTGCTTCATTATTTATATCACTGCTAAACTGGATAAGGGTTGTATACCCTGTGCCAGAATTTCCAATGTAGGGGCTATTCAGTATGTTGGCCTTTGGCCAACTATGTGACAAAACATGCTAAATGCTGAAACAGTTAGTACTTTTCTTAAGTTTCCACCAAATAATTGCATAAGTAGATAATTTCCCCTGTCCTCAACATACTTCTAGCTCAGCTCAATACAGTGATTCCACTCAGAAAAAAATTAATGTATTCTCCCTGGGAGCTAATAAGCATCTGAATCCATTAATTCTGGTGGATAGGTTTTTCTCTTTGAACCATGGTTGCTCCTTTTCACATAGTATTTTTGATATACTTTTTTTTGGTAATTGTACTGGTCTTGGTGGACTAAAGCAGTGTTATGGAGGTAAAAGCATCACCAATTGAAAGCAATTTGCCTTTTGTACTCACTCATTTGTTATTAAGACTCCTTGACCATATCACAGAATGTTTTGTGTCTACTGGATAAAAATCAGCTTTTATTTGCTTCTATTTTTATGACCATCGAATTGAAAGCAAAATATTAGAATAATCTCTCTAGGTGAGGTCATAGAAGGTCATCCAACCCATCCACATACGGACTGCTTGGGAGCTGGCCCAGAAAGAATATAATCAATTTTCTCTTAGTTAACATCCACTCTCCTGTGGTAGTACACTGGGGTACTTACTATTCTGTGTTGCTTCTTTCTTTAGACTCTAGGGGTATGATATGGAAATCTGGGTGACCACTCAACGATAGTATACACTTTCTTTTGCAGGAGAGAGAGAGATCAGATTCTTGAAATCAAATACACAGGAAGTAAAGGACTGCACTATATACACATTCACCTGCTATCAGTTGAACATATATTTATTTCCCAAGTATCCACTAAACTAACACGCAAAGCATTTTAAAAAAGTTTTTGGAAAGAGCTTGTAACTTGTATTTTGAGAAGGTTAAAAATAAATCTCATGATTTTTTTGTTTCTTCATTCTTTTCTTCCTTTTCCAGGAAGCATTCTGTGTACTGCCCATGCTTATCAATTGGTACATTATAATATCATAGCATAAAATGATATTACCACTACCACATGATGCTTATTTTATGAGGCTTGCAACTTACTAGATTTAAATAAATTTCAAGATAGACATTTTAAATTTGTAGGTCCCTAAAGCTCAAGTATTGGACATAGCTGAATGGCATACTAATGAAGAAAATGACAGGGAAAGACTAATTTAAAACCTGGTGCAATGCCTTTAAAAGGTTCAATTGTTAGAAAAGGAACTGTCGCCAATTTTTGAACTCAACGGCGTCTGCTGTAGAGAAAAATACCTGCTTTAGGACTCTGAACTCCGGGTGCCAACGTTTTGGGTAGTTAAATGAAAATTCCTTAGCAGTCTTTCCTGCCGTTGGTTCCTACTCAATTAGGGAGCCCTCAGCTGACCCTGGGAAAGAAAGAAGAGAGAAGTGCTTTAGCCCCTGTAATGCCCATTCCTTGTGGAAATCAGAGACCTGAAACTTGCATCCTGGGGAGTGCTAGAATTTTTTTAAACATGAATAATAGTAACTACTTTGAATTTTGTTGAAAGAAGGAAACTTTTCACCAGCACCTCCAATAATTTGGTTAAAATTGTTAGCTGAAGAAAATGTCTTTCCTCTTTCTATATATAAATTATAATTTCGTCTGTGTTGTTAGACTTTCTAGATATGGTTCACAATAATTTCAGTTGTTTTGTTTGGAAATACTAAATATTAGCATAGAAGAGAGGCCTGCTATTCATTTTCCATTGTAAATGAGTTAGTCTCTTGAGGGAAGAAATAGTCTCAACCAACCTCCTTTCTCCCTCCCTCTCTTCCCTCCCTCCCTCCCTCCCTCCCTCCCTCCCTCCCTCCTTCTTCCTTCTTCCCTCATCTTCTGCCCTCTTCACTTTTCTGACTCTTGCTCTGTTTTTGCCCAGTGTAAGTGGCCCCAGTGGCAATCCTAGGGACAGGGACAGGGGAGGACGTTTGAAGCCAGCCTAGTTTACATAGAGCTGAGGACTCCACAGTCTCTTCTTCTCTGCACATTGATTTGGTGTGGGTCTCTCTGTTAATTGCCATGTACTGTAAGAAGTTTCTCTGATGAGGGTAGAAGGATAAGAATTAGGCAGCAGTATGCGGCGGCTCCAGACATTATCAGAATACTGGTGTTACAGACCATGGCTTTTTAAACTTTTCTAGATACTATCCTTTCTTTCCTGAGGAATTTGAATGTGACCCCAGGTATAGAAATCAAGCATTGAGGCTAAGGGCAGTACTCATTACACCTCAGTCCACTGGACTTAGTAGAATTGTTTTCTGTCTTTAAAAGTCAAATATTTCCTGATAACAAATCATAAATTTGTCATAGAACAATTTTTGGTATATATGTATAATGTTACCATTCATTAAAGTTGAAAACAAATTTGCATAGAAGCAAAGAAGATGTGCTTGTTCAGTTTGACATAAGGAATTAAATAGTGGTTAAATATTTGATGCTGCAGAATGCAGAGCATCTCCCATGTTCTCAGATCAGCTTGGTTTTATTAATTAATTCTGAATATGCAACTTCACCCAAATGTGTTATACACAAAGGCAGAAATATGTTCAAGGGCATTTCAGAAATGGTTTGAAATTCTGGCTTAATCCAAAGCCAAAATTTATTTAACAGTTTGTTCTTGAAAAAGCTTTCTTAAAAATCAAATATTCTAATATAATCCAATCCACTGCCACACTAATTTGATACTTATGCTGTAGAATGACAGTATGAAAATATTATCTTTCTTTTCCATGACTAAACCATTACGTTTCTGTAAGTTTTGTACCCTAAAACACTGAAATTTGTAATGTGCAGTAGTCTCAAATCTGGGCCAAGGTATTTTGTGTGAGGACATGAGTACAAAGTACATGTATGTGCTCAGAACCAAAGCTACAGCTAAGTTGTACGTTGCAGCATAGATGAATGCTGACAGGAAATCAATCCTTCCATTCATTTGGCATTGGATTTTATGCTAAATTTTGATTCTTGTGTATTTAGAAGCCACTTACTGTTGATAAACTTTTCATATCCAGTACATTCAGTCCAACATGGGGTCATTACTCCCAGTTTAAGAAGCTGGGTGCTAGAGAAATACTCCACCATTGAACTATGTTCCCACCCCATGGCCTCTTCAACAGTTAGTCAAGAAGACAAGTTGAGGCATAGATTATGTACTTATCCCTAAACCGCATAGTTGGAGACAAGGCTGAGGATTACTCATGAATAGATATTAATTAAACAGCATTATTTCTAGTCGCAGTTAAATTGAGAATAAGAAAATTGGTATTTGCTAATTTCATTTTATATTAAAAGTTTACTTTGAGTCTAATTTATGATTCCATTTTTTTCCAAATGGCATTTTTAACATAGTATAATAAATGAATCATGAATCATCCTTTGTTCAGACGTTTTAGTCAACACTCGATTTCCTTCCTTGTCCTCAACTCTGGAATTGGGAACACTTAACATTTAAGAGAAATCGTGAAGGGGTATTACAGTCTCTTCCGGGTTATTCCTGATTTAAACATGGCTCAAGTGCCAGGCACGACAGTCCCTGTCTGTGATCCCAAAGTTTGGGGTAACGAATCAGGAAGTTTGCTGCCAAGTGTAAGGCCTGTTTGAACTACAAATTGAAAAAAAAAAACAATCCCCAAAGGAGACAAAAACTGACTCAGCTTCATCTTTTCTAAAGGAAATGGATCAAGTAACGGCCAGATGGATTATATAGTAAGTTTAGTAGATCTAGCTCCCCTCCCAACCGTGTGTGTGTGTGTGTGTGTGTGTGTGTGTGTGTGTGTGTGTGTGTGTGCGCGCGCGCACGCCCATTATATTTCACTCAGTATCTTGTCATTCAGGCCATCTTCATTACCAATTCTAGTAATTTTATATAATTAAGATTAAGTGCGTCATAATAATTATAGTTGAAGTTTTAACCAAAATTTTAAGCTATTTTATTTTATGTTATTTGGTTTAAATCAGGTGAAGTCCTTAGAAAGAAGAATGCCAGACCTAGACCTCAGCATGAGAAGTAAATTAATTTTCATTTGCCAAGAGAGTTTCATTTAAAAAAATTGTAACATTTTTGTTTATGTGCTCTGTCTCTCTCCCTCTGTGGTGTGTGTGTGTGTGTGTGTGTGTGTGTGTGTTTTATACACTGAGCCATTTTCCTGGCCCTGGAGTGTTTTTTTTATTACTAAACCTTAATCAGAGGTTTAGACATCGACATTCAGCCCAAGTTTCCTTTGGATATTCTTTGGGGAAACGAGTAAATTTGTAAAAATGAGCATGACTTTTGCCCCTATAATAGTTGATATTTAAAACGATGTGTGGGATTATATTGATAATGCAAAAGGAAAGAAGGACAAGGCTCATGGATGTTAGCCTCCATTTGATAATACTTACATCGCTGAGAACCACAGACTGAATTGCCGCTGAGTTGATACTCTAGTGGAGTATTTTCTCACTTGTTTCCCTATGCAATCCATTCTACCATGAATTCATTTACTAACTAAAAGTACTTTAACAATCTCCAGAGAACTCCAGAGATTAAGTATATTTTACACTCCAGTTGCATCTTGTCCATTCTTTTCTATGTTACTCAGCTTTTCTGTTAGGGCTCTTCCTCATGAATTTATATAGTTTCTGATGTTAATCTCTGTTGTGTTTTCAGACCACCACACTGTGCTCAGTCATTGGCAAGTATATAATGAATATATGGTTTTGGAATTTGAATGCATGAATGAATGCATGCATGGACAAACTGATTTATTCTAAACAGTGATTATGGGTGAAATGCATTTGATGTGCTAATTTGCTCAGCTTTCTATTACCTAGTAACATAAATACGTTCAATTGAATCAATATGCTCATTCACATACTAAAAATCACCTTAGGTGCTGCCATTGGAAACACTGCACGAAAGACACTGTTTGATCCAGACATCTGGGCATATTCCTTTTTGCATAACCAAGTTTTGTTCTTGCCTCTGTGTTTGCAAATGGATTTTCCTCCTCTTACTCCCCGATTCTTGTTCTTATCCATTGTTATCCCCTCTTCACTCATAAAGTCTTTCTTAGTACAATTCTATGTACCACTTTTTGTCTATATCCTTTTCCCTTTATTAATTAGATTAGCTGTTTTTCTTTTTCTCTAGCATACAGGATGTATGTATCAACTACTAAATGAATATTTATGCAGTAGACTCTGCAGTGGAGCACTATTCTAACCATTGGACAGATCAAGGTCAGGTGAACTTCAGGAGGGAGTTCTTTCCCGAGCTGGTACTAGGACTAATCAGGAGGTGAGTTTTGAGTGTGTTCTTGGCTGCCCTAGCTCATCTTCTTCATTGCTTGAGGACAACGCAGAGACAAAGAAGTCTTTCTCTAGGGTTTTGGTCATTACCCACTTCTGCTCCCACTTGTTACTCAGGTCAGAGCTGGTGGCACCTCCCACCTCAGCCTGCCTGTTGGCGCCCTCATTTCCTTCCCACAGCAAGGGCTGTACTTAAGCTGATTATGGACCAATGTGCCATGGAGGCTGACAGGGAGGTCAGGGTCTCCTTGTTGGTGTCGCGGAGGACCATCTGGCTGTGGATCTCACCATTGCCTGGTTGGCTATTTGAATCTTTGTAGCCTCCCCCAGACCTCATTTCCTGGCTGTAGATTCCATGGCTCAGGCTGGTGATAATTTGAGTGGTTTTTGTATAATGTTATCCAGGTGGTGGTGGCTTGCTTGCTCCCAAATGGTGATGTTACCCTTGTACACCACCATCAGTTTGCTTTGCCATGGTTTCCATAGAAACTGACCCACCTTGATGTGCCGCACCTCCATAGTGGCTGAGGGCATCTTCCATTTTCTGATGGCGATAATCTCTTCCAAGGCCATGGCTCAGACTTTTGGACTTGCCTACTAAGCACAACAGAAGGTTGTGAGCTGCCCTGTGGATGCTGCATATCAAACCCAGGTGCTCTGGAAGAGCAGCCAGTGCTCCGTACCAATAAGCCATCTCTCTAGCTCACTTGTTTTCTTGTTGATAATCATTCTTGCTTGAGTGAGATGAAGTCTTAAAGTAGTTTTAGTTTGCATTTTCCTGACTGCTGATGATATTGAATACATTTTTTCTTTTTTCTTTTTGTTTTGTTTGAGACAGCGTTTCACTGCGTAACAGCCCCAGCTGTCCTGGAACTCGCTCTGTAGCCCAGGCTGGCCTCAAACTCACAGAGATCAGCCTGCCTCTGCCTCCCGAGTGCTGGGATTACCTCCTGGATGAGATTAAATATTTAAAAAAGCTTTTTATTGCCCATTCATATTTCTTCTTTTGAGAATTGTGTTCAGTTTCATAGCCTGTATTTATTTATTCATTTATTTATTTTTATTGATGTTTAGTTTCTTGAGTTCTTTTCACATTCTAGACACTGATCCTCTGTCCACTGTGTAGCTGACAGAGTAATTCTCCATTCTCTAGGCTGCCTCTTCAATCGATTGCCAATTCTTTTGTACTGTACAGAAACTTTTAATTTCATGAAATTCCGTTTGGTGACTCCCGGTTTTATTTCCTGAGCAATCAGAGTCCTACTCAGACTGTCCTAACTTCCGCCCAGGTATTGAAGTGTACTCCTCGTGTTGTCTTCTAGCCGTTTCACAGTTTGATCACTTCCCGTTCCTCCTTGTCCTCCAGGTTACTTTTTCTGTCCTCTCCTTGACCCATTCTGTTGCTGAGAGTTTCCAAGGGGTGCTTTATTTGACTCACTGTGTTTTTCATTTCCAGCATTTCAGACCATTTTTTTTTTTCTTCAGTGTTTTTAATCTCTTTTTTTTCCAGTTGATCTTTTATTTTGTTTTGGTGTTTATGTTTATTTCTTTGATCATACTTAATAATCACTGCTTTGAGTTCTCTGGAATTTCTTCTAATTCACTGTCAGTAGATGCCATTAAAGTGGGATTAGTAATTTTTGGAGGAGTTATGTTGGCTTTGTGTGTGCATTTCATATGTTACTGCACTTGCATTTGCACATCTGAGGTTATTTCAGTGTGTGTGTGTGTGTGTGTGTGTGTGTGTGTGTGTGTGTGTGTGTGGACTCTATTCTTTCAGTGGAAGTATTCTTGTTCTTCAAGTGGCAGTGCTGTAGAGTTCAGGGGAAGACTTCAGAAACAGTTCATCCGTGGAGGAGCTCAGGGGCTTGCCAGCTCTACATTATTCCTAGGGGAGTACAGACTGAAAAAACCCACAACTGCTCCATTTTAACAACATGCAAACCTGTGCTAGCCAGTTCACAACAGTGCCCCTCTTGTTTGCAGTAACTGTTGGAGGATAAGCCCAGGATAGTATGAAGTGCAGTGGAGTTTTAGTGAATAAGTTCAGGACTGGGAGATGAGTAAGGCAGTTGAGATAAGGCTAAGTAGTAGATCAAGTTTGAAAAGAAAAGAAATCAGAGTGGATGAAGTGCCTAGGAGGGTAAAGTTGTGATCCTGTTAGGGTCTGAAGATTTTAGTGATTGTTAAAATCCTTAAGACATAAAACTAGGACGTGATGAGGATGATGGAGAAGAGGACATATAAATAAGAGGAAAAGTATATGAGATTTGGATGAAAGATTGTTAAAAAAAATGCTTTGTTTAAGACTAGGTGAAGACACATACAGCAATAAAACCTGAATGAGCAATATGCAGACAAAGGTAAAATAATCAGGAGACACATATGCAGGAATGGAGATGAAGTAATAGAAGAAATAAAAGGCGTACTTCTGCGGTGAGTTGAAAGGTGATGTTCTCCAGTCCTTCCAGCTCTGACAGGCTCTACTTTGTGCCATTTTGAGGGAAAGGTAAATGGGAACTGTCCTCCTGTGCGGCCTCAGCGTTCTGTGTGGTTCTATCTTGGGAAGAACTGGAGTGTGGAGTCCTTTCCTGGTAGTTCCTTTGTACCGTGCACTCGACCCTCGTCCCCTTTGGTCCTGCCTGTGTGCCCTGTGTATGTAAAGAAGAGCGCCCCCTTTGTAGTTTCTGCTCTTGTCCTGAGGCACCTTCATTTAGCGCAGTGATGCCCGTGGAGAGGGCCTGTAGTTTGGCTCTCCTACTGCTTTCCTGCTTAGTTTCACCTAAACATTTTTTCTCTTGCAGTATAAAAGCTTGTTGTGTATTATCTTTTGACTGTTTTCTTACCCCAGATTGCAGTGGTGAGGCCTTTCATCTGCCAGCTTACTCCAGAGTACCTCTGTTCCACTTTCTATTATGACAAATTGTGAAATGTGTGTGTGTGTATGTGTGTGTGTGTGTGTGTGTGTGAGAGAGAGAGAGAGAGAGAGAGAGAGAGAGAGAGAGAGAGACAGAGAGCTGTTCACATGTATTCATGCACATTTGCATTTGTGTACAAATACACGGGGAAGCCAGGAATGCTTCACTGTTCACCATTTTTTTGGAGACAGGGTCTCCCACTAGACCTAGAGCTCAGCAGTGTGGTTGAATCAGCTGGTCAGCAAGCCCTTGGGGCCTTCTTTGTCTCTGTTTCCCTAGCAGTAAGATTACATGTTGCAGCACCAAGCTTTTCGTGCAGGTCCTGGAGATCCAAATTCAGATGCTTATACTCACACTACCAACACTTTACCAACTGAGCCCTTTCCCTACTTAGGGGAGGATTATTTTTATGACCAGTGCCCTACTCTGGTTAAGCCACTGGACGAATTTACATAACTGCATGTCTGTATACAGTTATAGTGGTTTAATTATTAGAATTAAGGCCAGTTGTAGTAGGTATAATAATAGCTTCCTAAAGATGTCTACATCTTAATCCCTGGACCCTGTGATATTATTATCTTCCATGGCAGAAGGGATTTTTACAGATATGATTAAATATTTTAGATTGCCCAAGAGGGCTCAGTATCATCACAAGTTCATTATAAGTGAAAGATGGAGACCAAACTGTCATTGTCAGTGTGATAATATATGAGAAAAAAATCTGTAAGTGTTTTGATTGCAGAATGAAGAAAGTGGCTGTGAGCAAAGGAATTCAAGCACCATGTGTTAGCTGGGAAAGAAAAAAGAAGGAAACTATTTTAACTAATGTCCCTAAAGAACCTGGCTCTGCTACTACCTAGATTTTAGGTACTAAAATCCCTTCTGCCAGTGAGACCCAAATTGGAAATTTGGCCTCCAGACCTTCAAGATAGGTTTATGTTGTTTGTATACTCTGTTACAGAAACAACAGAAAGCTAATATGCCAGTGTTCAGATTAGTATGTTTCCCCTGCCATACTTTTGGGAATTTAAAATTAAGAGGTTTTAGAATCATACCAGTAATGAAGAGGCATGATGGGATTCTTCTAGGAAACAGTTAAGCAGTTTTCCAAGCATTTGTTTGTTTTCTAGTTGTCTACACAGAACTATGAACAAAGCTCTGGAGTATCTAATCTGGCTTCACATTAACTGTGCCTCTTTTTAAAGCAGAAGACATATAACTTCAGGCACAGTCAATATTTTACTGATTGTCGATGCAACTTAATTTTCCTAATTTGATAGTACAGATAGTTATAGAGATAGTTTGGCAAAAGTAATAAAACATTGGCCTATGTTTTTAAAGTTTGAATTACTATTACTTTCTAATTTTTTATTTTTAGTTTTTGAGGTTTTGGTATACAAGTTTTATATTTTCATAATTTCCATAACCTCTTTTTTCTCCTCTTAAATTCATGACATCTTGTATAATTATTAGCACGCACACACACACACACACACACACAGAGAGAGAGAGAGAGAGAGAGAGAGAGAGAGAGAGAGAGAGAGAGAGAGAGAGAACACATACTGAGCCCATATAGTGTTGAACTGATGTATGGGCCCTAACACATGCTTATCTTAAAGCTTTATGAGAAAGATAAATACTGGGGAATTTAGTTATTATGAGGGGAGTTGATCAGTCACTAAATGGAAGGTATTAAATGACTAATCTTGGATGTTGTTTTGGAGACAGCTAGGTAGCCCAGGCTGGCCCCATACTCTGGACTTACTGCCTTCTCCTTCCACGTGCTGGATTGCATGCTTAGTCTCAGCCTGGTCATCCTTACAACTGCAGTAGTAGATCGAGGCTTAGAACTTGGGTGGGTAAAAGAATATTTTAATTTAATTTAATTGTATAGTATTTTGCTATAATAAAATTCTTGATGGTC